>NC_141877.1:255162376-255787376 GCF_056163025.1 Triticum urartu
CATGGTCCATCTCACCAACCTCATCCACCCCCACAGTTGCAAGGACAATAGTGGAATTCCATGGAGGAGGAGGAGAAGGAGCTTGGTAACGGGTCTCGCCAGCAAGGCGCTTGTCTCGTTGCTGGGGGTGTCATCGACAGAGGGTATTGGAGATGTTGTCGGAGCGATGGTGAGCATGGCGCCAAACTTGCACAAGAGCCAGCAGAACGATCAAAATGAGTATTACCCCAACGTTCAAGGTAAATTTAGTAAACACATTATTGAAAGTTGCTTCCAAGGTGTTTGTCAGCTTGTTCCAAGGTTTTTGGGAAGGAGGAAAAAGTTTTCCGACCTTGGTTAGTGGGGTCGCTCCTTGGACAGAAGACGGGAGGCCAAGCTGGTTGCCTGATCCTAGTGCACCTTCTGGCGCTTCTTGCATCCTAATTCCTCAGGATTCCTCGGGCGGGTCCTGCTTGGCGGTGCCCATGGCCAAGGTTCCCGCCTCCATAGATTGTTTGCCGATCTCATAGCGATGCAACTCGGCTTCATTGATCTCTCTATTGGACTCCTCCACAACCTCATCAATGTGATCATCGAGTTCAATCATGGGCACCTTGTTACATTTTGTCGCGCTGGGTTTGGGGTGGTGTTCTCGGCTCATAACCAGTTCAGCTCTTCTGGCTAGGGGTCATCCAGTTGTGGGGCTAGTGAGCAGATGTCGGCTGCCCATCTGCCCCACGGCTGTTGCAACAAGTAAATAATCAACCACGGCTTGTGGGAATTGACAAAGATTACGATTGTGGGAGCAAATGCTTACCTTTATAGCTTTATTGACGAAGCATACCCGCTAGCTGGCCTCCGGGTTGGGGATGGGGCACTGTGTTGGACCAAGCATTGCCTTCCTTGGCGGTGAGCGGGGCACGAGAAAGAGCTACTTCCGACGCTGACAGATATCCTACATCGGAGAGCCGGTCCAGTTGCTCCTGTGCAACGTTGAAGGGCTTCTACTTCCCTTTTGTCAGGGAAGCGACTCTCTCCTTTGCAGGATCCACGGCAGAGGCTTCGCTGATGTTGGCTGGCTAGCCTTCCGTAGGCGGCGCTCCCTGGCCATGAATCTATCGGTGGTAGTTGTGTGCATGGAGAGCAACTCAAAAGTCGAGGAGAAATGGAGTGATTGGGCGTTTAACAGTGAGAGCGTGAGGAAGAAGATGGCAGGGGGATGGCGTAAAACTTTTATCCCACTATGCCCCTGCCCTTATATAGTGAGTGAGGGGAGATGAAACAGTGGTAGGCTATCCTACTGCGTGGCGCATAATCCTCCTGTGTCCCTCTCCCCCATGACGACATTAATTACACCGAGGATCAAGGCATTGTCATTAAGACTTTGAGAATCAAAGCGCTGATGGGACATGACGTGGGTGGGTCCCATGCCTGTTCCCGCACACCACCTTGATCGTCAAAAGAGTGATGACATGTGATCTTGTGGGGCTACTCAATAAGAGCAGTATGGCATGTCATAACTATTCTGTTAGTTGTTGAGTGAACTACGCAGGAACTTGGCCCGCCAAGTGGTGGGGTCCACAGGAAACATTGCTTGTTCATAGATTGGTCAGCACCTTACACATTTTCAAGACCAAAGTGGTTTTCATCACCTCAGTAGAAGCTAGGAAGGAGGTTGTGTACGTGACAATACTGATTGGGGAGGGTCCATCGAACCTGTTTCAAGAGGATGATCAAAGACGACATACAAGGTGAATGACCAGAAGTGTAGCCAGGCTTGAAGATCGGTTCATGGGCTATCGTTGGTGTCCTGGGCAAAGGGGTACTCGCCACGTCGGTTCCTGACCTGGTGAGCCAAGCTATGCTACCCTAGGTCGGTTCTTTCCTGGGTCGCTTTTTGCAACCTATAGCCGATTACGTGGAGATTTCGAAATACTTGGAGTACAATCCTATGATGTATCCATGGATACTCTACCTCCACCAACATAACTGACCTAGTTTTGTAAACCCTAGGAACCCCATTGTGTATATAAGAGGGTGGTCGGGATCAATGTAGATCAGATTCAATCCCTTAGTACTTTACATATACTTGTATACACTCCAACACAATAAAACCGAATTAGAAAGTTAGATATTATCTCCTTTGGAGAGCTTGAACCTAGGTAAATCTTCCCTCTTGTTACCATCGTGCCAAATCGCCTAGCTAGGACACCCTACCAAGGGAGTTGCCGAATTTAGCTCCGACACACCCCACTGCCTATGCTACTCAAAGATGTCACAAGACTCCACATTATCTACCATATTGGTTAGGACATCCATGACCAGCTAGTAAAAAAGGTGGCAAGAGAGGGCCTCCTTGCCACAATCCCCGAACCTGCCATATGCACCTATCGGAATGCCCATTTATCAAGACTAGTTCTTACCGATGATAGAGATAGAGCAGCGCACACATGCCATTGACGGGCAAATCCTATTTTCTCCAAAACGTGAAGAAAAAATGGCACAGAAACCGATAGCTATATGTAGTTCTAGGAATATCAAAGACATTTTGCGGTTGTGGAAAGATCTGAAGATTGACTGGCGAGCATGAAGTAGTCTTTAATTGCCCCTCCCCAGATGAATACTCTTTGATATTTATCAACTAATTGGTCAAGGTTGAGGGTCATGAACACCAAAATCCTTCATAATATTTTTCCAACCTAAGAACAAGACTAATAGCCCTGGAATCAGCAATGTCCACTACCCCATATTGGTTTGGCTGTAGGGATGTCAAATCTTGGTTAAGCACATGGAAATTTCCATCATGCACACACGTAATATCATTAATCTCCACTATTATATCCATTTTGATGATCAACCAGTAGGTATGAAAAAAATTAGTAGAGAAACCCGTTTGGTACTAGAACTTTGTCGGGGGATCTTGATCAAGCTCCAAATTTCATCTTCTTTAAATTCCATTTCGAGTGAAGAGATATCAAGGGCCGACAAATAAAACACATAAAAATTAATGGTCTTCAACTTCTCCCCGAGCCTACCAACAAGATTCAAAAAGCACATGTGTGTGTGCTCCTCTATGCAACATTATCTTCTTCACGAAGTGGTGGCAACAACACAAGGCTACTTCGGATAGGTGGTGCTCTTCAAGTATCGATTCTCCACTTTGCGAGGGGGTAACCTTGGTCTTAGCTTTAATGGTTGCTCCTAGCAATGGTGGTATTTACACACTGTGTCCTTGCTATTGGCACATAGGAATGAGAACTCGGGATCTCACCTTTAGTGATTGAATCTAACAATGACGACACCGCGCATTATTTCCTTCTTGGAGGTTTTGCTTCTAGAGAACCTTTCTCATAGTTTGCATGTCATCAAGGATGGTGGATTGTGTAATTGGTCACAAAGAATTTTATTATTTATCCTTTCTCTTTTCTGTATATTAGTGTACACATTCTCAAAGTCTCAAAGTAGGTCATAATGTTTTTAACATTGCAAATTCCTAGTGTAATTGTTGTCATCTTGATATTAATATATGAGACTTTGTTGAAAAACAAGAATATTTCCAATTATACAATTCAACACATTTGTTTGGTAAAATTGTGTCTCATTATTGTTCTTGTAAACATTAATTGAGCAGTAGGGGCTAAACACAATTTTGGTCTAAAGTTAATTCCAAATAATATAACCCGTTGTTGTTGAGACCATGCATTCGGCTCACAAGTCGCATGATGGTTCCGATTAGGAGCTAGTCACTAAGCTAAAGCATAACTTATTTTGTGTAAGTCAGGTTTCTCAACTAAGCATGATGGTTGTTGTTGGAAACCGTAAAAATCACTATTATTAGGGAAGTGCAAGAAGGATGTTATGTTGTTTGAAATCAGTTCACCCTCTTATGATGGGGGTTCTCCTATGTGAATGTACTATATGTA
The DNA here is from genome assembly GCF_056163025.1 of Triticum urartu. Taxonomy (NCBI): domain Eukaryota; kingdom Viridiplantae; phylum Streptophyta; class Magnoliopsida; order Poales; family Poaceae; genus Triticum; species Triticum urartu. The sequence continues at coordinate 255,166,279 of NC_141877.1, forward strand.
CTGCACTATAAAAATTTGTGTAAACCGTTTTATATGAACATGTGAACACCTCACGAAATCCAAACATAATTGCTATCAACATGGTATAGATTATTGTCGAAGTCTGCAATGACACAATATCTATACATTGTCCATACACTAAGGATGCACGCAGCCAAAAAGGGATCAAAATAAGAATAGTACAAGAAAATCCGGCAAGAGCAATGACACAAAACAACCAAACCATCAGCAACACCTCCCATCACCCTTGACAACACATAAACTATAAAAGAATTCTCAGACAACACACCTCCAGGAAAGGTATGACTGATAATCCCCAAGTGCAAGGAATCATCATAGCAATTTCCAAAGGTGGAACTGATAAGTATGGAGTGTCGAACCCAGAAGGAGTTAAAGGTAAGATCAATATTCTCTCAAGTCCAATCTGCCACTGATACGACTCTACGTACATCGAACGTTTGCTTCCATCTAGAAACGAGAAATACAACTACCTTGTGGGTATGAAGAGGATAGCTTTGCATGATAACGAAGAACTAAAAATAGGTGTTTTTAACATAAAGTTAGAATATATTACTATATATTATAAATAGCGAGTGTGGAATAGTGATGGATCGGTGTGCGGAATTATCCTACGCAATTGTTAACAAGATCGATAATCATTATTGCAATTTTATATGAGGGAGCGGCATAAGCTAACATACTTTCTCTACTTGGAACATATGCACTTATGATTGGAACTCTAGCAAGCATTCGCAACTACTAAAGATCATTAGGGTAAAACCCAACCATAGCATTAAAGTATCAAGTCCCCTTTATCCCATACGCAACAACCCCCTTATTCGGGTTTAAGCTTCTGTCACTCTAGCAACCCACTATAAGCGAATCATGAATTTATTGCAACACCCTACAACGGGAATCCTTCACGTGTGCGCAGCACGGAAGGCACCATAGGTTAGTGTTGGGTTTCGTAGTAATTTCAAAAAACTTCCTACGCACACGCAAGATCATGTGATGCATAGCAACGAGAGGGGAGAGTGTAGTCTACATACCCACGCAGACCGACTGCGGAAGCGTTGACGCAACGTAGAGGAAGTAGTCGTACATCTTCACGATCCAACCGATCAAGTACCGAAACTATGGTACCTCCGAGTTCGAGCACACGTTCAGCTCGATGACGATCCCCGGACTCCGATCCAGCAAAGTGTTGGGGAAGAGTTCCGTCAGCACGACGGCGTGGTGACGATCTTGATGCACTACAGCAGCAGGGCTTCGCCTAAACTCCGCTACAGTATTATCGAGGAATATGGTGGCTAGGGCACCGCACACGGCTAAGGAATAGATCACGTGGATCAACTTGTGTGCTCTAGGGTGCCTCTACCTCAGTATATAAAGGACTAGAGGGGGGAGGCTGGCCGGCCAAGCTTGGCGCGCCAGGAGAGTCCTACTCCCTCTGGGAGTAGGATCCCCCCCTATCCTAGTTGGAATAGGACTCCTTGAGGGGGGAAAGAGAGAGAGGGGGCCGGCCACCTCTCCTAGTCCTAATAGGACTAGGGGAAGGGGGAGGCGCGCAGCCCATCTAGGGCAGCCCCTTCTCTTTTCCACTAAGGCCCACTATGGCCCATATAGCTCCCGGGGGGTTCCGGTAACCCTCCCGGTACTCCGGTAAAATCCCGATTTCACCCGGAACACTTCCGATATCCAAACATAGGCTTCCAATATATCAATCTTTATGTCTCGACCATTTCGAGACTCCTCGTCATGTCCGTGATCACATCCGGGACTACGAACAACCTTCAGTACATCAAAATGCATAAACTCATAATATAACTGTCATCGTAACCTTAAGCGTGCGGACCCTACGGGTTCGAGAACAATGTAGACATGACCGAGACATGTCTCCGGTAAATAACCAATAGCGGGACCTGGATGCCCATATTGGCTCCTACATATTCTACGAAGATCTTTATCGGTCAGACCGCATAACAACATACGTTGTTCCCTTTGTCATCGGTATGTTACTTGTCCGAGATTCGATCGTCGGTATCCAATACCTAGTTCAACCTCGTTACCGGCAAGTCTCTTTACTCGTTCTGTAATACATCATCCCGCAACTAACTCATTTAGTTGCAATGCTTGCAAGGCTTAAGTGATGTGCATTACCGAGAGGGCCCAGAGATACCTCTCCGACAATCGGAGTGACAAATCCTAATCTCGAAATACGCCAACCCAACATCTACCTTTGGAGACACCTGTAATGCTCCTTTATAATCACCCAGTTAAGTTGTGACGTTTGGTAGCACCCAAAGTGTTCCTCCGGCAAACGGGAGTTGCATAATCTCATAGTCATAGGAACATGTATATGTCATGAAGAAAGCAATAGCAACATACTAAACGATCGGGTGCTAAGCTAATGGAATGGGTCATGTCAATCAGATCATTCAACTAATGATGTGACCTCGTTAATCAAATAACAACACTTTGTTCATGGTTAGGAAACATAACCATCTTTGATTAACGAGCTAGTCAAGTAGAGGCATACTAGTGACACTAAGTTTGTCTATGTATTCACACATGCATTATGTTTCCGGTTAATACAATTCTAGCATGAATAATAAACATTTATCATGATATAAGGAAATAAATAATAACTTTATTATTGCCTCTAGGGCATATTTCCTTCAGTCTCCCACTTGCACTAGAGTCAATAATCTAGATTATACAGTAATGATTCTAACACCCATGGAGCCTTGGTGCTGATCATGTTTTGCTCGTGGAAGAGGCTTAGTCAACGGGTCTGCAACATTCAGATCCGTATGTATCTTGCAAATCTCTATGTCTCCCACCTGGACTAGATCCCGGATGGAATTGAAGCGTCTCTTGATGTGCTTGGTTCTCTTGTGAAATCTGGATTCCTTTGCCAAGGCAATTGCACCAGTATTGTCACAAAAGATTTTCATTGGACCCGATGCACTAGGTATGACACCTAGATCGGATATGAACTCCTTCATCCAGACTCCTTCATTTGCCGCTTCCGAAGCAGCTATGTATTCCACTTCACATGTAGATCCCGCTACGACGCTTTGTTTAGAACTGCACCAACTGACAGCTCCACCGTTTAATGTAAACACGTATCCGGTTTGCGATTTAGAATCGTCCGGATTAGTGTCAAAGCTTGCATCAACGTAACCAATTACGACGAGCTCTTTGTCACCTCCATATACGAGAAGCATATCCTTAGTCCTTTTCAGGTATTTCAGGATGTTCTTGACCGCTGTCCAGTGATCCACTCCTGGATTACTTTGGTACCTCCCTGCTAGACTTATAGCAAGGCACACATCAGGTCTGGTACACAGCATTGCATACATGATAGATCCTATCGCTGATGCATAGGGAACATCTTTCATATTCTCTCTATCTTCTGCAGTGGTCGGGCATTGAGTCTTACTCAATTTCACACCTTGTAACACAGGCAAGAATCCTTTCTTTGCTTGATCCATTTTGAACTTCTTCAAAATTTTGTCAAGGTATGTTGTTTGTGAAAGTCCAATTAAGCGTCTTGATCTATCTCTATAGATCTTAATGCCTAATATGTAAGCAGCTTCACCGAGGTCTTTCATTGAAAAACTCTTATTCAAGTATCCCTTTATGCTATCCAGAAATTCTATATCATTTCCAATTAATAATATGTCATCCACATATAATATCAGAAATGCTACAGAGCTCCCACTCACTTTCTTGTAAATACAGGCTTCTCCAAAAGTCTGTATAAAACCAAATGCTTTGATCACACTATCAAAACGTTTATTCCAACTCCGAGAGGCTTGCACCAGTCCATAAATGGATCGCTGGAGCTTGCACACTTTGTTAGCTCCCTTTGGATCGACAAAACCTTCTGGTTGCATCATATACAACTCTTCTTCCAAAAATCCATTCAGGAATGCAGTTTTGACATCCATCTGCCAAATTTCATAATCATAAAATGCGGCAATTGCTAACATGATTCGGACGGACTTAAGCATCGCTACGGGTGAGAAGGTCTCATCGTAGTCAATCCCTTGAACTTGTCGAAAACCTTTTGCGACAAGTCGAGCTTTCTAGACAATAACATTACCATCAGCGTCCGTCTTCTTCTTGAAGATCTATTTATTCTCAATTGCTTGCCGATCATCGGGCAAGTCAACCAAAGTCCATACTTTGTTCTCATACATGGATCCCATCTCAGATTTCATGGCTTCAAGCCACTTTGCGGAATCTGGGCTCATCATCGCTTCTTCATAGTTCGTAGGTTCATCATGATCTAGTAGCATGACTTCTAGAACAGGATTACCGTACCATTCTGGCGCGGATCTTACTCTGGTTGATCTACGAGGTTCAGTAGTGTCTTGATCTGAAGTTTCATGATCATTATCATTAGCTTCCTCACTAACTGGTGTAGGTGTCACTGAAACAGTTTTCTGTGATGTACTACTTTCCAGTAAGGGAGCAGGTACAGTTACCTCGTCAAGTTCTACTTTCCTCCCACTCACTTCTTTCGAGAGAAACTCCTTCTCTAGAAAGTTTCCGAATTTAGCAACAAAAGTCTTGCCTTCGGATCTGTGATAGAAGGTGTATCCAATAGTTTCCTTTGGATATCCTATGAAGACACATTTCTCCGATTTGGGTTCGAGCTTATCAGGTTGAAGCTTTTTCACATAAGCATCGCAGCCCCAAACTTTCAGAAACGACAACTTTGGTTTCTTGCCAAACCATAGTTCATAAGGCGTCGTCTCAACGGATTTTGATGGTTCCCTATTTAACGTGAATGCGGTCGTCTCTAGAGCGTATCCCCAAAACGATAGCGGTAAATCAGTAAGAGACATCATAGATCGCACCATATCCAGTAAAGTACGATTACGACGTTCGGACACACCATTACGCTGAGGTGTTCCGGGTGGCGTGAGTTGCGAAACTATTCCACAATTTTTCAAATGTACACCAAACTCGTAACTCAAATATTCTCCTCCACGATCAGATCGTAGAAACTTTATTTTCTTGTTACGATGATTTTCAACTTCACTCTGAAATTCCTTGAACTTTTCAAATGTTTCAGACTTATGTTTCATTAAGTAGATATACCCATATCTGCTTAAATCATCTGTGAAGGTGAGAAAATAACGATATCTGCCACGAGCCTCAATATTCATCGGACCACATACATCTGTATGTATGATTTCCAACAAATCTGTTGCTCTCTCCATAGTACCGGAGAACGGTGTTTTGGTCATCTTGCCCATGAGGCACGGTTCGCAAGTACCAAGTGATTCATAATCAAGTGGTTCCAAAAGTCCATCAGTATGGAGTTTCTTCATGCGCTTTACACCGATATGACCTAAACGGCAGTGCCACAAATAAGTTGCACTATCATTATCAACTCTGCATCTTTTGGCTTCAACATTATGAATATGTGTATTACTACTATCGAGATTCAATAAGAATAGACCACTCTTCAAGGGTGCATGACCATAAAAGATATTACTCATATAAATAGAACAACCATTATTCTCTAATTTAAATGAATAACCGTCTCGCATTAAACAAGATCCAGATATAATGTTCATGCTCAACGCTGGCACCAAATAACAATTATTTAGGTCTAATATTAATCCCGAAGGTAGATGTAGAGGTAGCGTGCCGACCGCGATCACATCGACTTTGGAACTGTTTCCCACACGCATCGTCACCTCGTCCTTAGCCAATCTTCGCTTAATCCGTAGCCCCTGTTTCGAGTTGCAAATATTAGCAACAGAACCAGTATCAAATACCCAGGTGCTACTGCGAGCATTAGTAAGGTACGCATCAATAACATGTATATCACATATACCTTTGTTCACCTTGCCATCCTTCTTATCCGCCAAATACTTGGGGCAGTTCCGCTTCCAGTGACCAGTCTGCTTGCAGTAGAAGCACTCAGTTTCAGGCTTAGGTCCAGACTTGGGTTTCTTCTCTTGAGCAACAACTGGCTTGCCGTTCTTCTTGAAGTTCCCCTTCTTCTTTCCTTTGCCCTTTTTCTTGAAACTAGTGGTCTTGTTGACCATCAACACTTGATGCTCCTTCTTGATTTCTACCTCCGCAGCTTTCAGCATCGCGAAGAGCTCGGGAATAGTCTTGTTCATCCCTTGCATATTATAGTTCATCACGAAGCTCTTGTAGCTTGGTGGCAGTGATTGGAGAATTCTGTCAATGACGCAATCATCTGGAAGATTAACTCCCAATTGAATCAAGTGATTATTATACCCAGACATTTTGAGTATATGCTCACTGACAGAACTGTTCTCCTCCATCTTGCAGCTATAGAACTTATTGGAGACTTCATATCTCTCAATCCGGGCATTTGCTTGAAATATCAACTTCAACTCCTGGAACATCTCATATGCTCCATGACGTTCAAAACGTCGTTGAAGTCCCGATTCTAAGCCGTAAAGCATGGCACACTGAACTATCGAGTAGTCATCAGCTTTGCTCTGCCAGACGTTCATAACATCCGGCGTTGCTCCTGCAGCAGGCCTGGCACCCAGCGGTGCTTCCAGGACGTAATTCTTCTGTGCAGCAATGAGGATAATCCTCAAGTTACGGACCCAGTCCGTGTAATTGCTATCATCATCTTTCAACTTTGCTTTCTCAAGGAACGCATTAAAATTCAACAGAACAACAGCACGAGCCATCTATCTACAATCAACATAAACAAGCAAGATACTATCAGGTACTAAGTTCATGATAATTTTAAGTTCAATTAATCATATTACTTAAGAACTCCCACTTAGATAGACATCCCTCTAATCCTCTAAGTGATCACGTGATCCAAATCAACTAAACCATGTCCGATCATCACGTGAGATGGAGTAGTTTCATCGGTGAACATCGTTATGTTGATCATATCTACTATATGATTCACGCTCGACCTTTCGGTCTCCGTGTTCCGAGGCCATATCTGTATATGCTTGGCTCGTCAAGTATAACCTGAGTATTCCGCGTGTGCAACTGTTTTGCACCCGTTGTATTTGAACGTAGAACCTATCACACCCGATCATCACGTGGTGTCTCAGCACGAAGAACTTTCACAACGGTGCATACTCAAGGAGAACACTTCTTGATAATTTAATGAGAGATCATCTTATAATGCTACCGTCAATCAAAGCAAGATAATATGCATAAAAGGATAAACATCACATGCAATCAATATAAGTGATATGATATGGCCATCATCATCTTGTGCTTGTGATCGCCATCTCCGAAGCACCGTCGTGATCACCATCTTCACCGGCGTGACACCTTGATCTCCATCGTAGCATCGTTGTCGTCTCGCCAAGCTTATGCTTCTACGACTATCACTACCGCTTAGTAATAAAGTAAAGCATTACATCGCGATTGCATTGCATAAAATAAAACGACAACCATAAGGCTCCTGCCAGTTGCCGATAACTCGGTTACAAAACATGATCATCTCATACAATAAAATTCAGCATCATGTCTTGACCATATCACATCACAACATGCCCTGCAAAAACAAGTTAGACGTCCTCTACTTTGTTGTTGCAAGTTTTACGTGGCTGCTACAGGCTTAAGCAAGAACCAATCTCACCTACGCATCAAAACCACAACGATAGTTTGTCAAATAGACTCCGTTTTAACCTTCGCAAGGACCGGGCGTAGCCATACTTGGTTCAACTAAAGTTGGAGAGACAGTCGCCCGCAAGCCACCTGTGTGCGAAGCACGTCGGGGGAACCGGTCTCGCGTAAGCGTACGCGTAATGTTGGTCCGGGTCGTCTCGTCCAACAATGCCGCCGAACCAAAGTATGACATGCTGGTAGGCAGTATGACTTATATCGCCCACAACTCACTTGTGTTCTACTCGTGCAAATAACATCAACATAAATAACCTAGGCTCGGATGCCACTGTTGGGTTTCGTAGTAATTTCAAAAAATTTCCTACGCACACGCAAGATCATGTGATGCATAGCAACGAGAGGGGAGAGTGTAGTCTACATACCCACGCAGACCGACTGCGGAAGCGTTGACGCAACGTAGAGGAAGTAGTCGTACGTCTTCACGATCCAACCGATCAAGTACCGAAACTACGGTACCTCCGAGTTCGAGCACACGTTCAGCTCGATGACGATCCCCGGACTCCGATCCAGCAAAGTGTTGGGGAAGAGTTCCGTCAGCACGACGGCGTGGTGACGATCTTGATGCACTACAGCAGCAGGGCTTCGCCTAAACTCCGCTACAGTATTATCGAGGAATATGGTGGCTAGGGCACCGCACACGGCTAAGGAATAGATCACGTGGATCAACTTGTGTGCTCTAGGGTGCCTCTACCTCAGTATATAAAGGACTAGAGGGGGGAGGCTGGCCGGCCAAGCTTGGCGCGCCAGGAGAGTCCTACTCCCTCTGGGAGTAGGATCCCCCCCTATCCTAGTTGGAATAGGACTCCTTGAGGGGGGAAAGAGAGAGAGAGGGGGCCGGCCACCTCTCCTAGTCCTAATAGGACTAGGGGAAGGGGGAGGCGCGCAGCCCATCTAGGGCAGCCCCTTCTCTTTTCCACTAAGGCCCACTATGGCCCATATAGCTCCCGGGGGGTTCCGGTAACCCTCCCGGTACTCCGGTAAAATCCCGATTTCACCCGGAACACTTCCGATATCCAAACATAGGCTTCCAATATATCAATATTTATGTCTCGACCATTTCGAGACTCCTCGTCATGTCCGTGATCACATCCGGGACTACGAACAACCTTCGGTACATCAAAATGCATAAACTCATAACATAACTGTCATCGTAACCTTAAGCGTGCGGACCCTACGGGTTCGAGAACAATGTAGACATGACCGAGACATGTCTCCGGTAAATAACCAATAGCGGGACCTGGATGCCCATATTGGCTCCTACATATTCTACGAAGATCTTTATCGGTCAGACCGCATAACAACATACGTTGTTCCCTTTGTCATCGGTATGTTACTTGTCCGAGATTCGATCGTCGGTATCCAATACCTAGTTCAACCTCGTTACCGGCAAGTCTCTTTACTCGTTCTGTAATACATCATCCCGCAACTAACTCATTTAGTTGCAATGCTTGCAAGGCTTAAGTGATGTGCATTACCGAGAGGGCCCAGAGATACCTCTCCGACAATCGGAGTGACAAATCCTAATCTCGAAATACGCCAACCCAACATCTACCTTTGGAGACACCTGTAATGCTCCTTTATAATCACCCAGTTAAGTTGTGACGTTTGGTAGCACCCAAAGTGTTCCTCCGGCAAACGGGAGTTGCATAATCTCATAGTCATAGGAACATGTATATGTCATGAAGAAAGCAATAGCAACATACTAAACGATCGGGTGCTAAGCTAATGGAATGGGTCATGTCAATCAGATCATTCAACTAATGATGTGACCTCGTTAATCAAATAACAACACTTTGTTCATGGTTAGGAAACATAACCATCTTTGATTAACGAGCTAGTCAAGTAGAGGCATACTAGTGACACTAAGTTTGTCTATGTATTCACACATGCATTATGTTTCCGGTTAATACAATTCTAGCATGAATAATAAACATTTATCATGATATAAGGAAATAAATAATAACTTTATTATTGCCTCTAGGGCATATTTCCTTTAGTTAGCACCAAAATAAAACATACAACTCAAACCAATCTAGATCATCAATCAACCCAAAAGACAAAAGAAATCTACTCAAAACATCATAGGATGGCAACACATCATTGGATCATAATATGTAGCATAAAGCACCATGTTCAAGTAGGGGATTACAGCGGGGTGCATGAGAGTGGAGCGCTTAAAGGAGATGAGGAAGGTGCTGAAGATGGTGATGTTGATGAAGACGATCACCGCGGTGATGGTTCCCCCAGCGGCACTCCGGCGACACCTACTGAGAGGGGGAGAGAGTCTCCCCCTTGTGCTTTGTCCTCCATGGCGTCCCCCTAGATGGGGATAGGTTCTCCCTCTCGTCCTTGGCCTCCATGGTGATGATGGCCCCCTCCGGCTTCCTCCTCCATGGCCTCCGGTGATGATGGCCCCCTCCGACAGGCTGCTGGAGAGGGCCTAGATTGATTTTTCATCGCTACAGAGGCTTGCGGGGGCGGAACTTCCGATCTAGGGTTCTTTTCAAAGGTTTGGGTATTTATAAGAATTTTTGGCATTAGTCTCACGTCAAGGGGGTGCCCGAGGGGCCAACAATCCCGGAGTACCCCCTAGGGGGTAGGGCGCTCCTAGAGGGATTGTGGACTCCTTGTCCACTTCCTGTCCTCGCTCTTGTGCTTCAGGGGTCTCTTTTGGTCCATAAAAAATCACCGTAAATTTCCAGCCCATTTCGAGAACCTTTATTTCTGCACAAAAAAACGACTCCACCGTAGTTCTGCTGAAAACAGCGTCAATCCGGGTTAGTTCTAATCAAATCATACCAAAACCATATAAAATTGTTGTAAACATGGCATGAATACTTCATAAATTATATATAAGTTTGAGACGTATCAGCATCCCCAAGCTTAATTCCTGCTCATCCTCGAGTAGGTAAATGATAAAAGAAATAATTTTATGAAGTGTGAATGCTAGAATAGTGCATAAATTTTATCAATGATAGTTCCAAACACTTTTTCGAGCATCATTATATATCATAAACAGTAGCTCATCTCATAAGACTTATCATGATCAAGTAACAAGCGATTCACATGTTAAAGTATAGACCATAAAGTTTCTTGAAAACTAACAAACTATGCTTTCAGTCACCAAACAATTGCAATTCATCTTATTTTCAGGAAGGCTCTATGTAAGAGTTTTGATTTAGCAAATTCCAAATACTCAACTATCATATTGTCTTCCATGATTGCTAACACTCGAAGCATATTGTTAGAACAAATAGCATCCGTCCAACACAGAGAAAGATATGGGCTTAATGTTTCGCCTCCCAACTTATTTATCATATAGATAATTGTCAAAAATAATAATTCATGATCAAATATATTTGAATGACCATATATGATTGGATCTTTCCCCTCCACATGATGCTTTCCAACTGAAGAATAAATGAGGTTGAACTAAGAAGGAATACTATTGACTCTTGCATAAAAGTAAATACATGGAAGTAAAAGATAGGCCTTCATAGAGGGAAGCAGAGGTTGTCATGCGCTTTTTAATTTTGGATGTGCAAACCCTTAATGCAAAGGAACATCACATTGTATTGCCCTTTGTGATAGAAAACTTTATTATGAAGTCCGTCACTTTTATTTCTTTACCAACACAAGTTCGTACAACGCTTATTTTCCCTTACAATAAAAGGTCATACATATTTAGGAGCAATCTCTATTGCTTTTCGCACCGATGACAACTTACTTGAAGGATCTTATTCAATCCATAGGTAGATATGGTGGATACTCATGGCAAGAAACTGGGTTTAAGGGTTTTGGATGCACAAGTAGTATCTCTACTTAGTACAAATTTTTGGCTAGCAAAAGATCCTAAGCAAGCACCACATGTTGGAGGTTCCATAACAATATAACTTCTATACAAATATACCCAAACATAACTCATTACGTTGTCTTCCTTGTCCAACTTCAACTAATTTGCTCAAGTGTGAAAAAAATTAATGGGGCTCACAATCATAGAAGATGTCCAAGATAGTATAATTATATATGAAATCTCTCATTCTTCAATATTCTTTCATGAATTGTTCAAGTGACCAATGCGGTGTTTGCTAACTTTCAATAATTTTTTTTACCACCTATACTTCTTATATGTGAAGTCATTACTCCCCATGGGATAAGCATATAAAAATATATAATTTCATATTTATGATATTCAATTCATTCAACCATTTACTCATAGGATATAAGTGAAGCACGAGAGTGAATGACAAAACTACTCCAAAAAGATATAAGTGAAGATCAATGTGTAGTCAAGTAGTTAAATAGCCATGTGAGGAATCTCTCTCATTCAAGGTTTAGATCCAAAATATTTTATTCAAGCATCTAGTAAAATGAAAATACGCTCCAAGCAAAACACATATCATGTGACGAATAAAAATATAGCTCCGAGTAAGGCATACCGATAGTTTTGAACACGAAAGAGGAGATGCCTTCCGAGGCATCCCCAAGCTTAGTTGCTTGTATCTTCCTTGAATTTTATCTTGGGGTACCTTGGGCATCCCCAAGCTTAGGGTCTTGTCACTCCTTATTCTCCTCATATAGCTATCTCACCCAAAATTTGAAAATATCAATCACACAAAACTTGACGGAACTTTGTGAGATGGGTTAGTATGATAAAACAAATCGTTCACTTGGGTACTGTCAAAGACAAGATTCATAATTTTTTCCATATAATTCATACTGTACTCTATAATTTCCACAATTTATATTAAGCAATATAAGCCATAGAAACTATAAAACAAGCAAACTATGCATTAAGGGCAGAATCTGTCAAAAACTGAACAGTCTGTAATGATCTGAATACTAGCCAAACTTCTGTTACTCCACAAATTCTGAAAAATTAGGACAACCTAGGAAATATCTATTTCAATCTTGTGTAAAAAAATTGGATCAAAATCACGCATCTGTGATTTTTTAAAATTCTGGCAATGAGCGCAAAATTTTCAGTTTTTGCACAGAATCAAGTCAACTATCACCATAGATCATCCCAAAGGTCTTACATGGCACTTTATTGAAAAAAGCAATAGAACATGATTACTACAGTAAAATAATCATTAGAACACACAAAAACACTAGGGGTAAATATTGGGGTGTCTCCCAACAAGCGCTTTTGTTTAATGCCTTTTTAGCTAGGCATGATATTTTAATGATACTCTTCCAAGCCCAATTCCGATGATAATTTCGTTCATACTCTAAAAGATATAAGTGAAGTTCATAGAGCATTCTACAATCAATATATATTGACCAATATCCAAGCTCAAAATATATAAGTGAAGCACATGAAGCATTCTATAAAGCTATATTCAAAAGATTTAAGTGAAGCACAAAGAGCATTCTATAATGCCATACTCAAAAGATTTAAGTGGAGCACATGAAGAATTCTATAAATCAATGAAGAACTATCTCATACTAGCATGGTGCATAAAGGAAAAGAAAAAACAAACACAAAAGACACATATCATGTGAACAAAACAAAAACCGAGAGATACCAATAATTGTTGAAGAAGATAGATGGGATGCCAACCGGGGCATCCCCAAGCTTAGATGCTTGAGTATCCCTGAAATATTTACTTGGGGTGCCTTGGGAGTCCCCAAGCTTGAACTCTTACCTCTTCTTATTCCTCTTATATCAATAACTCCTCGATCTTCGAACACTTCATCCACACAAAACTTAACGAAAACCCTTGTGAGATCCATTAGTATAATAAAGCAAATCACTACCTTTAGGTACTGTTGTAAATTCATTTCAATTTAATATTAGCATCCTACCCCCCGATACAGCCCATAGATTCATAAAAAAAGCGAACAACACATAGAAAACAGAATCTGTCAAAAACAGGACAACCTGTAGCAATCTGGAAACTTCGTATACTTATGTAACTCCAAAAATTGGGGAAAATTAGGACAAAAAAAATTATAGCAGTACTCTGCAAAAATTTCAGAAACTTTTGAGGTTCCAGTAAAAAATGTAAATTCACGCACTGTAGCCAAAGTTTCTGTTTTTGCACCGCACATAGCAAACAAGCAATCTAATCATCCTAAATCCAAAACAATTATTGGTATCTCTCGGTTTTTGTTTTTTTAGTGGATATATACAAGCGATTGGGTTTTGTTCAGGGATACTCAAGCATCTAAGCCAACTACTAAAGATCATGAAGGTAAAACCCAACCATAGTATTAAAGTATCAAGTCCCCTTTATCCCATACGCAACAACCCCCTTATTCGGGTTTAAGCTTCTGTCACTCTAGCAACCCACTATAAGCGAATCATGAACGTATTGCAACACCCTACAGCGGGAATCCTTCACGTGTGCGCGGAACGGAAGGCACCATAGGATAGCACCAAAATTAAACATACAACTCAAACCAATCTAGATCATCAATCAATCCAAAAGACAAAAGAAATCTGCTCAAAACATCATAGGATGGCAACAAATCATTGGATCATAATATGTGGCATAAAGCACCATGTTCAAGTAGGGGATTACAGCGGGGTGTAGGAGAGTGGACCGCTTAAAGGAGATGAGGAAGGTGATGAAGATGGTGATGTTGATGAAGACTATCACCGCGGCGATGGTTCCCCTAGTGGCACTCCAGCGAAACCAAGAGAGAGGGCGATAGAGTCTCCCCCTTGTGCTTCCTTCTTCATGGCCTCCCCCTAGATGGGGATAGGTTCTCCCTCTGGTCCTTGGCCTCCATGGTGAGGATAGACCCCTCCGGCTTCCTCCTCCATGGCATCCGGTGATGATGGACCCCTCCGGTAGGGTGCCGGAGAGGGCCTTGATTGATTTTTCATGGCTATAGAGGATTGCGGCAGTGGAACTTCTGATCTAGGGTTCTTTTTGAAGGTTTGGGTATTTATAAATTTTTTTGGCATCGTTCTCACGTCAAGGGGGTGCCCGAGGGGCCCACAAGCCCGAAGAACCCTCCCTGGGGGGTAGGGCGCGCCTAGAGGGCTTGTGGACTCCTCGCCCACTTCCTGGCCTAGCTTTCATGCTTCGGGGTTCTCTTTTGGTCCATAAAAAATCACCGTAAATTGCCAGCACATTCTAATTATTTCTGCATAAAAAACGACACCACGGTAGTTCTGCTGAAAACAGCGTCAATCCGGGTTAGTTCTAATCAAATCATACCAAAACCATATAAAATTGTTGTAAACATGACATGAACACTTCATAAATTATAGATAGACGTATCAATGACATGCAAGCGCCGCCGTTGTTGGATCCAATAGTGAACCATGGAAGAAATACAGAAGATTAGATGGATGTCTTCGTATTAACAAACACATGTCAATCACAAAATAGTATTGTCCCCGTGCTTCTATCAATTGTATGTTTCCAACTTGTTTTTTGAGATTTACCTTTTTTGCACACCAACTCAAAAGAAAAGTGCATCTATAATTAAGCGGTTTCTGGGAACGCAATCACAACTAGAGGAAGCTATGAATGCATCACTACAAAATAATTATTGTATTTTACAATCATTACTCCCTTCTTCATGTATGCCAAACATTTGGTTGTGATGAACTTTGCTAGACATTGTTGTTTTTTCTTTATTGCAGCTATTTCTAGCTAGTCTTTTAATCACATTTAGGGTATAACATCGAGCTTTATAAACCAGTTGTTGATCGTGCAACTGTGTGCTCTAGTATTTGAGTCCATAAATTTGGAAACATGAAACTTCAAATGCATTAATACAATCTACATATCCGTTGGCACATTTTCAGTTCAAACTACAGTTAGAATATCAACAGAGTGCATTGGGACCTTCATTTTTCAAGCAATAGAAAATCATTAGAAGTGTAATTACACCGAACTACTTTCGATGAAAAAAAAAATTTTATCACCATTTTCATGTTGGCATATTTTAAAATTTGGTTGCAAGCATGTCAAGACATTTTTATTTGGAAACATAGTGAGACATAGACACAAACAACACACACATATACACACACACAAGCAAACAAACAAACAAAAACACACATAGACCAACATACACGCTCATCCCTATGAATGCAGAATGCACCTCTATGAGCATATATGAAAGACCGCATAAATAGATATTGAGATTGATGAAGGCACGACATGCACCTCATAGTTGAGGGACTAGTAAAACCATTGAAAGAAGAGTGTCGAAAATTCTGAATAAATAAGGAAATATGCAAGCAGACACGCCAAGTCTAGAACTTAAATAAGTGAAATATGTGGGCAACCACGCCAAGTCTAGAATATAAAGAAGGGTAAACTAATTTTACCACAAGGAACCTAATCATTTAAATGTCCCAACCTTTTCAAGTTCTCTTAGAAACATGGGGGGGGGGAGGTAATCCAAATATGCATTATCATGTTGTCGATTAATGTGAAGGATCATTTTAACAACTCGTGTCTGATCTTTCATGTATATGTTTGTTTTTTCAACCGCTTAGACCATTTAGTGGAAACTAATATCACGACCGCTACTAGATAAAAAAATTGTAGTGTAGGAAATAAATCAATCACCCTTTCAGATTTTTAGCATCCCACCATCTACATAACTAAATTGGAAAGATTTGTTTAACCGAGATTTTGCGGCATCATAAGTAAAGAGTTCATTCGTTAACAAAATCTCTTGAATCATGATAAAAATTCTAATTTGTAAAATTTCTTGGGCGTAAATGATACTCTAACTTGCTGCTTAAACAAGTGTAACATAGTGGCATCCCCGCAAATTCACATTGACATGAACTATCTGTGTATCAAATGCAGTTAGAGATTACTTGTCGAGGTCACAACCTTCTCCCGGTGATGACACTGCTGCACGTGCGAGACACTATTTGGCGGCCCCCACTAGCAGAGGATGCAGAAATTTTGCGAGTCCCTGGCTCGCCCAGCACGAACCAGGTCATGACATTGCATTATGGCAGGAGATAACACTTGAAGAATGGAACACTTATAGACACACCTACTTTTTTCATACTGTAATTAGTTTTTTCACTAAGCGCAGCCACTAATACCCTCTTTTCCCTATTTCCTAACACCTAATCTTCACTAAGATTTTTAGCACCCACTATCTTCACTAAGAATAATAGATTATACTAGGTAACCCCCAATTGTAAGTGTACTTGAGAAATATGAGAAATGATTTATTTCTTATTTATTTAACTAAAATATATTGAATTTGTTCCCACGCTCTACATTTGTTCAGAAAACGGAAGTTTCATAGCATCAGATGGTCTTTCAAGGTTTTAACAACATATTTTCAACAGAACACAAATAAAAGAAAAGATTGAAAGAGAAGGAAGGCACAATATCCAACACGACTGCAATGTAGCACACTGAAGAGATCATGAAGCAGCATCCTATAGTATTCAAAATCAATTGAAGATATTGAAAAGAGAAAGTAGGAAGTCAACATCATGGAAAAAGAAGTGCCAACTATTACTACCAAGTGAATACACAGTTGAGAGCCATACAACCAAGCATGCAGAGTATGACATGTGCTTTAGTACACCCTCTTTTAAAAGGTTTAAAACTTCGATGCAGATGAGTGGTTGAGATTAAAACTTACCTCTTGACAAAATAGTATTATAGTCTTTTATAATGATGGCATTGTAGTGTTTCTTCCAAGGATAAATTTATTGCCCAACTATATATGTTCTCTTCATCTCTTACGTACACAATAACTTCCGTTTTAAAAATTGAGCCGTCCAGTCTGAACTCGCACAACCATTGGATGCACCCTTCCTTGATTTTCCTTTAGTCATGTAGTCGCACACTCTCATTCCCTCTCATAACTATATCTCTACTCCACCTTGCACACAAAGCACACCACTATGCGAGCTCATCGCACCATGTGGTTTGCTCATATCATCCCCCAAGGCCATACTAGTAACACCACCCAACAACGAGCTCACGAAGGTCCATCACCCTAATTGTAGCATGTTGTCCAACTTATCTTGTCCTCCCGATGTTAGTCGCAACATGGGCCGACCCCGGTGGCAGCGTCCCCCGACGCTCGTTCCAGCACATAGAGAGGCCACTACTGCAACATTATTGTTAGGCCGTTTCCAGCACATCATGACCATACTCAAAGCGTCTCTCTACACTAGTACATCACGTGGGTGGCATAATCGTAGCAACGTCGGGAGTCGGTTCCAGCATCTTGCGCCGTATGTCCTAGCAAGAGGTCACCGCCGTTCCAGAACCACCCCTCATCAAATGCAATTCCAGGCATAGCTAATTGCAGCCTGCAGCTAAGATAATTCCAATATTCCGTACCATCCATCGTAGCATAGTGTCATCGCCGTTCTCGCACGACGACATGGGCTTGCAGGAGCTCCCCTCGCAGGTCCAGCTCCACATGCAGGTGGTTGGAGCAGGTAGCCTTGGCGATTTAAGCATGGTGCCTCCCTAACACAGAATGTGCAACAAGACATAGCGGTCGTCGCGCATGCGGACATCAATGTCACGCCACCAGTCGAGGTTGTTGAAGTTGTTGGCCATAGGCCATCCTCGCGTAGTCACACCATGGTCGTCGGTGGGTCCCCGTGGCAACCCCCAAGGGTCCCCATGGCAGCGCTAGATGTGGCAATAGTAAAGCGTCGTGGCTCGCAGAGGACTGAGCTAGATTTGCGGTAGCGCACGATGCTTGTACAACCGAAAGTAACCCTAATTATTATAGTGGCTATTATTATCGTTTGTGCAACATCGTGGCATCCTGAACATTGCATCGGCAGCACATTGCCTTTATACCATATTATGCTGGTGTTTTTATTGAACTTATAACCCTATTTTATTTCATGGTTCTCCATAAACGTGAATAGTACCCCTAGTCATCTGACCTTCTCCTTGGAGACCAACTAGACAATTCGCACATGGTCGTGCGATGCGATTCAAATTATTTTACAAATTGGAATTAAATGTTCTCAAAATGAGTCAAAAGTTTGCGTGTTGTCTTGTTACAATATATCGAGGCCGCATGCCAAATTTCATCCGAATAGGAGTCGATTTTATACCTGAACGCTTGAATATATGAGGTGTAGTAGTGAATTAAATAAATAAATGTTTTTTGCTAAATGAAATGTCATGGACTATTTTTCCTATTTCCTAAATAGCCCAACCATCTAACACAACCTACTTAAGCAATCCCACCCTTTCGTATATGAATGATCACTCCCTAGCAAAAATGACAGCTTTCATAAATCAAATTAGGTTTCCTAGTCTCCAATCTCAAAAGACCCTCTTATCCGATGAACGTTCTCTGGGAGGGGTGACATTTACGTATGTTTTGATGGTAGTTTTAGTTATTTGAGGGTTACCAGTTTTTTCAAAACAGCATGCCAACTTTTGCAAAGAAGATTTTTTAAAACAAAACAAAGAGAAACTACCATCATTTGATCACACGTCACAACTAAAAATATCAGCAAAACGATATTCATTTATCATCATTTTTCCAGAAAAGGTTAGCTAGATAACATTACAAATTCTAAAACCCTAGTCATTCATCAGATCTGCACTGTCATATCATCCAAGGGCTCACAACGCCTCGACCCCACACCGGACATGTCCTCTCGTCGGTAGCAGCCAACGCCCCGCGTGCCTCGCCCGATCTCTCACGCCCAAGCCCGAGCTCCTCCCAAGCTGCATGTCACACTACTTTCCTAAATAGCCCAACCATCTAACACAACCTACTTAAGCAATCCCACCATTTCGTATATGAATGATCACTCCCTAGCAAAAATGACAGCTTTCATAGATCAAATTAGGTTTCCTAGTCTCCAATCTCAAAAGACCCTCTTATCCGATGAACGTTCGCTGGGAGGGGTGACATTTACGTATGTTTTGATGGTAGTTTTAGTTATTTGAGGGTTACCAGTTTTTTCAAAACAGCATGGCAACTTTTGCAAAGAAGATTTTTTAAAACAAAACAAAGAGAAACTACCATCATTTGATCACACGTCACAACTAAAAATATCAGCAAAACGATATTCATTTATCATCATTTTTCCAGAAAAGGTTAGCTAGATAACATTACAAATTCTAAGACCCTAGTCATTCATCAGATCTGCACTGTCATATCATCCAAGGGCTCACAACGCCTCGACCCCACACCGAACATGTCCTCTCGTCGGTAGCAGCCAACGCCCCGCGTGCCTCGCCCGATCTCTCACGCCCAAGCCCGAGCTCCTCCCAAGCTGCACGTCACACTACTTGCCTAAATAGCCCAACCATCTAACACAACCTACTTAAGCAATCCCACCCTTTCGTATATGAATGATCACTCCCTAGCAAAAATGACAGCTTTCATAGATCAAATTAGGTTTCCTAGTCTCCAATCTCAAAAGACCCTCTTATCTGATGAACGTTCGCTGGGAGGGGTGACATTTACGTATGTTTTGATGGTAGTTTTAGTTATTTGAGGGTTACCAGTTTTTTCAAAACAGCATGCCAACTTTTGCAATGAAGATTTTTTAAAACAAAACAAAGAGAAACTACCATCATTTGATCACACGTCACAACTAAAAATATCAGCAAAACGATATTCATTTATCATCATTTTTCCAGAAAAGGTTAGCTAGATAACATTACAAATTCTAAAACCCTAGTCATTCATCAGATCTGCACTGTCATATCATCCAAGGGCTCACAACGCCTCGACCCCACACCGGAATGTCCTCTCGTCGGTAGCAGCCAACGCCCCGCGTGCCTCACCTGATCTCTCACGCCCAAGCCTGAGCTCCTCCCAAGCTGCACGTCACACTACTTGCCTAAATAGCCCAACCATCTAACACAACCTACTTAAGCAATCCCACCCTTTCGTATATGAATTATCACTCCCTAGCAAAAATGACAGCTTTCATAGATCAAATTAGGTTTCCTAGTCTCCAATCTCAAAAGACCCTCTTATCCGATGAACGTTCGCTGGGAGGGGTGACATTTACGTATGTTTTGATGGTAGTTTTAGTTATTTGAGGGTTACCAGTTTTTTCAAAACAGCATGCCAACTTTTGCAAAGAAGATTTTTTAAAACAAAACAAAGAGAAACTACCATCATTTGATCACACGTCACAACTAAACATATCAGCAAAACGATATTCATTTATAATCATTTTTCCAGAAAAGGTTAGCTAGATAACATTACAAATTCTAAGACCCTAGTCATTCATCAGATCTGCACTGTCATATCATCCAAGGGCTCACAACGCCTCGACCCCACACCGAACATGTCCTCTCGTCGGTAGCAGCCAACGCCCCGCGTGCCTCGCCCGATCTCTCACGCCCAAGCCCGAGCTCCTCCCAAGCTGCACGTCACACTACTTGCCTAAATAGCCCAACCATCTAACACAACCTACTTAAGCAATCCCACCCTTTCGTATATGAATGATCACTCCCTAGCAAAAATGACAGCTTTCATAGATCAAATTAGGTTTCCTAGTCTCCAATCTCAAAAGACCCTCTTATCTGATGAACGTTCGTTGGGAGGGGTGACATTTACGTATGTTTTGATGGTAGTTTTAGTTATTTGAGGGTTACCAGTTTTTTCAAAACAGCATGCCAACTTTTGCAATGAAGATTTTTTAAAACAAAACAAAGAGAAACTACCATCATTTGATCACACGTCACAACTAAAAATATCAGCAAAACGATATTCATTTATCATCATTTTTCCAGAAAAGGTTAGCTAGATAACATTACAAATTCTAAAACCCTAGTCATTCATCAGATCTGCACTGTCATATCATCCAAGGGCTCACAACGCCTCGACCCCACACCGGACATGTCCTCTCATCGGTAGCAGCCAACGCTCCGCGTGCCTCGCCCGATCTCTCACGCCCAAGCCCGACCTCCTTCCAAGCTGCACGTCACACTACTTGCCTCTGCCCTGGAATCCCCCTCGCTCCGCTGCAGTTCTGCGTGTTGCCGCTTTTCCACCTCGTCGGAGCGCCGTCAATGCTCGCCGGTAAGCCGCGTCGTCGCCCCAATCTTCTCTCTCCTCCCATCTTTGATCTCTCTCTGGACAGGAGTGGGAGCTCGCAGCCACGCCATGGCGCCTGACCGCATCTGGGCTCCAGCCACCATCCCCGCTGCTCGGGCCATCTGCATCGACGCCCGCGCCTCCCTTCCATCCACCGCCTCTGCCTCCTGCCGTCGTCCCAACCTGCATCGCACTACCATCAACCTGCATTGGCCTCGCAGCCGCTCGCCTGGCTGGGTTGACCCACATGTCTGCTGCAGCCTCGCCCAGTCCAGTCACTTCTCGTGGGTCGCGTCCTGCCAATCTAGCCGAGCTCCGCCAGCGCTGCAGCCTGTCCCAACCTAGCCAACCTGCACCCATGGCCCGATAATACCCCCCACACACAGGAAAAGCCACGCACTTTCGCGGACGCCCCTATTCCTTGCATTAAGCCAGACGAGAGGGGTGCTCACTATGAATCGATCCTGGGATCGATTGGTTGCTTCCGAGAGCTGCTAGCCACTTCGACAGACTCGACTTGTTGTACACGATGGAGAGCGTGACCTACTAGAAGAAAGATGAGCCTCATTTCACCATACTTACTTTCTTTCCTTGTTTTTACTTTAGTTTTCTTTTTCTTCATTTTTACTCGTCTAATTCAACATGCCTTTTCTATGTTTTTCTTTTTACTCAGTTTTCCCATGATTTTCCCGAAATAATATCGGTTAACAAACACAAAAAATACCGGATAAGCATTAAAATGTTGAACGAGTATTGAAAAGATGTTGAATAACTATTAAAAAATGTTGAACTAGTATTTTAAAAATGGTGAATAAGTATTTGAAAATGTTGAACAACTGTTAAAAAGTTGAACAAGTATTTGACAAATATTGAATAGGTATTAAGAATTTTTGAACGAGTATTTAAAAAGTGTTGAACATATTTTAAAAAAATATTGAATAAGTATTAAAAATGTTGAATAACTATTAAAAATAGTATTTAGGTCATTGAAAATGTTGAATAAGTATTAAAAAATGTTGAACGACTACTTTAAAAACGTTCAACATGTATTTGAAAAATATTGAATAAGTATTGAAATGTTAAACAAGTATTTAAAAAATGTTGAATAACTGTTCGGACAATGTTGAACTCGTATACAAAAAATGTTGATCACTTACTAAAAACTATTTTTGACATATATGAAAATGTAGAGTAAAAATGATAGCTATTACCTACAAAAGAAAAACAAAAATAAAGAAGGAATGTTAGACGTGTATTTGAAAAATATTGTTGACATATGCAAAAAATGTAGAATAATGACCGAAAGAACAAACAAAACCGAAAAAAGAAACAAAAGAAAAAATAAAATAAAATAATGCAATGAAAGAAGGAAAAATGGTGAAGAAAAAAGAAAAGAAACAAAAGAAAATAAAAAGAAACAAAGAAAACCGGCTCGAATCCTTAAATAGGGCGCAACGTTTTATCTACCACAGATGGGGCCTAGCGCAGGGCTAGCAGCGCCTAGTATCTACTGGGAGACCACAGATCAATTCCCACATATCCTATTTCATCTCTATTATTCTTTGTTCTGCGCGTGCAAATTCGTTGGCCCAATACAATGTGAGGAAGGAGAATCCTTCAGCGAGATCTGACGCCTGCATCGCTTAATGCGATAAATAGTCGTTGCGGACTTTCATGGACTACGATGCAGGCGCTTCCTATTTGACGCTTCAGGCGCCCATTACTATGTATTTTACAAACACCACTAGCTGTGCTAACCATCCCACCATGGTCACCTAATGCACTGTATTACATCATCTCCCCTCTTTTCTTCTTTATTCCTTTATTTTTCTTATTTTTCTTTCTCCTTCCTTTTCTTGTTCTATTAAATCTTTTATTGGAAAGTTTTTTTCTTATTTTTTCTTCTCTTGAAAAATTTGACATTTTCTTGAATTGATGAACTTTTTTTCAAAATTGATGAACCTTTTTTAAAATTAATGACCTTTTTCCAAAATAAATGATTTTGTTTTTCAAAATGGATGAACCTTTTTTAAATTCGTGTTTAAAAAAATCATGAACTCTTTTAAAATTGATGAACTTCTTTTTAAAATTGATGAATCTTTTTAGAATTGATGAACTTTTTTCAAATTTAATGAATTTGTTTTTTCAAATTCAGTGAACTTTTTTTAAATCGATGAACTCTTTTTTCCCAAATCGATGAACGTTTTCAGAATTGGTGAACTTTTTCGAATTCAATGGTTTTTTCTAAATTTTAAGAAATTTTAATATTTATTTAAAAACATTCAAATTTGATGAATTATTTTTAAAATTCATGAACTTTTCAAGTTTTGAAAAAACAATAATTTGTGAAATTTTCTTGAGTAGGCTAACATTTCTTTCATGTTCGTGATTATTTTAAATGTGTGAGCTTTCAAATTTATTCACATGTTTTTAAGAAAATCATGTTTTTCAATAAAACCTCAAATAGTTCAAAATTATAACTCGCGAGTGTGAATCCTTGTTGCTGCAATCTTTGGGGGCATTTTGGTGCCATAATACCAGTCCGCACGTGATGCGGCTTGAACTACGTCGGTATTTCCCCAAAGTGGAAGGGATGATGCAGCACATCTACGGTAGGTGTTTCCCTTAGTGACGAGACCAAGGTTATCGAACCAGTAGGAGAACCACGAAACACCACATAAACAACTCCTGCACACGGAGAACAAATACTTGCAACCCGACGTAAGAGAGGGGTTGTCAATCCCTCACGGGTAAAAAGATAGGTAAAATTGTAGTAGATTGGATAAATAGATCTCGCGGGAATGCGAGATAAAATAAATAAAAATAAATTGCAGTAAGGTATTTTTGTATTTTTGGATTAATAGATCTAAAAATAAAGGCAAATAAAAATAGATCGTGAAGGCAAATATAATAAAAAAGAGACCCGGGGCCGTAGATTTCACTAGTGGCTTCTCTCGAGAAAAATAGCATTTGGTGGGTAAACAAATTATTGTTGGGTAATTGATAGAACTTCAAATAATCATGACAATATTCAGGCAATGATCATTATATATGCATCACAACCAAGATTAGTAGACCGACTCCTGCCTGCATCTACTACTATTACTCCACACATCGATCGCTATCCAGCATGCATCTAGTGTATTAAGTTCATGGAGAAACGGAGTAATGCAATAAAAACGATGACATGATGTAGACAAGATGTATTTATGTAGAAATAGACCCCATCTTGTTATCCTAAATAGCAATGATACATATGTGTCGGTTCCTCTTCTGTCACTGGGATCAAGCACCGTAAAATCGAACCCATCACAAAGCACCTCTTCCCATGGCAAGAAAAATCGATCTAGTTGGCCTAACTAAAACAAAGATTCGAAGAAAAAATATGAGGCTATAAGTAATCATGCATATAAGAGATCAAAAGACTCAAATAACTTTCATGGATGAAAAGATAGATCTGATCATAAACTCAAAGTTCATCGGATCCCAACAGACATACCGCAAAAAGAGTTACATAAAATAGATCTCCTAGAGACCATTGTATTGAGAATCAAAAGAGAGAGAGGAAGCTATCTAGCTACTAACTACTGACCCGTAGGTCTACAATGAACTACTCACGCATCATCAGAGAGGCACCAATGAGGATGATGAACCCCTCCGTGATGGTGTCTAGAATGGATCAGGTGGTTCTGGAACTTGTGGCGGCTGGATTTGATTTTCGTCGACTCCCTTAGGGTTTCTAGAATATTAGGGTATTTATAGAGCAAAGAGGCAGTGCGGGGGGGCACCGAGGTGGGCACAACCCACTGGGTGCGCCAGGGCCCCCAAGCGCGCGCTGGTGGGTTGTGGTCCCCTCGGAGCACCCGTAAGTCCCTTTCTTGGCCCATCTGTGACGCCTTTGTCTGGTCGTTTAACACTAATGAAGTACGCGAAGTTGTAGCTATGGCGAACTTTTAATCTAAACAAAACCCAAAGTCTAAACGGTGCCCTAAGGGCTGTATATATGGAGGAAGTTGGGGGGGGGGTTCGTGGACCTTGTAGGAGGGGTCCGAAACCAACCCTAACTCTTGTTTACCCACACATACAGACTCTAAAAACAGCCTATACTTGACTATTTTGAAATTATATGGTCCTGGCCCAAAAATAAGGTGACGTAGGATTGTATTAGCCTCTGGAAAAAATTTATGAAGTATCATCTTGTATATTTCGTCCAAGCCTTCATGCACTCATTATGGTGGCTTCAAAGTCCTGAAATCGCCACTTGAAACTCCGTTCTTGTTCCCCTTGCGCATGCCATCATTTCCATGCTTGAACTTGCTCCAATGTTCATCCTTCTCGTCCAAGCTAGGCCCTTCATTTGTAAGCAAAACAAATGTATCCAATTTAGGCAGCATCATATTCTCATGAACATTAGAATCATTACCAAGAAACGAAAGTACCTGGTAATTTAATTGGCATGCGCGAGCTCTAGTAATTGGTCCAGTATGTATAGCAGTAGGGGCTGTGGGTGTAACAATGGTATTGATGTCTCATCATCCTCCCCTTCTTGAAGTCAAGTTGTCCTTGACGGAAGCTCATATTCCTCACCCAAATAAGGCTTCAAATGTGTAATGTTAAAAGTGGGACTAACCCCAAAATCTACATGCAGCTCAAGTTTATATGCATTATCATTTATTTTCTCTAGCACCTTAAAAGGATCATCAACACGTGGCATTAGCTTTGATTTACGCAAATCAGGAAATCTATCCTTACGCAAATGTAACCAAACAGGATCTCCAGGTGCAAACACAACATGTTTTCTACCCTTATCTCCAACAAGTTTATATTTAGCATTCATACGCTCAATGTTTTCCTTAGTTAACTCATGCATTTTTAAGATCAATTCAGCACGTTGTTTAGCATCAAAATTAATCTTCTCTGAAGATGGAAGAGACAACAAATCAATAGGTGCACGAGGTAGGAAATCATACACAATTTCAAAAGGGCACATCTTAGTAGTAGAATGCAACGAACGATTATAAGCAAATTCAATATGAGACAAGCATTCTTCCCACATTTTCTTATTATTCTTCAGAACAGCCCTAAGCATAGTAGACAATGTTCTATTGACTACTTTAGTTTGTCCATCAGTTTGGGGGTGACAAGTAGTACTAAAAAGTAGTTTAGTCCCCATCTTAGCCCATAAACATCTCCAAAAGTGGCTAAAAAATTTAGTATCACGATCTGAACAACAGTATTTGGCACACCATGCAACCGAATAATTTCACGAAAGAACAAATCAGTAACATTAACAGCATCATCACTTTTATGACATGGTATAAAGTGTGCCATTTTCGAGAATCTATCCACGACAACAAATATGCTATCCCTCCCTTCTTTGTTCGAGGTAATCCTAAAACAAAATCCATAGAGATATCCTCCCAAGGAACACTAGCTACAAGCAAAGGCATATATAAACCATGAGGATTGAGTCGTGACTTAGCTTTTTGACATGTAGTGTAGCAAGCAACAAAACGATCAACATCCCGTCTCATCTTTGGCCAAAAGAAACGTGTAACAAGTATATCCTCTGTCTTCTTCACGCCAAAGTGTCCCATTAATCCTCCTCCATGCGCCTCCTGCAACAACAAAAGACGAACGGAGCTAGCTGGAATGATTAGCTTGTTAGCACAAAACACAAATCCATCATTAACAACGAACTTGTTCCATGTTCTCCCTTCTTTACAATTCTGCAATACATCTTTAAATTCAGCATCATGCACATATTGATCTTTGATGGTCTCCAAACCAAATATTTTAAAGTCAAGTTGTGAAAGCATAGTATAACGACGAGACAATGCATCAGCAATAACATTTTCTTTACCCTTCTTGTGTTTAATGACATAAGGGAAAGTCTCAACAAATTCAACCCATTTAGCATGTCTACGGTTCCGTTTTGCTTGCTTTTAATGTGTTTCAAAGATTAATGACCAGAATGAAGGAAATATGCCCTAGAGGCAATAATATAGTTGTTATTTATATTTCCTTATATCATGATAAATGTTTATTATTCATGCTAGAATTGTATTAACCGGAAACTTGATACATGTGTGGATACATAGACAAAACAATGTGTCCCTAGTAAGCCTCAACTAGACTATCTCGTTAATCAAAGATGGTTAAGTTTCCTAGCCATAGACATGTGTTGTCATTTGATGAATGGGATCACATCATTAGAAGAATGATGTGATGGACAAGACTCATCCGTTAGCTTAGCATAATGATCGTTAAGTTTTATTGCTATTGCTTTCTTCATGTCAAATACATATTCCTTCGACTATGAGATTATGCAACTCCCGGATACTGGTGGAATACCTTGTGTGCTATCAAACGTCAGAACGTAACTGGGTGATTATAAAGATGCTCTACAGGTATCTCCGAAGGTGTTTGTTGGGTCGGCATAGAACGATATTAGGATTTGTCACTCCAAGTACCGGAGAGGTATCTCTAGGCCCTCTCGGTAATACACATCATGATAAGCCTTGCAAGCAATGTGACTAATGAGTTAGTTACGGATGATGTATTATGGAACGAGTAAAGATACTTGCAGGTAACGAGATTGAACTAGGTATGAAAATATCGATGATCGAATCTCAGGCAAGTAACATACCGATGATAAAGGGAATAATGTATGTTGTCATTGCAGTACGACCGATAAAGATCTTCATAGAATATGTGGGAACAAATATGAGCATCCAGGTTCCACTATTGGTTTTTGACCAGAGAGGTGTCTCGGTCATGTCTACATAGTTGTCGAACCGGTAGGGTCCGCACGCTTAACGTTAGATGATGATTTTGTATTATATGAGTTATGTGATTTGGTGACCGAATGTGGTTCGGAGTCCCGGATCAGATCACAGACATGACGAGGAGTCTCAAAATGGACGAGAGGTAAATATTTATATATAGGACGATAGTATTTCGACACCAGAAGTGTTCTGGGGGTACCAGGTACGTATCGGGTAACCGGAAGGGGTTCCGGGCGACCTCCGGCAAACTATATGGGCCTAATGGGTCAAGAGAGGGACAGACCAGCCCCTAAGTGGCTGGGGCGCCCCCCTATAGGCCGAATAGGAGGATAAGGAAAGGAAGGGAAGGGAGAAGGAAAGGGGAGGATTCGGCCTCCCCCTTTCCTTCCCCCCTCTCTTTCCTTCCCACTCCGACACTTATGGAAGGGGGAAGGCCGACTTGTGGTTGGCGCCCAGTAGGATTACTCCTACTTGGGGCGCCCCTTACATCCCCTCTCCCTCTCCCACCTACATATATGTGGGGGGTGGTGATACGTCTCCAACGTATCTACAATTTTTGATTGTTCCATGCTATTATATTATCTGTTTTGGATGTTTATGGGATTTATTATGCACTTTTGTTTTATTTTTGGGACTAACCTATTAACTGAAGGCCCGGTGCAAATATGCGAGGATCTTTTTCTAGGGAACACTGAAATAGGCAAAGTCTCCTGGATTAGTTATAGCCTCTCCGGTGATGTGTAAGTAGTTTACCACAGACCTTCGGGTCCATAGTTATTAGCTAGATGGCTTCTTCTCTCTCTTTAGATCTCAATACAAAGTTCGCCTCGATGTTCTTGGAGATCTATTCGATGTAATCTTTTTGTGGTGTGTTTGCCGAGATCCGATGAATTGTGGGTTTATGGTTAAGATTATCTATGAACAATATTTGATTCTTCTCTGAATTCTTATATGCATGATTTGATATCTTTGCAAGTCTCTTCGAATTATCAATTTGGTTTGGCCTACTAGATTGATCTTTCCTGCAATGGTAGAAGTGCTTAGCTTTGGGTTCAATCTTGCGGTGTCCTTTCCCAGTGACAGTAGGGGCAGCAAAGCACATATTGTATTGTTGACATCGAGGATAAAAGATGGGGTTTATATCATATTGCTTTAGTTTATCCCTCTACATCATGTCATCTTGCCTAATGCGTTACTCTGTTCTTTTGAATTTAATACTCTAGATGCATGCTGGATAGCGGTCGATGTCTGGAGTAATAGTAGTAGATGCAGAATCGTTTTGGTCTACTTGACGCAGACATGATGCCTATGTTCATGATCAGGCCTAGATATCATCATAACTATGCGCTTTTCTATCAATTGCTCGACAGTAATTTGTTCGCCCGCAGTAATATACGCTATGTTGAGAGAAGCCACTAGTGAAACCTATGGCCGCCGGGTCTACGTTGCATCATATAGGTTTCCGATCTACAATTCTAGTTTACTATTTATTTTGCAATCTTTACTTTTCAATCTATACAACAGAAATACCAAAAATATTTATCTTATTATCTCTATCAGATCTCACTTTCGTAAGTGACCGTGAAGGGATTGACAACCCCTTTATCGCGTTGGTTGCGAGGTTCTTGTTTGTTTGTGCAGTTACTAGGTGACTTGCGTGTAGTCTCCTACTGGATTGATACCTTGTTTCTCAAAAACTAAGGGAAATACTTATGCTACTTTGCTGCATCACCATTTCCTCTTCAAGTAAAACCAACGCATGCTCAAGAGGTAGCAGGTGGGAACCGCTAGAACACACAACATTGATTCCTAGCCGTGTGCGGCACCCCTCTCCATAGTTTATGCCTCCGGTCATATTTTTTTAGTGCTTAGGCGAAGCCCTGCGTGGATCACTTCACCATCACCGTCACCACGCCATCGTGCTATTGAAACTCTCCCTCGACACTTTGCTAGATCAAGAGTTAGAGGGACGTCATCGAGCTGAACGTGTGCAAAACTCGAAGGTTCCGTATGTTTGGTGCTTGCTCAGTCGGAATGAGAAGAAGTTCGGCTACATCAACCGTGTTGTCAAACGGTTCTGCTTTCGGTCTACGAGGGTACGTGGACACACTCTCCCCTCTCGTTGCTATGCAATGCCTAGATAGATCTTGCGTGAGCGTAGGATTTTTTTTGAAATTGCATACTGCGTTCCCCAACAGTGGCACCCGAGCTAGGTCTATGCATAGATGATATGCATGAGTAGAACACAAAGAGTTGTGGGAGGTGATCGTCATACTGATTGCCACCAATGTCTTATTTTGATTCGGCGGTATTGTTGGATGAAATGGCCCGGACCAACCTTACAGGACCACGTTCATGAGACCGGTTCCACCGACAGACATGCAACTAGTTTTGCATAAAGGTGGCTGGCGGGTGTCTGTTTCTACAACTTTAGTTGAATTGAATTTGACGGTGGCTGGTCCTTGTTGAAGGTTAAAATAGCAAACTTGATAAATCACCGTTGTGGTTTTCATGCGTAGGTAGGAACGGTTCTTGCTAGAAGCTCGTAGCAGCCACGTAAAACTTGCAACAACAAAGTAGAGGACGTCTAACTTGTTTTTGTAGGGCATGTTGTGATGTGATATGGTCAAGACATGATGTGATATATGTTATTGTATGAGATGATCATGTTTTGTAAAAGTTATTGGCAACTGGCAGGAGCCTTATGGTTGTTGCTTTATTGTATGAAATGCAAATGCCATGTAATTGCTTTACTTTTATCACTATGCGTTAGCGATAGTTGTAGAAGCAATAGTTGGCGAGACAACCACGATGCTACAATGGAGATCAAGGTGTCAAGCCGATGGCGATGGAGATCATGACGGTGCTTTGGAGATGGAGATCAAAGGCACAAGATGATGATGGCCATATCATGTCACATATTTTGATTGCATGTGATGTTTATCTTTTATGCATCTTATTTTGCTTAGTACGGCGATAGCATTATAAGATGATCCCTTACTAAAATTTCAAGGTATAAGTGTTCTCCCTGAGTATGCACCATTGCGACAGGTCATCATGCTGAGACACCATGTGATGATCGGGTGTGATAAGCTCTACGTTCACATACAATGAGCGCAAGACAGTTTTGCACATGCGGAATACTCGTGTTAAACTTGACGAGCCTAGCATGTACAGACATGGCCTCGGAACACTTGAGACCGAAAGGTCGAACATGAATCATATAGTAGATATGATCAACATAAATATGTTCACCATTAAAAACTACTCCATCCCACGTGATGATCGGACATGGTGTAGTTGATATGGATCACATGATCATTTACATGACTCGAGGGATGCCTATCTAAGTGGGAGTTCTTAAGTAATATGATTAATTGAACTTAATTTATCATGAACTTAGTCTTGATAGTTTTTGCATATCTATGTTGTAGATCAATGGCCCGTGCTACCATTCCCTTGAATTTTAATGCGTTCCTAGAGAAAGCTAAGTTGAAAGATGATGGTAGCAACTACACGGACTGGGTCCGTAACTTGAGAATTATCCTCATTGCTGCACAGAAGAATTATGTCCTTGATGCACCACTAGGTGACAAGCCCCCTCCCACTAATGTAGACGCTTTGAATGTATGGCAGACGCGGCCTGATGAATACTCTATAGTTCAGTATGCCATGCTCTATGTCGTAGAATCGGGACTTCAAAGATGTTTTGAACATCATGAACCATATGAGATGTTCCAGGAATTGAATTTATTATTTCAAGCAAATGCCCGAGTTGAGAGATATGAAGTCTCCAACAAGTTCTATAGCTGCAAGATGGAGGAGAATAGTTCTGTCAGTGAAAACATACTCAGAATGTCTGGGTATCATAACCACTTGACTTAGCTGGGAGTTAATCTTTCGGATGATAGTGTTATTGACAGAGTTCTTCAATCACTGCCACCAAGCTACAAAGTCTTCATGATGAACTATAATATGCAAGGGATGGATAAGACAATTCCCGAGCTCTTTGCATGCTCAAAGCTTCCGAGGTAGAAATCAAGAGAGAGCATCAAGTGTTGGTGGTTAACAAAACCACTAGTTTCAAGAAAAAGGGCAAGGGAAGGAAGGGAAACTTCAATAAGAATGGCAAGAAAGTTGTCACTCCCGGGAAGAAGCCCAAGTCTGGACCCAAGCCTAAAACTGAGTGCTTCTACTGCAAAGGGTCTGGTCACTGGAAGTGGAACTGCCCCAACTATTTGGCGGATAAGAAGGATGGAAAAGTGAACAAAGGTATATTTGATATACATGTTATTGATGTGTACCTTACTAATGCTCGTAGTAGCTCCCGGGTATTTGATACTGGTTCTATTGCTCATATTTGCAACTCGAAACAGGGGCTACTGATTAAACAAAGATTTCCTAAGGACGAGATGACGATGCGCGTCGGGAATGGTTCCAAGGCCAATGTGATCGCCGTCGGCACGCTACCTCTGCATCTACCTTCGGGATTTGTTTTAGACCTGAATAATTGTTATTTGGTGCCAGCGTTGAGCATGACCATTATATCTGGATCTTGTTTGATGCGAGACGGTTATTCATTTAAATCAGAGAATAATGGTTGTTATATTTATATGAGTAATATCTTTTATGGTCATGCACCCTTGAAGAGTGGTCTATTTTTGTTGAACTCGACCATGGTGATACACATATTCGTAATATTGATGCCAAAAGATGCAAAGTTGATAATGATAGTGCAACATATTTGTGGCACTGGTCATATTGGTGTAAAGCGCATGAAGAAACTCCATGCAGATGGACTTTTGGAAATCACTTGATTATGAATCATTTGATGCTTGCGAACCATGCCTCATGGGCAAGATGACTAAAACTCCGTTCTCTGGAACAATGGAGCGAGCCGCTGACTTATTGGAAATAATACATACCGATGTATGCAGTCCGATGGGTGTTGAGGCTCGCGGCGGGTATCATTATTTTCTGACCTTCATAGATGATTTGGGCAGATATGGGTATATCTACTTAATGAAACACAAGTCTAAAACAATTGAAAAGTTCAAAGAATTTTAGAGTGAAGTGGAGAATCATCGTAACAAGAAAATAAAGTTTCTATGATCTAATCGCGGAGGTGAATATTTGAGTTACGAGTTTGGCCTTCATTTAAAACAATGTGGAATAGTTTCACAACTCACGCCACCTGGAACACCACAACGTAATGGTGTGTTCGAACGTCGTAACCGTACTCTATTAGATATGGTGTGGTCTATGATGTCTCTTACCGATTTACCACTATCATTTTGGGGTTATGCATTAGAGACAGCAGCATTCACGTTAAATAGGGCACCATCTAAATCCGTTGAGACGACGTATGAACTGTGGTTTGGCAAGAAACCTAAGCTGTCGTTTCTTAAAGTTTGGGGTTGCGATGCTTATGTGAAAAAACTTCAACCTGATAAGCTCGAACCCAAATTGGAAAAGTGTGTCTTCATAGGATACCCAAAAGAAACGGTTGGGTACACCTTCTAGCATAGATCCTAAGGCAAGATCTTTGTTGCTAAGAATGGATCCTTTCTAGAGAAGGAGTTTCTCCCGAAAGAAGTGAGTGGGAGGAAAGTAGAACTTGATGAGGTAATTGTACCTTCTCTCGAATTGGAAAGTAGCTCATCACAGAAACCAGTTCTAGTGATGCCTACACCAACTAGAGAGGAAGCTGATGATAATGATCATGAAACTTCAGATCAAGTTACTACCGAACCTCATAGGTCAACCAGAACATGTTCCGCACCAGAGTGGTACGGTAATCCTGTTCTGGAGGTCATGTTACTAGACCGTGATGAACCTACGAACTATGAGGAAGCGATGATGAGCCCGGATTCCGCAAAATGGCTTGAGGCCATGAAATCTGAGATAGGATCCATGTATGAGAACAAAGTGTGGACTTTGGTTGACTTGCCTGAT
Source organism: Triticum urartu (assembly GCF_056163025.1). Classification (NCBI taxonomy): domain Eukaryota; kingdom Viridiplantae; phylum Streptophyta; class Magnoliopsida; order Poales; family Poaceae; genus Triticum; species Triticum urartu. The sequence goes on from NC_141877.1 coordinate 255,200,682, forward strand.
GATCGGCGAGCCATAGAGAATAAATGGATATTCAACAAGAAGACTGACGCTGATGGTAATATTACTGTCTACAAAGCTCGACTTGTTGAGAAAGGTTTTCGACAAGTTCAAGGAGTTGACTACGATGAGACGTTCTCACCCGTAGCGATGCTTAAGTCTGTCAGAATGATGTTAGCAATTGCCGCATTTTATGATTATGAAATCTGGCAAATGGACATCAAAACTGCATTCCTTAATGGATTTCTTACAGAAGGGTTGTATATGATGCGACCAGAAGGTTTTGTCAATCCTAAAGGTGCTAACAAAGTGTGTAAGCTCTAGCGATCCATTTATGGATTGGTGCAAGCATCTCGGAGTTGGAATATACGCTTTGATGAGGTGATCAAAGCATATGGTTTTATATAGACTTTTGGAGAAGCCTGTATTTACAAGAAAGTGAGTGGGAGCTCTTTAGCATTTCTAATATTATATGTGGATGACATATTGTGATTGGAAATGATATAGAATTTCTGGATAGCATAAAAGGATACTTGAATACGAGTTTTTCAATGAAAGACCTCGGTGAAGCTGCTTACATATTGAGCATCAAGATCTATAGAGATAGATCAGGATGCTTAATTGGACTTTCACAAAGCACATACCTTGATAAAGTTTTGAAGAAGTTCAAAATGGACCAGTCAAAGAAAGGGTTCTTGCCTGTGTTACAAGGTGTGAAGTTGATTCAGACTCAATGCCCGACCATTGCAGAAGATAGAGAGAAAATGAAAGTCATTCCCTATGCCTCAGCCATAGGATCTATCATGTATGCTATGCTATGTAGTAGACCTGATATGTGCCTTGCTATAAGTCTAGCAGGGAGGTACTGAAGTAATCCAGGAGTGGATGACTAGGCAGCAGTCAAGAACATCCTGAAGTACATGAAAAGGACTAAGGATATGTTTCTCGTTTATGGAGGTGACAAAGAGCTCATCGTAAATGGTTACGTCGATGCTAGCTTTGACACTGATCTAGATGACTCTCAGTCACAAACCGGATACATATTTATATTGAATGGTGGAGCTGTCAGTTGCTGCAGTTCCAAGCAAAAGCATCGTGGCAGGATCTACGTGTGAAGTGGAGTACATAGCTGCTTCGGAAGCAGCAAATGAATGAGTCTGGATGAAGGAGTTCATATCTGATCTAGGTGTAATACCTAGTGCATCGGTTCTAATGAAAATATTTTGTGACAATATTGGAGCACTTGCCTTGGCAAAAGAATCCAGATTTCACAAAAGAACCAAACACATCAAGAGACGCTTCAACTCCATCCATGATCAAGTCAACCAAGGAGACATAGAGATTTGCAAAATACATACGGATATGAATGTTGCAGACCCATTGACTAAGCGTCTTCCACAAGCAAAGCATGATCGGCACCATGGGTGTTAGAATCATTACAGTGCAATCTAGATTATTGACTCTAGTGCAAGTGGGAGACTGAAGGAAATATGCCCTAGAGGCAATAATAAAGTTGTTATTTATATTTCCTTATATCATGATAAATGTTTATTATTCATGCTAGAATTGTATTAACCGAAAACTTGATACATATGTGGATACATAGAGAAAACACAGTGTCCCTAGTAAGCCTCTACTAGACTATCTCGTTATTCAAAGATGGTTAAGTTTCCTAGCGATAGACATGTGTTATCATTTGATGAACGAGATCACGTCATTAGATGAATGATGTGATGGACAAGACCCATCCATTAGCTTAGCATAATGATCGTTGCGTTTCATTGCTATTGCTTTCTTCATGTCAAATATATATTCCTTTAACTATGAGATTATGCAACTCCCGGATACTGGAGGAATACCTTGTGTTCTTATCAAACGTCACAACGTAACTGGGTGATTATAAAGATTCTCTACAGGTATCTCCGAAGGTGTTTGTTGGGTTGGCATAGATTGGGATTATGATTTGTCACTCTGAGTATCGGAGAGGTATCTCTGGGCCCTCTCGGTAATACAAATCATGACAAGCATTGCAAGCAATGTGACTAATGAGTTAGTTATGGGATGATGTATTACGGAATGAGTAAAGAGACTTGCCGGTAACGAGATTGAACTAGGTATGAAGATACCGACGATCGAATCTTAGGCAAGTAACATACCGATGACAAAGGGAATAAGGTATGTTGTCATTAAGGTACAACCGATAAAGATCTTCATAGAATATGTGGGAACCAATATGAGCATCCAGGTTTCGCTGTTCGTTATTGACCGGAGAGGTGTCTCAGTCATGTATACATAGTTCTCGAGCCCGTAGGGCCCGCACGCTTAACGTTAGATGATGATTTTTTATTATACTCCCTCCATCCCAAAATTCTTGTCTTAGATTTGCCTAGATATGGATGTATCTAATACTAAATCTTGACTTGATACATCCATATTTAGACAAATCTAAGACAAGAATTTTGGGACGGAGGGAGTATGAGTTATGTGATTTGGTGACCGAATGTTGTTCGCAGTCTCGGATGAGATCACACACATGACGAGGAGTCTCTAAATGGTTGAGAGGTAAAGATTCATATATAGGACGATAGTATTTGGACACCGGAAGTGTTCCTGGGGTACCGGGTACGTATCGGGTCACCGGAAGGGGTTCCTAGTGACCCTCGGCAAACTGTATGGGCCTAATGGGCCAAGAGAGGGACAGACCAGCCCCTAAGGGGCTGGTGCACCCCCTATAGGCCGAATAGGAGGAGAAGGAAAGGAAGGGAAGGGAGAAGGAAAGGGGAGGATTTGGCCTCCCCCTTTCCTTCCCCTCCCCCCTTTCTTTCCTTCCCCCTTCGACATTTATGAAAGGGAGGAGGCCGACTTGTGGGAGGTGCCCAAGTAGGACTACTCTTAGTTGGGGTGCCCCTTGCAGCCCCTCTCCCTATCCCACCTATATGTATGCGGGTGGGGGGGAACCGCTAGAACACACAACATTGATCCCTAGCCGTGTGCAGCACCCCCCCCTCCACAGTTTACGCCTCCGGTCATATTGTCGTAGTGCTTAGGCGAAGCCCTGCGCAGACCACTTCACCATCACCGTCACCATGCCATCGTGCTGACGAAACACTCCCTCGACACTTTGCGGGATCAAGAGTTCGAGGGACGTCTTCGAGCTGAATGTGTGCAGAACTCGGAGGTTTCGTACGTTCGGTGCTTGATCGGTCGAAACGAGAAGAAGTTCGACTACATCAACCGCGTTGTCAAACGCTTCCACTTTCGGTCTACGTGGGTACGTGGACACACTCTTTCCCTCTCGTTGCTATGCATCTCCTAGATAGATCTTGCGTGAGCGTAGGAATTTTTTTGAAATTGCATGCTACGTTCCCCAACACAGAACGTATAACAAATTCTTTGGGCCATAAATAATGTTTCCATGTCTCTAAAGTCCGAACAAGAGCATATAATTCTTTATCATAAGTAGAATAATTCAGACCAGGCCCACTCAATCTTTCTGAAAAGTATGCAACTTGTTTGCCATCTTGTAATAACACACCTCCTAACCCAATTCCACTAGCATCACATTCAAGCTCAAAACTCTTATTAAAATCAGGAAGTTGGAGTAAAGGAGCATGTGTCAAGTTATCTTTCAATACCATGAAGGCTTCTTCCTATGCGGTACCCCAAACAAAAGGCACATCCTTCTTTGTAAGCTCATTGAGAGGTGCAACAATGGTGCTAAAATCTCTCACAAAGCTTTATGAACTTCAATTCCCCGTGGAGTAACAACATAGCCAAGAAAAGATACTTGGTCGGTGCAAAAGGTGCACTTCCCAAGGTTACCAAACAAACATGCATCGCGTAAAGCAATAGAAATAGAACGTAAATGTTCCAAATGTTCCTCCAAAGATTTGCTATAAATCAGTATATCATCAAAATAGACTACCACAAATCGTCCAATGAAAGCACGTAAAACTTTGTTCATTAATCTCATGAAAGTACTAGGTGCATTAGTTAACCCAAAAGATATGACTAACCACTCATATAATCCAAACTTACTTTTAAATGCTATTTTCCATTCATCCCCCAATTTCATACGAATATGATGGTATCCACTATGCAAATCAACTTTGGAAAATATTGTAGAGCCACTCAATTCATCAAGCATATCGTCTAGCCTAGGAATAGGATGACGATAACGAATAGTAATATTATTAATTCATCTACAATCAACACACATACACAACGTACCATCCTTTTCAGCACTAGAATAATAGGAACAACACAAGGACGAAGGGATTCGCGCATATAACCTTTGTCGAGCAGCTCCTGGACTTGACGCATAATCTCCTTCCTCTCCTCTGGATTGTACGGTATGGTGCACAGTTGGGTAATGATGCACCGGGAATTAAGTCAGTATGATGCTCAATCCCTCGAATAGGTGGTAATCCCAGTGGCACGTTGATAACCCACAAGTATAGGGGATCAATTGTAGCCTCTTTCAATAAGTAAGAGTGTCGAACCCAACGAGGAGCTAAAGGTAGAACAAATATTCCCTCAAGTTCTATCGACCACCGATACAACTCTACGCACGCTTAACGTTCGCTTTACATAGAACAAGTATGAAACTAGAAGTACTTTGCAGGTGTAACGTGATAGGTTTGCTAGAATATAAAGAGCACGTAAATAAAATCTAGGGGCTGTTTTAGGTAAATAATCAATAAATTTAGTATAGTGAGTTTGGAAAAGTGGTGGTAGGAGTTGCAAAATTGTCCCTAAGCAATTGACTACTTTACTAGACCGATAGCAAGTTTTATGTGGGAGAGGCCACTTCAAGCATGGCATCCCTAACTTGGAATTCTATGCACTTATGATTGGAACTATTAGCAAGCATCCACAACTAATAATGTTCATTAAGGTAAAACACAACCATAGCATTAAGATATATTGGTCCCCCTTCAATCCCATATGCATCAATTTCTATGCTAGGTTGAAGCTTCTGTCACTCTTGCCCTCCAATACATAGTCCTATCAACATATAACTAACCCTATGGTGTGATCCACGTGCGCGCTCATATGATGGGCACCAAAGGACAACAACATAACCACAAGCAATTTAGACCAATCATAGTAATTCACCAATTACCGATAGGACAAAGAAAATCTACCCAGACATCATAGGATGGCAACACATCATTGGATAATAATATGAAGCATAAAGCACCATGTTCAAGTAGAGGGTACAGCGGGTTGCGGGAGAGTGGACCGCTGAAGATAGATGGGGTAAGGTGATGAAGATGTTGGTGAATATGACGGAGGTGTTGGTGTAGATTGCGATGACGATGATGGCCCCGGCGGTGTTCCGGCGCCACCGGGGGAGATGGGGAGAGGGCCCCCCTTCTTCTTCTTCCTTGACCTTCTCCCTAGATGGGAGTAGGGTTTCCCCTCTGGTCCATGGCTTCCATGGCATGGGAGGGGCGATATCCCCTTGGAGATTGGATATGTCTCTCCATCTCTCTGTGTTTTTGCATTTTGGATTCTGGCCTTTCACCGTTTCTTATATTCCCGGAGATCCGTAACTCCGATTGGGATGAAATTTTAACACGATTTCTATCCGGATATTAGCTTTCTTGTGGCGAAATAAGGGCACCAACCGCCTTACGGGGTGGCCACGAGGGCCCAGGGCGCGCCCCTGCCTCGTGGCCCCCTCGGGCATCGTCTCGCATTGATTCTTCTTCCCAAAAATCACATATATTCCAAAAAAATCTCAGTCAGTTTTTATCCCATTTGGACTCCGTTTGATATGGATTTCCTGCTAAACAAAAACATGCAACAAACAGGAACTGGCACTGGGCACTGGAACAATATGTTAGTCCCAAAATAGTATAAAACGTTGCCAAAAGTATATGAAAGTTGTATAATATTGGCATGGAACAATCAAATATTATAGATACGGCGGAGACGTATCAGCATCCCCAAGCTTAATTCCTACTCTTCCTCGAGTAGGTAAATGATAAAAAGATAATTTTTGATGTGGAATGCTACCTAGCATAATCTTGATCATGTAATCTAATCATGGCATGAATATTAAGACACGAGTGATTCAAAGAAATAGTCTATCATTTGACATTAAGACAATAATACTTCAAGCATACTAATAAAGCAATCATGTCTTTTCAAATTAACATGGCCAAAGAAAGTTATCCCTACAAAATCATATGGTCTGGCTATGCTCCATCTTCACCACACAAAATGTTCAAATCATGCACAACCCCGATGACAAGCCAAGCAATTGTTTCTTACTTTTGACGTTCTCAAACCTTTTCAACTTTCACGCAATACATGAGCGTGAGCCATGGACATAGCACTATAGGGGGAATAGAATATGATGGTGGAGGTTGTGTGGAGAAGGCAAAAAGGAGAAAGTCTCACATCGACGCAGCTAATCAACGGGCTATGGAGATGCCCATCAATTGATGTCAATGCGAGGAGTAGGGATTGCCATGCAATGGATGCACTAAGAGCTATAAGAGCTATAAGTTTGCATCCAACTTGCTTGCTCATGAAGACCTAGGACATTTGAGGAAGCCCATCGTTGGAATATACAAGCCAAGTTCTATAATGAAAATTCTCACTAGTATATGAAAGTGATGTCTCAAGAGACTCTGTATATGAAGAACATGGTGCTACTTTGAAGCACAAGTGTGGTAAAAGGATAGTAACATTGTCCCTTTTCTATTTTCTCTCATTTTTTTTCTCATTTTTCTCTTTTTTTCTTTTTTGTAGGTTTCTTTGGCCTCTCTCTTTTTTGGGGGGGCTTCTTTGGCACTTTTATTTTGATAACCTCACATGGGACAATGTTCTAATAATGATGATCATCACACTTTTATTTACTTACAACTCGATACTAGAACAAAGATATGACTCTATATGAATGCCTCCGACGGTGTACCGGGATGTGCAATGATCTAGCGTAGCAATGACATCAAAAAAATGGACAAGCCATGAAAACATCATGCTAGCTATCTTACAATCATGCAAATAAATATGACAATGAATGCTCAAGTCATGTATATGAGGATGATGGAAGTTGCCTGGCAATATATCTCGGAATGGCTATGGAAATGCCATGATAGGTAGGTATGGTGGCTATTTTGAGGAAGATATAAGGAGGCTTATGTGTGATAGAGCGTATCATATCACGGGGTTTGGATGCACCGGCAAAGTTTGCACCAACTCTCAAGGTGAGAAAGGGCAATGCACGGTACCAAAGAGGCTAGCAATGATGGAAGGGTGAGAGTGCGTATAATCCATGGACTCAAACATTAGTCATAAAGAACTCACATACTTATTGCAAAACTCTATTAGCTATCGAAACAAAGTACTATGCGCATGCTCCTAGGGGATAGATTGGTAGGAAAATACCATCGCTCGCCCTCGACCGCCACTCATAAGGAAAACAATCAATAAATAAATCATGCTCCGACTTCGTCACATAACGGTTCACCATACGTGCATGCTACGGGTATCACAAACTTCAACACAAGTATTTCTACAATCCACAACTACCCACTAGCATGACTCTATATCATCATCTTTATATCGCAAAACTATTGCAAGGAATCAAACATATCATATTCAGTGATCTACAAGTTTTATGTAGGTTTTATGACTAACCATGTGAATGACCAATTCATGTCATCTCTCTAAATAGATATAAGTGAAGCAAGAGAGTTTAATTCTTTCTACAAAAGATATGTCCACGCTCTAACAAATATAAGTGAAGCAAAAGAGCATTCTACAAATGGCGGTTTTCTATGTGAAGAGAAACAGGCAATCCAAACTTCAAAAGATATAAGTGAAGCACATGAAGCATTCTATAAAGCCATACTCAAAAGATATAAGTAAAGTGCAATGAGCATTCTATAAATCAACCATGGACTATTTCATACTAGCATGGTGCATCAAATAAAAGTGAAAACTAAATGCAAAAGTCGCTCCAAGATTTACGCATATCATGTGATGAATAAAAATATAGCTCCAAGTAAAATTACCGATGATCGTTAGAAGAAAGAGGGGATGCCTTCCGGGGCATCCCCAAGCTTGGTTGCTTGGGAGTCCTTGAATATTTCCTTGGGGTGCCTCGGGCATCCCCAAGCTTAGGCTCTTGCCACTCCTTATTCCTTCATCCATCGTGATCTCTCCCAAAACTTGAAATCTTCAATCACACAAAACTTAACAAAAAGTTCGGTAAGATCCGTTAGTATAATAAAGCAAATCACTACTCTAAGTACTATTGAAAACCAATTCATATTTTGTTTTTGCATTGTATCTACTGTAATATAACTTTTCCATGGCTTAATCCACTAATAGAAATTGATAGTTTCATCAAAACAAGCAAACTATGCATCAAAAACAGAATCTGTCTTAAACAGGACAGTCTGTAGTAATCTGAACATTCACCATACTTCTGGTACTCCAAAAATTCTGAAACATTTAGGAAAAGTAAAAAATTTGTATAGAAAGACAATACAAGAAGTTTCAGAACCGTTTGACATTCCAGTAAAAAATGTAAAATCGCGCACTACAGCCAAAGTTTTTGTTCTGCACCTCACAAACCAACAAGCAATGTAAACATCCTAAAGGCCAATCTTGGCACATTATTTTTATAATACAATGAAATTGTACAAGGGGATAATTATTTTTGTTGAGAAGTTTCTGTAATCAAGATTCACAAAGTTTCTGTGAGCATGAACAAAGTTCAAGGAGCTCCCCGACTTCAACAATGCTTGTCTCTCTCACTTTCACTTTCCTTTTTGAAAAGTTTTGGGTTCCCCTCTTTATTTTTCTTGTTTTTAAACTATATAAAATCACTCAACAGAAATAAATGACTCTCTTAAAACTCTCGGGTTGTCTCCCTAGCAGCACTTTCTTTAAAGCTATTAAGCTAGGCATAAGGTGCTCAAGTAATGGATCCACCCAGATCCCAAGGTATATCAAAGCCAATTTTAATTAACAACGATTTATGATTTAGTAGTGAGCACAAGGTAACATATATCATGTAATGACGAAGCCGAACTCTCTTCCTATGCATCAGCATGTCATAAAAGAACAATTCATGCACACATAGTAAAGGCCAATGTATAGTATAAACAGTTTCTTGCAATTTTATCATATTGGAAACATGGAGAGGCGGAGATGTAGTTCCTCCCTCATAATAATTGCAAGTAGGATCAGCAAGCACATGCATATTATATCTATCAAAATCATCATGTTTAGTAGTAAAACGCAACCCATCAATATAATCCTTAATAAGGGCAAACATCTCTGATATAGTGTAGTTTGGAGAATTCAAAAAGATAATAGGACTATAATGTGTGGGTGCAATAGCAACAATTTCATGTTTAATATAAGGAACTATAACAAGTTCATCTCCATAAGAATAATTCATATTGGCATCTTGGCCACAAGCATAGCAAGCATCATCAAAAAGGGATATTTCAAAAGAATCAAAGGGATCATAACAATCATCATAGCATTCATCCTTCGGTAAATTGATCAATATCATAATTGTATTTATAATTCTCATAGCAATATTTAAGGATAGCTAAATTTTCAGGTCTATAAACTGAATCATCAAAATCTTCAAACTCTTTAAACAAAGATTCAATTTCACAAGCACCCTTAAAAGCAACAAATTCTTCTATTCGTTCCACATCATAGTAATCATATATACCATTAGCATAAGAAGCTAATGTTTCATTATCATTAAATTCGCATGAAAAGGGAAGGTGTGGAGCCTTCATCCTAGAGCAACAATTATAATCATATCTCAAGCATAGTTGCCGAGCATACCAATGCAACATATAAATTTGATCCCATAATAGTTTCCCTTTTTGAATCAAGCGACAATCCTTAAAGTATTCACGTCGATCCAACGTGTCTCCTTTTATATAATTGAATGGGGTTTTCTCAAGATTATTAAAGTAGTGCATAATATCTTTCACATAATGAGCATCGAGGGATTTAGGAGGTTCCCCATCTCCATGAGTAGCAAGTAAACCTAATTTTTTGGCATTTCGTGTTCCATATCCATAACTAAAGATAGGGAACAACTTAGAACAGAAAATAAAAATTACTTAGTGATAAAGCAAACAAGCATACACGAGAATATTCACCCCACGCTATAACTCCCCAGCAACGGCGCCAGAAAAAGGTCTTGATAACCCACAAGTATAGGGGATCAATTGTAGCCTCTTTAGATAAGTAACAGTGTCGAACCCTACGAGGAGCTAAAGGTAGAACAAATATTCCCTCAAGTTCTATCAACCACCGATACAACTCTACGCACGCTTAACGTTCGCTTTACCTAGAACAAGTATGAAACTAGAAGTACTTTGTAGGTGTAACGGGATAGGTTTGAAAGAATATAAAGTGCACGTAAATAAAAACTAGGGGCTGTTTTAGGTAAATAAGCAATAAAGTTAGTATAGAGAGTGTGGAAAAGTGGTGGTAGGAGTTGCGAAATTGTCCCTAGGCAATTGATTACTTTACTAGACCGATAGCAAGTTTTATGTGGGAGAGGCCACTGCTAGCATGTCATCCCTGACATGGAATTCTATGCACTTATGATTGGAACTATTAGCAAGCATCCGCAACTACAAACGTTCATTAAGGTAAAACCCAACCATAGCATTAAGATATATTGGTCCCCCTTCAATACCGTATGCATCAATTTCTATGCTAGGCTGAAGCTTCTGTTACTCTTGTCCTCCAATACATAGTCCTATCAACATACAACTAACCCTATGGTGTGATCCACACGCGCTCATATGACGGGAACCAAAGGATAGTAGCATAACCACAAGCAATTTAAACCAATCATAGCAATTCACCAATAATAATATGATGGGACAACGAAAATCTACTCAGACATCATAGGATGGCAACACATCATTGGATAATAATATGAAGCATAAAGCACCATGTTCAAGTAGAGGGTACAGCGGGTTGCGGGACAGTGGACTGCTGAAGATAAATGGTGGAAGGTGATAAAGATGTTGGTGAAGATGACGGAGGTGTTGGTGTAGATTGCGGTGACGATGATGGCCCCGGCGGCGTTCCGGCGCCACCGGGAGAGATGGGGAGAGGGGCCCCCTTCTTCTTCTTCTTCCTTGACCTTCTCCCTAGATGGGAGAAGGGTTTCCCCTCTGGTCCATGGCTTCCATGGCATGGGAGGGGCGAGATCCCCTCCGAGATTGGATCTATCTCTCTGTCTCTCTCTATTTCCGTGTTTTGGATTCTCGCCTTTCACCATTTCTTATATTCCTGGAGATCCATAACTCCGATTGGGCTTAAATTTTAACACAATTTCTATCCTGATATTAGCTTTCTTGCGGCGAAATAAGGGCACCAACCGCCTTACGGGGTGGCTATGAGGGCCCAGGGAACGCTTGACCCCCTGGGGCGTGCCCCCAGCCTCGTGGCCCCCTCGGGCATCGTCTCGCGTTGATTCTTCTTCCCAAAAATCACATATATTCTAAAAAAATCTCCATCGGTTTTTATCCCGTTTGGACTCCATTTGATATGGATTTTCTTGGAAACAAAAAACATGCAACAAACAGGAACTGACACTGGGCACTGGATCAATATGTTAGTCCTAAAAATAGTATAAAAAGTTGCCAAAAGTATATGAAAGTTGTATAATATTGGCATGGAACAATCAAAAATTATAGATACGGCAGAGACGTATCACACGTCTTGTGGAAATTCATCAGCAAACTCCTGCAAAATGTTAGTGACAGTAGGAGGCAAAGAGGAAGGCACATCCTCGAATGAAAATAATGCCTCTTTGCACACAAAAGCAAAGCAAACAGATTTGCTGCAATCTAGATCATCAATATCAGATTTGGTGGCAAGTGAACATCCACTTTTCAATTTAATTTCAGAAGCAACACTAGATGGTTTATCATTAGGTTTCATTTGTTGCTCAAATTCTTTGGCCACTATCTGATTTTCACTCTTATTTTGCTCCTGTTTTGCTTTACTAGCTCGATTAATATTATCATTCAAAATGGAATCAGGAGTCATATGAAGCAAAGTTATATGTTTATCCTTATGAACAAGATTATACTGATTGTTTCAACCATGGTGTACATATTTTTTTTATCAAATTGCCATGGTCTACCAAGTAATAAGGAACATGCTTGCATGGGTACCACATCACAATCAACATAATCAGCATATGTAGAGATACTAAAATGCACACGAACAGTACGTGTTACCTTAACCTTGCCGCTGTTGTTGAACCATTGGATGTAGTAAGGATGTGGATGTGGTCTTGTGGTGAGAGATAGCTTCTCCACCATCTCCATGCTAGCCAAATTATTTTAGCTCCCTCCATCTATGATGACGCGAATAGAACGTTCCTTCACAACTCCCTTTGTATGGAACAAATTGTGCCTCTGATTTTCTCAGCTTGCGTGACCTGCACACTCAAAACACGTTGAATAACTAAACTTTCATACCTGTCAGTGTTGTCAGCAGCCATGAATTGCGTCTCATGATCAGAATCATCTCCACTGTTTTCTTCAATTGTAATAAGAGCCAAAGTCTCCTCATCATAGTCACTAGCGAACTCATACCCACCATCCTCAGTAGAAATCATCACACACTTAGATGGGCATTCTCTCGCATAATGACCTCCACCCTTGCAACGATGACAAATAATATCATGTGTTTGCCATGTTGATGCCATGGATGAAGAAGAGCTCTGTGCAGGCCCAGAAGGTGTGCTCTTGGCAGATAGTGGTGGTTGTGCATGATTTCTTGTATCATGGTTAGAGTTGGCGGATGATGGAGGTGTCGATGTAGTAGAATGTGTGGAAGTAGAGGATGCACGCGGTGTCCATGATGAAGATCGACCTGCAGAAAAGTTTGTTCGCGCCAATGCATGTCGATCCTGCACTTCGCGTTCAACTTTACAAGCAAGATGGAATAAATGAGTGATATTATTATACTCCTTATACTCTAGAATTGTCCGAATCTCTATTTAATCCACCCATAAAACGTGCAAGCATAGCTTCAGTCTCCTCAACAATTCCACAACTAATCATGCTAGTTTGTAATTCATGATAATATTCTTCTACATAATTTTTTCCTTGTCTTAAACACTGCAAGTTTTGAAGCAATTCACGTTGATAATATGGTGGAACCCAACGAGTACACATAGCAGTTTTCAAAGCCGCCCAAGTAGCTGGAATAGGATATTATCTACAATGTTCAGACCACCAAACACATGCAAAACTAGTGAAAGGACAAACAACATCAGTAACACGTCTTTTCTCGGGATATTGTAAACATGTAAAACGTTGTTCAGTTTCTAAATCCCAAGTAAGATATATATCAGGAACATATCTACCCTCGAATGGTGGAATATTCAATTTTAATTTAGGAAGATGGTCATGATCTCGTACCCGAGGTGGTGCAGCAGCCCTACCGTTGCGATTATCTGCCTGAGGTCGACCTGCTGGTGGTGGTGCTGGTGGTTGCACGTAGTTTTGATTTTGATCAACCTCACCCTCGTAATAGTCCTCCACCTCTGCAGTGGCAGCAGGAGCTACAGAAGCATCAACAACAGTAGCAGAAGCACCAAAATTTTGTCCAGGCTCAAGGGGAACGCGCAGTGCTCGTCCCACTTGATTTGGAAGGCGGCACTGTTGTAGTTGTAGAGGTGCGACATGTGCAACCAGCGGTGGTTGTGGAAGACGCGCGAGCAATTCATTAAACTTGTTATCGAGCTTTGTTTCGAACGTCTTCTCAATGCCATCTATGTTCTCTATGGCCTCTTAAAATCTGTTTAGCACATATTGCACCTGTCCACTCATCATTTGCTAAAATTTATCATGTAGCTGTTTGTTCATCATGTTCTCTCAATGAGTCTCATCAGCTTGTGATCCAGCCATGGTTAGCAGCAATAGAAACACACAAGAATATTATACTACAGACTACTAGGAAGTGGTGTTGGTGTGTCACAAATCCGTCAAGTGAATCTCAAAGTCTTACTAGTTCTTACCAAGCAGCAGGTGATGATCGGCAACCGTTGTAGTCAAAACTCACAAAGCTTGGACAGAACAATTGCCAGGTGGTGTCAAATGCATGATGTAGATGTATGTGGAGCTGGGAAGGCTTATGATATGGTAGCAAAAATGTCAGCAATAATCAATTCAGAGATGCAAAGTTGAATAAACGCTTAATGATGGTACTGTGCTGGTCCTAGGCTAGACCGTGCTAGAGACGCGAGCCTAGAACACTAACAAAATCACGGCGCTGCACGTAAACAAGGGAGGAGCACACTCTGAATTTTATCTATTTTTCACTTTTTCACCTTTTTCTCTTTTTTTTGCTCCACAACAATTTTTTTTTGAAAACTCTACAAATGGTCAAAAAACTGCCTAGCCAGAATTTGTTTTAAACTGGAACTATTTTTCTACTGCGGGTAACACTGAAGTTCAGGAATCCTACTCTGTCATGACTTGGAGTATGGCGTGATCTGGAAATCGAAAACAAAGGAACAAATACTGGACTCGGACTGGTGGCAGAGATGAATTTGGTCGAAACTCGGACTGGTGGCAGAGATGAATCTAGTGAAAATTCGGACTGGTGGCGGACATATATAGGGTGGTAGAACATGGACTGGTGGTGAATCTATGATGGAGGTGGACTCGGACTATCGTGATGGCAGTGGATATGTGGTATATGGTAGCGGTGATGACGATGGTGGTATATGGCAGCGGTGATGATGATAGTGGTATATGGCAGCGGTGACGATGATGGTGGTATATGGCAGCGGTGATGATGATGATGCGGCGGCGGCGTGACAACTTGTGAACAGTACTTGAAACTCTAAAGGACTAGACACTAAGACCAGCAAGTAGACACGACGATGCAACCGCAAATTCAATAATGCAAAACCCTAAAAAGATTATGCAAAGGCTCAGATTGGTTCAGATATGATGAACTAACCCTGATGTTTTTTAGCTTTTTCCTGGACTATAGGTATGAAGAACATACTCGATCTAAACTACGAAAGACTATAAAATCTCACTGAGCAACCTGGAAATCTGATACCACTTGATAGAGGCAAAGGTGTCCCATCTTTCGATGAGATGGTGGCTATCATTTATGGTGGAGTAGACTTCGACGATCCGACTATGAACTTGCGAGGATGTCACGCCTTAGAAATCGTTAACCAACTCCGAGAGGTTATTGACCACACCGGAGCACGATCAGCACTAAAGAAAGTTATCCCTAGCCCATTATGCTCAATCATTGATCCATTCATGAAACACTCTCGCATATTAGCTACACCCAATGCTCAAGTACGATCGTAGTGACCCTTAGAGCATCTCCAGCCACGCCCCCAACAAGGCCCCCACGCGATTTTTCGGCTGCCGGCGCCGAAAAATCGGCCAAGTCGCGCCCCCAAAGGCCCTTTTTCGCCGGCTCGGGCCGAAATTGGCGCCGGCGGATCAAGGCCGAATCCGGCGCGATCGGGGGCGCTTGGGGGCGCCGACCGAATCGTTTTTGGTGCGAAAATCGGCGGGCCCTCCTTGGCTGCGACTCTGCTCTTCTCGTCGCTTCGTCGTCCTCATCGCCTCGGTTCCCGTGGCATAATTAATGCCAAAGCAGCCACGTGCTGCTGCGCCGGTCAGCCTCCTCCATTGGTGCCTCACGGGTGGCGCAGTGAAGATGGGACGAGCGCGTCCCTCGCCCGCCACGCGTACACACGGAGGCCACGCGAGCGCCGTCTATATAAGTCGACCCCTCCCGCACTGGTGACGCACAGACTCTCCACCGCCGACGCCCCCGTTCCTCCCTCTCTTCTTGCCGTTTCCAGTTCACCCAATGGCCGAGCGCTTTCCAGGCGACGGCGCGGTGGCGAACGGCTTCGGCCGCCGCCACCTTCACGAGGACGAAGCTCAGCTTCTCTATGAGGCCGAGTACCCGGTCCCGTCGGACATGCGGGTGCCTGGGGCATGGAGGATCAGCGTCGGCGGGGTCCCGGTGCCACTGCCGCCCACCGGGCGACGCATCATGCGGAGATCGCCCGTATCCGTGCCTCTCTGCCGCAGGCGGCGAGGGAAGGGCCGAGGTACATCCCCGACAGCCTGCTGTACTTCCATCGCCGCCACGCCGAGCAGCTCGAGGCCACCAACGACGTCGTGCCCTCCGGAAGGCTCAACTCCGACGGCCGCCGCTGATGGTGGGCCATGCCCGGCTGCACGCTGGAGGCCGTCCTCGAGTACATCGAGGGCGGCAACACGCCCAGGCTGGAGTACCCCGCTCCCCCTCCTTCTCCCGCTGGTGTGGGAGCTCATGGACGCCAAGACGCATGGACCCGTCGTCCTCCTCCTCGTCCGGCCGCTCATCCGGCTCTCCCTCCCTCTTCCCCGTCAAGCGGGAGCACTAGGACACGTCGATCAGCCAGCGCACCCGCAGCTTCGGCGTCCGCATCACCGAGTCCTCCCCCACCTCTGCCCGGCTCGTCAGTCCGAAGGTGGAGCCCGGCCTCCCCACGGAGTACGAGGCCATAGTATGGCGGGGCTTCTCCGACGAGGACGCCCTAAAGAGTGCGCGGGATTTGTAGAGGTGCTAGAGCTCAAAGCGAAAAAGATAGAGATAAAATTTTGTTTGGGTGTAATGCTTTTCCTGTCAACGAAAATGATCGAGTAGTTCCCAATACTTTCCATGCTATATATATATATCATAGGCGGTTCCCAAACAGAAAATAAAGTTTATTCCTTTTCCACCATACTTTCACTTTGCATGGTTAACCGTATCCACGGGTGCCTTCCATACCAACACTTTCCAAGGAATTTATTATTTGACAACATGAAGTAAATTCATTTTTTCATTTTGGGACTGGGCATCCCTAATACCTTTATCGTACTCTCGTGCAATGACAAGTGAATAAACACTCATCTCAAGATGAGTGAATAAACACTCATCTTGAGAATAACATTCTAACATTTCATGAGTGGTACAAGCACACAAAAGAGAAATTTATTTTGAAAATTAGAGATGGCACATACAAATTTGCTTAGAACGGCAAAAGAATACTGCATATAGATAGGTATAGTGGACTCTTGTGGCAAAAACTAGTTTAAAGGATTTTGGATGCACAAGTAGCGATCATACTTAGTGCAAATGAAGGCTAGCAAAAGATTGAGAAGCATCCAACCAAGAAACGAAAAATATCATAAGCGAGAATTAAGCATAACTAACACCGAATAATGCACCGCAAGTAGGATGTAAGTTCATTGCATAACTATTGACTTTCGTGCTTGCATAGAGAATCACAAACCTTAACACCAATATTCTTACTAAAGCATAATTACTCATCAACATGACTCACATATCACTATCATCATATCTCAAAACTATTACAAAGAATCAAGTTTATTTTGTCCAATGATCTTCATGAAAGTTTTTATTATATCCTCCTTGGATATCTATCACTTTGGAACTAGTTTTATATGTTGCTTTTGATAGCTCAAACAAATCTAGGTGAAGAACATGAGCATAAAGATTTTCTTCTCTCAAAATAATTTAAGTGAAGCAAGAGAGACTATCTTTAAAAAATTTACTAACTCTCAAATAAATCTAAGTGAAGCATGAGAGCATTTCTTCAAAAATACTAAAGCACACCGTGCTCAAAAAGATATAAGTGAAGCACTAGATCAATTCCATAGCTCATAAAGATTTAAGTGAAGCATAAAGAGCAATTCTAACAAGTCATAGCATAATTTTGGCTCTCTAAAATAGGTGTGTCCAGCAAGGATTCAAGACTTAAAAATAAAAACAAGCAAAGACCCATATCATACAAGACGCTCCAAGCAAAACTCATAGTATGTGACGAATAAAAATATAACTCCGAGTGAAATACAGATGGTCGTTAGAAGAAAGAGGGGATGCAACTCGGGCATCCCCAAGCTTAGTTGCTTGCTTCTCTTTGGATAATAGCTTGGGATGCCATGGGCATCCCCAAGCTTAGGCTCTTCTTACTCCTTATTCCTTCATTCATCGTAATATCACCCAAAACTTGAAAACTTTAATCACACAAAACTCAACAAAACCTTCATGAGATCCGTTAGTATAAGAAAGCAAATCACTACTATAATTACTGTTGCAAACCCATTCATATTTTATTTTTGCATTATATCTACTGTATTCCAACTTTTCTATGGCAAAAATTCTTCAAAGGAAACCATAGAATCACCAAAACAAGCACACAACGCAAAGAAAACAGAACAGTATGTAGTAATCTGGATATTTCAAATACTTCTGTAACCCCAAAAATTCTGAATAATTAGGACAATGAGCAATTTGTATATTAATATTCTTCAAAAACTATCAATATTTTATGACACTTCTATTAAACATGAAAATTGTTTTCGTGGGCGCAAAAGTTTTTGTTTTTCAGCAAGATCAAATCAACTATCACCCAACATGATCCCAAAGACTTTTCTTGGCACAAACACTAACTAAAACAAAAAAACACAATCATAACAGTAGCATAATTGTGCAAACACTCAAGAACAGAAAGAAAAAGGCAAACAAAATTTCATTGGGTTGCCTCACAACAAGTGCTATCGTTTTATGCCCCTAGCTAGGCATAATATTTTAATGCTCATATGAAAGATAAGAATTGAAGCACAAAGAGATCGTATAGAATGTGAAAAAAAATTAAGTCTAACATACTTCCTATGTGTGGACATTTTTGTAGGGAAACAATTTATCAAGACTAGAGGTATCTAGCATATGCAAGGACGAAGAAAGAAACAATAGCAATCTCAACATAACGCTATGTAATTTAGTAACATGAAAATTTCTACAACCATATTTTCCTCTCTCATAATAATTACATGTAGGATCATAATCAAATTCAACAATATAAGTATCACACAAAATATTCTCTTCATGATCCACATGCATGCAAAGTTGACACTCTTCCAAAATAGTGGGATTATCATCAAACAAAGTCATGACCTCTCCAAGTCCACTTTTATCAAAAAATTCATAAGCTTGAACACTCTCCAAATATGTGGGATTATTTTTACCTAAAGTTGACTCTCTTCCAAACTCACTTTTAATATTATCGCAAGCATATTCATCATGAGGTTTAAATAAAATTTTAAGATCATAAGAATCATTATCGCCCCAATCATGATCGTTGCCATAAGTAGCGGGCATATCAACATTAGCATCCCCAAGCTTGGGGTTTTGCTTATTATTAACACAACTGACATTAATAGAATTTGTAATAACATCATTGCAATCATGCTTTTCATCTAAGGAGCTATCATGAATCACTTTATAAATTCCTTCTTTTAACACTTCATCACAATTTTCGGATTCATCAATCTCAAGCAAAACTTCATAAATATAATCTAGTGAACTCAATTCACTAGCAATTGGTTCATCATAATTGGATCTTTTAAAAAGATTAGCAAGTGGATGAGGATCCATATCAATATTTTTTTAGCAAGCAAAGATGCAAGCAAATAGAAGGCACATGGTAACACAAGAAAACATGAGATCTGACGAGAAAAAAGGTGAATGAAAAACAGGGCAAATAAAACGGCAATTGTTTGTGAAGTGGGGGAGATGAAAACGGGAGGCAAATGGCAAATAAAGTAAATTCCAAAGAGATGCGATTTGTGATTAGGAACCTGGTAGACATTGATGATGTCTCCCCGGCAACGGCGCCAGAAATTCCTTTTGATGTGGCTTGAACTACGTCGGTATTTCCCGAAAGAGGGAGGGATGATGCAGCACAACTACAGCAGGTATTTCCCTCAGCGATGAGACCAAGGTTATCGAACCACGCAACACCATGTAAACAGCTCCTGCACACAAAGAACAAATACTTGCAACCAAACGTAAGAGAGGGGTTGTCAATCCCTCACGGGTAAAAAGGTAGGTAAAATTGTAGTAGATTGGATAAATAGATCTTGCGGGACGCAAGATAAAATAAATAACAATAAATTGCAGCAAGGTATATTTTTATTTTGGATTAATAGATCTGAAAATAATGGCAAATAAAAATAGACCGCGAAGGGAAATATAATAAAGAACAGACCCGGGGGCCGTAGATTTCACTAGTGGCTTCTCTCGAGAAAAGTAGCATACGACGGGTAAACAAATTACTACTGGGCAATTGATAGAACTTCTAATAACCATGACAATATCCAAGCAATGATCATTATATAGGCATCACGTCCAAGATTAGTAGACCGACTCCTGCCTGCATCTACTACTATTACTCCACACATCGACCGCTATCCAGCATGCATCTAGTGTATTAAGTTCATGGAGAAATGGAGTAATGCAATAAGAACGATGACATGATATAGAAAAGATGTATTTATGTAGAAATAGACCCCATCTTGTTATCCTTAATAGAAACGATACATACGTGTCGGTTCCACTTTGTCATTGGGATCAAGCACCGTAAGATCGAACCCATCACAAAGCACCTCTTCCCATGGCAAGAAAAATCGATCTAGTTGGCCTAACTAAACCAAATATTCGAAGAACAAATACGAGGCTATGAGTAATCATGAATATAAGAGATCAAAAGACTCAAATAACTTTCATGGATAAAAAGATAGATCTGATCAAAAACTCAAAGTTCATCGGATCCCAACAAACACACCGCAAAAAGAGTTACATCACATTGATCTCAAGAGACCATTGTATTGAGAATCAAGAGGGAGAGAGGGAGAGGAAAGCCATCTAGCTACTAACTATGGACCCGTAGGTCTACAATGAACTACTCACACATCATCGGAGAGGCACCAATGAGGATGATGAACTCCTCCATGATGGTGTCTAGATTGGATCTGGTGGTTCTGGAACTTGCGGTGGCTAGAATTGATTTTCGTTGACTCCCCTAGGGTTTCTGGAATATTGGGGTATTTATAGAGCAAAGAGGCAGTGCTGGAGGCCACCGACGTGGGCACAACCAACCTGGGTGCGCCTGGGCCCCCAGGCGCTCCCTGGTGGGTTTTGCTCCCCTCGGAGCACCCCTCAGGTACTTTCTTGGCCCATTTGGTGTCTTCTGGTCCAGAAAAAACCCACAAATAGTTTCGATGTTTTTCGACTCTGTTTGGTATTGATTTCCTGCGATGTAGAAAACAAGCAGAAAATAGCAACTGGCATTGGGCACTATGTCAATAGGTTAGTCCCAAAAATGGTATTAAATGATTGTAAAATGATTGTGAAACATCGAAGAATGATAATATAACAACATGGAACAATAAAAAATTATAGGTATGTGGGTGGTCCAATACGCATTGTAGGGAGCACCAGTTCGTTTCCTCGGTGCTAAAGACACCGATTAGGAGCACCGCACGCTGCAAGGCCTACACTAATTCCCCCTGATTTTAACTCGTGGGCCTGACTTACTTATTGAATTCTCAACCAATCAATCTTAACCATCCTGTAAACCCTCTTTGCACACCCCGTGTGTCTAGCATTACTCCCCACGGCCCGTGTTGACCCACGGCCCCCTGTATCGCTATTTGAAGATATTTTTGAAAAACATAATTTTTTTCGAAAAAAATGTGAACAAAATTTGAAAGTGAACGCAAGTGAGAAAAAAGTTCATGCATTTGAAAAGTTCGTAGGATCTTGGAAACAACTTCGTCGACATGACAAAAAATCACAAAATGAAAATGTTCGTCGGTTTGAAAATAAATTCATGAATTTTCAAAAAAGTTTGGAAAAAATGAAAAATTTCATGCATTTGAAACAAAAAAATTCATGATTGCTAAAAAAGCTTGGAATTTAAAAAGGTTTAGAAAAATAGGAAAACAATTAGAGATTGGAAAAAAGTTCACCAATTTGACAAAAAAGTTCAATAATTTGAAAAAAGTTCAATAATTTGAAAAAAGTTCATGAGTTGAAATAAAATCAAAAAGTTCATGAATTCGAAAAGAGTTCTACGATTTGAAAAAGTTCATGCATTTGAATTTTTTCACAATTTTTTTAAAAAATTTCCATCGATTTTAAGAAAATGTTCATTAATCTGAAAAGGTTGACAATGTATTTAAAAAATCACAAATTTAAGAAAATGGAATAGAAAAGACAAAACAAAAAAGGAAAAAAAATAAAACCAAAGAAAACTACACAGGGACGACCCACGACAACAAGGAAAAAGAAAGTAACTAGGCAAAACAAGTTTTCTTACCTAGTTATTTAAATCGGGTGAAAGTACACTAAGAAGCTGAGACTTTGAATCTGACTCATGCGTCTATTTTTGAATGTTCAAATAACAGAAAAATGCTACTGGGTCAATCCACGGTCCTTGGCTTGACCCAGTAGCATTTTTCCGTTATTTGAACATTCAAAAAATAGATGCATGAGTCAGATTCAAAGTCTGAGCTTCTTGGTGTACTTTCACCCGATTTAAATAACTAGGTAAGAAAACTTGTTGTGCCTAGTTACTTTCTTTTTCCTTGTTGTCATGGGTCTTCTATGTGTAGTTTTCTTTAGTTTTATTTGTTTTTCCTTTTTTGTTTTGTCTTTTCTATTCCATTTTCTTAAATTTGTGATTTTTTAAAGACATTGTCAACCTTTTGAAATTAATGAACATTTTCTTAAAATCGATGGACATTTTAAAAAAAAATTGTGAAAAAATTCAAATGCATGAACTTTTTCAAATAGTAGAACTCTTTCTGAATTCGTGAACTTTTTGATTTTATTTCAACTCACAAACTTTTTTCAAATTCTGGAACTTTTTTGTCAAGTTGGTGTTTTTTACTTCACCGAATATCCCTAACAATGGAGTCCAAACGCAGCGGAACTTTTTGGAGATTTTTTTGGACCAAAAGACAACTTGGGGGCCAAGGAAGCACCTGGAGGAGGCCGGTGGCGCCCACAAGACACCAGGGCGCGCCAGATGCCCCTGGCGTGCCCTGATGGGTTGTGGGGCCCATGGAGGTCTCCTGCACTTCCTGTCAGCTCTATAAATATCCTAATATTCTAGAAACCCTCGACAGAACACAATTTCATCCACCGCAAGTTCTAGAACCACGAGATCCAATCTAGAGCCCTATTCCGGCACTCTGCCTGAGGGGAACACAATCACGAAGGGGTCCATCATCCTCATTGGTGCTCCTCCGGTGATGCTTAAGTAGTTTACCATAGACCTACGGGTCCATAGCCAGTAGCTAGGTGGCTTTTTCTCTCTTTTGATTCTCAATACAATGGTCTCTTGGAGATCTATTTGATGTAATGACTTTTTGCGATGTGTTTGTTGGGATCCGATGAAGTTCGAGTTTATGATCTGATTTTTATCCATTAATATTATTTGAGTCTTCTTTGATCTCTTATAAGCACAATTAATTATAGCCTCGTATTTCTTCTCCGAATCTTTGATTTAGTTAGGCCAACTAGATTGATTTTTCTTCCAATGGGAAGAGGTGCTTTGTGATGGGTTCAATCTTGCGGTGTCCTCTCCCAGTGATAGAAGGGGCAGCAAAGCACACATGTATCGTTTATATTAAGGATAACAAGATGGGGTATATTCCTACATGAATAGGTCTTGTCTACATCATGTCATCATTCTTATTGCATTACTCTATTTCTCCATGAACTTAATACATTAGAGGCATGCTGGATAGCGGTCGATGTGTGGAGTAATAGTAGTAGATGCAGGCAGGAGTTGGTCTACTAATATTGGACATGATGCCTATATATTGAACATTGCCTTGGATATCGTCATAATTATTTGTTCTTCTCTCAATTACCCAACAGTAATTTGTTTACCCACCTTGTGCTATTTTCTTGAGAGAAGCCACTAGTGAAATCTACAGCCCTATGTCTATCTTTTTTCATATTTTCTTTCTAATCTATTTTTTCCGCATTTGTTTCCAAATCTATTATTCCAGAAACCCAAAAATACCTTGCCGCACTTTTTCTTTACTACTTTTTGTGTCATTGCCAGATCTATTTACCCAAACTCATACAAACCGATCTATCTTTTTCCCGAGGAGGGATTGACAACCCCTCTTACGCGTCGGGTTTCAAGTATTTGTTCTTTGTGTGTAGGTACCGTTTGCATTGTGTCGCTTGGTTCTCCCACTGGATTGATACCTTGGTTTCAGAACTAAGCGAAATACTTACCGTAGCTGTGCTGCATCATCCCTTCCTCTTGGGGGAAATACCGATGCAGTCTAGCCACGTCAAAGGAATTACTGGCGCCGTTGCCGGAGAGACATCATCAACATCTATCAGGTTCCTAATCACAAATCTCATCTCCTTGCAATTTACATTATTTGCCTTTTGCCTCTCATTTTTATCTCCCCCACTTCACAAAAAATTGCCTTTTTATTCGCCTTCTTTTTGTGTTCGCCTTTTTCTCATTCGATCTTTTATCTACTTGTGTAGCCATGTGTCTTCTATTTGCTTGCATCTTCTCTTGCTAAAAATCTATTGATATGGATCCTCATCCACTTTCTTATCTTTTCAAAAGATCCAATTATGACGAACCAATTTCTAGTGAATTGAGTTCACTAGATTATCTTTACGAAGTTTTGCTTGAGATTCGTGAATTTGAGAATTGTGATGAAGTGTTAAAAGAAGAAATTTATAAAGTGATTCATGGTAGCTCCTTGGATGAACAACATGATTGCAATGATGTTATTATAAATTCTATTAATGTCAATTGTGGTAATGATATGCAAAACCCCAAGCTTCAGGATGCTAGTTATGATGAATATGATATTGATAATAGTGTTTGCAATAATATTGAAAGTGGTTTTGGAAGAGTGTCAACTCTAGGTAATAACGATCCCACTACTTTGGAGAATGAGCAATCTTATGAAATTTTTGATAAAAATGGGTTTGGAGAGGTCATGACTTTAGTTGATGTTATCCCACTATGTTGGAAGATTATAAAACTTTTAGGCATGTGGATCATGAAGAGAAAAATTTATATGATAGCTATATTTTTTGAATTTGATTATGATCCTACATGTAGTTATTACGAGAGGGGAAAATATGGTTGAAGAAATTTTCATGTTACTAAATTACCACTCGTTATGTTGAGATCGTCAATGCTTTATCCTTCTCCTTTGCATATGCTAGTTTTTGCTTGCCTTGATAATTTGTTTTACTCATAAAATGCCTATGCATAGGAAATATGTTAGACTTAAATGTGTTTCTCACATGTTTTATGATGCTCTATTTGTGTTTCAATTACTATCTTTTATGTGAGCATCATTGATATCTGAAGCCTATCTTAATGGTTATAAAGAAAGAGCTTGTTGGGAGACAACCCAATGAATAAAATATTTTTTCACTTTTTCTTTCTGTTTTTGAGTGTCTGCACAATTATGCTTCTGTTATGATTGTGTTTTTATATCTTAATTAGTGTTTGTGCCAAGTAAAGCCTTTGGGATAGCTTTGGGTGATAGTTGATTTGATCTTGTTGAAAAACAAAAACTTTTACGTCCAGTAACAGAATTGTTTAAATATACAGAAGCGACGAAATATTCTGAATTATTTACACAAGATTGATATACGAATGGCCTACGTTGTCCTAATTTTTCATAATTTTTTGAGTTACAGAAGTACGGACAATGTCCAGATTACTACAGACTGTTGTGTTTTTGACAGATTCTGTTTTCTTTGCATTGTGTGCTTATTTTGATGAATCTATGGATTTTATTGGAGGGTATAAGCCATGGAAAAGTTAGAATAAAGTATGTGTAATGCAAGAATAAAATATGAATGGGTTTGCAACCGTACTTAGAGTGGTGATTTGCTTTATTATACTAGCAGATCTCATGAAGGTTTTTTTAAGTTTTGCGTGATTGAAGTTTTCAAGTTTTGGCTGAGATCACGATGGATGAAGTAATAAGGAGCGAAAAGAGCCTAAGCTTGGGGATGCCCATGGAACCCCAAGTTAATATTCCAGGAGAACCAAACAACTAATTGGGGATGCCCCGGAAGGCATCTTCTCTTTCTTCTTTTTCCATGGAGCTATATTTTTATTCGTCACATATCACGAGTTTTGCTTGGAGCATCTTGTATTATATGAGTCTTTACTTGTTTTTCTTTTTAGTTCGTCACAATTATATTTGTTGGACACACCTATTTGAGAGAGCCAAATTATGCTACGATTTCTTAGGATTGCTCTATATGCTTCACTTAAATTTTTTTGAGCTAAGGAATTGCTCTAGTGCTTCACTTATATCTTTTTGAGCACGGTGTGTTGTAATATTTTTTTTAAAAAATACTCTCATGATTCACTTAGATTTATTTGACAGTCGGTAAATTTTTGAAGAAATACTCTCATGCTTCGTTTCGATTTATTTTAGAGTTAGTAAATATTTGAAGAAATTCTCTCATGCTTCACTTAAATTAATTTGAGAGATGAAAACATTTATGCTCATGTTCTTCACTTAAATGTGTTGAGCTTGTCAAAAGCAATTGCAACATATGAAATTAGTCCCAAAGTGATAGATATTCAAGAGGGATATAATAAAAACTTTCATGAAGATCATTGGACAAAATAAACTTGATTCTTTGTAATAGTTTTGAGATATGATGATAGTAATATGTGAGTCATGTTGGTGAGTAATTATGCTTTGGTAAGAATATTGGTGTTAAGGTTTGTGATTCCCTATACAAGTACGAAAGTCACTAGTTATGCAATGAAATTATATCCTACTTGTGGTGCATTATTTGGTGTTAGTTATGCTTAATGCTCATTTATGTGAATTTTTGTTTCTTGGTTGGTTGCTTCTCAATCTATTTGCTAGCCTCCATTTGTACTAAGTGGGAATACTACTTGTGCATCCAAAGTCCTTAAATCCAGTTTCGCCATAACGTATACCATACCTACCTATATGCAGTATTTCCGTGCCTTTCTAAGTAAATTTGTATGTGCCATCTATAATTTTCAAAATGAATTTCCTTTTTGTGTACCTGTACCGCTCATGAAGCGGTAGGCGGTGGCCAATATTTTTCCATGCTAGATGTGTTATTCTCAAGATGAGTTTTCACTTCTCATTGCACGAGAGTACAACAGTAATAGGGATGCCTAGTCCCGAAATGAAAAAGAAATTTACTTTATGTTCTCAAATAATAAATTCCTTGGAAGTGTCGGTATGGACGGTACCCTTGGATAGGGATAGCCGTGGAATGTGAAAGTATGGTGGAAAAAGGAATAAACTTTATTTTATGTTTGGGAACCACCTATGATGTATCTAGCATGGAAAGTATTGGAAACTACTCGGTCATTTTCGTTGACGGAAAAAATATGACTCCCAAAATATTTTTGTCTCTCAATTTAAGCTTTGTGCTCTGGCACCTCTTCAAATCTTTGCTTCCCTCTGTGAAGGGCCTATCTATTTAATTTTATGCAATTTTTATTTTTATTTGAGTCTCCATCTTCTATTATAAAGCACCAACTAGGGAGCACTATGATCATACTTGAGCATTGGATGTAGCTAATATGCGAGTGTGCTTCATGAATGGATCAATGATTGAGCATGATGGGCTAGGGATAAGTTTCTTTAGTGTTGATCTTTTGAAAGACATGGTTGCTTATTGATATGCTTGAGTATTGAAGTCTTCATGTCAAATATAGACTATTGCTTTGAATCATCTAAAAGTCCATATGTCCATGCTACAAAAGAAAACAATATGTGCTGAACATGTTAGGCAGCATTCCACATAAAACATTCTGTTTTTCTCATTTACCTACTCGAGGATGAGTAAGAATTAAGCTTGGGAATGCTGATACGTCTCCAATGTATCTATAATTTTTTTATTGTTCCATGCTGTTATATTATCATTCTTGGATGTTTTACAATCATTTTATAGCAACATTATATCATTTTTTGGGACTAACCTATTGACATAGTGCGAAGTGGCAGTTGTTGTTTTTTGCTTGTTTTTTACTCCATAGAATATTCCTGCCAAACGGAGTACAAACACAGCAAAACTTTTTGGATATTTTTTGGGACCAGAAGACAACTTGGGAGCCAAGGAAGCACCTAGGGGAGGCATGTGAGGCCCACAAAACACTAGGGCGCGCCAGAGGCCCCTAGCGTGCCCTGATAAGTTGTGGGGCCCACGGGGGTCTCCTCCACCGCCTCTCAACTCTATAAATATCCAAATATTCCAGAAACCCTAGGGGAGTTGATGAAACACAATTCCAGCCGCCGCAAGTTCCAGAACCACAAGATCCAATCTAGAGCCTTATTCCGGCACTCTGTCAGAGGGGAACACGATCACGGAGGGGTGCATCAACCTCATCAGTGCTGCTCTGATGATGTGTGAGTAGTGCACCATAGACCTACGGGTCCGTAGGAAGTAGCTATATGGCTTCTTCTCCTTTTCTGATTCTCAATACAATGGTCTCTTGGAGATCTATTTGATGTGATGAATTTTTGCGGTGTGTTTGTTGGGATCCAATCAAGTTCTAGTTTATGATCAGATTTTTCCATGAATATTATTTGAGTCTTCATTGATCTCTTATATGCATGATTATTTATATACTCATATTTCTTCTCCGACTCTTTGGTTTAGTTAGGCCAACTAGATTGATTTTTCTTGCAATGGGAAGAGGTGCTTTGTGATGGGTTTGATCTTGCGGCGTCCTCTCCCAGTGACAGAAGGGACAACTAGGAACGCATGTATCGTTGCTATTAAGGATAACAAGATGGGGTCTATTCCTACAAGAATAGATCTTGTCTACATCATGTCATCATTCTTATTGCATTACTCCATTTCTCCATGAACTTAATACACTAGATGCATGTTGGATAGCAGTCGATGTGTGGAGTAATAGTAGTAGATGCAGGCATGAGTCAGTCTAATAATCTTGGACGTTATGCCTATATATTTCTCATTGCCTTGGATATCGTCATAATTATTTGTTCTTCTATCAATTGCCCAACAATAATTTGTTTACCCACCGTGTGCTATTTTCTCGAGAGAAGCCACTAGTGAAATCTACGGCCCCACGTCAATCTTTTATCATATTTGCTTTCTGATCTATTTCTTGCCGCATTTGTTTTTAGATCTATTATTCCAAAAAACCCAAAATACCTCGCTGCACTTTTTCTTTACTTATTTTGTTTTGTGTTTTTGCGAGATCTATTTACCCAAACTCGTACGAACCGATCTATCTTTTTCCCGAGGAGGGATTGACAACCCCTCTTACGCGTCAGGTTGGAAGTATTTTTTCTTTGTGTGTGGGTACTGTTTACATAGTGTTGCTTGGTTCCCCTACTAGATTGATACCTTGGTGTAACGCCCCGAGACCGTTGCGCTAGGTGTCTTCCAGTTATTCACTGTTGTTGCCTTGTCATTTGTTTGCGTGTCATGTATTTCATATCATGTCTTCATGTGCATCTCATTTGCATACATGTTCGTCTCAAGCATCCGAGCATTTTCCCCGTTGTCCGTTTCTTGATCCGACACTCCTATGTCCTCCGGCGTCCCCTTTTGTCTCTTTTCGTGTGCGGGTGTTCAACTTTCTCGGAATGGACCGAGATTTGCCAAGCGGCCTTGGTTCACCACCGGTAGACCGCCTGTCGTGTTTCGTGCCATTTGGAGTCCGTTTGATACTCCAACGATTAACCGGGGAACCGTAAAGGCCTCGTGTGTGTTGCAGCCCAACACCCCTCAAAAGTGGCCCAAAACCCATCCAAACCCCCTCCATCCTCTTGGTCGTTCGATCACGATCGCGTGGCCGAAAACGCACCTCATTTGGACTCTTCTAGCTCCCTCTACCTATAAATACGTGGCTCCCTCCGAAATTCGCTGTGCAAACCCTAGTCTTCTTCCTCTTCTCGCCGCCGGACACGTCCTCCCCATGGCCGGACATGTCCGCCTCCGCCCCACGCCCAACGCCGTCGCGCCATCTGTCCTCACCGCCGCCTCCCACCGTGCGGCCCAGGGAAGCCCATCGTGGGCCCGCCCGAGCCCGGATCTCGCCGCCGCCCGGCCCGCTCTGCACCGTTCCACGCGCCTCCGCGCCCAACCCCGCCGCCGGCCACCGAGCGTCGCCCGCTCCGCCGCCGGCCACCGCGCACCGCCCGCTCCGCCGCTGGCCACCGCGCGCCGCCCGGTCACCGCCTTCCCGCCGGTGACCTCCGCCGCCCGCGCTGCGCCTCGCCGGCGCGAGCCCCGGCCGCGCCACCGCCAGCACCGCCTCTCCACCGCGGCCGCCGCCTAGCCTCACTGAGCTCGCCGCCCCGCTTCTCCAGCATCCCGCGCCCCTTCTCCGGCCTCCTCCCCCAACTCCGGCGCCAACCCCGGCGAGCATCGGGAACCGCCCCGATCCAGATCTGATTGGAGGTTGACCCGAAATTCCCTCTAAATCTTTTTTTGGCTACATTCTAAAGCATTTTTCATCATGGCATAACTCCTCATCCGTAGATCCGTTTTGCATGCATGATATATCGAAATGTTCATCTGGTTGAGATCTTCATTTTGTTCCATTGCACCATGCTTGTTTGAGTCCATCTTGATGCCCTAATTGTTGATGCAAGACTGCTATAAAATGTTAGTTCCTGATTCTTATCAGATCTTGAGCGTTTGTCATTTTTGCCATGATCATTGTGTGCTGCATATGAGCATGAGTTCTACATGTGTTTTGGGATATGCCATGCCATCTTTACAGGGGTGTATGCCATGTATTTTTGTGATCAATGTGGTGAGTAGCACAAGCATGCAAAGTAGCTCTCGTGATGTTCCTGTTTTCAGGGACCTAGAATTTCACTAAGTCATTTCCCTTATGTTATTTTTATGACATGTATTCATGTTGCTACAAAGTGATCCATGCTTCTTCTGAGTATGTTCAGTAAGGATGATTTTGACTTATGGTTGTGATCTATCCATCCATGCCCATGTTTGCATTTATGGAGTACCCTAGCATGACTCAATCTTGCTCTACTTTTGCTATAAAATGTTCCTGGCAGATTGTTTACGTGTTAATCAATTTTGCCAAGGTTGTTGTAGTTGATCCATGCATGCAATGTGTTTTTTCTTGCCATGTTTAGCTTATTGATCATGTCTTCTTGCTGGTAGTAGGTTTAGTTTGTCATTCAATGCCTTGTGTTGAGTGAATCGAGCTCGCAAACATGCCTTCATAATTCTGTTTCTGCCATGTCCAGTTTTCTGCTAAGTCTGAATCTGTTAACGAAAATTGCTATGTTTACATGGGTGCCATCCTATCTTCTGATCCTTTTTGGCTTATGGTCAGTAAGGGAGTTTTGTTATATGCTTTGAGTAGATTCATGCCATGCCTTGTATTGCTATGATCTATTCCTGTAGCATGTTGTTATCTTGCTCTAAACATTGCTTCCTGATGTTAATTCCTGGCATGTTGTTATTTTCACTGAGTCTGAGATGCTGTTATCTTTTGCACTTTTGCCATGCTTGTTTGAACCTGCTCTTGTGTGATTTAGCCGTAACTCAGTGTTCATCTTTTCTCAAGCATCTTGAGTAGATAACTGCCATGTGCTTTGTTGCTATGTTGTAGTGTAGTAGCTTAGTTTCTTGTTGCATTATAGATGGCATCGTGCTGTTAATCGCAGAATCGTGTCATTCTTGTTTTGCTTGCCATTTGCAAACCGTGCACCCGATTCCGGTGATCTTTATATCGATTTCGACCGAAATCAACTCATCTTTCTAGCGGCACTCTTGGTTTGCCAAGTTGAGGCCTGGTTCAATCTTTCCCTTCCGGAGTATGCATATGCATTGCATATCACATCCCGCATATCATGCCATGTTTTGCATCATGTTGCTTGCGCATTGCACCGTGGTTGATTGTCGTTTCCTTTGCTTGTGTTCTTGCTTTGGGTAGAGCCAGGAGACGAGTTCGTGTTTGAGGAACCCGTTCAGTACGCTTACGAGGATCAAGCTTTCATCTTCTCGGAGAACTTTGCAGGCAAGATGACCATACCCTCGAAATCACTTCTATCTTTGCTTGCTAGTTGCTCTCTCTATCGCTATGCTGCGATACCTACCACTTGCTATATCATGCCTCCCATATTGCCATGTCAAGCCTCTAACCCACCTTTCCTAGCAAACCGTTGTTTGGCTATGTTACCGCTTTGCTCAGCCCCTCTTATAGCGTTGCTAGTTGCAGGTGAAGATGGAGTTTGTTCCTTGTTGGAACATGGTTATTGTTGGGATATCACAATACTCTTATTTTATTAATGCATCTATATAATTGGTAAAGGGTGGAAGGCTCGGCCTTATGCCTGGTGTTTTGTTCCACTCTTGCCGCCCTAGTTTCCGTCATACTGGTGTTATGTTCCTTGATTTTGTCGTTCCTTACGCGGTTGGGTTATAATGGGAACCCCATGACAATTCGCTTTGAATAAAACTCCTCCAGCAAGGCCCAACCTTGGTTTTACATTTGCACTAACAACCTATCACCTTCCCTTGGGTTCTGCAGACTCAAGGGTCATCTTTATTTTAACCCCCCCCCCCCGCGGGCCAGTGCTTCTCTAAGTGTTGGTCCGACCTGAGTGATGTTCGGTGCCCCCTGGGCAACCAGGGTTTATGCCAACCCGACGTCTTGCTCATCCGGTGTGCCCTGAGAACGAGATATGTGTTGCTCCTATCGGGATTTGTCGGCACATTCAGGTGGCTTTGCTGGTCTTGTTTTACCATTGTCGAAATGTCTTGTAACCGGGATTCCGAGTCCGATCGGGTCTTCCTGGGAGAAGGAATATCCTTCGTTGACCGTGAGAGCTTGTGATGGGCTAAGTTGGGACACCCCTGCAGGGTTTTGAACTTTTGAAAGCCGTGCCCGCTGTTATGGGCAGATGGGAATTTGTTAATATCCGGTTGTAGAAAACTTGACACTTAACTTAATTTAAAATGCATCAACCGCGTGTGTAGCCGTGATGGTCTCTTTCCGGCGGAGTCCGGGAAGTGAACACGGTTCTTGTGTTATGCTTGATAGTAAGTAGTTTCAGGATCACTTCTTGATCACTTCTAGTTCACGACCGTGGTTTGCTTCTCTTCTCACTCTTATTTGTGTAAGTTAGCCACCATATATGCTAGTGCTTGCTGCAACTCCACCTCACCACCTTTCCTACCCATAAGCTTAAATAGTCTTGATCTCGCGGGTGTGAGATTGCTGAGTCCTCGTGGCTCACAAATTACTTCCAAAACCAGTTGCAGGTGTCGTTGATACCAGTGCAGATGATGTAGCTGAGGTCAAGTGGGAGCTCGATGAAGATCGTGTTCCTTGTGTTGTTTTTTGTTTCCAGTTGATCAGTAGTGGAGCCTAGTCGGGGCGATCGGGGATCTATTGCATTAGGGGTTGTCTTTCTTTATTTGGTTCCGTAGTCTGACCTTGATTGTATTCTGGATGATGTAATGCTATATTTATGTATTGTGTGAAGTGGAGATTGTAAGCCAACTCTTTATCTCTTTCTTATTCAGTACATGGGATGTGTAAAGATTACCCCTCTTGCGACATGCCTACAATGCGGTTATGCCTCTAAGTCGTGCTCCGACACGTGGGAGATATAGCCGCATCATGGGTGTTACACTTGGTTTCACAACTGAGGGAAATACTTACCATAGCTGTGCTGCATCATCCCTTCTTCTTTGGGGAAATACCGACGCAGTCTAGCCACGTCAATCTTGTATTATAAAATGTTCATCGTGTATAACAAAAATGTTCATCGTAGATTATAAAAATATTCAATATATTAAGGTGCATTATAAAAGTGTTCATCCTATATTATAAAAATGTTCAATATGGTTAGTTCATGAATTTGAAAAAAGCTCACAAATTAAAAAGAGATCACAAATTTTAAACAAAATTGGAAAATATGTGAACAGTTTTTGAAATTCCAACTAATTTTTTAAAGTTGAGAATGTTTTTCGAAATTCCAATATTTTTTGGGATACCAGAATTGGGTTTGTTACAATGTGTTCAGCTCTGTACAGCGCACCGCTAAAGTATATGCATTTCACTAAAGTGTCTAACACATTAAAATGCTACAGAAAATGTTTGGTGGACAGCTCAAGTGTGTTGGCATTAGTGAAGCCGTGGTTATTAGCTGCACATGAACAGCGACGAGGGACTCTCGAGTAGAAGTGCTGCAATTCAATTAGGCCTAGAAGTGCACTGTTGTGGCCCATGAGGCCTCTATACCCTTTATTAATTTCAATAAATGTATAAACTTGCACCTGCCACATCTTAATATTCATAACTCGGATCACAAAATGTTATATATGGTTTTGGACCAGGAAAATATATACGTTGCAACCGTGCCATTATCTTTTTACATGTTAACCACCTTAAAATTTTGATTAAGGCAGAACCTTAATTAAGTAATTAATTGCTATGGCGTGGTATAAGAAATGCTAGTATGCATAAGTTTTCTACCCCATTTAAGGTGACTAGATAGCTAGTTTACTTCTGCTTCACCTTCCTGCCATGTTAACCAACATTTAATCCCGATGAGTAGCGAAACAAGGTTCCAACCTTTCACTTAATGTGGAGTAATTGCCTTTCTTGCCCATGCCATGCAATGCAATGCCATGTCATTTCATATCATGAATGAGGAGGGCATTGTTATCTTGGATATGACCAATAATATTGCATAGATGTATATATTTGAGGTGATTTCTATTGGAAGATACACAATATTATATTTATGTTATTCAGAACAAAAATACGTCATCTCTTTTTTTATTTCATACATAATTATAGAATTATCGGACACTTATACAATCCACTTGTGAAGACAAGGAAAAATGAGACAATTAGGTGGTGTTCAAGAAGTTATCTCACATAACTTTTTCCCCAAAAGAAGTTAGAGACCAAGTCTCGCATGTTCTGGACTCAGATTCGGACTACACAAATATATTTCACTTTAAACACTTACAAATTTTACATCTGCACTCCAAACTGGGTGAATCTATTTTGTTGGGAATCTTATCTCATACACTTTCCCAACACAATTGGATTCACCTGAAATTCATCCGGAGGGTGGAGATATGAACGAAACAGTTTGATGTTGAAGTAGATTCCAAGTGAAACTACTAATCAAAAGGTGTTGTGTCACCTCCAGTGTGGCCCATGGGCCTTGTATGAACTAGAGTTTCATTTAGTATGCCTTGGGACATGCTTCCACCCACTTGGCCACCACCCCTTAGTCCTATGTAAGTACATCAATCTAGTAGCAGTTTCTTTGGGTTTTGTTAACTTAAAAATTAGCCATTGCAACTTTGTGTACTTCTCTTAAGTCCAACAACCAGACCAAGATCGCTTTCGGAACCATACCTTTATCAACACTTCATCTATATTCACAATACTCAGATTGCCTTTATCATATTCTTGTTCGGTCTTCGATTGCTTGCAGGAATAGACCTTCAGGGTCAGGTTGATCATGTTCCAATGTGGTCAATAACCTCTTAGAGTTGGTTTAAGGATTGCTAAGGCACAACATCAGGCATGTTTGTAGTCCGATCGTCAAAGTCTACCCCACCAAATCGATAGTTATCATCTCATCGAAAGATGGGACACCTTCACCTCTATCAAGTTGTATCAATTTTTAGGTTGCTTGGTGAGAATTCAGTTATCCCTATATTATATTTATGTTCTTTCTTATTGTCCAAAAAAGGCACAAAAAGGTTAGATCTATTCATCCTTTGTCAAAGCCAGCCTGAGCCTTTGCAATTTTCTTTTCAGTGCTTGCGTAGTTCAATTATCGGTGCATCGCCGTGTCGAGTTGTTGGTCTTAGTGTTGTTGAGTGATATTTTTATACTCATCTAACCTTTCTTTAAACTGATATATTTCAATTAAGTCGAGATATTCGCTTCGATATTGCCATTAAGGAATGCAAAGGATTCCACAAATCCTCTATCTATTGTGTTTCTATAGGAAATGGGCTAAATATGGACGAAAGCAAGTGAGAACATGAAAAGGGGTGAAGGAGGAGGTAGAATAGATCAATAGGAGGCGCACCAGAAGAAACAATGCGAAAGATGGCGTACCATGCGACCGCCACTGCTCGCATGAGCGGTCATATGGCGTGGAAACCGAGGCCTCTCGTCCACCTAAACAACTTTTATAAAGTGGTCGAGGCCAAAATGTCAATATAACATCAGCGAGTGAAGCCGGAACAGAGTCATCCTCATCCATCTCCATCAATCCTAGCCGCTGCCATTTCCATCTCCGTAGCCACCATCACCACCATAGTTTCTTCTGTTGGAGATATGCCATAGAGGCAATCATGTATGATGATATTTCCTATGTGTTTATGAATAAAGATATCAATGATGTGTAGCAGCAAGTACGTGACTTGTTTGTGCGACAATACATTGTATGATGACTGTCATAAATGGTCCCTAGTCGAAAGGGCTATGTGGATGCGCAACCAGCTAGACTAGCATATGACAAGGTGGATCACTTGGTCTCACTAGCCATGAAGTATTGGATGCTCGCCAGACAATGTGGACTCGGAAGGATCTGGTCAGATTTGACATAGTCGGATCTGAGTCGAGATAAGGTCTGAGTTGGACAGACCAGACTATGAGACGCAACGACAGGTCATCGGCGAGTCTCTAGTACAACATACATTCTATTTCCCAAGACCTGAGCTGGGGCATGTACTCAGGATGGTGAGAGACCTGCTTTGGGCCAACCAAACTCTATTCCGTAACTGGGTAGTTATAAAGGTAGTTTCCAGACCTGTCCAGACCCATGCTGCGAGACATGGTCAAGCAAGCTGGGGTTTGCTCCTCCGATCAGGAGAGATATACTCTGGGCACCTCGTGTGATCCGACCAAGATAAGCATGGCCATACGACAAGGATTATGAGATAATCCAGTTTGTGACTGGTATCACTGGAATGAGAAAGAGGTCAGACTAGCATAAGGATGTTAGACTCGCCTTGAGCCCAATAACATATATCATGTGACAAAGGGAAGAAAAGTGTGGCATGTTGTATAGGTTCGCCAACCGGCTTCATTATCGACTTGGTGGTCGACATGCCTTACTAGAGGCCGCTACCAAACGAGCAGGTTAGAGGTCATGCGCTTAAGGGAAGGAACATGTGAGGATGGTTCCGACTCCATGAGTCAGATGTGATCCTACTTGGACTAGGATCTAGGCCAAAAAGAATTTGGGCTTTAGGGTCCGTGCGGGGCCCAAGTGTTGAGCCCGTAATGGATGCTTATATATAGTGGAGGTGCGACACACTCATGAGTTGATCGCTCCAGCGCCATCACTAGGGCTTTGCATGTGTTGCAACTAGCCACCTCCCACTACTGCAGGATGGTGCTAACGCGACACATGTATCGGAGACCCTTCGACCAAACAGGTGCGTTGCATGAATCACAAACGGTACCGTAATAAAACTGCCACCAATAAAATGAATTGTGTGCGATGGCGGACACATCAAGCACTATTCAGATTAGAGTCACATGTGTGATATGTGGCATGCATTTGATCCATACAAATTGTTTGTGATTAGCCTAAGCAACAGAAATGATCAACCAAATCAAGGTGGGTGCGATAGACGGCATACAATTCACTTGGATGAACTGTTTGTGGTTAGCCAAGACAACAGAAATGATCAGCGAGATCAAGGTGTGTGCGATAGACAACATACAATTCACTTGGTTGAACTCTTTGTGATTAGCCAAAACAATAGGAACGGTTAGCCAGATCAAGGTGTGTGCAGTAGACAACATGCAGTTCACTTGGATGAACTACTTGCGATGAGCCAAAATAAACACAAATGATTCATCTTAAAAAGATGTGTGTGATACACTGCAAATAGGTCACTAGTCATAATTATGTGGGAGGACCGATAATAACACGGACGATTCCTGCTAATATGCCATGTGTGTTGTGGACAAATGCTTGCTGGTGTACAATTGCCAGCGATTGATGAAATCATCACCGATGGGTTCCGTAGTTTAGTCCATGTGCGATGTGATTTGCTCTGCCTGCACAATATCTATGTTTTGTCTACAGAACATGATTGAATAACCAAATTAAACATCCAATTACATAAGTGACTATACACAAAATTCACACAAACGTCAATAAACAATTAAATACATACTAAACTAGGAGAAACAATCATCCAATCAGCTACTTCTTGTGACGCTACCACCACTTCTCTGTGGCTCGATCCCTCGCTTGGGGAAGGATGAAGGCACTTCCTCATGTCAATGATCCGCTTGTACATCTCTTAGCTTGTATACGCGTCCTTGGCCGCGTACTTGACGTGTTCTTCATCTAGTTTATACACCCAGGCACTATGACAGGTGGTATTGTTCTTCGTGCACTCACCCTTAATGTTCTTGTAGTAGGGCTCAATGATGACTAAGGGGATGTGAACCAAGGAGTGCTTCCCATTCTTGCTGCCCCAAACCCTATACTGGGCTTGGATGTCGACAAGCTTCTCGCAGGCGAAGCCCAAAGTCTCAAGCACCTTTAGATCATTCTTGGTGTCCACCATAGCAAACATGTAGTGGAGGCTGTTGATAAACCTAGTGAAACGCTAGCAAGGCTTGTGGCCATGGAGTAGTGGTAGACAAGGACGTGATGGCGCATGCACAACTGGGCGACGACAACTTTCTAATCATACCCGACACGAGCGTTAGTGAACTCGAGGTCGAAGCCAACCACTTTGTACTTGTCCTTAGCAGCAACTGCTCCATAGTGTCGATGAAGCTCTCCACCGAGACCGGCTTATTTGTGTGCACCACCGAGAGTTCCTTCCCCCTCACATGGGTGTCCACTACATGATGCGTGGTGAACAGTTGCCCGTCGTCATCGTCATCCACTGGGAGCACTATTGGAGCCACTAGATATCCTCTCTCTATGTCTCATCATGGGTGTGGTTATTATGTCGTGGGGCGCGGCAGATTAAGGTAAATGGCCATGGGAATAAATGGGGGCCGGACGGCCTCGATGCTCTGCACGCCCACATGGCAGTTTTTGCAACAGGTAACTACATCATGGTGCATGTAACTGCACCATGGCACCGTGCCCTGGGCAACCGCATGCATATGGCACCCCGAACGTACGTGATCGTGCACCAACACCAAACATTGGCAGCGCGCGCGGCGGGACGCGAGCAAAGCATGCCACGGGCACCTCAACCACGAGCAACCACACACATAGAGAGGTTGAAAACATAGGGAATGGCCATCTACAAGCCGGCCGGCGGTTGTGAGCTGGCGGCGTGATGTAAAACTATGTCGCGTTTTCACATCACACCATGGGCGAACAATAGTTCGCCGCGCTACATAGAGAATGGCCGCTTGCTAGGTAACTAAACTGCAAACGTTTTTCATTAATCGTATGTGTACGTGTCATTTCGTCCTTCTCTCTCGCGTGTTGTCACCACGCTAACGCCGAAGGCTTCGAGTGCAAGTTTGAGCACCGCACAAAAGTTTCTTTTGGCCAAACGTTGAGTCGAAGAGGCGCTAATGAATGGTCGGTGAGCCCGTTCTCGCGCGCAACCACACAAGCTTCCCACCTAAATCGGCGAAATCCCACAAAACCCAATGCTTAAATTGAATCTTTGTTTTTAAATTATGAAGATTTTGATGATTCAGTTTATATAAACCCCCACGGTCAGCGAGTTCACATCATATTTCTCCCTCCCTCCCCATAGCTTATCTCGTCTACTTCTCCCACAATCGCCAATGGAACCGATTCATCATCATTGCTCAGCCACTCGGCCGTCATGAGAGGACAGCTCCAGGTGGGAGGCTGCACCATGGGTGCGATACAGTCCCAGGTGGCAAGTTTTGCGTGTGGCATCCCTATTGGTTCACTACTAGGGAAAAGCCTAGCAGTAGCGTGGGTATTTGGTGTATCAGTAGCGCGAGTACCCGCGCTACTGATACGGCGCTCCAACTAATGTTTAGTAGTAGCGTGTTTTGACACGTGCTACTGTTATACATACTTAGCAGTAGAGCTTTCCATACCAGCGCTACTGCTAAGTACTTTAGCAGTAGCGTTTTCCTGTCCAGCGCTAAAGACCGCTACTACTATATTTTTCTCATATCTTTTTTTGCTACGTATTTGCTATGTTTTTGTATAGGTTTTATACATTATTCTAATCATATCATAAACATGCAATATTCTCATCTTGATAACCCACAAGTATAGTGGATCGTTTGTATCCTCTTCCGATAAATAAGAGTGTCAAACCTAATGAGGAGCTAAAGGCAGAACAAATATTCCCTCAAGTTCTATCAACCACCCATACAACTCTATGCACACTTTAACGTTTGCTTTACCAGAAACAAGTATGAAACTATTTTTCAAGAATAAAAGTATGAGTACTCCGCGAGAATAAAACTATGAATAAATTGCAAGGTAATAAAAGTGGATAGCTTTTGTCAACAAGAAAGTCATTTGTCCCTAGGCAATCGATAACAAGTACCAGTAATCATTCTTGTAATTTTATATGAGGGAGAGGCGTGAGCTAACGTAATTTATCTACTTGGATCATATGCACTTATGATTGGAACTCTAGTAAGCATACGCAACTACTAAAGATCATTAAGGTCGTGAAACCCAACCATAGCATTAAGTATCAAGTCCTCTTTACTCCCATACGCCATAATCCACTTATCCGTGTTTAGGCTGCTGTCACCCCCGCAACACCAACAATAAGCAAACCATGAACATATTGCAACACCCTACAGTGGGGGGCCCTCACGTTTGCGCGATACAGAGGGAACCGTAGAACAACACCATAAATAAAATATACAATCATACCAACCAAGATAACGATTAACCCATAGGACAAAACAGATCTACTCAAACATCATAGAATAACCATAGATCATTGGGAAATAATATATGGAGTTGAGCACCATATTTAAGTAGAGATTAGAGCGGGGAGAAGAGGTGTTACACCGCTGCATAGAGGGGGATAGAGTTGGTGTTGACGGTAGCAATATTGTTGATGTAGATCGCCGTCACGATCCTAGCCCCGGCGGTGTTCCGGCGCCACAGGGAGAGACGGGGGAGAGCTCCCCTCCTTCTTCTTCTTCCTTGGCCTGCCCCTAGATGGGAGGAGGGTTCCCCCTCTGGTCCATGGCCTCCATGGCGGCGGAGGGGTGGGAGCCCCTCCGAGATGGGATCTCCCTCTGTGTTCTCTTCTGTTTCGCGTTTTTAGATCTGGCCGAAAACCATTTCTTATATTCAGGGAGATCCGTAACTCCGATTGCCCTGAGATTTTAACACGATTTTTTTCCGGATATAAGCTTCCTTGTGCCCGAAGTAGAGCGCCAGCCGGCGTACGAGGTGAGCACAACCCACCACCACGCACATGGCTCATAGGTCACGCCATGGTGTCTTGTGGGCTGTGTGGGCCTCCGTTTGTGTTGATTCCATGTCCCAAAAATCACAAATATTCCAAGATAATTCTCCATAAAAATTTATTGCATTTGGACTTCGTTTGATATGGATTTTCTGCGATACAAAAAACATGCAAAAAACAGGAACTGGCACTGGGCACTGGATCAATAGGTTAGTCCAATAAATCATATAAAAAGTTGCCAAAAATATGTGAAAGTTGTATAATATTGGCATGAAACAATCAGAAATTATAGATAAGAAGGAGACGTATCAGCATCCCCAAGCTTAATTCCTGCTCGTCCTCGAGTAGGTAAATGATAAAAAAATAATTTTTGATGTGGAATGCTACCTAGCATAAACTTGATCATATGTCTAGTCATGGCATGAATATTAAGACATAAGTGATTCAAAGCAATAGTCTATAATTTGACATAAAGATGTCAATACTCAGGCATCCCAACAAACAATCATGTCTTTCAAAATATCAACGCTACAGAAAGCTATCCCTACAAAATCATATAGTCATGTCATGCTTGTGTTCTTAACACAAAGTATTTATGATGTAGGGTGGAACCCTAGATGTCTGATCTTTCATGAAAGGAGCGGATCCCAACGGGGAACACGAAGAAAACGAGGGTAAACACAAGAGAATCACTCAAACCAACGAGATTAGGTCACACATATGCTAGATCCTTGAAACACAAAAGGAGAGACAAGATCCACGATCAACAAATGACGATACAAAGGTAACCGGTTCTTCTCCGTGAGGAGGTCTTGAGGGGTCTTCCCCTGAAGGGGTCTTTAATCCAAGGTGGATCTTCTTCAAAGAGGTAACGGTCCCTCGCAATGGAGTAGATCCGGATGGATGAGCGAAGCTCTATCTCACATATGAGCTAACACAATGCTAACCCTAACTAGGAGGAGGAGGAGGTCTATTTATAGTTTTAGTGCAAATGGGGGAGAAGTGAAGGGGTACATGGGCCTCGGGACCGGAACTATGCGTAGACAGGTATTGGACGTCCAGTGGGTTATGGTCGTCCGGTGGCCCGTGGGATCCGGACATCCGTAGCTTCTGGACTT
Organism: Triticum urartu; assembly: GCF_056163025.1. NCBI lineage: Eukaryota > Viridiplantae > Streptophyta > Magnoliopsida > Poales > Poaceae > Triticum > Triticum urartu. The sequence goes on from NC_141877.1 coordinate 255,243,137, forward strand.
CCGCTGGTTCTGGCTCGGTTGAGGTGGCACCGGATTTCTGGAGATGGCCGGTCATCCGGTCGCCGGTCGTCCGGTCACGTTGGACGTCCGCTATTTCGGCTCAGGTGCAGGGGCGCCGGTTGTCCGGTCCTGGCCAGACGTCCGCTCACTGTAGCTTGCGTTCGCCGGGGCCTGGACAGGCTGGGGCTTCAGGTGCCGGACGTCCTGTGCCGGTCGGTCATCCGGTGGTTGTAGCTTTAGTGGCAGCTCTTCTTCTTGGCACTTGGTGTCCTCGCCGTCTTGTCCGTTGGATGTAGCTGCTCCTCGGCTTTCCTCCAAGTACCTGATTACACATAGTGTTTCCGCTTGAGGTAGCAGCCATGTCTAATGTATAGAAAGTGGTAGTTCAGAGAGGAGCGGGTTCACCTTATCTTCGATAGCCTTTACTTGGGCTGTTGTCATTGGTCCAAGTGGTGTCCTAGGAGACGTAGGTAGGTCCATGGGTATGACCTTGGGATGCTCCACATCGTCTGCCCCCCCCCTTGGGAAAGATCCGACCTCGGATCGAAATCTTTATCACCATGGTAGGGCGAGAGATCCTTGACGTTGAAGACATCGCTCACGTTGTACTTGTCGCATGGGAGGTCGATCTTGTAAGCGTTGTTGTTGTAGCATGCTAGCACCTTGAAGGGTCCATCGACTCGTGGTAGAAGCTTGGACTTGCGTTTGTTGGGGAAGCGTTCCTCGCGAAGGTGTAGCCACACGAAATTTCCAATGTTGAATATCATGGGTTGCTTGTTGACGTTGAGCTTGGTCGCGAGTCATTGTACTTGGCGCTCGATGGTGTGCCTTGTATCTTCATGCATCTTCTTGAGATAGTTCAGTCGTTCACTCGCATCCATATTGATGCACTCTTGTAGTGCTATAGGGAGAATGTCCAATGGGGACAACGGGTTGAAGCCGTAGACGACCTCGAAAGGGGACTTGCCGGTAGTCGAATGCCTTGCGTAGTTGTAGGTGTACTCGGCGATCGGTAGGCACTCTTCCCACTCCTTGATGTTCCTCTTGATAAACATGCGTAGTAGAGTGGAGAGCATTCGGTTCGTCACTTCCGTTTGGCCGTCGGTTTGTGGATGGTATGCCGTGGAGACTAGAAGCTTGATTCCGAGCTTGGCGCATACGCTCTTCCAAAAGTAACTCAAGAACTTGATGTGGTGGTCCAAGACAATCGTCTTTGGCACTCCGTGTAGGCGTAAGATGATGCGGAGCATCCTATGGACATCACCATGTCAAGAGTCCGTTCGGCGAGTGACACGTGCGACATCTACTTCACATACACAAACGTGAATCATCTCCTTTACACGTGCTCACTTGACCCCTTCGAGGATGGTAAACTACTTGACACTTCTCCCGTGTGCATGCATAGGTATTGTCAGAGCTTCACGGATGTTGAGGAGGAGTGCAAGCGCCAAGGAACAACTACACCATCCGCGAGGGAAGCATGGAAGCGACGACAGAAGAAGTCGGAGAACAGCTCACAGGCCCCGGACATCTGGCCTCGCTAGCCCGGACATCCGGCCATTGCCGAGCCCCCGGACATCCGGTTCCCAGCCCGGAAATCCGGCCCCTCCGAACCCGAGGGCAACAAGTGCCACCACTCTAGCCCGGACATCCGGCCTCCCCAGCCTGGACATCCGGCATCGCCTGAAAGCCCGGACATCCGGCCTCCCCTGTCCGCGCACAGTGAAGGGCCGAGGCCCGTGTATCCCTTCTCCCCCTAGACTATATATACTCCACCTCGTCCAACTTTCTAGGGTTAGCATTGTGATAGCTCATTTGAGAGATAGAGCTTCGCTCATCCATATCGGATCTACTCCATTAGAGAGACCGCGGCCCCTCTACGGAGAAGATCCACCTTGGATTCAAGACCCCTCACGGGAAGATCCCCTTGTGGATTCGAGACATCCTCACGGAGAAGAACCGCTTACCTCTTGTATTGTCCGTTGTTGACTTTGGATCTTGTATCTTCCTTTGTGTTCATGGATCTATCACATGTGTAACTTGTTCTTGTTAGTTTGAGTGTTCCTCTTGTGTGTCCCTTGTGTTTTCCCTCGTTTCTCTCCTCGTGTTCTTCGTGTTCGTCGCGGGATCCGCTCCTTTCTTGAAAGATCGGCCGATTAGGGTTCCACCCTACATAATCTTGGATCAGAGCCAGCTTGTCTCATGATATCATCTTGGTATCATGAGCCACGTTGATCACGATTTCAGAGCCTCCCCATTGTGTTTTCTAGCCTAATTTTGTTGTGTTCTTCCCCAATTTCGAAAATCCCCACTAAAAATAGCCCCAAATTTTTTTTGTGATTTGTTGGTTTGACGAAGTTTTGTTGATTTTGATCCATGAATTTGCTTGGTTTCGAGTGGATCTAGCATATCCCCAAGTTTACCCACTTTCCATCCACGAAATCCATCAAATTTTTCCCTTGGAATCATCAATTTCCGCCCCCAATTAGAAAATTTCCGCCCCAAACGAGATCTGGATTCGTCGGGCCGGACATCCGGCTCCTAGAGTGCCAAATCATCACGGTTCTAGACATCAGGTCCCGGATTTCCGGCCCCGAGCACGGATGTCCGGCCCCTGACATCTCAACCACCCCCGTTTCACCGTTTTGTCCGGCCCCTGCACGGTTCTGGACATTAGCTCATTGAAAAGGTCTTGACATCCCCCTTCCCACAAAAATACTACCATCACTATTTGACTCCATCAAATTTTTGGAACTTTGGCATCTTTGCCTAGGGCTTCCACCACGACCTCCGCATAACCACCACCGACTAACGCAACCTAACCAATTTTGTTCCCCATCGCATTAGTCGTTGCTTGATGAGTGATTTCAGTCTCCTAAGGTGTCTAGGATACTTAGGGCCGGTTGCTTCTTCATCAACCACCACCACCACCATAACTTCCGCATAGGCTTACCCACCATACACTTCCAATATCCCAACTTAACCCAATTTTGTTAGTGTTGTGAGTTGTGTCTCCTAAGGTGTTTCGGCTACTTAGGGACCGTGCTTTCAACTCCGACACTGTGTATAGTACACCACCTTACCCTCCACTTCCGCATTGCCTACTCGTATAACCCATCATTGCACTTCCACAAAACCACCACCGCTTTCCCGCTACCACCATTTGACATTTGAGATTTTGAGTTCGCGGTTTTTCCGTTTCCTAAGGTGTTTCGGCTACTTAGGGACGAGTCTCCATCATCTTGGTATCTCCATCAAGATCACCGCCACTCATCATCGACACGGACGGTAACCTCCATATCGTCTTGGTATCGTGGTATCCCTCCATTGTATATTCCCTTGCCATTGAATTTTGTGTTACTTGCCTATCGAGATTAGCCATTGAGTATTTCCGGCAACGTTACTTGTGCACATTAGTGATCTACACCATACATTGCATACATACCATATCATATTGGTATCATATCATCTCGTGTGCCTCAAGTTTGTTCCCGCTTATACACAATTGCTATCATGGTTTGTGCATTTCGCAAAGTGTCCATATACAAAAAAAGCTTTTAAGGAAAAAAAAGAGACCAAAGAGCTTGCAAGCAATAGCCATAGCATCATACTACATTGCCATATGCGATCATCTTGGATCATACCATGAGAACATCATACACATAGCATACTTGGGATAGAAAGTTTATCTATTTTGCATCTTCTAGGTTGTGCACAAGTGTCGTATCCACCTATAGAACAATCATGCTAGCGTCTCTCCTGAGTTGTGCAACACGAGCGTTTTCCGTGGATTCCACATTTTGAGCTCATCCTTGGTTGCACGACCCCATTTATCTATCCGTGTGTGTGTTTCCGCATGCCACATATTGCTATTGGTCTACTTGTTTCACTTGCGAATTTGTGAATCTCTTCCAACATTATTGACTCTTGCTAACATTTTGCATTAAATTTTTGTGCCACTATCCTCACTGAGCTCCACCATAAGCCTTACTTGTGTAGGTGTGAGAAACCGACAAGAATTGGTACCAATTGTGCTATTTCCTTGTCCACATTGGAGTGATCATTGATCCACTTTCAACTTCGGTCAAGGTACATTTGGTATTCGTTCTTCTCTTTCTACCACTCACATTTTTCTCTTGGAGTGATGGATAGGCAAGGAATTTCATCTTTGGTCTACAACAACAATGATGAGTTCGATGCCACGAACAACTCCAACTACACCAAGATGCAATCTCAAATGGAGGAGATCAAAGCCCTCATCAAGTCCTACAAGCGATCTTCCTCATCTTCTAGAAGACGCTCAAGTACAGATGCTTCCAAGCTACCATCTACGGCAAGGTCACATCGTCATCGACACCATCACCACCACGAACGTGAAGGTCAAGAGCTCAACACCAACAACCACTCAACAACTTCACCATCTCCCTTGGCATCTTCGCCAAGCGACTTCAAGGCATCTTCGCCTACAGACATATGGCATCTTCGCCCACAAGCACTTCAAGAGAAGCTCCCCAAGCTCAAGTCCATGACTTCCACGAGCTACTACGACCTCGACATCGACTATGGGATTCCTTTCTATGGGACTCTAGAACCCGAGGAGTATCTCGAGTGGGAGCGTTTGATGGATGACTACCTCAAGCTACATCAAGTCCCTCCCGAAGATCAAGTGAAGTGCGCCACAAGGAACTTCCACGACTACGCGTCCACATGGTGGCTTGACACACCTTTGGAGACCCACGACATGAGTTGGCCCAATACTAAGAGAGCTTTGTGGCGAGAGTTTGTGCCTCCAACCTACACGGAACAACTTCAACGCCAATTGGAGAACACCATCCAAGGATCAAAGTCCATCAATGAGTACTTCAAGGAGATGAAGATTGCCTTGCAACGAGCCGGCGTGGACGAACCCATTTCGATGAAGTTCCACTTCATGATGGGATTGCACAACGACATCTCCAAGACGATCTTCCTCGAGAACTACAAGTCCCTCGACGACGGCTACATTGGTGCTCTCAAGGCGGAACAAGAACTGATGAAGGCCAAAGATTCTCCACCCCAAGCTCACTTCGCGACGACCAAGCTCCATGAGAACGAGCATGAGGCTAGTTCCACCAAGATGTCCAAGCCCGACGAGCTCCAAGACGGTGCTCCCAAGTTCGACTTCACCGCCATGCCTCTTTGTGGCATTGATGATGCCGAGTCCTCCATGACTCTTTTTCAAGACGGTGCGGCGACAACTACGACTATGGAGCCAATCAAGGAACATGCTTTGGAGGCAAACGACAAGGTGGCGAGAAAGGATGATGCTTCCATCTTAGGAGGTGAGAGTGATGATGTGCCATCTTCGGCCTTCATCCATGGCGACGGCGATGAGATGGTTGAAAATGGGATTTTCCCTTCGACCACAGCGACGTATGATGACTTGAGTGACTTGTGCCACCACATTGAGAGTGAGAGTGACTTCACCACTAGCCCCATATATGTGTTGCCACAATTCAAATGTGAGGAGACCCACAACCCCCACCACTTGAGTAAGATGAGTGACTCCACCATATGTGAGTTTGAGTGCACCTATATTGAGGGAGTGAGTGAACCACCACATAGAGAGAGTGTGATAGTTGATAGGTCATGTGAGGCCACTTTCAACACTAACGACTTGACCTCTACCTCTATTGTGTCTTCTCATTTGGTGCTAGGTCCCTTATCTGATAACGCGCCGATTCTCGACGACTTCGTCCTACCTTTGGACAAGGCGATGGCCATGGTGGAATGTGATGCACCCCCCGCATGGTCCCATCAAGATGAAGATGACCACCATTTGGTCTTTCCCACCTCACCTACACCACATGAGTGGAATGACATAGGTGAAGGTGATGCTCTAGTCCCACTAGTGGACATTCTTGACGTTGATTGCTTGCATGATGTTGATCAACCTATTTCCATGCTTCATGCTAGTGTGAATTCCCCATGCGATGATTTACCCATTTATGATGAGTATGATGATTTCCATGTGGAGTCTATTAGTTGTGATGCCATGTTACATAGGATTTCTTGTGCTAATTCTCTCGGTCACATCATGTTTGCCAATCCGCTTGACTTGTCATATGCTATGCATGAGATTGACCACATGTCATATTTGCAATCTCTTCATAGTGACTATGCATATGCCATTAAGATTAACCCAATTTGCACTTATGGCATAGATGACAAGCCTATGTTTATTGGCATTTGTTTTTCTTGTGATGATATTGATATGCTCCCTTTGCATCATTTATCTCATATGCCATGCCATGACCACCTAGCTTCGGATATGCATTGTTTTGGATGTTGTCCATTTTCTCCATATGATGTTTCCAATATTGCTCATGAGGAGACCTCCATAGTTTCCTCATACATTTTAGGAGATTTTGATTCATCCCATTCATTGCATGATCCCAATACTTTTGTGCACAATATGCTCCCCATGAATAAACATGCTATTGATGTGCCTTATACTTGCACGCTCAATTTGTGTCCCCATCGTGTTATACACAATAACTATTCTTTCATGATCGATGACATGTTCTTATACCATGCATAAAATTTCTTTGAGCGATGCTTATCTTGTGCTAACTCTCACGTGCACATACACATCATGATGGATGATGTGTACATTTACCACACACACAATCTCTTTGGTTTGTGTTTCTCTTGTGTAGGTACCCATGAATACTTGTCAACCTCGCAATCCCACAAGTTGACAAAACGAGCTCTAGAGAGCAACCATGACTTGGGATCCCATGGATTGTCTTTCCCACTGCTCTCTTCGCGCAAAGACTTCGCGCATTTCTTCTCCTTGGATCTCACTTGGCTATGGGTTATTGTCCATTACATATTATATTCCCATCTTGCCATGTTCACTTTGCATGATATGCTCATTACTATGCCTTTGCCATGCATTCGTGACCCATGCTTTGCATTACACATGATGATTGTTTCTCATACTTGTATGTGCATACGCAAGCTTGGTGGAGATATCACTTGTTATTGCCATGTTTGCTTTGTGCCCCATGCCTATGATGATACTTTCATCTTTCTTTGTGTTCGTGCTTGCGATATGTCATGTGCATTGCCTATGCCTATTATTTGCTCTCATGACATGATTGCCATTATTTACTCTAGTATGTTGCATCTTCGCACTACTAGCTTGCACAACTTGATTACTATGTTTGCTTGCCTTGTTGCATCTCTGATGACTCAAACTTGCTCCCTTCATGTGGTTGGTGACAACCATCTACATGCTTTGCACATGATTATTATTGCTTCTTGTCATATATCTCCATCTGTTGCCTCTATCATGCTAGATGATTTCCCATGTATTGGGTGCACCAATGATTTTAGTCTTGCTAATGAGATTGCCCCCATAGCATTCTCGCATATATTTGGAGATTTTGACATATTTCTTGTGAAGCATGCTTGCCTTCCTTCTTTGCACCATATACCTCGTGCCATGAATATTGCCATTGTTGCATCATATTATTCATGCACTTGTCATTCTAATGATTATGTGCAAGAGAAAAGAACCATCATGATGGATGATGTGTTTATCTACCATGCGCATATGTTCTTTCTTATGTTGTGTGCATGTGTAGGATACTTGAACTTCGTGTCAACTTCCACGTCACGTGAGTTGACAATCCGAGCTCTTGAGAGCGAACTACCTTCTACCACGACAATTCTACATCGCACTTGCTTGTACTTCGGCATTCTGAAGGATGCACAAGGACACGCCTACAAGGTGACATCTTTCTTGAGCATGGATATGACGGATCATACTACTTGTGTTGCTTGCACCATGAGACTTATTTTTCATCTTGGACCACTTGATTGCACACATGTTAGATTCGGCTTATCATTTTCACCGTTCCATGCATCATGATATATATGCCTTGTGTGTTGCATCCAATTCTTGGATTACTTGCTCCTCTCATATGTTTGGTTGCAACAATGTCATCACTTCACATATGCCATGTCCCATTGATTGCTACATGCTTGCCTTGATTGCCTCACATATGATGAACAATTGCTCTTTCCATTGTGTTGAGTGCCACATGATATTCACTACACCCCATGCACATTATGCTTGGATTGTCTTGCACTTGAACCATGTGTTTAGACACTTCATTTTATTTGGTGTTGTGAATGTTTCTTATGCCTACCATCGCCCATTTGTCGAGTTCTTTGTGCATGCTTGCTATGACTTTAGGTAGATGCTTATTCTCTTGACACACATATTTGCATCACTACCTCACATTTACATGCTTGTCCCCATGATTTCTTTTCTTGCGCTTGATTGATATGCTTACATGCCATGTCACAATCCTTTGTCACACCATATGCTTTGCATGATGACGACACTTGTTTGGTGACTCACCTATCGAATGCTTGGTTTTGCACTAACGCTAACCACATTTGTTTTTCCAAGTGTTTGTTGTCCTTACTCCTTTTGAAGGAATCACAAGATGGTGCGATATTGGAGAGTGCCCATTTCGAGCTTCAAGATGACAAGTACTTGGTGAACGTCCACTTCTACACGGTGAAGCCATCTCTTTCCCATGGTGATTTGGTTTTTGATTCGAGGTCGGATCTTTCCCAAGGGAGGGGAGATGATGCGGAGCATCCTATGGAAATCACCATGTCAAGAGTCCGTTCGGCGAGTGACACGTGCGACATCTACTTCACATACACTAAGGTGAATCATCTCCTTTACATGTGCTCACTTGACCCCTTCGAGGATGGTATACTACTTGACACTTCTCCCGTGTGCATGCATAGGTATTATCGGAGCTTCACGGATGTTGAGGAGGAGTGCAAGCGCCAAGGAACAACTACACCATCCGCGAGGGAAGCATGGAAACGACGACGGAAGAAGACGGAGAACAACTCCTAGGCCCCGGACATCCGGCCTCGCTAGCCCGGATATCCGACTGTTCCTGAGCCATCGGACATCCGGCTCCTAGCCCGGAAATCTGGCCCCTCCGAACCCGAGAGGAACAAGTACCACCACTCCAGCCCGGACATCCGACCTCCCCAGCCCGGACATCCGGCATCGCCTGAAAGCCCGGACATCCGGCCCGATCAGCCCGTACATCCGTCCTCCCCTGTCTGCGCACGGTGAAGGGCTGAGGCCCGTGTATCCTTCTCCCCCTAGACTAAATATACTCCACCTCGTCCAACTTTCTAGGGTTAGCGTTGTGATAGCTCATTTGAGAGATAGAGCTTCGCTCATCCATATCGGATCTACTCCACGAGAGAGACTGCGGCCCCTCTACAGAGAAGATCCACCTTGGATTCAAGACCCCTCACGGGAAGATCCCCTTGTGGATTCAAGACCTCCTCACGAAGAAGAACCGGTTACCTCTTGTATCGTCCGTTGTTGACTTTGGATCTTGTATCTTCCTTTGTGTTCATGGATCTAGCACATGTGTAACGTGTTCTTGTTAGTTTGAGTGTTCCTCTTGTGTTTCCCTTGTGTTTTCCCTCGTTTATCTCCTCGTGTTCTTCGTGTTCGTCGCGGGATCATCTCCTTTCATGAAAGATCGACTGATTAGGGTTCCACCCTACATCATAAGATTTCCCTACAAAAGAGATTTGCAACATGTGAAGCATTGTCTATCTTGTTGCATGGTATAAAATGAGCCATTTTAGAGAATCGGTCCACAACAACAAACACAGAATCTTTGCCATTTCTAGTTCTAGGCAAACCAAGCGCAAAATCCATGTTAATGTCTTCCCATGGGTGATATGGAATTGGAAGGGGTGTATATAGACCATGAGATTGAGCTTTGGACTTTGCTTTGCGACATGTCGAACATCGGGTGGTGAAGCGTGAGACGTCGCGTGACATCTTGGGCCAATAGTAGTTCTTGGAGAGCATATCAAATGTCTTGTCACGTTCGAAGTGTCCCATGAGTCCTCCTCCATGAGATTCTTGCAAAAGTAACAAACGAAGAGAAGACTTGGGGATGCAAAGTTTTTTAGCTCTCATAAGATAATCATCTTTGATGTAATAGCGTTCCCAAGATGTATGCGTCAAACATTTAGCATAAGGAATAGCGAAAGTAGGATCATGTGCATACAAGTCTTTTATGTGCTCAAAGCCTATGGCATTCAATTCAAGTTTGGTGACAACCATGCATATGCGGGAAAGAGCGTCCAAAACAACATTTTCCTTACCTTTAATGTACTTGATGACATAAGGAAATGACTCAATGAATTCACTCCATTTAGCATGACGCTTCTTCAACTTAGTTTGAACCTTAAGATACTTAAGCGTTTCATGGTCGGTATGGATGACAAATTCATGAGGGCGAAGATAATGTTCCCATTCATGCAAAACTCGCACTAAAGCATATAGCTCTTTGTCATAGATGGGGTAATTGAGTTGCGCTCCGGAAAGTTTCTCACTAAAGTAAGCTATGGGGTGCTTCTCTTGCGTTAACGCACCTCCTATGCCATTACCACTAGCATCGCAATGAATTTCAAAAGGTTTGTCAAAGTTGGGTAATGCAAGCACGAGAGCATGAGTAAGAAAATTCTTAAGCTCACTGAATGCGGTATCTTGGGATGGTCCCCAAACAAAAGGCGCATTTTTCTTAATCAAAGCATGCAAAGGTGAATCAATGGTGCTAAAATGCTTGACAAATCCACGATAGAAACTGGCTAAACCAAGGAAACTACGCACTTGTTGCAAGTTGGTTGGTTGAGGACAAGTTTTAATAGAATTAATCTTAGATTCATCTACATGAACACCCTTAGAAGACACAATGAAACCCAAGAAAAGAAGCTTGTCAACACCAAAAAGGAATTTGTCCATATTAGCAAAGAGGTGCTCTTTTCTAAGAGTTTGTAGCACGGTTCTAAGGTGGGTGACATGGTCTTTTAGTGATTTGCTAAAGACAAGAATGTCGTCAAAGTAGACCACAATAAATACACCAATATAGGGTCGAAAAACAAAATGCATGAGTCTCATGAAAGTACCGGGTGCTTCGGATAAACCCATAGGCATAACAAGCCATTCATATAAGCCAAACTTGGTCTTAAATGCAGTTTTCCATTCATCACCTTCTTGGATGCGTATTTGATAGTAGCCACTCTTAAGATCAATCTTGGAGAAAATTGTGGCCTCGCTAAGCTCATCTAGCATATCATCTAGACGTGGAATAGGGTAACGATAACGCACGGTAATAACATTGATAGGACGACAACCGGAACACATGCGAAATGTACCATATTTATTGGGTACAAGGATTACCAGAACGGCACAAGGGCTCAAACTTTCTCGAACATGGCCATTGTTGATGAGTTGTTGTACTTGCCGTTGGATCTCCTTAGTTTCCTCGGGGTTGACGCGGTAGGGAGCCTTGTTAGGAAGAGGTGCTCTGGGGATGAGGTCGATTCAGTGCTCAATGCCTCGTTGTGAAGGTAGACCCGGAGGTAGCTCAACGGGGAAAACATCTTGGAATTCCTGCAAAAGAGAAGACCACACTAAAGTTAGATCGTGAGAGGTGTTAGCTTTTGGTGCCTCATCCTTGCACAAAAGGACATAGTGCAGGACACTTTATGGGTTCTCACACACTTCTCTCATCTCACGTTTGGTGGCAAATAGAACTAAGTTCTTCTTGTCGCTGATCGTGGAGGCACTCAATTTTGGCTTGTGGCGCTCACTCTCTTTTGGGTGGTTCACTCTCTCACTATTCTCTCCATGATGGGTGGTTTGCTTGTCGGCGGTCACTTCGCTTGGAGACATAGGTCGAAGGATGTACTCCTTTCCTTTCATCTTGAAGGTATAGTGATTTGTTCGGCTGTTGTGGATGACACCTCGATCAAATTTCCATGGTCGTCCAAGGAGGAGGTGGCAAACGGACATTGGAACGACATCACACTCCAATGTGTCTTCGTATGCTCCGATTTTGAAGGAGACCTATACCCTATGCTTGACTTGGATAGTGCCAGAGTCGCTAAGCCATTGAACTTTGTAGGGATGTGGGTGCTTCATCTTGGCCAATTGGAGGTTGGAGCATAATTCTTCACTTGCCAAGTTATGACAACTCCCTCCATCGATGATGACCTTGACGGACCTTTCGTTGATGCCAGCCTTGGTATGGAATATATGGCATCTTTGGTATTCTTCTTGTTGATGTTGAAGAGTCAAGACCTTGTAGACAACGAGAGCGGGGCTTGATTCTTCGTTGCAAAAGACTTGATCCATGTCATCTTCGTTCACTTGCCGGTGCATGGCCACTTGCTCAAGGGCTTCCATTTCTCCTTCACTCATGGAGTTATAGGTACCATCGTCGTTGAGGATCATGGTGCGCTTGTTTGTACACTCGAAAGACTTGTGGCCTCGGCCTCTGCATGTGAAACATTTAAAGGAACTTGTCTTGATGGTCTCGTCGGTTGGGGTAGATGATGATGAATCTCTTGGCTTGAAGTTTCTTGTTGTAGGAGGATGGCTTGAGGTTGTCGAAATTTTCTTGTAACTCGACTCGTCAACATTGCTTGTAGATGGCTTGGTTGAGGTATAAGGTGTTGGAGTTGTTGAAGCTTGGGTGTTGGAGAAACCATAGGACTTGGATGAGAACATGGCATATTTGAAGTCATATTGCACTTGACGTTCCACCTTGGTAGCTTGATGCACTAGATCGATGAGGTTCGAGTATGGTTGGAAGTCGACGATCTTCTTGATAGGATGATTGAGTCCATTCAAGAAACGTTCCATAGTTTTCTCATCATCTTCCGTGACATTAGCTCGTATCATGCCAATCTCCATTTCCTTATAGTATTCTTCAATGCTCTAGGTTCCTTGCTTGAGGAGTTGGAGTTTCTTGAAGAGGTCGCAATTGTAGTATGTTGGCACAAAACGTGCTCTCATGACATCCTTCATTTGCACCCAAGTAGTGATGGGTGGTTCACCTCTCGCCTCAAGGCGCTAAATGACTTTTTCCCACCAAATGAGTACGTAGTCTTGGAACTCAACGGATGCCATCGTGATATTCTTCTCTTCCTCATAGTTGTGCAAGCGGAAGATTTTGTCAACCTTCAACGCCCATGAAAGGTACTCTTCGGGGTCATTGCTTCCATTGAACTTGGGCATGGTGAACTTTTGATGTAGGGTAGGAACCGTATAGGCCGATCTTTCACGAAAGGAGCGGATCCCGTGACGAACACGAAGAACACGAGGAGGGAAATGAGGGAAAACACAAGGAAAACACAAGATGAACACTGAAACTAACAAGAACAAGTCACACATGTGCTAGATCCTCGAATACACAGGGTTCACATGGTACACGGTCAACTAAGGACGATACAAGGGTAACGGTCTTCTCCGTGAGGAGGTCTTGATGTTCTTCCCTAAAGAGGGGTCCTGAATCCGCTTGGGGGATCTTTTCCGTAGGAGGCTCGAATCTCCGAGGAGAAGGTAACCAAGTGGATGAGAAAAGCTCTCACACGAAATATGAGCTAATCCTTTGCTAACCCTAGAAAGGAGGTGGGAGAGGTCTATTTATAGTCTAAGTGCAAATGGGGGCGAAAGTAGGGGTACATGGGCCTCGGGCCCGAATCTGGACGCAGCCAGGAACCGGACATCCGCTGGTGGCCGGTCGTCCGGTGTCTCAGGAGCGGCCACCAGCCGGTCGTCCGGTGTCCTCCGGACGTCTGCTGGTTCTGCTCTGTGATGGGGGTGCCGGACGTCCAGAAACGTCGGACTTCCGCTGATGTTGGCTCGGATGCAGGTGTGCAGGTCATCCGGTCCGGACCGGACGTCCGCTCGTTTGCTTCGGGTGTAGGGGCACCGGTCGTCCGGTCTGGACCGGACGTCCGCTCGCTAGGGCTCGGCTAATGCTTCACGCGCCGGACGTCCGGTGGCTAGGACTTTTCCTGCAGCCCTCCTTCTTCTCCGTCTTCTCGTCCATCTTCCTCTTCCTCTTGTCCTTGCTCCTTAGCTTCTCCATGGTACCTGAGTATGCATAAAGTGTCCATATGAGGTAGTAGACATGCCTCATGTGCATCGAAGTGGAATTGTGAGAGGAGAGATGCCACCTCGGTTTCAAGAGCTCTTGCACGTGCTCGTGTCATGGGTCCAAGAGGTGTCGTAGGAGATGTAGTTGGGTCCATGGGGATGTCCTTGGGATGCTCCGCATCATGTCCCCTCCCTTGGGGAAGATCCGTCCTTGGATCAAATTCTCCATCACCATGGAAGGGAGAAAGATCCTTGACGTTGAAGATGTCGCTCACGTTGGACTTGTCGCATGGGAGGTCGATGTTGTAAGCATTGTCGTTGTATCGTGCGAGCACCTTGAAGGGTCCATCTGCTCGTGGTCGAAGCTTGGACTTGCGTTCTTGTGGAAAACGGTCCTTGCGAAGGTGTAGCCACACGAGATCACCAATGTTGAAGACCATAGGGTGCTTGTTGAGGTTGAGCTTGGACGCAAGACGTTGAACTTGGCGCTCGATGGTGTTCCGTGTATCTTCATGCACCTTCTTGAGATGTGTCGCTCTTGCGCTAGCGTCCAAATTGATGTGCTCTTGGAGTGGTAGAGGGAGAATGTCCAATGGTGACAAAGGATTGAAGCCATAGACGACCTCGAAGGGGGACTTGCCGGTTGTTGAGTGTTTTGCTCGGTTGTAGGCGAACTCGGCGATAGGTAGGCACTCCTCCCACTCCTTGATGTTCTTCTTAATGAGTACGCGATGTAGAGTGGAGAGTGTGCGGTTGGTAACTTCCGTTTGGCCATCGGTTTGTGGATGATATGCCGAAAAGTAGCTTGATTCCTAGCTTGGCGCATAGTGTCTTCCAAAAGTAGCTAAGGAACTTGACGTCGCGATCTGAGACGATAGTCTTTGGCACTCCATGTAGACGTAATATTTCCCTACAAAAGAGATTAGCAACATGTGAAGCATCGTCTATCTTGTTGCAAGGAATAAAATGTGCCATTTTTGAGAAACGGTCCACAACGACAAATACTGAATCCTTCCCATTTCGAGTCCTGGGCAACCCAAGTACAAAGTCCATGCTAATATCTTCCCAAGGTTGATATGGAATTGGTAGAGGCATATAAAGGCCGTGGGATTGAGCTTTGGACTTAGCTTTGCGACATGTAGAGCATCGGTTGGTGAAGCGGTTGACGTCGCGAAACATCTTGGGCCAAAAGTAGTTCTTCGAGAGCGTGGCGAACGTCTTGTCTCGTCCAAAATGTCCCATTAGGCCTCCTCCATGAGATTCCTGCAAAAGCAACAAACGAAGAGAAGACTCGGGGATGAAAAGTTTGTTAGCTCTCATAAGATATCCATCTTTGATGTAATAGCGTTCCCAAGAGATGTGCGACAAACACTTGGCATAAGGAGTAGCAAAGGTAGGATCGTGCTCATACAAGTCTTTGATATGCTCAAAACCAATGACATCCAATTCAAGTTGAGTGACAAGCATGCATATGCGGGAAAGGGCATCCGCCACAATGTTTTCCTTACCCTTAATGTACTTGATGACATAAGGAAAAGTCTCAATAAATTCACTCCATTTGGCATGATGCTTGTTCAACTTGGTTTGGACCTTAAGATACTTGAGCGTTTCATGATCGGTATGAATGATAAACTCATGAGGGCGAAGATAGTGTTCCCATTCATGCAAAACGCGTACTAAAGCATATAGCTCTTTGCATAGATGGGGTAATTGAGTTGCGCGCCAGAGAGTTTCTCACTAAAGTAAGCTATGGGGCGCTACTCATGTGTTAAGACACCTCCTATGCCATTACCACTAGCATCACAATGAATCTCAAAGGGTTTGTCAAAGTTTGGTAATGCAAGCACGGGAGCATGAGTAAGAAAATTCTTAAGCTCATTGAAAGCGGTATCTTGGGATGGTCCCAAAATAAAAGGCGCATTCTTCTTGCTCAAAGCATGCAAAGGCGAAGCAATGGTGCTAAAATCCTTCACAAAGCGATGATAGAAACCCGCAAGGCCAAGAAAGCTACGCACTTGATGTAAATTGGTTGGTTGTGGCCAAGTCTTAATAGCATTTATCTTGGACTCATCAACATGAACACCCTTAGAAGAAACAAAAAAACCCAAGAAAACGAGCTTGTCAATGCCAAAAAGGCATTTCTCCATATTAGCATAGAGGTGCTCTTTTCGAAGAGTTTGCAAAATGGTTCGAACATGGGTGACATGATCTTTAAGAGAATTGCTATAAACAAGGATATCATCAAAGTAGGCCACAACAAATATGCCAATGTAAGGGCGAAAGACATGATTCATAAGACACATAAAAGTACCCGGCGCTTCCGATAGACCCATAGGCATGACTAACCACTCATACAAGACAAACTTGGTTTTGAAAGCGGTTTTCCATTCATTACCCTCTTGTATGCGGATTTGATAGTAACCACTCTTAAGGTCAATTTTGGAAAAGATAGTGCCACCACTAAGTTCATCAAGCATATCATCTAGGCGTGGAATGGGATACCTATAGTGAATGGTGATAGCATTGATAGGTCTACAATCGGAGCCCATGCGAAAGCTACTGTCTCATTTTGGCACAAGAATGACCTGGACGGCACAAGGGCTCAAACTTTCACGCACATGTCCATGGTCTATGAGATGCTTTACTTGCCTTTGTATTTCTTTGGTCTCTTCGGGGTTGACGCAGTAGGGAGCTTTGTTCAGAAGCGGTGCTTCGGGAATGAGGTTGATGCAGTGCTCAATGCCTCATAGTGGAGGTAGTCCCGGAGGTAGCTCGTCGGGGAAAACATCGTGAAATTCCTGCAAAAGAGAAGACAACACTAGGACGTAGTGTAGGACACTAGATGGGTTCTCACACACTAGAAGTGTTAGTTTGTGGGGTATTGTCCTTGCACACAAGGACGTAGTGTAGGACACTATATGGGTTCTCACACACTCCTCTTATCTCACTTTTGGTGGAAAATAGGACTAAGTTCCTCTTTTCGCTCATCGTGGAGGTGTTCGATTTGGGCTTGTGGTGCTCACTCTCTTTTTGGTGGCTCGCTCTCTCACTATGATCTCCGTGATGGGTGGCTTGCTTATCGGCGATCACTTGACCTGGAGACATTGGACGTAGGACGTACTCCTTGCCCTTCATCTTGAAGATGTAGTGGTTTGTTCGACCGTTGTGGATGACTCCTCTATCAAATTGCCATGGGCGTCCAAGGAGAAGATGGCGAACGGTCATTGGAACGACGTCACACTCCAAGGTGTCTTCGTAGGCGCTAATTTTAAAGGAGACTTGTACTCAGTGCTCGACTTGGATGGTGTCGAAGTCGCTAAGCCATTGCACTTTGTATGGATGTGGATGCTTCGTCTTGGGCAATTGGAGCTTGGAGCAAAGTTCTTCACTTGCGATATTATGACAACTCCCTCCATCGATGATGACCTTGATGGATCGTCCATTGATGCCGGCCTTGGTGTGGAATATGTGGCATCTTTGGTCTTCTTCTTGGTGATGTTGGAGAGTCAAGACTTTGGAGACGACAAGAGAGGGACTTGAATCTTCATCGCAAAAGACTTGTTCCTCTTCATCGTTCACTTGCCAGTGCATGGCGACTTGCTCGATGGCATCCATTTCTTCTTCACTCATTGAGTCATAAGTGTCATCGTCGTTGAGGATCATGGTCCGCTTGTTGGTGCACTCATAGTACTTGTGGCCTCGGCCTCCGCATGTGAAGCATTTGAGGGAACTCGTCTTGATGGTCTCATCGGTTGGAGTGGATGATGATGAAGCTCTCGGCTTGAAGTTTCTCGTAGTAGGAGGATGACTTGGAGTTGACGAAGCTTTCTTGGAACTCGACTTGTCGATGTTGCTAGTAGAAGGCTTGGTAGACGGTGTTGCAGTCATTGAAGCTTGGTTGTTGGAGAACCGTATGTCATGGAAGAGAACTTGGCGTACTTGAAATCATCTTGCACTTGGTGTTCTGCTTTGGTAGCTTGATGCACTAGCTCGATGAGGTTCGAGTATGGTTGGAAGTCGGAAATATTCTTGATAGGATGGTTGAGTCCATTCAAGAAACGTGCCATAGTTTGCTCATCGTCTTCCGTGACATTCGCTCTTATCATGGCGATCTCCATCTCCTTGTAGTACTCTTGAATGCTCTTGGTTCCTTGCTTGAGTAGTTGGAGTTTCTTGAAGAGGTCGCGGTTGTAGTAGGTAGGCACGAAGCGTGCTCTCATGAAATCCTTCATTTGTGCCCAAGTAGTGATGGGTGGTTCACCTCTCGCCTCTCGGCGCTCGATAAATTGTTCCCACCAAATGAGGACATAGTCTTAGAACTCAAGGGATGCCATTACGATCTTCTTCTCTTCTTCATAGTTGTGCAAACGGAAGATTCTGTCGACCTTCAATGCCCATGAAAGGTACTCTTCGAGATCGTTGCTTCCATTGAACTTGGGCATGGTGAACTTGAGCTTGCCATAGCATTGCTCTTCATTGTGTTGGGGTCGGGGATGATGACGCCCATGTTGTTGATGATTGTCAAGCTCTTGTTGCTCTTGGTGAGGATGGTTGTCAATTTCATGTTGGGCTTGTCATGGAGGATGTTCATTCTCTTCATGCTCTTGATGAACTTGATGTTCTTGGAGCGCTTGTGGAGGAGCTTGAGGAACTTGACGATGCACGCGAGCTTGAAATCTCCGTTCTTGAATTTCTTCGCGAAATGCTTCTTCTTGTTCTCGAGCTTGTCGGCCTCGGTTGGCTACGACTCGACTTGAATCTTGGAGGGCTTGTTGCGCCGCAAGTGCTTGAGCTTCACGGAGTTGTTCTTCTTGGCATTGTGCCTCGGCATCTTGTGCAACTTGGTGTAGACGCGCTCGCTCTTCCTCTTCATGTTGGCGTTGGCATTGCCGTTCTCGTGCTAGCGCAAATGCCTCTTGGGTTTGACGTCGTCGATGCTCTTAAGAGTCGGTGTCGCGTAGAGGATTGAGGCTTGGTTGACGATCATTGCACGCGGCACGACGTAGAGTGTTCGATGTCGGTGTACTTGAGCCGGAGAGGGTGAAGTCGGAGTGTCGACTTGAGTGAGTCCTTCTTGTTGAGGACGAAGTGGAATAAGAGCGGTTGAGCAACAAAGCGCGAATCTCGTCCATCCTTCCATCATTCTCTTGCTTGTGATCATCGAGCTTGTGGTGTAAGTAGTCCCTTATACGTTGCTCAGAGAGTCGCAAGTCGGCGCCGAGGTTGTCGATGCGTTCACTCATAGCTTATTTCTGTTGATGCAAAGCACGTTGTGCATGAAAGAGGTGACTCTTGGTGACGGAGGAGTTCATGTCATCGTCTTGCTCCATGAAGAGTGGGTTGGTAGAAGTACTTGGGCTATCCATCATTCCAAGACAAATGTGAGTGGTAGAAAGAGAAGAACGAATACCAAACGTACCTTGACCGAAGTTGAAAGTGGATCGATGATCACTCCAATGTAGGACAATGAAATAACACAATTGGTACTAGCTCTTGTCGGTTTCTCACACCTACACAAGTAAAAGCTTATGGTGGAGCTTGGTTAGGATGGTGGCACAAAATTTGATGCAATTGTAAGTGAGCTTCAATAATGTTGGAAAAGATTCGCAAGATGCAATGTAACAAGTAGACCAAACATACAATGTACATGGAAACACACACGCAAAAAGATAATTGGGGTTGGGCAACCAAGGATGAGCCAAAATGTGGAATCCACAAAGATGCTCTTGTTGCACAACACTAGAGAGACGCTAGCACGATTACACAATAGGTGGATACAAGAACTTGTGCACAACCTACTTAGCAAAAATGCAACGACTTCTGTCCCAAGTATGGTCTATGCAAGGTGTTTCTATGATATGATCCAAGGTGATCGAGTATGACAATCTTAATGTTGTATGATGTTATGGTTCTTGCTTAAAAGCTCTTTCCTTATCTTTCGTCTTTGCTTACAAGCTTGTTTGGCTCTTTGATGTTTGAGCTCTTTTCTCATGCAATGCTTGACGAACCAAGATAGCAATTGTGTATGCGATGACAACTTTGTGACACAAGAGATGATACCAATATATGCAACAATGATGTATGTATGCTATGGGAAGTATGATCACTAATGTGCACAAGTCTCGTTGCCGGCAATACTCAATGGCTAGTCTCGATGGGTAAGCAACGCAAAGGAGTAAGGCTATGGTCGCTATCAATGTAATGGCAAGAATGATGTATCCAATACCAAGGCGAGGTTACCGTTCTTTGGTTCCACGTCCGTAAGCAAGACCGGTAGTCGAGGTGGTCGTTGTTGATGAGCGTCCGTGACGAAGATGAGTGCGGTGATGTTGATGTCGAACCATACCTAGATAGCCTAAACACAAAAGGATACAGAACCACAACTCAAATTCTCAAAGCTCGAAGTGGCAACACGTGTCAGAGCGCGAAACGGTCCAAATGGTGGTTGTATGCGGAAGTGGTGATGGTGTGGTGGTAGGAGTGCGTATGCGGAAATGTGGGGCTGTGGTGGTGACTAAACTGGAAAAAAAATCAGTTTCGTCAGGGAACTCCGGATGTCCGGTGGGGAGCGGTCGTCCGGTCGTCGGACGTCCGGTGGCGAGCGGACGTCCAGTGCCTGGGCACTACTCAGGCACGGGAGGAACTTCACGTGGGCGGGGTGGATGAGGTGAAATTCGTCGATTGCGGGCGATTTCATGGATGGAAAGTGGTGGAGACAAAGGGGAAAATCTAGATCCGCTGAAAACAAAGAAATCCACGGATCCAAACAAACAAAATGTCAACACACTAACAAATCACAAAAAAATTGGGGCTATTTTTGTGGGGAATTTTTCAAATTAGGACGGAAAACAACATAAACTAGGCTATAAACACAATGAGGAGGCTCCGAAATCGTGATCAACGTGGCTCATCATACCAAGATGATGTAGGGTAGGAACCCTATAGGCCGATCTTACACGAAAGGAGCGGATCGCGCGACGAACACGAAGAACACAAGGAGGGAAACGAGGGAAAACGCAAGGAAAACACAAGAGGAACACTCAAACTAAAAAGAACAAGTCACACATGTGCTAGATCCTCGAATACATAGGGTTCACATGGTACACGATCAACTAAGGACGATACAAGGGTAACGGTCTTCTTCGTGAGGAGGTCTTGATGTTCTTCCCTAAAGAGGGGTCTTGAATCCGCTTGGGGGATCTTCTCCGTAGGAGGCTCGAATCTCCGTGGAGAAGGTAACCAAGTGGATGAGCATAGCTCTCACACGAAATATGAGCTAATCCTTTGTTTACCCTAGAAAGGAGGTGGGAGAGGTATATTTATAGTCTAAGTGCAAATGGGGGAGAAAGAAGGGGTACATGGGCCTCGGGCCCGAATATGGACGCAGCCAGGTACCGGACGTCCGCTGGTGGCCGGTCGTCCGGTGTCTCAGGAGCGGCCGGTCGTCCGGTGTCCTCCGGACGTCCGCTGGTTCTGCTCTGTGATGGGGGTGCCAGACGTCCGGAAACGTCGGACTTTCGCTGATGTTGGCTCGGATGCAGGTGTGCCGGTCGTCCGGTCCGGACGTCCACTCGTTTGCTTCGTGTGCAGGGGCACCGGTCGTTCGGTCTGGACCAGACGTCCGCTCGCTGGGGCTTGAATGATGCTTCAGGCGCTGGACGTCCGGTCCCGGCCGGTCGTCCGGTGGCTGGGACTTTTCCTGCAGCCCTTCTTCTTCCCCGTCTTCTCGTCCATCTTCCTCTTCCTCTTGTCCTTGCGTCTTAGCTTCTCCATGGTACCTGAGTATGCATAAAGTGTCCATATAAGGTAGTAGCCATGCCTCATGTGCATCGAAGTGGAATTGTGAGAGGAGAGATGTCACCTCGGTTTCAAGAGCTCTTGCACGTGCTCGTGTCATGGGTCCAAGAGGTGTCATAGGAGATGTAGTTGGGTCCACGGGGATGGCCTTGGGATGCTCCGCATCAACTTTAGCTTGCCGTATCGTTGCTCTTCATTGTGTTGGGGTCGAGGGTGTTGACGTTCTTGACGAGGAGTATTGTCTCCCTCGACTTTCTCTTCTTGTGGAGGATTTCCATTGTCTTCTTGCTCTTGGTGAACTTGGGGTTCTTGGCGAGGATGTCTTGGAACTTGACGATGCACTCGAGCTTGATAGTTCCTCTCTTGAACTTCTTCGCGAATTGCTTCTCGGTGTTCACGATTTTTCCGGTTGCATGTGGCTATGACTCGACTTGAATCTCGGAGGGCACATTGCGCCTCAAGTGCTTGGGCTTTTAGCCATTGTTGTTCTTGACGTTGTGCCTCGGCATCTTGTGCATCTTCGTGTAGACGCGCTCACTCTTCCTCTTCTTGATGGCGTTGGTGTTGCTGTTCTCGTGCTTGCGCAAAATTTGCTTGGTTTTGATGGTGTCGTTGCTCTTGAGAGTCGTTGTCGTGTAGAGGATTGCGGTTTGCTTGACGATCTTGGCGCACGGCACGTCGAAGAGTATTCGATGTCGGAGTACTTGAGCCGGAGATGGTGTTGTTGGAGTGTCGACTTGAGCACCTCCTTCTTGAGTAGGACGACGAGGTAGAAGAGCGGTTGGCCATCATTGTTCAAATATCCTCCTTTAGAGATGCCATGGACGTGTCTAAGTAGTCTCCTGTATGTTGCTCGGTGAGTCGCAAGTCAGTGGCAAGGTTGTCGATGCGTTCGGTCATTGCTTGTTGCTCTTCATGCAAAGCTCGTTGTGCACCGAAGAGGTGGCTCTTTGTGATGTAGGAAGACATGTCATTGTCTTGCTCGATGAAGAGTGGGTTGGTAGAAGTACTTGGCCTATCCATCGTTCCAAGCAAATATGTGAGTGGGAGAAAGAGAAGAACTTATACCAAATGTACCTTGACCGATGTTGAAGATGGATCAATAACCACTCAAATGTGGAACAAGGAAATAGCACAATTGGTACCAATTCCTATCGGTTTCTCACACCTACACAAGTAAAAGCTTATGGTGGAGCTTGGTTAGGATGGTGGCACAAAATTTGATGCACTTGTTAGTGTGCTTCAATAATGTTGGAAAAGATTCACAAATTTGCAAATGGAACAAGTAGACCAATAGCAAATTATGGTACACGGGAACTCACACACGGAGAGATAAATGGGGTCGTGCAACCAAGGAATGAGCCAAAATGTGGAAACCATGAAAATGCTTTGGTTGCACAACACTAGAGAGACGCTAGCACGATTGCACAATAGGCCGATACAAAGACTTGTGCACAACCTACTAAGCAAAAATGCAACGGCTTCTATCCCAAGTATGCTCTATGTGTGGTGTTCCAATGATATGATCCAAGATGATCTAGTATGACAATCTTAATGTAGTATGATGCTATGGTTCTTGCTTAAAAGCTCTTTGCTTATCTTTCCTTTTTGCTTAAAAGCTTGTTTGGCTCTTTCTCTTTTGAGCTCTTTTATCATGCAATGCTTCACAAACCAAGATAGCAATTGTGTATGCGATGACAACCTTGTGACACAAAAGATGATACCAAGATATGCACCCAGATGATATGGTAAGTATGCTATGGAAAGTATGACCACTAATGTGCACAAGTCACGTTAACGGCAATACTCAAAGGCTAGTCTCGATGGGTAAGATACGCAAAATTGGGCTATGGTGGTTATCAGTTCAATGGCAAGATTATATAATGATGATGTATCGTGATACCAAGAAGAGGTTACCGTTCTTGCTTACGGTATGGTGTCAAAATGGTGGAGTGGTTGTTGTCGACGATGAATCCATGGCAAAGATGAGTGGCGGTGATGTTGATGTCGAACCATCCCTAAGTAGCACGTTAGGAAACGGGAACCGCAACTCAAATTCTCAAAGCAAATGTGGCAAAATTGTGTCTTAGTGCGAAGCAAGTATGCAATGGTGGTTGCGGAAAGCGAGTGTGGTATTGGGTTGCGTATGCGAAAGTGGAAGTGGTTAAAGGAGTGCGTATGCGGAAGTGGAGGTGGAGGGGTAGTGGTGGCCGAACTGAAATTTTTTAGTTTCATCAGGAAACGTCGGACGTTCGGTGGTGGAGCGGTCGTCCGGTCGTCGGACGTCCGGTGACTTGCGGACGCCCGGTGCCTGGGCGCTTTTGGGCACGGGATGAATAGCTAGGGTTTGTGGTGGTGGAGGCAAAATCGGTCAAATCCGGGCGATTTTGTGGATGGAAAAGGTGGGGATGATGGGGGGAAAGGTAGATCCACTCGTGGCAAAACAAATCTATGGACCAAATCCAACAAAACTTCATCACACCAACAAATCACAAAAAAAATTAGGGCTATTTTTGGTGGGGATTTTCGAAATTGGTGAAGAACACAACAAAATCAAGCCAGAAAACGAAGAGGGGAGGCTCCGAAGTCGTGATCAACGTGGCTCATGATACCAAGATGATACTGATATGGTATGGTATGTATGCAATGGGAGGTGTAGATCAATGATCATTAATGTGCACAAATAACGTTGCCGACAATACTCAAAGGCTAGTCTCGATAGGCAAGTGATGCAAAATGGGCTAGGGGTTATCAATGTAATGGCAAGGGGAATATACAATGGTGTCGTCGAGGTTACCGTCCTTGGCAATGATAAGTGGCGGTGTTCTTGATGTAGATACCAAGATGATGGAGACTTGTCCCTAAGTAGCCGAAACACCTTAGGAAATGGAAAAAACCGCAAACTCAAAATCTCAAAGGCAAATGTCAAATGGTGGTAGCGGGATGCGGAAGTGGTGTTGCAGAAGCTCAATGGGATTGCAGAAATGCAATGATGAGTTATGCGAGTAGGCAATGTAGAAGTGGAGGTTATGGTGGTGTACTATACACGATGTCGAAGTTGAGGTCACCGTCCCTAAGTAGCCGAAACATCTTAGGAGACACAACACACAACTCAAACAAGCTCAAACAAAATTTGGTTATGTTGAGGTGGTGGAAATGTATGGTGGGCAAGGTTACGCGGAAAAGGTGGTGGTGGTTGATGAAGAATCAACCATCCCTAAGTAGCCGAAACACCTTAGGAGACTTGAATCACTACTCAAGCAACCACTAATGCTATATGGATCAAAATGGGTTAGGTTGCGGAAGTCAGTGGTGGTAATGCAGATGATGTGGTGGAAGCCCCAGGCAAAGATACCAAAGTTACAAAATTTTGATG
The DNA here is from genome assembly GCF_056163025.1 of Triticum urartu. Lineage (NCBI taxonomy): Eukaryota > Viridiplantae > Streptophyta > Magnoliopsida > Poales > Poaceae > Triticum > Triticum urartu. Next base: position 255,268,309 of record NC_141877.1, read on the forward strand.
GGGTTAAACGATGTTGGTGGTATTTTTGTGGGATGGAGGATGTCAAGAGCTTCAAAACCACCTAAAGAACGTCAAAATTGGAGTTCAAATAAATAAGTTATGGCCGAAACAAAAATCAGCCGAAGTTGATATCTACACGTATGGGATGTCCGGGGATGGACGGATGTCCGGTCGGGCATGGAAATCTGCTATTTCGGCTCTGGTGCGGGGGCGCCGGTCGTCCAGTCCTCGCCGGACATCCGCTCACTGTAGCTTGCGTTGGCCGGGACCTGGACAGGCTAGGGCTTCAGGTGCCGGACGTCCGGTGTTTGTAGCTTCAGTGCCAGCTCTTCTTCTTGGCACTTGGTGTCCTCGCCATCTTGTTCGTTGGATGAAGCTGCTCTTTCACAAAAGGAGCGAATCTTTCACGAAAAGAGCGGATCTTTCACGAAAGGAGCGGATCTCAAGGTCATCCCCATGGACCTACCTACGTCTCCTATAACACCACTTGGACCAATGACAAGAGCCCGAGCAAAGGCTGTCGAAAATAAGGTGAACTCGCTCCTCTCCGAACTACCACTTTCTATACATGAGACATGGCTGCTACCTCAAGCGGAAACACTATGTGTAATCAGGTACTTGGAGGAAAGCCAGGGAGCAGCTACATCCAATGGACAAGACGGCGAGCACACAAAGTGCCAAGAAGAAGAGTTGCCACTGAAGCTACAGCCACCGGACGACCGGCCGGCACCGGACGTCCAGCACCTGAAGCCCCAGCCTGTCCAGGCCCCGGCCAACGCAAGTTACAGCGAGCGGACGTCCGGCCCGGATCGGATGACCGGCGCCCCCGCACCCAAGCCAAAACAGCGGATGTCCGATGCGACCGGACGACCAGCCATCTCTAGAAATCCGGTGCCACCTCAACCGAGCCAGAACCAGCGGAAGTCCAGAAGCTACCGTACGTCCGGACGCCCACGAGCCACCGGACGACTGTAACCCACCGGACGTCCGGTACCTGTTTGCGCACAGTTCCGGGCCCGAGGCCCATGTACCCCTTCACTTCGCCCCCATTTGCACTAAGACTATAAATAGACCTCCTCCTCCTCCTAGTTAGGTTTATCGTTGTGTTAGCTCATATGTGGGATAGAGCTTCGCTCATCCATCGGGATCTACTCCATCGCGAGGGACCGACACCTCTTCGGAGAAGATCCATCTTGGATTCAAGACCCCTAATGGGAAGACCTCAAGACCTCCTCACAGAGAAGAACCAGTTACCTATGTATCGTCCTTTGTTGGATTCAGATCGTGTATCTCTTTTGTGTTCGAGGATCTAGCATATGTGTGATCGTTCTTGTTGGTTTGAGTGATTCTCTTGTGTTCCCCTCTGTGTTTTCCACTCGTGTTCTTCGTGTTCATCACGGGATCTGCTCCTTTCATGAAGGATCGGCCGTTTAGAGTTCCACCCTACATCATCTGGTATCATGAGCCACATTGATCATGATTTCGGAGCCTCCCCTCTTCGTTTTCTAGCTTGATTTTGTTGTGTTCTTCCCCAATTTCGAAAATCCCCACCAAAAATAGCCCCAATTTTTTTGTGATTTGTTGGTGTGATAAGTTTTGTTGGATTTGATCCATAGATTTTTTTTGCCATAAGTGGATCTAAGTTTCCCCCATCATCTCCACCTTTTCCATCAACAAAATCGCCCGGATTTGACCGATTTTGCATCCACCACCACGAACCCTAGCGGTTCATCCCGTGCCCGAAACCGCCCAGGCACCGGACGTCTGCAAGTCACCGGACGTCCGACGATCGGACGACCGCTCCACCACCGGACGTCCGACGTTTCCTTATGATGCGGAGCATCCTATGGACATCACCATGTCAAGAGTCCGTTTGGAAAATGACACGTGCGACATCTACTTCACATACACAAAGGTGAATCATCTCCTTTACACATGCTCACTTGACCCCTTCGAGGATGGTATACTACTTGACACCCCTCTCGTGTGCATGCATAGGTATTGTCGGAACACTATGGATGGCGAGAAGGAGTGCAAGCGCCAAGGAACAACTACACCATCTGCGAGGGAAGCATGGAAGTGAAGACGGAAGAAGATGGAGCTGGAAAGTCTATAGCGGCCGGATGTCCAACGTGCCACCGGATGTCTGACACTCTATAGCGCCCCGACGACCGACGACCACCGGACATCTGACAAGTATCAGCCGCCGGACGACCGACATTGTCCGAAAATCCGGCGCCGCCTCAACTGAGCCGAAACGTCGGAAGTCCGGCCTCCTCCGGATGACCAGACCCCCGCGTGCGACCGGATGTCCGACCCCGACCGGATGTGCGGAAGTGGTGGTGGTCGTCGTCCGGTGGCTGTAGCTTCAGTGGCAGCTCTTCTTCTTGGCACTTGGTGTCCTCGTCGTCTTGTCCGTTGGATGTAGCTGCTCCTTGGCTTTCCTCCAAGTACCTAATTACACATAGTGTTTTCGCTTGAGGTAGCAGCCATGTCTCATGTATAGAAAGTGGTAGTTTGGAGAGGAGAGAGTTCACCTTATGTTCGATAGACTTTGCTCGGGCTCTTGCCATTGGTCCAAGTGGTGTCATAGGAGACGTAGGTAGGTCCATGGGGATGACCTTGGGATGCACCGCATCAATTTATCATGCACAACCCCGATGACAAGCCGAGCAATTGGTTCATACTTTTTCACGCGCTTCAGCTTTTTCAGCCCTCACGCAATACATGAGCGCAAGCCATGGATATAGCACTACAGGTGGAATAGAGTATGGTGATAGGGGTAAATATAGAGAAGACAAAAAATTAAGGAAGTCTCACATCGACGCGGCTAACCAACGGGCTATGGAGATGCCCATCAATCGAAATCAATGTAGGGAGTAGGGATTACCATGCAACGAATGCACTAAGAGCTATAAGTGTCTGAAAGCTCAATACCAAAACTAAGTGGGTGTGCATCTAATCCTATAATTAAAAATTCCCACTAGTATATGAAAGTGACAACATAGAAGACTCTCCATATGAAAAACATGGTGCTACTTTGAAGCACAAGTGTGGTAAAGGATACTAACAATGCCCCTTCTCTCTTTGTTTATTTTTTCTTTTTCTTTTTTTCTTTCTTTCTTTTTTCTTTTTTTCTTTTTTTCTTCCTTTTCTTTTTCTTTTTCTTTTTCTTTTTTTCTTCTCTCATTGTCCGGAGTCTCATCCCGACTTGTGGGGGAATCATACTCTCCATCATCCTTTCCTCACTGGGTCACTGCTCTAAAAATGAATAATGATGATCATCACACTTCCATTTACTTATAACTCAAATGAAATAAAAATTACAACTCGATACCTATGACAAACTATGACTCTATATGAATGCCCTTGGCAATGTACCAGGATGTGCAATGATCTAGCGTAACATGTATGAAAAATGATGAACAGTGGCTGAGCCACAACTACTATGTCAGCTATATGATCATGCAAAGCAATATGACAATGAATGCTCAAGTCATCAAAACGGAAGCGGTGGAAGTTGCATGGCAATATATATCAGAATGGCTATGGAAGGGCCATAATAGGTAGGTATGGTGGCTATTTTGAGGAAGATATAATAAGGCTTATGTGTGATAGAGCGTATCATATCACGTGGTTTTGATGCACCTGCAAAGTTTGCACCAACTCTCGAGGCGAGCAAGGGCAATGCACAGTACCGTAGAGGCTAGCAAATTGCGGAAAGGTAAGAGTGCGTATATTCCATGGACTCACATTAGTCATAAAGAACTCATATACTTATTGCAAAAGCTTATTAGCCCTCGAAGCAATCTACTACTATGCATGCCCCTAGGGGGGTAGATTTGTAGGAAAAGACCATCGCTCATCCCCGACCGCCACTCATAAGGAAGACAATCAATAATAAATCATGCTCCAACTTCATAGCATAACGAGAGACTATACGTGCATGCTTCGAGAATCACAAACCTTAACACCAATATTCTTACTAACCACAACCGTTTACTAGTACCTCCCACCCCACATATTCCATCTCTATATCACAAAACTACTGCAAGGAATCAAACATATCATATTCAGTGATCCATTAGTTTTATGTAGGATTTTATGACTAACCATGCAAATGACCAATTGCTGTTGACTCTCTAAATAGATATAAGTGAAGCATGAGAGTTTAATTCTTTCTACAAAATATCATGCTCTAATAAATATAAGTGAAGCAAGAGAGCATTCTACAAAGAACGGTTTTCTATCTGAAGAGAAACAGGCAATCCAAACTTCAAATGATATAAGTGAAGCACATGAAGCATTCTATAAAGCAACACTCAAAAGATATAAGTGAAGTGCAATGAGCATTCTATAAATCAACCATGGACTATCTCATACCAGAATGGTGCATAAAAGAAAAATGAAAAGTAAACACAAAAGACACTCCAAGATTCAAACATATCACATGAACGAAACGAAGACGAAAACATACCGATACTTGTTGAAGAAAGATGGGATGCCTTCCGGGGCATCCCCAAGCTTAGACGCTTGAGTCTCCTTGAATATTTACTTGGGGTTCCTTGGGCATCCCCAAGCTTGAGCCCTTGCCTCTCCTCCTTCTCCTCATATCGAGACCTCCTAGATCTTTGATCACTTCATCCACACAAAACTCAACAGAAAGCTCAGTAAGATTCGTTAGTATAATAAAGCAAATCACTACTCTAAGTACTGTTGCAAACCAATTCATACTTTGTTTTTTTCATTGTAGATACTGTAATATAACTTTTCCATGGCTTATACCACTGATTAAAATCGATAGTTTCATCAAAACAATCAAAACAATGCATCAAAAACAGAATATGTCTTAAACAGGACAGTCTGTAGTAATCTGAACATTTACCATACTTATGGTACTCCAAGAATTATGAAAAAATAGGAAAAATAAACAATTTGAAGAGAAAGATTGTGCAAAAAGTTTCAGAAGCTTTTGATGTTCCAGTAAAAAAAATGTAAAATCACGCACTACAGCCAAAGTTTCTGTTTTTGCACCGCACATACCAACAAGCAATCTACTGATCCTAAAGGCAAATCTTGGCACATTATTTTTATAATACAATGGAATTTTCCAAGGGGGTAATTATTTTTGTTGAAAAGTTTTTTACAATTGAAGATTCACGAAGTTTCCATGGGCATGAACAAAGATCAAGGCATGCTCCCGCTTCCATGGTGCTCGTCTATCTCACTTTCACTTTTCTTTTTGTGAAGTTTTAAGTTCCCCTCTATATTTTTTTTGTTTTTAAACTTTATAAAAGCACCTAACAAAAATAAATGACTCTCTAAAACTTCCGGGTTGTCTCCCTGGCAGCGCTTTCATTAAAGCCATTAAGCTAGGCATAAGGTGCTCAAGTAATGATTCCACCCGGATCCCAAGGTATATGAAAGCCAATTTTAATTAACGATGATTTGGCATTTAGTAGTGATCAAAAATCAACATATATCATGTAATTATGAAGTGTAACTCTCTTCCTATGCATCGGCATGTCATAAAAGAACAATTCATGCACATCAAGTAAAGTCCAATACATAGCATAAGCAGTTTCTTGCAATTTTATCGTGTTGGAAACATAAAGAGGTGGAGATGTAGTTCCTCTCTAATAATAGTTGCAAGTAGGAGCTGCAAGCACATGCATATTATATTCATCAAAATTATCATGTGCACTGGTAAAAGGCAACCCATCAATGTAATCATTAATAGGTGCAAACTTCTCCAATATAGTGTAGTTTGGAGAATTCAAAACGATAATAGGACTATCATGCGTGGGTGCAATAGCAACAATTTCATTCTTAACATAAGGAATTATAGAAATTTCATCTCCATAAGCATAATTCATATTGTCATCTTGGCCACAAGCATAGGAAGCATCAAGTTCATCAAAAAGGGATATTTCAAATGAATCAATGAGATCATAGCAATTATCATATCATTCATCCTTCGATAAGAATGAAGGGAAATTAAACAATGTACGAGTTGAAGAGTTACTCTCATTTTAAGGTGGGCACGGGTGATCAATCTGGTCTTTCTCCATTTGTTCTTCGCTCTCCTCATCATATTTTTCTTCCAACGAGCTCACAGTTTCATCATTTCCTTCTTCCATAGACTCCTACAAAATATTAGTCTCTTCTTGGACAGCGGAGACTTTCTCAATAAATGCATCAATATCGGAATTGTATTAATAATTATCATAGCAATATTTAAGGATAGCAAAATCTTCAGGTCTATAAACTGAATCATCAAAATCTTCATACTTCAAAAACAACGATTCTATTTCATAAGCACCCTTAAAAGCAAAAAATTCTTCTATTCGTTCCACATCATAATAATCATATATACCATTAGCATTAGAAGCCAAGGTTTCATATTCATTAAATTTGCATGAAAAGGGAAGATGTGGAGCATTCATCCTGGAGCAACAAGTATAATCATATCTCAAGCATAGCTCCCTAGCATACCAATGCAACATATGATTTTGATCCCATAATAATTTCCATTTACGAGTCAAGCGATAATCCCTAAAGTATTCACGTTAATCCAATGTTACTCCCATTATATAGTTGAATGGGGTTTTCTCAAGATTATCAAAGTAGTGCATAATATATTTCACATAACAAGCATCGAGGGTTTTAGGAGGTTCCCCATCTCCATGAGTAGCAAGTACAACTAATTTTTTGGTGTTTCATGGGCCATATCCATAACTAAAGATAGAGAACAACTTAGAACGGAGAATAAAAACTACTTAGTGATAAAGCACACAAGCACACGCGAGAATATTCACCCCACGCTATTGCTCCCCGGCAACAGCGCCAGAAAAAGGTCTTGATAACCCACAAGTATAGGGGATCATTTATAGCCTCTTTTGATAAATAAGAGTGTCGAACCCAATGAGGAGCTAAAGGCAGAACGAATATTCCTCAAGTTCTATCGACCATCGATACAACTTTATGCACACTTTAACGTTTGCTTTACCGGAAATAAGTATGAAACTATTTTTCAAGAATAAAACTACGAGTACTTTGCGAGAATAAAACTACGAATAAATTGCAAGGTAATAAAAGTGGATAGATTTTGTCAACAAGAAAGTCATTTATCCTTAGGAATTCGATAACAAGTACCTGTAATCATTCTTGTAATTTCATATGAGGGAGAGGCATGAGCTAACATACTTTCTCTCCTTGGATCATATGCACTTATGATTGGAACTCTAGTAAGCATCTCCAACTACTAAAGAACATTAACGTCGTGAAACCCAACCATAGCATTAAGTAACAAGTCCTCTTTACTCCCATATGCCATAACTCACTTATCCGCGTTTAGGCCGCTCTCACCCCCGCAACACCGACAATAAGAAAACCATGAACATATTGCAACACTCTACAGCGTGGGACCCTCATGTTTGCACGAGACGGAGGGCACCCTAGGACAACACCATAAATAGAATATAAAATCATACCAACCAAGATCACGATTAACCCATAGGACAAAACAGATCTACTCAAACATCATAGAATAACCATAGATCATTGGGAAATAATATATGGAGTTGAGCACCATGTTTAAGTAGAGATTACATCAGGGAGAAGAGGTGTTACACCGCTGCATAGAGGGGGAGAGAGAGTTGGTGTTGACGGTAGCAAGATTGTTGATGTAGATCGCCGTCACGATGCTAGCCCCGGCGACGTTCTGGCGCCACCGGGAGAGAGGGGGAGAGAGCCCCCTCCTCCTTCTTCTTCCTTGGCCTCCCACCCTAGACGGGAGGAGGGTTCCCCCTCTAGTCCATGGCCTCCATGGCTGCGGAGGGGCGGGAGCCCCTCCGAGATTGGATCTCCCTCTTTGTTCTCTTTTATTTCACGTGTTCAGATCTAGCCGAAAACTGTTTCTTATATTCCAGGAGATCCATAACTCCGATTGCGCTGAGATTTTGACACGATTTTTGTGCTGGATATAAGCTTCCTTGCGCCCTAAGTAGAGCTCCAACCGACGTACAAGGTTAGCACAACCCAGCACCACGCGCCTGGCTCCTAGGTCGCGACTTGGTGTCTTGTGTGCTGTGTGGGCATCCATTTGTGTTGATTCCAAGTCTCAAAAATCACATATATTCCAAAATAATTCTCCGTAAAATTTTATTGCATTTGGACTTCGTTTGATATGGATTTTCTGCGATACAAAAAACTTGCAAAAAATAGGAACTGGCACTGGGCACTGGATCAATATGTTATTCCAACAAATCATATAGAAAGTTGCCAAAAATATGTGAAAGTTGTATAATATTGGCATGAAACAACCAAAAACTATAGATACGACGGAGACGTTTCAGCTCATCATACCATTCACATAATAGTCTCATCATATCATCCAACACAAATCATGTCGTGACATCATAATCACGTATAGCTATACAAGTTACATGACATGTCTCATCATACATAATGTAGTACTTCTTGAGGCGTCGGTTCGTATCCCTCTCTCGCACTAGCATGAACCTAAACTAACTACTAGTTGTCACTCGGAAACTGGTACACCTGGGCCTGCACTCCGGCCATTCGTCGTTACTCCTGGCGTAGCACTTCTTCACCATCAATGATATATGCACCTGCATCATCACATGAGTTGATGATATGCAACATATATAGTTGAGCAACAGAAAGAGACAGACTTAACAAAAATAGAAGCAACATATCATAAGCATAAATAACAAAGTTCATCGTACCCAAAATGCCCTAACTAGACTGATCTTCGCTAGGTGAGGATGATGGTTTAATTACATCACAAATAAAATTTTCGTCGTGCATAACTCAAAGTTTCGTCATACACTACTGCAGGTTGCTCCTAACGCGACACTACGATCAGAGACCCTTCGACGAAACTGTGTGCGATGCAATAATCACAAACGGTGGTGTAAAATAACCATAAAAAAAGATGCAAAACATTTGCGATGATGAATGCATCAAACACGGATCAAATTTTAGTTGCGTGTGCGATGCAGGGCATATGGTTCACTTCAATTAACTGTTTGCGATGCGGCAGAACAAAAGAAACGGGCAGCCAGATGAAGGTGTGCGCGATATACAGCTTACGGTTCGCTTGGATGAACTGTTTGTGATTAGGCAACACAATAGAAACAGTTAGCCAGATCAAGGTGTGTGCGATATATGGCATACGATTCACTCGAATGAACTGTTTTTTATTAGGCAACACAACAGAAACGGTTTGACCAGATCAAGGTGTGTGCAATGGAGGGCATACAGTTCATTCCGATATACTGTTTGTGTTGAGCCAAGAGAACAGAAATGTTTCACATAAACAAGATGTGTGTAATATGCGGCAAACATCCAATTACATAGGTGGTTAATACACACATGACATTTCCACACACCAAAGTAAACTATTACATGTATAATTAACTAGGATAAATGATCATCTGATTATCATCTACTTCTTGTGCTAGCTCGATGTTCCTTCTATGCTAAGTTTCCATTAATTGATGGCATTTTATGAACACGCCATTGTTTCCCGCCATTTCCTCACCGGTTTCCTACTACCCAGTGATATTGCGCATAAACCTAGGCGGCGCACAATGCACGGAGGCAACAAGCGTAGCCTGTAGCAGATCCACCTTTTCCAAGCATGCCAACCTACCAAAGCGCCACCTCTGCCATCAACCTTGTCGACGAGGAAAACGAGCAGGCGCCATGGCCTGTCAAGGCCGAGGCACTCCCCGGCAACGCTATGGACGATGTCGTGGTTCGCATCATCACCAGGGTTGAGCAGACCCATGGCGCATGGCGCTTTAGCGCCGCGGATCAAGATAGGCATGTCAGCTGCAGCGACCAGACCTCAAACGGTCTGATCTCTGTGCTCCGGTGTCATCCCTGGATCAGTAATGCTGACACCACACAGTACTCGGAGGATTTATAGCAGAGTAGCAATCACACACTTATTACATCGAGTGTCTCATAAGAGAACTTATTACAATAAATATGGCTTAAGGCCATCTAATAACGATAAGAACGGAAGGCTTGGAAGATAAGTGAGTCCATCAACTCCAACGGCATCACTGAGTATAGAACCATGACCTAAAACTCCTTAATCGTCGTCTGAAAAGTCTGCAACATTAACGTTGCAGCCCGAAAACGGGTCAGCACATGGAATATGCTGGCAAGGTAACACATAGAGAGTAATGGAATGAACAGCTATACTAAATGCATATCTGGCTGGTGGAAAGCTCTATGGTTACAGTTTTGCGTAAAGCCAATTTTTCCCTACTTCAAAGGAATAAAATTTATTTAACTATCATGGTAGTTGTTAAACATTGAGAATGGTTGACAGCATTCTCAACCCCAATTAAGCATCATCATTAAACATAACCCAACCAAATTAATTTAGAGTAACATGCTGAGATTCACATGATAATCCAGGTACTAGATACTCAAGATGTCCATAACCGGGGACACAGCTAATCATGATTAGTTTGTTACACTCTGCAGAGGTTTTCGCACTTTTCCCCACAAGACTCGATCGCCTCCGTTTGGTTTCTCGCACTACATGGTGTTTGAGAAGACGGATGACCGAGACATAGTCTTTCAGAAGCGCTAGCACCTTACGATCGGGTAGACCGTACCACCTATATCCCCTACATCTGCTAGTCTACCACTTTAAGAGTTCGCACAACTTAGTCAACTATGCTAGAGCCCATAATAGCCTGTGGCTGCACACGGAAGTTTCTAGTATGAATAGTCTTATGATCCCTTTGAGCCTGGGTGGCGGTCCAAAAGAAAAACAGGCAAGTCCTGGAATACCCAGGTGCCTCAATCCACCCAGATGTGTGTTTAAGTTGCCACCTTAAATAAACCATTAATTATCAATCGCACATCTGTCAATGGATTTCACTCACCCAATCCACGTCTACTAGCATAGCATGGCATAATAAGCAAACGTAGAAGTACCTCGCAAAGGTTTGATAATAACTGGTAATAGGTACTACCTCATCTACTTCCCATCCCACAATTTAATTAGATCCTAATCATGCAATGTGTGAGGATTGATCTAATGCAATAAAACTGGGTAGTAGGAAAGGTATGATCAAAGTGTTACTTGCCTTGCTGATGATCCGGGAAACCTAGCGATTCGAAGTAACAGGCGGCGCACTCCGGATATTCTATCGCAAACAAACAAACAAGCATACAATAAGCACTCATCTAATGCACAGGTAAAACTCAAATAAGAGATCTAACCAGAAGGTTCAACTTAAGAACTCCGGTTGGCAAAAGAATCGAATCGAACGAAGCAACGAAAGTCAAACGGCGAAAGAAAACAACTTCGTTCTAGCAATCTGGATCTAGGGAAATTTTTATAGTAGCAAAATCTTGTTTAGGTTGGTTAAACGGATAGAGGGTTTCGAGACGAATCCCTAGGCGCTTGAATCGCCTGATTCTGATAAACGAGCGAAAAGTTAAACTAAAACGAAAATTGGATCAGAAATCACGATCAGAAAAATCGCGGATTTAATCCGAGAAAAGAAAAACAAAGAACAGATTAACGAACGAATGTTCATTATCTGAAACTAAACGATGAACGCGTTCGTTAAAACGAACGAATCGGTGAACGTTCACTAATTAAGTAAACCAGAGAAATAAACCGATCTAGGGTTTCGAAAAAAAACCGAGGCGGTTTCTTAAAAAAACCGAACGGCGAACGGCGGCGGCTATACCTCCAGCGAGGTATTCCGGCGGGCGGGGCGGGGCTCCGGTGGCGGCGGCGGCTATGCGGGGCGGCGGGGCGGCTCGGCAACGGCGGCGGCGCAGTAGCGGCAGCGGCGGCGGCATGCGGCGTGCGGCGGCGGCAGCAGCAGGCGGCGGGGCGGCTGCGGCTGGCGGGCGGCGGGGTGGTGGTGAGGTGAGGGCGGCGGGGTGGCTTGGTATTTAAGAGAAGATGGGTGCTGCCTTGGGGAGGGGGTCGGGCGGCGGCGAGGCGGCTCCGGCTCGGACTCCTCCCGAGTCCGGCGGCTGCTCGAGCGGGAGGCGGCGGCGGCTGGGCCGGCCTGGCTCGGCTGGGCCCTTGGCCCAGCCGGGCGCGGTTTTTTTAAATATTCCGCTCGGAAGAAAAAGAAAAATAAATACTAAACGGACTCCAAAAATTCCGAAATAAATTTTCTCGGGCTTCTAAAATCAAGCCTCACAAGGTGAACATTTATTTGGGACCTAAATGCAATTTTGAAAAACACACTTTTTTCCTAATTCAAATAAAACACCAAAAAACTCCGAAATAAAATCTTATTTGATTTTATTATTAAATCCTCAATATTTCTTTATTTTGGGAAAGTCATTTTATTCCCTCTCTCATATTTTTGTAGTAGAAATAATTGATGATAAAATAAATAAAATCAAATGATCCTATTCTCAAAATTTGAGAGAACTCAAATATGAAAATATCAAAATCCCCAACTCTCTCCATGGGTCATTGAGTTGCGTAGAATTTCTAGGATCAACCAAAATGCAAAAGAAATATGATATGCATTGATGATCTAATGTATAACATTCCAAATTGAAAATTTGGGATGTTACAAACCTACCCCCCTTAAGATGAATCTCGCCCTCGAGATTCGGGTTGGCTAGAAAATAGGTGAGGGTGGTCCTTGGACAAATCTTCCTCTCGCTCCCAGGTGGCTTCGTCCTTTGAGTGGTGGCTCCACTGGACTTTGCAAAACTTGATAACCTTGCTGCGAGTAACTCGGTTGACAAACTCGAGGATCTTAACAGGCTTCTCCTCGTAGGTCAAATCGTTATCCAACTGAATAGTTTCCAAAGGCACTGTATCTCTCAACGGTATATTAGCTATCTCTGCGTGACATTTCTTCAGCTGAGAAACGTGGAACACGTCATGTACTCCTGACAATCCTTCGGGCAATTCCAACTTGTAGGCTACTTCCCCCATACGTTCCAATACTCGATATGGTCCTACAAATCGGGGTGCTAACTTCCCTTTGACTCCAAAACGTTTTGTTCCCCGAAGTGGGCATACTCGAAGATAAGCTCTATCTCCAACTTCGTAAACTGTCTCCTTGCGTTTAGAATCCGCATAACTCTTCTGTCTAGACTGGGCTACCTTGAGCCTATCGCGAATCAACTTCACCTTCTGTTCAGACTCTTTAATCAAGTCAGGACCAAACAACTGACGGTCTCCAACTTCGTCCCATGACAATGGTGTCCTGCACCTCCTTCCGTACAAGGCTTCGAAAGGGGCCATCTTCAAACTGGTTTGGTAACTGTTGTTGTAAGAGAACTCTGCATATGGCAAATCGTTGTCCCAACTAGATCCATAATCTAGCGCACAAGCTTTCAGCATATCCTCCAAAATCTGATTTACCCTCTCGGTCTGTCCACCTGTCTGTGGATGAAAAGCTGTGCTGAATTCTAGCCTGGTACCCAAAGTTTCATGCAACTGCTTCCAGAACTTTGAGGTAAATTGGGTTCCTCTATCTGATACGATACTCCTTGGAACTCCATGCAGACATACGATCCTGGTCATGTATATCTTTGCCAACTTAGCACTGGTGTAAGTGGTCTTTACTGGGATGAAATGAGCTACTTTCGTCAATCGATCAACTACAACCCAAATTGATTCATAGCCTGAACGAGACCTAGGCAATCCCGTGATAAAATCCATGCCTAGCTTATCCCACTTCCATTCGGGTATCAGCAATGGTTGTAACAATCCTGCTGGCTTCTGATGCTCTGCCTTAACTCTCTGGCATACATCACAAACTGCTACATACTCCGCTATATCCTTCTTCATTCCGGTCCACCAGAAACTATCCTTCAAATCCAGATACATCTTGGTATTTCCTGGATGAATTGAATATGGTGAATCGTGTGCCTCTTGCAAAATCAACTTCCTGATCTCCGGGTCATTGGGCACGTAAACACGGTCTTCAAACCATAGGGTGTCGTGCTCATCCTCAAGAAATCCTTTAGCTTTTCCTTTGCTCAGTTTCTCTTTTATAGCGGCAATCTCTTTGTCAGCTTTCTGAGCTTCTCTGATTCTATCCATCAAAGTTGACTGAATCTCCAATGCTGCTACATAGCTACTCAGAACTATTTCTAAACATAGTTCACAAAGATTTTCTGCTAACTCCTTGGGTATTTCTCCCGTCATTAACGTATTGACATGACTCTTGCGGCTTAATGCGTCAGCTACTACATTAGCCTTTCCGGGGTGATAATTCAATCTCATATCATAATCCTTGATAAGCTCCAGCCATCTCCTTTGTCTGAGATTCAACTCCTTCTGTGTGAAAATGTACTTCAAACTCTTATGATCCGTGTACACTTCACAATGGTTTCCAATGAGGAAATGTCTCCATGTTTTCAAAGCATGCACTACGGCTGCTAACTCCAAATCATGCGTAGCATAATTCAACTCATGGGGCTTCAGTTGTCTTGAGGCATATGAAACAACTCTCCCTTCCTGCATAAGCACTGCTCCAAGTCCTCGACGTGAAGCGTCGCAGTACACCTCATAATCTTTGGTCTGGTCTGGCAAAATCAACACTGGTGAGGTAACCAAACGTTTCTTCAACTCCTGGAAACTAGCCTCACACTCCTCTGTCCATATGAACTTGGTATCTTTCTTCAACAACTCAGTCATAGGCTTCGCAATCTTTGAGAAATTCTCAATAAATCTCTGGTAGTATCCTGTGAGTCCAAGAAAACTCCGGATCTCTCCAACTGTTGTTGGGGCTTCCCACTTTGTCATGGTTTCAACTTTAGCGGGATCTACTGCTATACCTTCTCCGGATATAACGTGTCCGAGAAATCCTACTTCCTTCAACCAAAACTCACATTTGCTAAACTTGGCATATAATTGGTGTTCTTTGAGCTTTCCAAGTACCAAACGCAAATGCTCCTTATGCTCCTCTTCATTCTTCGAATAAACCAGGATATCATCAATGAACACTACGATGAACTTATCCAAAAACTCCATAAACACTTTGTTCATCATGTTCATAAAATATGCAGGTGCGTTAGTCAGACCAAATGACATAACGGTATACTCATACAGCCCATACCTGGTAGTAAAAGCTGTCTTCGGAATATCCTGTTCTCGAATCTTCAACTGGTGGTATCCTGATCGCAGATCGATCTTGGAAAATACCTTAGCTCCTTGCAATCGATCAAACAGATCATTGATCATTGGTAGTGGGTACTTGTTCTTGATCGTTACTTCATTCAATCCTCGATAATCAACAACCATCCTTAACGATCCATCCTTCTTCTCCACTAGAAGTACTGGCGATCCCCAAGGCGAAGAACTTGGGCGAATATATCCCTTATCCAGTAACTCCTTAATCTGCTTCTTAATTTCCACCAAATCCTTTGCTGGCATCCTATATGGTCTCTTTGATATTGGCCCTGTGCCTGGCAATAGCTCAATCAAAAACTCAATATCTCTATCCGGTGGCATGCCTGGCAACTCTTCTGGAAATACATCAGGGAAATCCCTTACCGCTGGTACTTCCTCCTGCACAACTCCTGTTAGGCAATTTACTTGGGTCCTCTTTGGCACATGCCGGGATACATACTTGATCCTTCTCCCTTCTGGTGTGGTAAGCAAAATTGACTTACTAGCACACTCAATATTCCCTTCATACTTTGATAACCAATCCATGCCTAATATAACATCCAATCCTTGAGATTCCAACACTATTAGGTCTGAGGGAAAAAACATAGTTACCAATCCTTAATGGTAACCGATCACACCATAGACTAGCCACATACTCTGCTCCGGGCGAGGTTACTAACATGGGTGACCTAAGGGCTTGGGTTGGTAGGTTATACTTATCCACAAATTCCCTTGAGATGTATGAATGTGATGCTCCAGTATCAAAAAGAACGAGTGCAGTAAATGACTTAACCAAAAACTTACCTATTACTGCATCGGGCTGAGCTTCAACCTCCTCCACGCTAACGTGGTTCACCTGTCCCCTATTGAAAGGGTTCGGCTTCTTCCTAGAACTTCCATTGCCATTTTGGCCTTCAGGACATTCATTGGCATAATGTCCGGTCTTCGAACACTTATAGAAAGTGACTTGGCTTAGGTCCTTCTTGGCTGGGGTCGAGGGGTTGGTGCGGTTCTGGCCATTGCTTCCTCCATTGCCATTACCATTCTTGGTGCCATTGTGACTGTGCGAGCTACCTCCTCCATGGGTATGCTGAAAATGTCCTCCTGGTCTAGGGGTAAAACGTGGCTTCTGCTGAGCTCCTGAATTGTACTTTCCTTGTCCATACTTCCTCTTGCGATTCTCAATTTGCTGCTGCTTCCCTTCAATCATAAGAGCACGATCTACCAACTCCTGGTAGTTGTTGAAGGTGGCTACCATCAACTGCATGCTCAACTCATCATTCAGTCCTTCCAGAAACTTCTCCTGCTTAGCTGCATCCGTAGCGACGTCATCTGGGGCATAACGTGCTAACTTACTAAATTCCTCCACATACTGGCCAACAGTCCGTCCTCCTTGGTGCAAGTTACGAAACTCACGCTTCTTCATGGCCATAGCTCCTGCTGAAACATGGGCAGTACGGAAAGCCTGCTGAAACTGGTCCCATGTGATAGTGTCGACTGGGAAAGTGGCTGTGAAATTCTCCCACCATGATGCTGCCACTACTAGAAAAAGGGCTATAGATGGGATTGACAGTAATGGCGCACCAGACAAGCGGTGCGCCATTAGTATATACTAATGGCGCACCACCTTCTGATACGCCATTAGAGCTGAAACTACTAATGGCGCACCTGGCCCAGGGTGCGCCATTAGTATCAATTTTTTTTGAACTAGTGCGCCTGTCCAAACATACTAATGGCGCATCCAGACACAATGCGCCATTACTAGTTGTAACTAGTAATGGCGCACCTGTCGGAAAGTGCGCCACTAATGTTGTTTTTTTTATTATATTTTTTATTCCTTTTTTTGCAAAACTACTAATGGCGCACTGTTCGACCGTGCGCCATTACTAGTTTAAACTAGTAATGGCGCACTGTGGAACAGTGCGCCATTAGTATGTTTTTTTTGCAAAACTACTAATGGCGCACCACCAGAAGGTGCGCCATTAGTAACCTGGATTACTAATGGCGCATTTAGAGTTGGTGCGCCATTAGTAAGTGGGCAGCAACAAGATATTTTGGACAACCTCTCCTACCCACACTCACTTTCTCCCCACTTCATTCTCTCCACCTCCTCCTTGTCTCAGGTGCCTCCTCTTTTTCACCTCATTTCCACCATAGATTCATTCAATTTAAGTGGTTAAATTACCTTGTTTTGATAGGTAAGTAAGGGGGGAAGCTATATTTATGTTGTTCTCCCTACAACAATGTGCACATGCACTTTTTATGGCCTAGCTAGATCTATGTATGTTTGTGGTGTTGCATATGTTTGTGGTGTTGCATATGTGTTTGTGTTTGGAGGTGTATCGGTATTTGAAATGCGATAGTTGCCAATATTTTGCCGGAATGTTGATTCATTTCCGTTTCGGCGAGAATTTTGGCATTAAGCATTCTTTTTGGTCCTATTTTTAGGGAAAGTCATGCCAAATTTTTTCTTGGTTCTAAAATATCATTTTGCTCTACCCCGCAGGCGACCATGGTCCGCACGATGACCGAAGGCATCGTGAATAGGTTTTTGAGGTCCGCGAAGGCCGAGATGCTTCAAAAGAACGAGACGGAGATAAGATGTCCGTGTCGAAGATGCAAGCTGAAGAGCCTTATTGCGGACCCGGAATCCGGGTAGGTGCGGGACCACCTGCTCTTGCGTGGTTTCATGGATGGTTATCGGTGGCAAGGTGATGAAGATGACTACGAAGTCGTCCATGGGGGCCGGGCAAGAAATGAGGAAGGGCAGCAAGACAACCACCGCGGCTCGGGCGGGCGAGAAGACGAAGAATCCCTAGGAGATGATCACGACGGTGATGCTGTACACAGTCATCATGTAGAAGATGCAGGACATGATGATGAGGAAGATGCCGGAGCAGACGACGGGCATGATCATGAAGATGATGATGCCGGCGGAGCAGACGACGCTGGACCATCGATGGGCTGGGTGCAGGACCCTCATATTCAAGAGCTGCTTCTCAAGCAGACGGATAACGCAAGAGCTACCGCCCGAGAGAAAGCCAAGATGGATCAACCTGAGTTAGACGCGGTTACTCCATTGTATGAAGGATGCAGGCCCGAGGATACACGCCTGAAAGTAACGCTCATGGCTCTGGAGATGAAGGTAAAACACAAAATGACCGACGCATGCTTCGACGAGAACATGTCATTCTGGCACGAACGTCTTCCCAAGGGGAACAAGTGCCCGACCAGTTTGGAGGAGGCGAAGAAAATCGTGTGTCCTCTGGATTTACCGCACGTGAAATACCATGTGTGCATGAACAATTGCATCATTTATCGGGACGAGCACGTGGAGTCTACCATATGTCCGGTGTGCGGCGTCACTCGATACAAGAAGAGGAAGAAAGCTCCTCGAAAAGTGGTGTGGTACTTTCCGATCACTCCTCGTCTGCAGCGGTATTTCGCAGACCCTAAGGTAGCAAAGCTCCTGCGTTGGCACGCGGATAGGGAGGAGAAGAAGCGAGAAGATGACGCAAATGATCCGGAGATAGATAAAAAAGACAAGATGCTGAGTCACCCTAAGGATGCGAGCCAGTGGCAAGCGTTGAACTTCGAAGACCTAGAATTTGGGAACGATCCAAGGAACATCGTGCTGGGCGTGAGCATCGATGGAGTCAATCCGTTTGGCAGCCAGAGAAGCACACATAGCACCTGGCCTGTGTTTGTGTGGATGTACAACCTTCCCCCCCTGGTTGTGCATGAAGAGGAATTACAGTCACATGAGTATGCTAATTGAAGGACCGAAACAACCAGGGAATGACATCAATCTATATCTGGGGCTGCTGAAAGAGGAGCTTGACACGCTGTGGAAAACGCCAGCCAATACGTGGGACGCTGCAGAGAAAGAATATTTCCCTATGAGAGCCGCACTGCTCACGACGGTGCACGACTATCTCGGTTACGGATATGTCACGGGGCAGGTGGTCCATGGATTTTCTGGATGCATCAGGTGCATGGATGACACAATGTATCGCCAGCTAGATAGAGATCCCAGGTCTTCGAAAACCGTGTTCATGGGACATCAAAGGTGGCTTCGTGACGATGACCCGTGGAGAAAACGCAAGGATCTGTTCGATGGTGAAACCGAACCCCGAGGATGCCTGCATACGAGGAGCAGCGAGGAAATAGACGAGCTGTTGAAAAATTGGAAAGATTGCCCACTGCCGGGAAAGAAGCAAAAGGCGCTAGAGCCGGGAAAGAAGCGAAAGGCGCCAGAGCCGCTGGTGAAGGTATGGAAAACGAGGTCTGTTTTCTGGGACTTGCCGTACTGGAAGATCCACCGTGTGCCTCACAGCCTTGATGTAATGCATATCACGAAGAACGTGTGCGAGAGTCTTCTTGGTACCCTGCTCAACATGCCAGAGAGGACCAAAGATGGGCCGAAAGCAAGGGCAGACTTGAAATCAATGGGCATCAGGCAGGAGCTTCACGCTATATATGATGATGATGATGATGATGATGATGATGATGATGATGATGATGATGATGATGATGAGGCAAAGCAGGACACGGAAAGTCGTCGCAAAGGCAAAAAGGCCAAGAAGACCGGAAATGACTACCCTCCCGCGTGCTTCACTCTAAGTCAGGAGGAGATCGAGCAGTTTTTCACCTGCCTCCTAGGAGTAAAACTTCCTTATGGTTACGCGGGGAAGATAAGTAGATACCTAGACCCAGCGAAGCAGAAGTTCAGCGGGATGAACTCTCACGACTGTCACGTGCTGATGACGCAGATACTTCCAGTTGCAATCCGTCGGATCATGGACGCGCACGTTCATGAAACGCTATTTGGCCTATGCAACGTTTTCGACGTCATCTCTCGGAAGTCTGTTGGCGTGAGGCAACTCAAAAGGCTATAGGAAGAGATCGTGGTGATACTATGCGAGCTTGAGATGTACTTCCCGCCCGCATTCTTCGATGTTATGGTGCATCTGCTGGTCCATATCGTGGACGATATCATCCAACTCGGGCCGACGTTCCTGCACAGCATGATGCCGTTCGAAAGGATGAATGGTGTCATCAAAGGATACGTTCGCAACATGTCACGTCCAGAGGGAAGCATAGCCAGGGGCTTTCTGACCGAAAAGTGCATCTCCTACTGCACGAATTATCTAGGCATCGAGAACCCCGTTGGTCTGCCCGTCAACAGGCACCTCGGCAGGCTCGCTGGATGGGGTCACCGTGAGGGTCGCCGCGAAATGCATGTCGACTTCGAGGGTCGACTCGCCGACTTTGAAAGAGCAAACCTAGTCGTGCTACAACACATAGACGTGGTCGATCCTTGGGTGGTAGAGCACAAAACCTTTATTAAGAAGACGTACAATGACCGAGGCCAACAGAGGACGGACGGAGATATACTCAAAGAGCACAACTCATGTTTCACGCGTTGGTTCAAGCAGAAGCTTCTGTCGTACCCTTTACATGAGGATTCTTCCGCGGAAGAACAACTCAGATTCGCCTTGTCACAGGGCGCCGAGCACAACCTGATGACCTATGAGGCGTACGATATCAACGGCTACACATTCTACACCGAAGCCAAGGACATGAAGAGCGATGGTTATCAGAACTCCGGGGTAACGATGGAATCCTACACCGGTAACGACAAGGACAGATACTACGGAAGGATCGAGGAGATCTGGGAGCTGAGCTACGCTGGAGAGAAGGTCCCGATGTTCCGTGTCAGATGGGCGAAGAGCGTCCTAAAAGAAGACCGGTATTTCACCACCATGGTTATACCCGAAGCCAAATCCAAGACCGCGGGCGCAAACGTCACCGCGAAAAATGCGCCATGGGTACTGGCTTCCCAAGTGGACCAATGCTTCTTCATTACCGACCCGTCAAAGCCCAGTCGTGTTGTCGTGAGGAGAGGCAAAAGGAAGATCATCGGAATGGATGGAGTAGCCAATGAGCAAGACTTCGACAAGTACGGCGACCCGAGGATCGAACATGACGACGATGATGAAGTAGCAGCATACACCACAAGAAGAAGCAGGACCACCCTACCTAAAGGACGTCCGTTCCACAGAAGAACTCCATTTGCAAAAAAGAAGGGCAAGAAGATTGTGAACAAATAGCTAGCTAAGATCGATTGTATTTAAATCGTAGCCTTCAATTTTCGATTGTATTTCATGGGCACTTTTTGAACTATCATGAATATTTTTAAATTTCATGGACACTCGATCTCGATCCCCCTCCATCTCGATCGCTATCCCACCTTGCCAGATCCGGTCCCCCTCGCCGCCGAGCATCCCCCGGTCCACCGGCCGCCGCCGCCGACCCCCCGCACCCTCGATTTCCCTACTCAACCACCGCCGACCCCCCGCACCCCTCCCCTACTCAACCGCCGCCGCCGACCCCCCGCACCCCGCGCACCCTCCCCCGCTCCACCGACATTACTGTTTGATGATATTCTTTAAAAAATTATTACTGTCTTATAAAAAAATATTACCGTTATGATTTAAACAAGTTTGAACATATTTAAACACAAATAAGTATCAAACAGCATCTTAAATGCATAAAAAAAATTGTGGAGACTGGGAATCGAACCCAGGACCTCCTGGTGTGAGAACTAGCTGCTGACCAGTCGAGCTAGTAGAGGGAACTTGGTGTGGATCAGGTCAGGTGGAAGATAACCTGTTGGCTCGAGCAGAAATCAAAAAAAAATACTAATGGCGCACCAGGGTGAGGTGCGCCATTAGTATTGTGCCCTCGCCCTCGATCCCCTTCCCCTCTCCTATCCCCGGCCCAAACCTATCCCCTCTCTCTCCCTTGCCCTCGCCCTCGATCCCCTTCCCCTCTCCTCTCCCGACGCCGCTGCCCCGCCGCCTCGACGCCGCCCAACGCCGCGACGCCGCCCCGTCGTCCTCGTCTCCGCCCCGACGCCCCGACACCGCGACGCCGCCCTCTCCTCTCCCGACGCCGCCGCCCCGCCGCCCCGTCGTCCTCGTCTCCTCGGCGCCGCTCTCCCCGTCCACACCACCGTCGCCGGAGCACCACCACCACCCGGACCTCGTCGCCTCCCGGACCTCGTCGCACAACCACCACCCGGACCTCGTCGCCCCACCTCGTCGCCCCGTCCACACCACCGCCCCCGTGAGCTCCCCCTCCTCCTCTCCCCCACACCACCGTCCATGATGCATTTATTTTTCTGGAAAACTCCATATATTTCCTTCCATGTAAGAAGTTTAATACAAGTTTCATAGACAAGTTCCTTTATTGGAATTAACTTTGTTGCTTAAGTTGCAAAGAATATGGGTCAATTTGAAGTTGCTAAATTTTGTTGTCCTAGACTTATTTCTGTCTCCAATTTTTGCCCGGTAGATATACATTTCTGGAAGACTTCCCAATTTAAATTGTCTTGACACATCTTGCTGACATGTAAGATCCACATGACGGTTGACTAGGCACCAAACAAAGTCATATTTGTATGTAATATTATCCATAGAAATTGCTAATGGAGCTCGAGCTACATGGAGCCTGAAATTTGATATTTTTCAAAGTTATAATTTTAAGGTTTCAAAAAATTCTAAAAAATGCACACATACCTATGGATTTATACCATTTGGCTGTAAAATACACAAATGTGCGAACTAGGCAATACTAACAAAATCATGTATTTCTAGCACATGTACTATTCTCTATAGAAGTACATGATTTTTTTGTACAACTCACATGAAAACTTACTTCATAATGAAATTTTACACACATCTAGTATACATCTATAAGTACTTGTGTATATTCTCAGATGTTTCTGAAACTTAGAAGGTCAATTTTTAATAAAATTCGAGCTTCATGGAGCCCGGGAGCCAAAAAGCCTCACTTTATACTGGCCGATCGTTGTATGCTCATATCAGGTTAGGAATGGAGTGTTTAGAGAGCCATTTATCTGTCTTGGTGTAACTGTCAATTTTTTGACGGATGGCTATGGTAGAGTGTGAACGTATCAGGTGCACTGGCTCAATTCATGCACCAAATGCATTTGTGTTGTATGAGCAAAAACTGAGGGATATGGTCACGCTAGTAGATGGATTGTTAAAACAATGCAGAATAGTCCTTTTATTCCATCTCTTGCTGCACATCCTGCTCCAGTAGGGAATTGGCGTCGACAACAAATCTAACTGATACTTTCTTCTTCCTCAGATTTTTGGTTTGATCCTGCAATTCTTGCTCTTGCAGCTCATTTTGTTAGCCATTAAATAAACAATAGTAACAGAAGGAGCATACTATCTAGGGTGAGGATTGTACGAAGTTCCTGATCCATCAGTACCTTATTTCTGAGGTCAAATAGCTCATCAAGGAATACCTTATTCTCCAAAAATATGCGGCTTTGACATAAGCAAGGCAGAACCACTAACAACACTGTCATATATAGTGAACCTAACTCTATAGAATTTTTTTCTTAAAAGTTGAGCTAAATCCTAACTACAGTGGATACATCACCATTTAGATGCTCTGAAGTAGGTTTTCACTAAGAGAATTCAAAACTAAGACATGTTCTTAAACTGAAGCAGTATTTGTATCACAGAAAAAGTTCTAAAGCTGTTGAACCTTACCTTATGTAACAAGTTTTTTGCCTTCTTTGACCTGATATGCTTGACGATATTTCTGTTTGATTCTCAATTTGATCAAGCTCCTTCATGCTAAGTGGACCCATAAATACACCAAGTATATTGTACTACTATGACTGAGAGCTGATAAATTGGAGAAACATTGCAATATATATACAACAAGTAACTGTTCTGCCCCGTCTCTGTAAACTAGTACAAGGTAATCCTTGATGTTCAGACCCAAAATTTAAGCATCAAGTTTGTTCGACAAAAAAAGGCAAGGAACATCATGAACAACTCTCCATGACTTAATTTTCCTATATGCATTGGCCTGTACAGCAGGTTCACTTTTCCTATATGCATTGGCCAGTACAGCAGGTTCACTTTTCAAAACAAATTAGAGCAGACCTCATACACCCAAGAAAACCTGAAAAAAAATGAAGTTCAACCCCTCACTTTTCCTATATGCATTGGCCTGTACAGTTCGATTTGTTTCTGATTTTAGTGTTTTCAGTCTATTTTTCTATTTCTGCTTTAACATAACGGAATAACTAATGGTGGTTGCCTAATGATGACAGACTAAGTTTCTGATTTATTTTCTTATAGAAGTGTAGATTCATTGGTAGCAATTATTTTCAGTGTCTCATGTTGCTTGTAGTGGTTTGTCCAAAATGTTGGATGATACTGCTTGGAGATGCATATATTGTTTCACCTCTTCACATGCCAATGTATTTTCCATGTTGTGATGGAGGCCTTTTTTGCCTTGTCCACCCGAGTGGCCCTTGAGTTTGCCGGAATGTCGATTAACTTCCGTTCCGGTAAATTTGGGTACTCCATATGTCCTATTTTCAGCAAAGGTCATGCTGAAATTTTCCGTGAATTTTAGCATGACTTTGCTACAAATAGGACATATGGGGTACTTGTGACTAATGCATGGGCCGGGGTATCTTAGTAGTTAATTAAGTAGGATCAAGTGCCCCGGCGTGCTTGTGACTAATGCATGGCTTTTAGGGTGCCTCGGTGTCGATAAAAACCGAAATGATGAAAGCTGAGGCTTTTAGGGTGCCTCGTCGTCGAAAAACCCTCAATGATAAAAGCTTAGCTTTTAGGATGCCTCGGTGTCGACAAACCCTAAATGATGAGACCATGATCTTGTTCCTTGACAATGACCAACTTTTTGACCAAACTTTGTTCCTATTTAGAGAGAAACATGGCCAACAACGATGAGGCCGGGGGTTCGGGCGGCAAGGCATTCTGGAAGCTGTCCCAGGAGATGGAGGAACAACCTCACTTGTATGAGGACGCCGCCTTCCCCACCGATCCTGAGACCACTGATGGTACCGCCGAGGATGACCCCACTGATGCCACCACTGATGGTGCCGCCGAGGATGCCACCACTGATGATGGCGGCGCACGCACAGATGGCAGCCAACCGAAGAGGCAACGGAAGGACCGGCGCCCGACCGTGCTCCGCACCCTCAAGGAGGAAGTTACTGAAGTGGACTCCGACGGGAATCCAACGGTGCCTGAACGAATAGTCAAGGGGTACTCGCTTCAGCTCGGGTGCATTCTCCGGAGCACCGTCTCGATCAACACCAAGAACCTGAGGCATCCTGACCGAGGGAATTTGCGCAACCTCCTCTTCATGAAGCTGCACGAACGATACAAGTTCCCTGCTGAATTTGAAAACACAAGCCTCAAAGGGAATAAAGTGAACAATGCTGCCCTCACGAAGATGAGCAAGGCCCTGTCTACTTGGAAAAGCAATGTGAAGAGAATGATCGAGAAAGGTGAGAGTTATTAGAAGATCAAGGAGAAAAATCCTTCGATCACCGAAGATGACTACAACGACTTCAAGAACAATTGCTCGAGCACCGCAAACTCCGAATCAAGTAAGTGGGGGAAAGAAATGCGGGAGATGAACTTAGGGGAACACACACTCGGTCCCGGCGGTTACAGAGTGGCGGAGCCTATATGGGACAAGGAGGAGGCGGACCGTGCTGAGCAAGGCCTACCGCCCCTCTTCGATAAATACGGTGACAAGTAGACCAGGAACTTTGTCAGGGCCCGGTACAAGAAGGACCCAAAAACAAAGGAGCTTACCACGGATCCGAAGACCAGGGCGCTTGAGCTTGCTCTGGTAAGGAATACACCCCCGCGTAATTAGCTCCATATGGTCGCATTCTAATTAATGAAGCCAAATTTCTAAATGGTTCACATTCCTTCCGCAGGCGACTGAAAGCAGTAGCGCGGGGTCGACTAAGAGCAACCCTTGGGACACCACTCTAAATAGGGCGTTGAATGTAATGAAGAACAAGGATAAGCTCAGTAAGCCGACGTCAGCTGGTCGTGTGGCCGGCAAAGGCTTGTCGACAAAATGGTCGTCATACTATAACACTGGTGGGCAAAAGGAGAAAAAGACCAGCTCGGAAAGCCAGGCGCGCGAGGTTCAAGAACTCAGGGCACAGGTGGCGCAGATTCCGGAGATTGTCCAAGAACAAGTGCAACAACAACTCGGAGCGACGATCACCGCCATTGTGCCTACCTTGATCCAGGGGATTAGTGCGTGGATTGCGGGCGGCCAACAGGGGCCGCCCCCGATTCCTAGTTTCACGGCCAGCAACTCGCAGAATGCGATGGCGGGGCCATTGGTGTCTCCGGCGCCGGCACGGGAGCTTAATGCACCCGGGTGTACGCCGGCCGGCACCTCTG
This sequence comes from Triticum urartu, assembly GCF_056163025.1. NCBI lineage: Eukaryota > Viridiplantae > Streptophyta > Magnoliopsida > Poales > Poaceae > Triticum > Triticum urartu. Next base: position 255,294,766 of record NC_141877.1, read on the forward strand.
CATCAAGCAGCCCCTCCGTCAACTGCACGCCCGCCGTTGGCGGTGCCTCGACATTAGCCGAGCTCGACGCCATCATCACGGTAACTAATTAAGCCTCTCTCGGCCGAGGACTTCATCTCCTTGCCTTTGACTGGGCATCCCTGACGCCCTACATGTTTTCGCAGGGCGCCGCCGACGTTCCGTGCACTCTCCTGCACTTCGTGAACAACGATTTGGTCGATGTCGCCAAGGGCAAAATCGTTCAACTGGGCAACCCCTTGTTCCACGGTACCCAGATGCCACCCAACTTGTTTAGGGTTCAACTGGTTCGGGTGCTGCCAGGCTGCGACGAGTTGTTACCTCCGATTCGACCCGTCGGGGCCGACGATGATGACGTGATGACCCTCAGCGCCTGCCTGAGCTGGCCCCTACTTTGGCCGAAGAGCCAGATTCTTTTGGGGGCGGGGGACACCACCCCAAAGACAACACCGCCAGTCGTGCCATTACAGGAGAAGAAGAAGGCACGCAAAATAAAGACTAACAAGGGTGCGGGCCTGCCGGCACCGAGTACGATCCGTGCTCAGGACGGGCCACCTTCACCTGAGGATAACTTGAGGAGGGTGCATGTGGCGGGTAGGCCGATGCTACCGAGAAATATGCTCGATGCTGCAACCGGTGCTATGCGGAGTCTGCATGACAGTGTTCTTTCTTTGGAGAAGCGGCGTCTCGGAGAGAAGGATGTGGCATACCCAGTTTTCGCGGCCAAGGTGCCAGAGGGCAAGGGCTTTGTGGATAACTCCATCGGGGGTACGATCGTGCTGCGGTTTGATGACATCCACGCTATGTTGAACCTTCATCCGCTGCACTACACCTTCGTTCGGCTATTTTCGCTGAGTATGGAGATGCGGATCATTCGCGACAATACCCCGGACATCGTGATAGTCGACCCCTTCTACATGCGTGCCAAGATCTTGGGCAGCGCTGGGGACCGGCAAGTCGCGACTTCTTACCTCGAAGGCGTCATTCTGGCAAACCAAGACAAGGATAACTTCCTTGTGCCTTACTTTCCCGAGTAAGTCCTCCCCTCAACCGCCCCGTAACATATGAATTCTTAGATTTCGATCGTTTTTCTTTTAACATTCCGTGTTTTCTGCAGTGACACACATTGCACGCTCATCCTCCTAAGCCCCAAATATTCCATGGCCACGTATTTCGACCCGGACCGTCAGTCGAACATAGACTACACAAATGTCAAGAAGGTTCTTGATGATGTTCTCCCCGGCTACGTCAAATCTGGAGGCACCTTCACCAGGCCTATTCGTATGTACGGCAAGCACGTGTTCTCCCACAATACGACGTTCTGCTGCGTCAAGCAGCCGCCTGGCCGTCAGAAGGGTGCCTACTACGCCATCCATCACATGCGGGCGATCGTACGGGACCATCATCAACTTCTGCTACCTAGTAAACTCAAAGATTGGGCCGGGAGCGTGTCGGCAATCCAGGACGTGGACATCAGACAAGAATTCTTTCGCATCCAGTCGGAGTTTGCGGAAATCATCCATCAAGATGTCCTTCGTACCTCGGGGCAGTTCTACCTTAGAAATCAACTGTCCAACAGTGACATCGACACAATGCTACAAATGCAGGCTGACAACGACCGTTATTTCATGACTCCCACGATAGACGGCGGCTTCATCCACGCTCCGGTCCCTTGAGTCGAGTCGAAAGCAGTGATGCTGTGTCTAGTTCTGAAACATCGATTGGCTCATGTTGTAATTAAACTTTAATGAACTTGTAGTATGTCTCTTTGGTTCCTAGAGTCGTTCAACTTAGATGTAATCGATGCTATTAATGTCTTGCTTTTCTCTTCCGATCGTTCTGCTGCATACTTATATATTGCTTATGTATTGTCTGTGAATTGGTACTAACGTTTCGTTTGGCTACTGCATAGCGATGCCGTCGTATGTCGTGTACAAGGGTAAGGTTCCCGGAGTCTACGATGACTGGGAGGAGTGTCGGAGACAGGTTCACCGTTTCAGCGGTAACAGTTACAAAGGGTACACCACTAGGGCTGAGGCCGAATCTAGATACACCCGCTATCTAGCGGGAGAGGGGAGGGAGCGCTGGAGGAACCGGATGAAGACGAGTTTCATCGTGATGATGCTCATCGTGATGACCGCAGCTCTCTTCTATGTGATGGTAGTTTAGATGATTGATATCGACTTGTAATGTGAAGACAAACTCGCTACTCGTGGTCTCGAGACTTGTAATATAATGTTCTATCTTTCTTCGGTCTTTTCAATTCGGAGACTAATATGATGAATTGTATTCGGAGACTAATATGATGAATTGTATTCAGAGACTAATCTTCTATTGTATTCGATGAATCTGTTGTTGATGTGTGCTGTCTATATTTTGTCCAATTATACATTTTGTAACCTGTGCAAAAAACAGAAAATTAAAAAAAACCTAATATTCATACTAATGGCGCATCACATCACAGTGCGCCATTAGTATGCCAAAGGATACTAATGGCACATCATTAAACAGTGCGCCATTAGTATGCCGAAGTTACTAATGGCACATTTTGTTGTTGTGCGCCATTAGTATGCCAAAGCACCTGGGTATACATGGCCCCCTGGGAGGCATACTAATGGCGCACTGTTGTATATACTAATGGCGCATCTGAGGTGCGCCATTAGTATACCAGATACTAACGGCGCACCTGTGGTGCGCCATTAGTAAAATATACTAATGGCGTGGCACTAATGGCGCACCACTAATGCGCCATTAATGGCCAAATTAGGTGCGCCATTAGTAGGCATTTTCCAAGTAGCGCGGGTCCTTCTAGCTGATGTGCGGCAAACTTCACCTTCTCCGCATCTGTGCATCCTACTGTGGTCAACTCCCTAGCTGTCTTGCGGAGCCAATCATCTGCTACTATCGGCTCGGTGCTACTGGAAAACACCGGCGGATTCAGCCTAAGAAAACGGGCTAAGTGGTCAACAGGTGGTGGTGGTGGTGGGTTGTTGTTGTTGTTCCCCTGATTCTGATTCTGGACTAGCAACTGCATCAATGTGTTCTGCTGCTGGATCAACTGGGTGAGCTCCGGTGGAAAGGCAAATCCGGGGTCACGTCTCGGAGGCATCTGAGGGTTTAGAAAAGATGAGATGTAAGAACAGAGGGGGTCTAAAGAGAAAACACTACCCATATGCACATGAGGCAAAAGCAAACAATTCACTTCATTCAATCAAACAAGGGCATACAATCGATCTAACTATCGCAAAAGTGCTCGAACTACTTTGTTTACATGGTGGACTACTACTACTGATGAGGTGGTTTACTAGAAATATTCCTTGGTCGTTGACTCCATAATATCTGCTCCAGCTTCATCAACATAGTCATCATCGCTACTATCTGGTTCCGAGTCGGTGTCGTCGATGATGTTGTAGTCTTCCGGGTTAATCTCCTTGGGTTCTTCGTCTTCATCTACTGGTGTCAGGCCTCCCATAAATATTAAAAACTTCTTGATCAGGTCGTCATTCTTCTCCACCAATACTTCAATTTCTTCTTCATAATCTTCACGTGTAGCCTTGAGTTCTTCATCCAGTTCCTTGATTCTAGTCTTAGCCTTCTTCAGATCTATCATGTCGGCACACATCTGGTTCTCCTGTCGTCGAATGTGCTGGTTTAATTCCTGGATAAAAGCTGCGATTGATCTATCCTTCCTGGTGCTGATCATCTCCCAGTGTTCATCTCGGCGCCCACAAATCTGGTAGATAGTATCTTTGAGATCCTTGTGTTAGACTTCTCCAATGCGTCCCATGGCTATGTGAGCTGCCATGCTCTTTCCTAGACTCCAAGTTGGTGCATCAAAAGAAAACTCTATGGGTTCAGTGACTGGCATGAACGTCCTTCCTGGAACTTGAACTTGAATCATCCAGCACTCTTCTTCCGGTAAAGTGGCGTTGTAGGTTCCCGTGAAGCTTGGTACTCCTATATTCAGGTATCTAGTGAATTCCTTCAAGTAGCGTCCAAAGGGTGTATGTTCATCCGGTTGCGTGAACTTATTCCTTGCATCCGCCATCCTAAAGAGTAGAAAAGATGAGAAGTTAGAAGAGAAGAGAGTGAAAAGTGATCTAGGTATTTTAGCTTAGTGGTCGTGTCCTACAGTCAGCGTGTGCTCTGATACCATCTCTGTAGCGACCAGACCTCAAACGGTCTGATATCTGTGCTTTGGTGTCATCCCTGGATCAGTAATGCTGACACCACACAGTACTTGGAGGATTTATAGCAGAGTAGCAATCACACACTTATTACATCGAGTGTCTCATAAGAGAACTTATTACAATAACAATAACAACGGAAGGCTTGGAAGATAAGTGCATCAACTCCAACGGCATCACTGAGTACAGAACCACGACCTAAAACTCCTTAATCGTCATCTGAAAAGTCTGCAACATTAACGTTGCAGCCCGAAAACGGGTCAGCACATGGAATATGCTGGCAGGGTAACACATAGAGAGTAATGGAATGAACAGCTATATTAAATGCATATCTGGCTGGTGGAAAGCTCTATGGTTACAGTTTTGCGTAAAGCCATTTTTTCCCTACTTCAAAGGAATAAAATTTATTTAACTATCCTGGTAGTTGTTAAACATTGAGAATGGTTGACAGCATTCTCAACCCCAATTAAGCATCACCATTAAACATAACCCAACCAAATTAATTTAGAGTAACATGCTGAGATTCACATGATAATCCAGGTACTAGATACTCAAGATGTCCATAACCGGGGACACGGCTAATCATGATTAGTTTGTTACACTCTGCAGAGGTTTGCGCACTTTTCCCTACAAGACTCGATCGCCTCCGTTTGGTTTCTCGCACTACATGGTGTTTGAGAAGACGGATGACCGAGATATAGTCTTTCAGAAGTGCTAGCACCTTACGATCGGGTAGACCGTACCACCTATATCCCCTACATCTGCTAGTATACCACTGTAAGAGTTCGCACAACTTAGTCAACTATGCTAGAGCCCATAATAGCCTGTGGCTGCACACGGAAGTTTCTAGTATGAATAGTCTTATGATCCCTTTGAGCCTGGGTGGCGGTCCAAAAGAAAAACAGGCAAGTCCTGGAATACCCAGGTGCCTCAATCCACCCAAATGTGTGTTTAAGTTGCCACCTTAGATAAACCATTAATTATCAATCTCACATCTGTCAATGGATTTCATTCACCCAATCCACGTCTACTAGCATAGCATGGCATAATAAGCAAACGTAGAAGTAACTCCCAAAGGTTTGATAATAACTGGTAATAGGTACTACCTCATCTACTTCCCATCCCACAATTTAATTAGATCCTAATCATGCAATGTGTGAGGATTGATCTAATGCAATAAAACTGGGTAGTAGGAAAGGTATGATCAAAGTGTTACTTGCCTTGCTGATGATCCGGGAAACCTAGCGATTCGAAGTAACAAGCGGCGCACTCCAGATATTCTATCGCAAACAAACAAACAAGCATACAATAAGCACTCATCTAATGCACAGGTAAAACTCAAATAAGAGATCTAACCAGAAGGTTCAACTTAAGAACTCCGGTTGGCAAAAGAATCGAATCGAACGAAGCAACGAAAGTCAAACGGTGAAAGAAAACAACTTCGTTCTAGCAATCTGGATCTAGGGAAATTTTTATAGTACCAAAATCTTGTTTAGGTTGGTTAAACAGATAGAGGGTTTCGAGACGAATCCCTAGGCGCTTGAATCGCCTGATTCCGATAAACGAGCAAAAAGTTAAACTAAAACGAAAATTGGATCAGAAATCGCGATCAGAAAAATCGCGGATTTAATCCGAGAAAAGAAAAACAAAGAACAGATTAACGAACGATTGTTCATTATCTGAAACTAAACGATGAACACGTTCGTTAAAACGAACGAATCGGTGAACGATCACTAATTAAGTAAACCAGAGAAATAAACCAATCTAGGGTTTCGAAAAAAAACCGAGGCGGTTTCTTAAAAAAACCGAACGGCGAACGGCGGCGGCTATACCTCCGGCGAGGTATTCCGGCAGGCGGGGCGGGGCTCCGGCGGCGGCGGCTATGCGGGGCGGCGGGGCGGGGCTCCGGCGGCGGCGGCTATGCGGGGCGGCGGGGCGGCTCGGCAACGGCGGCGGCGTAGCAGCGGCAGCGGCGGCGGCGTGCGGCGGCGGCGGGGCGGCTGCAGCTGGCGGGCGGCGGGGCGGTGGTGAGGTAAGGGTGGCGGGGTGGCTTGGTATTTAAGAGAAGAGGGGTGCTGCCTTGGGGAGGGGGTTGGGCGGCGGCGAGGCGGCTCCGGCTCGGACTCCTCCTGAGTCCGGCGGCTGCTCGAGCGGGAGGCGGCGGCGGCTGGGCCGGCCTGGCTCGGCTGGGCCCTTGGCCCAGTCGGGCGCGGTTTTTTTTAAATATTCCGCTCGGAAGAAAAAGAAAAAGAAATACTAAACGGACTCCAAAAATTCCGAAATAAATTTTCACGGGCTTCTAAAATCAAGCCTCACAAGGTGAACATTTATTTGGGACCTAAATGCAATTTTGAAAAACACACTTTTTTCCTAATTCAAATAAAACACCAAAAAACTCCGAAATAAAATCTTATTTGATTTTATTATTAAATTCTCAATATTTATTTATTTTGGGAAAGTCATTTTATTCCCTCTCTCATATTTTTGTAGTAGAAATAATTGATGATAAAATAAATAAAATCAAATGATCCTATTCTCAAAATTTGAGAGAACTCAAATATGAAAATATCAAAATCCCCAACTCTCTCCATGGGTCATTGAGTTGCGTAGAATTTCTAGGATCAACCAAAATGCAAAAGAAATATGATATGCATTGATGATCTAATGTATAACATTCCAAATTGAAAATATGGGATGTTACAAACCTATCCCCCTTAAGATGAATCTCGCCCTCGAGATTCGGGTTGGCTAGAAAATAGGTGAGGGTGGTCCTTGGACAAATCTTCCTCTCGCTCCCAGGTGGCTTCATCCTCTGAGTGGTGGCTCCATTGGACTTTGCAAAACTTGATAACCTTGCTGCGAGTAACTCGGTTGGCAAACTCGAGGATCTTAACAGGCTTCTCCTCGTAGGTCAAATCGTTATCCAACTGAATAGTTTCCAAAGGCACTGTATCTCTCAACGGTATATTAGCCATCTCTGCGTGACATTTCTTCAGCTGAGAAACGTGGAACACGTCATGTACTCCTGACAATCCTTCGGGCAATTCCAACTTGTAGGCTACTTCCCCCATACGTTCCAATACTCGATATGGTCCTCCAAATCGTGGTGCTAACTTTCCTTTGACTCCAAAACGTTTTGTTCCCCGAAGTGGGGATACTCGAAGATAAGCTCTATCTCCAACTTCGTAAACTGTCTCCTTGCGTTTAGAATCCGCATAACTCTTCTGTCTAGACTGGGCTACCTTGAGCCTATCGCGAATCAACTTCACCTTCTGTTCAGACTCTTTAATCAAGTCAGGACCAAACAACTGACGGTCTCCAACTTCGTCCCATGACAATGGTGTCCTGCACCTCCTTCCGTACAAGGCTTCGAAAGGGGCCATCTTCAAACTGGTTTGGTAACTGTTGTTGTAAGAGAACTCTGCATATGGCAAATTGTCGTCCCAACTAGATCCATAATCTAGCGCACAAGATCTCAGCATATCCTCCAAAATCTGATTTACCCTCTCGGTCTGTCCATCTGTCTGTGGATGAAAAGCTATGCTGAATTCTAGCCTGGTACCCAAAGTTTCATGCAACTGCTTCCAGAACTTTGAGGTAAATTGGGTTCCTCTATCTGATACGATACTCCTTGGAACTCCATGCAGACATACGATCCTGGTCATGTATATCTTTGCCAACTTAGCACTGGTGTAAGTGGTCTTTACTGGGATGAAATGAGCTACTTTCGTCAATCGATCAACTACAACCCAAATTGAGTAATAGCTTGAACGAGTCCTGGGCAATCCCGTGATAAACTCCATGCCTAGCTTATCGCACTTCCATTCGGGTATCAGCAATGGTTGTAACAATCCTGGTGTCTTCTGATGCTCTGCCTTTACTCTCTGGCATACATCACAAACTGCTACATACTCCGCTATATCCTTCTTCATTCCGGTCCACCAGAAAATATCCTTCAAATCCAGATACATCTTGGTATTTCCTGGATGAATTGAATATGGTGAATCGTGTGCCTCTTGCAAAATCAACTTCCTGATCTCCGGGTCATTGGGCACGTAAACACGGTCTTCAAACCATAGGGTGTCGTGCTCATCCTCAAGAAATCCTTTAGCTTTTCCTTTGCTTAGTTTCTCTTTTATAGCGGCAATCTCTTTGTCAGCTTTCTGAGCTTCTCTGATTCTATCCATCAAAATTGACTGAATCTCCAATGCTGCTACATAGCTTCTCAGAACTATTTCTAAACATAGTTCACGAAGATTTTCTGCTAACTCCTTGGGTATTTCTCCCGTCATTAACGTATTGACATGACTCTTGCGGCTTAATGCGTCAGCTACTACATTAGCCTTTCCGGGGTGATAATGCAATCTCATATCATATTCCTTGATAAGCTCCAGCCATCTCCTTTGTCTGAGATTCAACTCCTTCTGTGTGAAAATGTACTTCAAACTCTTATGATCCGTGTACACTTCACAATGGTTTCCAATGAGGAAATGTCTCCATGTTTTCAAAGCGTGCACTACGGCTGCTAACTCCAAATCATGCATAGCATAATTCAACTCATGGGGCTTCAGTTGTCTTGAGGCATATGAAACAACTCTCCCTTCCTTCATAAGCACTGCTGCAAGTCCTCGACATGAAGCGTCGCAGTACACCTCATAATCTTTGGTCTGGTCTGGCAAAATCAACACTGGTGAGGTAACCAAACGTTTCTTCAACTCCTGGAAACTAGCCTCACACTCCTCTGTCCATATGAACTTGGTATCTTTCTTCAACAACTCAGTCATAGGCTTCGCAATCTTTGAGAAATTCTCAATAAATCTCCGGTAGTATCCTGCGAGTCCAAGAAAACTCCGGATCTCTCCAACTGTTGTTGGGGCTTCCCACTTTGTCATGGTTTCAACTTTAGCGGGATCTACTGCTATACCTTCTCCGGATATAATGTGTCCGAGAAATCCTACTTCCTTCAACCAGAACTCACATTTGCTGAACTTGGCATATAATTGGTGTTCTTTGAGCTTTCCAAGTACCAAACGCAAATGCTCCTTATGCTCCTCTTCATTCTTCGAATAAACCAGGATATCATCAATGAACACTACGATGAACTTATCCAAAAACTCCATAAACACTTTGTTCATCATGTTCATAAAATATGTAGGTGCGTTAGTCAGACCAAATGACATAATGGTATACTCATACAACCCATACCTGGTAGTAAAAGCTGTCTTCGGAATATCCTGTTCTCGAATCTTCAACTGGTGGTATCCTAATCGCAGATCGATCTTGGAAAATACCTTAGCTCCTTGCAATCGATCAAACTGATCGTTGATCATTGGTAGTGGGTACTTGTTCTTGATCGTTACTTCATTCAATCCTCGATAATCAACAACCATCCTTAATGATCCATCCTTCTTCTCCACTAGAAGTACTGGCGATCCCCAAGGCGAAGAACTTGGGCGAATATATCCCTTATCCAGTAACTCCTTAATCTGCTTCTTAATTTCCACCAAATCCTTTGCTGGCATCCTATATGGTCTCTTTGATATTGGCCCTGTGCCTGGCAATAGTGTAACACCCTCGATGCGACTATAGCTCCCACGTGTCGAGGCATGACTTAGAGACATAATCGCATTGAAGGCATATGTCGCAAGTTAGGCAATCTTCACAACATCCCATGTAATATGAATAACAAAGGGGAGATAACATAGTTGGCTTACACTCGCCACGTCACATCAAAGTACATAAATAACATCCATCATTCAAACACTCATGGCCCGACTACGGCGCCAAAAATAGAAAAGAACCCAACATGCGACACGGTCCCAATCACCCCCAACTGGGCACCACTACTGATCACCGGGAAAGGAAACATAAAAACGCTGAGAGTCCTCGTCGAACTCCCACTTGAGCTCGTACTCGTCACCTGGAGCGGAATCACCTGGACCTGCATCTGGAGTTATAGTAATCTGTGAGCCACAGGGACTCAGCAATCTCGCACCCTGGCGATCAAGACTATTTAAGCTTATAGGAAGGATAGGCAAATATATATGGAGCTGCAGCAAGCGACTAGCATATATGGTGGCTATCTTATTCGCAAAGAGAGCGAGAAGAGGAGGCAAAGCACGAGCGAGAAACTAGAGAGCAACCTGCGCAAACATTACTCCAACACCGTGTCCACTTCCCGGACTCCGCCGAGAAGAGGCCATCACGGTAACACACTCAGTTGATTCATTTTTAATTAATTAAGGTTCAAGTTATCTACAACCGGACATTAACAAATTCCCATCTGCCCGTAACCGCGGGCACGGCTTTCGAAAGTTCAATCCCTGCAGGGGAGTCCCAACTTAGCCCATGACAAGCTCTCACGGTCAACGAAGGAATAGACCTCCTCCCGAGACATTCCGATCAGACTCGGTATCTCGGTAACTCAAGACACTTCGACAGGTTAAAACAAGACCAACAACACCGCCCGAATGTGCCGACAAATCCCGATAGGAGCTGCACATATCTCTTTCTCAGGGCACACTCAGATGAGACATCCTACGAGTAAAACCAACCCTCAAGTTGCCCCGAGGTGGCCCCGCAGTCTACTCGGTCGGACCAACACTCAGAGGAGCACTGGCCCGGGGGGCTTAAAATAAGATGACCCTCGGGCTCCGGTAACCCAAGGGAAAAGAGGCTAGGTGGCGAATGGTAAAACCAATGTTGGGCATTGCTGGAAAAGCTTTAATCAAGGCGAACTATCAAGGGGTTCCCATTATAACCCAACCGCGTAAGGAACGCAAAATCCGGGAACATAACACCGATATGACGGAAACTAGGGCGGCAAGAGTGGAACAAAACACTAGGCGAGAGGCCGAGCCTTCCACCCTTTACCAAGTATATAGATGCATTAAGATAACATAGCAATATAATGATATCCCAACAAGTAAATAAATGTTCCAACACGGAACGGCTCCAATCTTCACCTGCAACTAGCAACGCTATAAGAGGGGCTGAGCAAAGCGGTAACATAGCCAATCAACGGTTTGCTAGGACATGGTGGGCTAGAGGTTTGACATGGCAATTTGGGAGGCTTGCAAGCAAAAGGTAGGCATCGTAGCATTGGCATAGCAAGAGAGCGAGCAAACTAGCATAGCAAAGATAGTAGTGATTTCGAGGGTATGATCATCTTGCCTGCACAGTTGTCAGAGTTGACTGGATCCTCAAAAGAAAACTCAACGGGCTCCTCGTTAGAGAACTCGTCTCCCGGCTCTACCCAAACAAGACATACAAGCAACAAGGATACAATCAACCACGTGCAAGAACAAGCAATATGATGAAATGATGATATGCTATGCGGGATGCAAAATGCAAGATATGACAGGAAATGCAAGAACATGGCCTCAACTTGGAATTCCAAGGGTGCCACTGGAAATATGAGATGAAATCGCTTGAAAACAATATAAAGAACGCCGGAATCGGAGTTACGGTTTGGAAATGGCAAGCGATTCAAAATTGGCACCGGTCTGCGATTTACAGCAAGTAGGCAACTAAATGCAACGAAATGAACATGCTACAGCACCCAAACATGACAAAAAAATACATGGCAGGGATGCACACAAGATGCTTAACAAAAGTCTAGCACTGAGCTACGGCCAATTCATCCATTAGGAGGTTCAAACAAGCATGGCAAAAACGCAAATGCAAAGCTGATTTCAGACTTAGTGAAATCAACACTTGTCTGAAATTTCAGATCACGAAGCCCTCTTCGGAGCAGCAAAACAACATGAAATATGACCTGATTAAGACAACTAAGAACATGGCATGGAGCAGCTTAACAAAAGACCCAAAGTGACCTGGGGCCAAAAGGGTTCACAAAAAATACTAACGGGCACACGAACATAGCTAAAACACAATCAGTTTTCAGACTTAGTGAAAACTGAGACATGCTGTAATATAACTCACGAAGGCATGTAAACGAGCTCGATGCACTCACTACGGTGCAAGTCATGGCAAGGCAAGCATACATCCATTAAGAAGGCACAAAATTCTAGCTAGAAATGGCAAGAACAATGGCATAACATGCACGGATCAACTACAATAACACCGGCAAAATCGCAAACGAGTTGACGATCTGCCCAGATTCACCACGAAGCAAAAGGAGAGCTTGATTGACTCAAGCTAGGGTGCTCCATAATTGCAAGTAAAGACATGAATCGATAGAGCATCACATGATTAACAAAACTCCTTTACTGATCATCCTCAAAAGAGGCACGGATCACTAGGAAACAAGCTGAACATATGGCATCATGAACTAAATAATCCCAGACTTAGTGAAAACTACCAAGTCCCAGAAAACAGATTCACCGGGTGCCTCACTTTGCAAGCTTGCACAAGTCACCACACACATCCTAAAAATGCATGGGTTGCACCTCTGGAAAGAAGACAAAATCCTTAACAAAACATATGAGGACTCACAGGCATATCATGCACACAATAATCAAGGCAAAAATGACAAAAGTGTAAGATGAACTAGCAGATCTGACAATTAACTCACGAAGCCTCCTTCTAACAGCATTCGGGCATCAAGATGCACCCAAATGAAAATGATGCAATGGAATGAAATGATGTACTCTCAGAGATGAACATTTTGATATGCTATATGCATGAATCGGAGCTACGGATGCAAAGTTACGGAGTCGTGAACAGGAGCATATGGATTGAAAATTTAGGGACTTAGAGAAAAAAAAACAACCCCAGATCTAGGGTTTGTACGGATTCCGAGGCGGCAGCGGCACTGTTCACGTCGGAGCCGAGGTCGCCGGCGATGGCGTCGTGGTGGCCGGAGTGGAGAGAGGAGAGGCCGGCCGGGGCCGGTGGTGGCGGCGGCGGTCGGAGGCGGCGGCGGCAGCGACGCGAGGCGGCGGCGGCAGGGGCCCGCGGTGGCGCGCGGCGGCCGGCGCGGTGGCGGCGGCCGGCGGGGCGCACGTGGGCCTCGGGGGCCCGGCTCGGGCCTCCTGGGCCGGCGGTGGGAGGCGGCGGCGGCTGACAGGTGGCGGGCGCGGAGTGGCTGGCGGTGGCGGCGTACGTTGTCCGGCTCCGCCTGGACACGTCCGGCGGCGCGAGGAGGAGCGGTTCTAGGGTTTCGGTGAGGGGGATCCGGAATTTGGAATGGGGGTGCTATTTATAGGCATAAGTGGAGCTAGGAGAGTCCAAATGAGGTGCGGTTTCCGGCCACGCGATCGTGATCGAACGCTCTAGGACATGGAGTAGAGTTTGGTGGGTTTTGGGCCAAATTGGAGGGGTGTTGGCTGCAACACACACGAGGCCTTTTCGGTCCCTCGGTTAACCGTTGGAGTATCAAACGAAGTCCAAATGATACGAAACTTGACAGGCGGTCTACCGGTAGTAAACCAAGGCCGCTTGGCAAGTCTCGGTCCAATCCGGAAATGTTTAATCCCCACACACGAAAGAAAGCTAGAAATGGCCACCGGAGGAGAACGGAGCGCCGGAATGCAAAACGGACAACGGGGAAAATGCTCGAATGCATGAGATGAACACGTATGCAAATGCAAGGCACATGATGACATGATATGAGATGCATGACAACGACAACAACACACGGAGACCAAAACCCGAACCCGAGAAATAAATATAACTTAACGTCGGAAACGGCAAGAGTTGGAGTACAAATAGGGAAAGTTACATCCGGGGTGTTACAACACTCCACCACTACGAAAGGATCTCGTCCCGAGATCTAGGACTGAAAGAACGCCGGGTACTCAGAACGGAGGTGATCCTCGCATTCCCAGGTAGCTTCATGGTCGGAATGGTGTGACCATTTGACTTTGAGAAATTTGATTGACTTGTTGCGAGTCTTGCGTTCAGTCTCTTCAAGAATAGCAACTGGGTGCTCACGGTAAGAGAGATCTTCTTGGAGCTCAATGTCCTCAAAGTTGACGGTGTGGTCAGGAGTCTTGAAGCACTTTCGAAGCTGAGAGACATGGAACACGTCATGAACATTTGCAAAGTTTGAAGGAAGCTCGAGTTGATAGGCGAGATCGCCTCTCTTGCTGACAATCTTGAAAGGTCCCACGTATCTAGGGGCAAGCTTCCCTTTGATACCGAAGCGACGAGTACCCTTCATAGGAGAGACGCGGAGGTAAACATGATCTCCGATCTCGAAAGCCAAATCACGGTGCTTACTATCATAGTAGCTCTTCTGGCGGGATTGGGCTGCTTTGAGGTTATCACGAATGACTTTGCACATTTCTTCTGCTTCTGTGATTAAGTCATTACCCAAAAGCTGACGTTCACCGGTTTCAGACCAGTTGAGAGGGGTACGGCACTTCCTGCCATACAGAATTTCAAATGGGGCCTTGCCCGAACTTGCTTGAAAACTATTGTTGTAGGAGAATTCAGCATAAGGAAGACAATCCTCCCACTTCATGCCGAAGGAGATCACACAAGCCCTGAGCATATCTTCAAGAATCTGGTTGACATGCTCGACTTGACCGCTTGTTTGAGGATGGAAAGCAGTGCTGAAGCGGATGTTAGTGCCCATGGCCTTCTGAAAAGAATCCCAAAACTTGGAGGTAAAGATGCTGCCACGGTCTGAAGATATCACTTGAGGAATACCGTGCAGAGAGACAATTTGAGAGGTATAGAGTTCCGCCAATTGAGCTGCAGTGATCGACTCTTTGATAGACAGAAAGTGAGCCACTTTGGTGAGCTTGTCGATGACAACGAATATAGCATCATTGCCACGCCTGGACTTTGGAAACCCAGTCACGAAGTCCATTTCAATGTGGTCAAACTTCCATTCTGGAATGGCAAGAGGTTGGAGGAAACCAGCTGGCCTTTGGTGTTCTGCCTTCACTCTTCTGCAGACATCACATTCATTTACAAATTGAGCGATCTCACGCTTCATTCGAGTCCACCAATAAGCTTGCTTAAGGTCCTGATACATCTTTGTGCTCCCAGGGTGGATGGAGAGGAGAGAATTGTGAGCCTCGTTCATGATCACTTTACGAAGGTCACCTTTGGGCACAACAATACGATCCTCGAAGAAGAGAGTGTCCTTGTCATCAAGGCGGTAGCACTTGTACTTGGACTGACTCTTGGCAATCCCAATCTTCACCTTTTTCACCATAGCATCAAGAAACTGGGCTTGGCGAATCTGGTCTTCTAAGGTAGGATAGACGTGAAGGTTGGTTAGGAAAACCTTGAGGAACAACTTGCAGATTAAGTTTGCAGAAAGCTTCACAAAGCTCGGGTTGATAAGGCTTAAGAATCAAACTGTTGCAGTAAGCCTTCCTGCTCAAAGCGTCAGCAATCACATTGGCCTTGCCTGGAGTGTACTCAATACTCGGATTATACTCTTGAATCATTTCGACCCATCGAGTTTTCCTGAGGTTGAGATTAGGCTGAGTGAAGATGTACTTGAGACTCTTGTGATCAGTGAAAATGTCCACTTTTCTCCCCAATAGAAGATGTCTCCAAGTCAAAAGAGCATGCATAACTGCCGCCAACTTGAGATTATGAGTGGGGTAGTTCTTCTCATTAGGCTTCAACAGGCGAGAGGTGTAAGCAACAACTTTCTTCTCTTGCATTAAAACTGCACCGAGACCTTGGAGAGAGGCATCACAAAAGACCTCGTACGGCTTGGATTCATCAGGTGGAGTCAGAACTGGAGCAGTGATCAATTTCTCTTTCAAAGTGTTGAAAGCAATATCAAACTCCGGAGACCAAACGTACTTGACATGCTTCTGAAGAAGATTTGAGAGAGGCTTCACGATCTTAGAAAAGTTTTCAACGAATCTTCGGCAATAGCTTGCGAGACCGAGAAAACTGCGGAGTTGCTTCACGTTCTGAGGAGGTTCCCAATTCACAATTGCAGACACCTTCTCAGGATTCACGGCAATGCCCTTGGCAGAGATGATATGGCCAAGATAAAGAACCTCATCGAGCCAAAATTCACACTTGGAGAACTTGGCGTAGAACTGATGTTCTCTGAGCTTATCAAGAACCAAACGCAAGTGCTTGGCATGATCTTCCTTGTTCTTGGAGAAAACCAGAATGTCGTCGAGATAGACCAAAACGAAGTCATTGGTGTAGGCATTGAAGATGAAGTTCATCATGCGAGAGAACGTCGGAGGAGCGTTGGCGAGGCCAAAAGACATGACAGTGTATTCATACAAACCAAAGCTTGTTCTGAATGCTGTCTTGGGAATATCTTCTTCACGAATGCAAATCTGGTGATAACCCATACGGAGATCAAGCTTGGAGAATACTTGGGCACCTTTGAGTTGTTCGAACAGCTCATTGATGTTGGGAACTGGGTATTTGTTCTTGATGGTCTTCTTATTCACTGGACGGTAATCAACACAAAGTCGGTCCGTTCCATCCTTCTTCTTCATAAAAAGAACACCACAACCCCACGGAGAAGAACTAGGCCGGATGAGACCCATTCTTTCTTGCTCATCAAGTTGCTTCTTCAGCTCCTTCAACTCTTCAGGTCCGAGCTTGTAAGGACGTTTGCACACAGGTTCCGTACCAGGCTCAAGATCAATAACGAATTCAACTGGCCGGTGTGGAGGCATTCCTGGGAGCTCTTCTGGAAAGACGTCTTGATATTCGCAAACGACTGGAATTTGAGAGATAGCATCCAATTCACCCTTCTCATTGAGAGAAAACAGACGGATAGTATTATCCCGAGCGGCAAAGACAATTACATCCTCAGACGAATGAGTCAATTGAATCTGCCTGGCAGCACAATCAAGATGTGCCTTGTGCTTAGAAAGCCAATCCATTCCGAGAATAAGATCAATATCCGAGTTACCAAGAACCACCGGAGAAGAGATAAACTTGTAATCGCCCAACGTGATAGAGACATTGGGAGGAACCAAACTAGAAGTCAAAAGCTTGCCGGGAGAAACAACTTGCATGACTTTGGGCATAATCTCGGTATCAACATTGTGCTTCGATGCAAACGGGCATGACAAAAAGGAATGCGATGCACCAGTGTCAAAAAGAACTTTTGCAGGAACATCGTTAACAGGAAGGTTACCCATGATCACATCTGACGAGTCCTCTGCCTGAGCTGCATTCATCAAATTGACCTTGGCGTGCTTGGGGTTATGCTTGACCATAGCTGTACTTGCCGATCTGACAGGAGGAGGAGGAGGAAGACGCCTCTGGTTGAGACACTTGTTGGCATAGTGACCCTTCTGTTGGCACTTGTTGCACGTGACCTCAGAAAGCGGATGGTGATATGGAGCACTCGATCTTGGAGCTTGAGACGAAGTCTTGTTCTGAAAGCCAGGGTTGGGTGGGTGGGAAGAACCACTGCCACCTTTGCTCTTCTGCTGATACGGCTGACGGAACGGAGGAGGAGGAAGCCAAAACTTCTGCTGCTTGGCCACTTGAGTAGAGGAAGAAGGAGTAACATCTCTGACTCGCTTCCTTGAAGCATCACACTTCAACTGAGCAGCCTCTTGCTTCAGTGCCATGTTGTAGAACTCATCGTACCTCAAGGGCTCAAAGAGAACAAGAGCGAGCTGAATTTCTTCTCTGAGACCACCCCTGAACTGATATATCATGCTCTTCTCATCAGGGACGTCCTGCTTGGCAAAGCGGGCAAGCTTCTGGAACAACTTGTTGTAGTCATAGACAGACAAAGAGCCTTGCTTCAGATTGCAGAATTCCTCACGCTTGCTTTCAACCACGATCTGGGGAATATGATGAGCTCGAAAATCTCGACGGAAATCATCCCAAGTGATAACACGTCCACCTCTGGAATCCTTGTACTGCTGGAACCATTCTGCAGCTTGATCTTTGAGTTGGAAGGAAGCGAACTTGACAAAGTCCTCAGGACTGACGTTACTGCACTCGAAATGCTTACACAGATCCACAAGCCAATCGTCAGCATCGGTTGCCTGAACACAATTGCTGAAAGTCTTTGGCCCGTTAGCAAGGAACTGGTTGAGTGTAGCAAAGTGACTCTGATTGCTGCCTTGATTCCCTTGACTACCTTGATTGCACTCTTGGAGAATTTGCATGATCAGCTGTGTGTTTGCATTGGTTGCGGCTATCACAGCTTGCCATGCCTCTGGAGGAGGTGGAGGCGGTGGCGGATCAGGATTCGGAGTCGTGCGCGTTGGAGGAGCCATCCTGAAGAGGGTGACCACCATGAGCACATTGACAGATAAAAATATTGAAGCTGAATCCAACGGAATGAAAATTGCAACATATAGTCTTCACATCCGAACAAAATGAACGAATGCATTCCTCTTGAAATGGTCACATATCCATAAATTGAGAAGCCACATAGAATTAAGGTAGAGAAATAAATCAACAAGGTACGGATCAAGAACGAATAATCGGTAAGAAATCCCAATTTCAAACGAATATCCATGGAAGAAAAACTAGAGCTACTAGAATTCCCACCTATGAAACTCCCGAACCTTTCCGGTTATGCAATCAGGTGTTGGGGATACAGGGGAAGCATAATATCTCACCAAACTAGCAATTCCTACATCCAGCTGTATCCATCCTTCAACACATAACCAAGAAAACTTTGGAAACCATCTACCTCAACCTTCGAAAAGCATCCGTTATACAAGTTATGGCGATACTCCCGAACTCCCGCCCCAGTACTGGGTGGCGTCGAGGTTATCTCACCAACGAACTGCATAAAAGAGATTTTCGATGTTGGCGAACATATCTCAAGTATTCCAGAATTGCAACGATAAAATTATGATGACAACACCTCAGAGCTCAACTCCCTGGGACACTTCCACTAAACCCCTGACAGGAGGCACCAAGACAATGTTCTCATCATAAGCCATCGGAACGATTCCAAGATACTCGCGTGATCCTAAATTTTTTTTTAGTGAAATTTGAGAAGAGAAGAGTCAAAACTCTACGTCAGGATGCCTTACCAGAGCGATGAGGAGACTGGGAAGTAAAAAGAATTCCTAAACTCTCCGATATATAATTCCTAAAAGACTCAAAACATTTTTCTAGACACAACTCGGCCGCTAAAAACGATCAAGTAATGGGGCTCCTAAGGTCGGGGAAGGCTCTGATACCAACTTGTAACACCCTCGATGCGACTATAGCTCCCACGTGTCGAGGCACAACTTAGAGACATAATCGCATTGAAGGCATATGTCGCAAGTTAGGCAATCTTCACAACATCCCATGTAATATGAATAACAAAGGGGAGATAACATAGTTGGCTTACACTCGCCACGTCACATCAAAGTACATAAATAACATCCATCATTCAAACACTCATGACCCGACTACGGCGCCAAAAATAGAAAAGAACCCAACATGCGACACGGTCCCAATCACCCCCAACTGGGCACCACTACTGATCATCGGGAAAGGAAACATAAAAACGCTGAGAGTCCTCGTCGAACTCCCACTTGAGCTCATACTCGTCACCTAGAGCGGAATCACCTGGACCTGCATCTGGAGTTATAGTAATCTGTGAGCCACAGGGACTCAGCAATCTCGCACCCTCGTGATCAAGACTATTTAAGCTTATAGGAAGGATAGGCAAATATATATGGAGCTGCAGCAAGCGACTAGCATATATGGTGGCTATCTTATTCGCAAAGAGAGCGAGAAGAGGGGGCAAAGCACGAGCGAGAAACTAGAGAGCAACCTGCGCAAACATTACTCCAACACCGTGTCCACTTCCCGGACTCCGCCGAGAAGAGGCCATCACGGTAACACACTCAGTTGATTCATTTTTAATTAATTAAGGTTCAAGTTATCTACAACCGGACATTAACAAATTCCCATCTGCCCATAACCGCGGGCACGGCTTTCGAAAGTTCAATCCCTGCAGGGGAGTCCCAACTTAGCCCATGACAAGCTCTCACGGTCAACGAAGGAATATACCTCCTCCCAAGACATTCCGATCAGACTCGGTATCTCGGTAACTCAAGACACTTCGACAGGTTAAAACAAGACCAGCAACACCGCCCTAATGTGCCGACAAATCCCGATAGGAGCTGCACATATCTCTTTCTCAGGGCACACTCAGATGAGACGTGGTAGAGATTTGAGAGAGAGAGAGAGGGAGGATATAGATGAGAATGCAGGCAGGACGACATGATCAAGGTAGTACTTATTAGAGGCCGGAATCTAGATCGACGGGAACAGTACACACGCCAGTCGCTGGAATTTACGAGTACTGTAGTTTGAATTACACATTATTCCTACAGCAAAATCTGTGTATGAACATAATAGCTGACGGTTTCCAATATAGAACCGTGTCTGATTAATGATCCCCGCCACTCACCTATCAAACCTCGAGCCGCGAGATAGAGTGCCAATTGTGTGGGGGCGGTTGTCTTGCTAGATCTTTACATTTTCTTTTTTGAACACCAAATATTTACATCGTCTGATGATTTTTTAACTTGTACACAAGTACACAAAACTATGATTTTTCAAACCGTTATGGTTAACCGTTGCATGTAGATGTAGTTCAAATTTGAATTACGGTCATTAAATGGCTAGAAAATCACTTAAATGTCTTTAAAAGGTCAAATGACCCCTGAAATTTTCCAAAATTTCACATGACAGTTGTATTAGTGCACATTAAACATAGAAAAAAATTTGAAGGCCGTAAGAGGAAGCTATCTCCCGTTCGTCATCAAATATGCATTGTTCCCTCTCGGAACCACGAACTTGAAGGAAATATGCCCTAGAGGCAATAATAAATTTTTATTTATATTTCCTTATATCATGATAAATGCTTATTATTCATGCTAGACTTCTATTAACCGGAAATTTAGTACATGTGTGAATACATAGGCAAACAGAGTGTCACTAGTTTGCCTCTACTTGACTAGCTCGTTGAATCAATGATGGTTATGTTTCGTAACCATAGACATGAGTTGTCATTTGATTAACGGGATCACATCATTAGAGAATTATGTGATTGACTTGACCCATCCGTTACCTGAGCATGATGATTGTTTAGTTTGTTGCTATTGCTTTCTCCATAACTTATACATGTTCCTATGACTATGAGATCATGCAACTCCCGAATACCGGAGGAACACTTTGTGTGCTACCAAATGTCACAACGTAACTGGGTGATTATAAAGGTGCTCTACAGGTGTCTCCGATGGTGTTTGTTGAGTTGCCATAGATCAAGATTAGGATTTGTCACTCCGATTGTCGGAGAGGTATCTCTGGGCCTACTCAGTAATATACATCACTATAAGACTTACAAGCATTGTAGCTAATAAGTTAGTTAAGAGATGTAGCATTATGGAACGAGTAAAGAGACTTGCCAGTAACGAGATTGAACTAGGTATTGAGATACCGACGATCGAATCTCGGGCAAGTAACATACCGGTGACAAAGGGAACAACGTATATCGTTATGCAGTTTGACCGATAAAGATCTTCATAGAATATGTGGGAGCCAATATGAACATCCAGGTTCCGCTATTGTTTATTGACCGGAGACGTGTCTCGGTCATGTCTACATAGTTCTCGAACCCGTAGGGTCCGCACGCTTAACGTTCGGTGACGATCGGTATTATGAGTTTATGTGTTTTGATGAACCGAATGTAGTTTGGAGTTCCGTATTTGATCACGGACATGACGAGGAGTCTCAAAATGGTCGAGACGTAAAGATCGATATATTGCAAGCCTATGTTTGGACATCAGAATGGTTTCGGAATTTTCCGGAGTACCCGGAGGTTACCAGAACCCCCTAGGGAGTATATGGGCCTTATTGGGCTTTAGGGGAAAGAGAGAGGGGATGCTAGGGCAGGGCGCCCCCAAGGCCTAGTCCAAAATGGACTAGGGGGCGCCCCCTCCTTCCTTCTCTTCTCTCCTTCCCTTCCTTCTCTCCTACTCCTACTTGGAAAGGGGGGAATCCTACTCCCGGTGGGAGTAGGACTCCCTAGGGCGCGCCATAGTAGAGGGCCGGCCCTCCCCCTCTCCACTCCTTTATATACGGGGGGCACCCCATAGACACACAAGTTGATCATTGATCTCTTAGCCGTGTCCGGTGCCCCCCTCCACCATAATCCACCTCGGTCATATCATAGCGGTGCTTAGGCGAAGCCATGTTCCGGTAGCATCATCATCACCGTCATCACGCCGTCGTGCTGACGAAGCTCTCCCTCGACACTCTGCTAGATCGTGAGTTCGTGGGACGTCACCGAGCCGAACATGTGCAGATCGCGGAGGTGCCGTACCTTTGGTGCTAGGATCGGTCGATCATGAAGACGTACGACTACATCAACCGTGTTGTCATAACGCTTCCTCTTACGGTCTACGAGGGTACGTGGACAACACTCTTACCTCTTACGGAATTTTTTTGAAATTACTACATTCCCCAACAGTGGCATCCGAGCCAGGTTTATGCGTAGATGTTATATGCATGAGTAGAACACAAAGGAGCTGTGGGCATGGGTATATACATATTGCTTGCTGTCACTAGTTGATTCTTGATTCAGCGGCATTGTTGGATGAAGTGGCCCAGACCGACATAACGCGTACGCTTACACGAGACTGGTTCTACCGACGTGCTTCACACACAGGTGGCTAGTGGGTGTCTGTTTCTCCAGCTTTAGTTAAATGGGATTCAATGAAAAAGGTTCTTTTTGAAGATCAAAAAGCAATCACTATACCGCGTTGTGGTTTTTGATGCGTAGGTAAGAACGGTTCTTGCTGAGCTCGTAGCAGCCACGTAATACTTGCAACAACAAAGTAGAGGACGTCTAACTTGTTTTTTGCAGGGCATGTTGTGATGTGATATGGTCAAGACATGATGCTTAATTTTATTGTATGAGATGATCATATTTTGTAACACAGTTATCGACAACTGCCAGGAGCCATATGGTTGTCACTTTATTGTATGAAACGCAATCGCCATGTAATTGCTTTACTTTATCACTAAGCCATAGCGATAGTCGTAGAAGAAATAGTTGGCGAGACGACAATGATGCTTCGATGGAGATCAAGGTGTCAAGCCGGTGACAAGGGTGATCATGACGGTGCTTTGGAGATGGAGATCAAAGGCACAAGATGATGATGGCCATATCATATCACTTATATTGATTGCATGTGATGTTTATCCTTTATGCATCTTATTTTGCTTAGTTCGACGGTAGCATTATAAGATGATATCTCACTAAATTTCAAGGTATAAGTGTTCTCCCTGAGTATGCACCATTGCTACAGTTCGTCGTGCCGAGACAGCACATGATGATCGGGTGTGATAAGCTCTACGTTCACATACAACGGGTGCAAGCTAGTTTTGCACACGCAGAATACTCGGGTTAAACTCGACGAGCCTAGCATATGCAGATATGGCCTCGGAACACTGAGACCGAAAGGTCGAGCGTGAATCATATAGTAGATATGATCAATATAGTGACGTTCACCATTGAAAACTACTCCATCTCATGTGATGATCGGACATGGTTTAGTTGATATGGATCACGTGATCACTTAGATGATTAGAGAGCTGTCTATATAAGTGGGAGTTCTTAAGTAATTTGATTAATTGAACTTTAATTTATCATGAACTTAGTAACTGGTGGTATTTTGCATGTCTATGCTGTTGTAGATAGGTGGCCCGTGCTGTTGTTCCATTGAATTTTAATGCGTTCCTAGAGAAAGCTAAGTTGAAAGATGATTGTAGCAACTACACGGACTGGGTCCGTAACTTGAGGATTATCCTCATTGCTGCACAGAAGAATTACGTCCTGGAAGCACCGCTAGCTGACAAACCCGCTGCAGGAGCAATGCCAGATGTTGTGAACACCTGGCAGAGCAAAGCTGATGACTACTCGATAGTTCAGTGTGCCATGTTTTACGGCTTAGAATCGGGACTTCAACAACGTTTTGAATGTCATGGAGCATATGAGATGTTCCAGGAGTTGAAGTTAATATTTCAAGCAAATGCCCGAATTGAGAGATATGAAGTCTCCAATAAGTTCTACAGCTACAAGATGGAGGAGAATAGTTCTGTCAGTGAACATATACTCAGAATGTTTGGGTACCACAATCACTTGACTCAACTTGGAGTTAATCTTCCTGATGATAGTGTCATTGACAGAGTTCTTCAATCACTGCCACCAAGCTACAAGAGCTTCGTGATGAACTATAATATGCAAGGGATGGATAAGACGATTCCTGAGCTCTTCGCAATGCTAAAGGCTATGGAGGTAGAAATCAATAAGGAGCATCAAGTGTTGATGGTCAACAAGACCACCAGTTTCAAGAAAAAGGGTAAAGGGAAGAAGGGGAACTTCAAGAAGAACAGCAAGCCAGTTGCTGCTCAAGTGAAGAAACCCAAGTCTGGACCTAATCCTGAGACTGAGTGCTTCTACTGCAAAGGAACTGGTCACTGGAAGCGGAACTGCCCCAAGTATTTGGCGGAGAAGAAGGATGGCAAAGTGAAAGGTATATTTGATATACATGTTATTGATGTGTACCTTACTAATGCTCGTAGTAGTGCCTGGGTATTTGATACTGGTTTAGTTGCTAACATTTGCAACTTGAAACAGGGGCTACAGATTAAGCGAAGATTGGCTAAGGACGAGGTGACGATGCGCGAGGGAAATGGTTCCAACGTCGATGTGATCGCCGTCGGCACGCTCTACATCTACCTTCGGGATTAGTTTTAGACCTGAATAATTGTTATTTGGTGCCAGCGTTGGGCATGAACATTTCTGGATCTTGCTTGATGCGAGACGGTTATTCATTTAAATCAAAGAATAATGGTTGTTCTATTTATATGAGTAATATCTTTTATGGTCATGCACCCTTGATGAGTGGTCTATTTTTACTAAATCTTGATAGTAGTGATACACATGTTCATAGTATTGAAGCCAAAAGATGCGGAGTTGATAATGATAGTGCAACTTATTTGTGGCATTGCTGTTTAGGTCATATTGGTGTAAAGCGCATGAAGAAACTCCATTCTGATGGACTTCTGGAATCACTTGATTATGAATCACTTGGTACTTGCGAACCATGCCTCATGGGCAAGATGACTAAAACTCCATTCTCCGGAACAATGGAGCGAGCAACAGAGTGATTAGAAATCATACATACTGATGTATGTGGTCCAATGAACATTGAAGCTCGCGGCAGATATCGTTATTTTCTCACCTACAGAGATGATTTGAGCAGATATGGGTATATCTACTTAATGAAACATAATTCTGAAACATTTGAAAAGTTCAAAGAATTTCTGAGTGAAGTGGAAAATCATTGTAACAAGAAAATCAAATTTCTGCGATCTGATCTTGGAGGTGAATATTTGAGTTATGAGTTTGGACTTCATTTGAAACAATGTGGAATAGTTTCGCAACTCACGCCACCTGGAACACCACAACGTAATGGTGTGTCCGAACATCGGAACCGCACTTTATTAGATATGGTGTAATCTATGATGTCTCTCACTGATTTACTGCTATTGTTTTGGGGTTATGCTTTAGAGACAGCTGCATTCACGTTAAATAGGGCACCATCTAAATCCGTTGAGACGACACCTTATGAACTGTGGTTTGGCAAGAAACCCAAGTTATCATTTCTTAAAGTTTGGGGCTGCGATGCTTATGTGAAAAAGCTTCAACCTGATAAGCTCGAACCCAAATTGGAGAAATG
Source organism: Triticum urartu (assembly GCF_056163025.1). Lineage (NCBI taxonomy): Eukaryota > Viridiplantae > Streptophyta > Magnoliopsida > Poales > Poaceae > Triticum > Triticum urartu. Next base: position 255,320,609 of record NC_141877.1, read on the forward strand.
TGTCTTCATAGGATACCCAAAGGAGACTATTGGGTACACCTTCTATCACAGATCTGAAGGAAAGATATTCGTTGCTAAGAATGGATCCTTTCTGGAGAAGGAGTTTCTCTCGAAAGAGGTGAGTGGGAGGAAAGTAGAACTTGACAAGGTAATTGTACCTTCTCCCTTATTGGAAAATAGTTCTTCACTGAAATCAGTTCCAGTGATTCCTACACCAGTAAGTGTGGAAGCTAATGATGATGATCATGAAACTTCTGATCAAGTTACTACCGAACCTCGTAGGTCAACCAGAGCAAGATCCGCACCAGAGTGGTACGATAATCCTGTTCTGGAAGTCATGTTACTTGACCATGATGAACCTACGAACTATGAGGCAGCGATGATGAGCCCGGATTCTGCAAAATGGCTTCAGGCTATGAAATCTGAGTTGGGATCCATGTATGAGAACAAAGTATGGACTTTGGTTGACTTTCCTGATGATCGGCAGGCCATAGAGAATAAATGGATCTTCAAGGAGAAGACTGACGCTAACGGTAATATTACTGTCTACAAAGCTCGACTTGTTGCAAAAGCTTTTCGACAAGTTCAAGGAGTTGACTACGATGAGACCTTCTCACCCGTAGCGATGCTTAAGTCCGTCCGACTCATATTAGCAATTGCCACACTTTATGATTATGAAATTTGGCAAATGGATGTCAAAATTGCATTCCTCAATGGATATCTTAAAGAAGAATTGTATATGATGCAACCAGAAGGTTTTGTCGATCCAAAAGGTGCTAACAAAGTATGCAAGCTCCAGCGATCCATTTATGGACTGGTGCAAGCCTCTCGGAGTTGGAATATACGCTTTGATAGTGTGATCAAAGCATATGGTTTTATACAGACTTTTGGAGAAGCCTGCATTTACAAGAAAGTGAGTGGGAGCTCCGTAGCATTTCTGATATTATGTGTAGATGACATATTGTTGATCGGAAATGGTACTGAATTTCTGAATATCATAAAAGGATACTTGAATAAGAATTTTTCAATGAAAGACCTCGGTGAAGCTGCTTATATATTGGGCATCAAGATCTATAGAGATAGATCAAGACGCTTAATTGGACTTTCACAAAGCACATACCTTGATAAAGTTTTGAAGAAGTTCAAAATGGATCAGGCAAAGAAAGGGTTCTTGCCTGTATTACAAGATGTGAAGTTGAGTCAGACTCAATGCCCGACCACTGCAGAAGATAGAGAGGAAATGAAAGGTGTTCCCTATGCTTCAGCCATAGGATCTATCATGTATGCAATGCTGTGTACCAGACCTGATGTGTGCCTTGCTATCAGTTTAGCAGGGAGGTACCAAAGTAATCCAGGAGTGGATCACTGGACAGCGGTCAAGAATATCATGAAATACTTGAAAAGGACTAAGGATATGTTTCTCATATATGGAGGTGACAAAGAGCTCGTCGTAAATGGTTATGTCGATGCAAGCTTTGACACTGAACCGGATGACTCTAAGTCACAAACCGGATACGTATTTCTATTAAATGGTGGAGCTGTCAGTTGGTGTAGTTCCAAGCAGAGGGTCGTGGCGGGATCTATGTGTGAAGCGGAATACATAGCTGCTTCGGAAGAAGCAAATGAAGGAGTCTGGATGAAGGAGTTCATATCCGATCTAGGTGTCATACCTAGTGCATCGGGTCCAATGAAAATCTTTTGTGATAATACTGGTGCAATTGCCTTGGCAAAGGAATCCAGATTTCACAAGAGAACTAAGCACATCAAGAGACGCTTCAATTCGATCCGCGATCAAGTCAAGGAGGGAGACATAGAGATTTGCAAGATACATACAGATCTAAATATTGCAGACCCGTTGACTAAGACAATCTCACGAGAAAAACATGATCAGCACCAAGACTCCATGGGTGTTAGAATCATTACAATGTAATCTAGATTATTGACTCTAGTGCAAGTGGGAAATTCAAGGAAATATGCCCTAGAGGCAATAATAAAGTTTTTATTTATATTTCCTTATATCATGCTAAATGTTTATTATTCATGCTAGAATTGTATTAACCGGAAACTTAGTACATGTGTGAATACATAGGCAAACAGAGTGTCACTAGTTTGCCTCTACTTTACTAGCTCGTTGAATAAATGATGGTTATGTTTCCTAACCATAGACATGAGTTGTCATTTGATTAAAGGGATCACATCATTAGAGAATGATGTGATTTACTTGACCCATCCATTAGCTCAGCACCATGATCGTTTAGTTTGTTGCTATTGCTTTCTCCATAACTTATACATGTTCCTTTGACTATGAGATCATGCAACTCCCAAATATCAGAGGAACACTTTGTGTGCTACCAAATGTCACAACATAACTAGGTGATTATAAAGGTGCTCTACAGGTGTCTCCGATGGTGTTTGTTGAGTTGGCATAGATCACGATTAGGATTTGTCACTCCGATTGTCGGAGAAGTATCTCTGGGCCCTCTCGGTAATGAACATCACTATAAGCCTTGCAAGCAATGTTGCTAATAAGTTAGTTACGAGATGTAGCATTATGGAACGAGTAAAGAGACTTGCCGGTAATGATATTGAACTAGGTATTGAGATACCGACGATCGAATCTCGGGCAAGTAACATACCGATGACAAAGGGAACAACATATATTGTTATGCAGTTTGACCGATAAAGATCTTCGTAGAATATGTGGGAGCCAATATGAACATCCAGGTTCCACTATTGGTTATTAACCGGAGACGTGTCTCGGTCATGTCTACATAGTTCTCGAACCCGTAGGGTCCGCACGTTTAACGTTCGGTGATGATCGGTATTATGAGTTTATGTGTTTTGATGAACCGAAGGTATTTCAGAGTCCCGGATTTGATGACGGACATGACGAGGAGTCTCGAAATGGTCGAGACATAAAGATCGATATATTGGAAGCCTGTGTTTGGACATCAGAATGGTTCTGCATGAGTTCGGGCATTTTACGGAGTACCGTGAGGTTACTGGAACCCCCCGGGGAGTATATGGGCCTTATTGGGCTTTAGGGGAAAGAGAGAGGGGATGCCTAGGGTAGGCCGCGCGCCTCCCCAAGGCCTAGTCCCAATTGGACTAGGTGGGTGGGGCGGCGCCCCCTCCTTCCTTCTCTTCTCTCCTTCCCTTCCTTCTCTCCTACTCCTACTTGGAAAGGGGGGAATCCTACTCCTGATGGGAGTAGGACTTCCTAGGGCGTGCCATAGTACAGGGCCGGACCTCCCCCTCCTCCACTCCTTTATATATGGGGGAGGGGGCACCCCATAGACACACAAGTTGATCATTGATCTCTTAGCCGTGTGCGGTGCCCCCCCCCCACCATAATCCACCTCGGTCATATCATAGCGGTGCTTAGGCGAAGCCCTGTTCTGGTAGCATCATCATCACCATCATCACGCCATCATGCTGAATAAGCTCTCCCTCGACACTCTGCTGGATCGTGAGTTTGTGGGACGTCACCGGGCCGAACGTGTGCAGATCGCGGAGGTGTCGTACCTTCGGTTCTAGGCTCGGTTGATCGTGAAGACGTACGACTACATCAACCACGTTGTCATAACGCTTCCACTTACGAACTGCGAGGGTACATGGACAACGCTCTTCCCTCTCGTTGCTATGCATCACCATGATCTTGCGTGTGGGTAGGATTTTTTTTGAAATTACTATGTTCCCCAACAGAACCTTCTAGTGAGTTGCTCGGGTTTGTGAGGGGGCTGTGTCCAAACTTTCGTCAAACAGGCCAATTTTTTTACCACATTATCTTGGTGGCATGACATTACATCAAGCAAGGTTTCATGTTTTTCTAATCATTTTTTTTGGAATTAAAATGACATGGCACTCCATGAATGTGCCCATGCCGTGAGACCAATATGTTTGAAAATTCCTTCTAATATACTGCACATGGAATTAACTCGCACACAAGTACACAAATATGATTTTTCAAACCGTTATGCTTAACCATTGCATGTAGATGTATTTCAAATTTGAATTACGGACATTAAATGGCTAGGAAATCACTTAAACGTCTTTAAAAGGTCGAATGACCCCTGAAATTTTCCAAATTTTCACATGACAGTTATATTAGTGCAAATTAAACGTATAAAAAAATTGAAGGCCGTAAGAGGAAGCTATTTCCCATTCGTCATCAAACATGCATTGTTCCATCTTGGAACCATGAACCTTCTAGTGAGTTGCTCCGGTTTGTGAGGGGGTGTGTCCAAACTTTCATCAAATAGGCCAATTTTTTTAACCACATCATCTTGGTGGCATGACATTACATGAAGCAAGGTTTCATGTTTTTCTGATCATTTTTTAATTTTTTAGAATTAAAATGCCATGGCACTCCATGCATACATATGCATGTGTCCATGTCATGAGACCAATATGTTTGAAAAATCCTTCTAATTTACTTCATATGGAATTAACTCGCACACAAGTACACAAATATGATTTTTCAAACCGTTATGGTTAGCCGTTGCATGTAGATGTAGTTAAAATTTGAATTACGGTCATTAAATGGCTAGAAAATCACTTAAATGTCTTTAAACGGTCAAATGATTCCTCAAATTTTCCAAATTTTCACATGACAGTTGTATTAGTGCACGTTAAACATACAAAAAAATGAAGGCCGTAAAAGGAAGATATCTCCTATTCGTCATCAAACATGCATTGTTCCCTCTCGGAACCACGAGCCTTCTAGTGAGTTGCTCCGGTTTGTGAGGGGGGTGTCCAAACTTTCGTCAAACATGTCAATTTTTTACCACATCAACTTGGTGGCTTGACAATACATCAAGCAAGGTTTCATTTTTTTCTGATCATTTTTTATATTTTTGGAATTAAAATGCCATGGCACCCATGCATACATATGCATGTGTCCATTACGTGCGACCAATATGTTTGAAAATTCCTTCTAATTTACTGCACATGGAATTAACTTCCAGATAAGTACACGAATATGACTTTCAAACCATTATGGTTAGGCATTGCTTGTAGATGTAGTTGAAATTTGAATTACGGTCATTAAATGGCTAGAAAATCACTTAAATGTCTTTAAAAGGTCAAATGACCCCTAGAATTTTCCAAATTTTCACATTCCAGTTGTATTAGTGCATGTTAAATGTGGAAAAAAAATTGAAGGCCGTAATAGGAAGCTATCTCCTGTTCGTCATCAAACATGCATTGTTCCCTCTCAGAATCACGAGCCTTTTAGTGAGTTGCTCCGGTTTGTGAGGGGTGTGTGTCCAAACTTTCATCAAACATGCCAATTTTTTTACCACATCATCTTGGTGGCATGACATTACATCAACCAAGGTTTCATGTGTTTCTGATCATTTTTTAATTTTTTGGAATTAAAATGCCATGGCACTCCATGCATACATATGCATGTGTCCATGTCGTGAGACCAATATGTTTGAAAATTCCTTCGAATTTACTGCACATGGATTTAACTCGCACATAAGTACACAAATATGATTTCTCAAACCGTTATGGTTAGCCATTGCATGTAGATGTAGTTCAAATTTGAATTACGTTCATTAAATGGCTAGAAAATCACTTAAATGTCTTTAAAAGGTCAAATGACCCCTGAAATTTTCCTAATTTTCACAAGACACTTGTATTAGTGCATGTTACACGTAGAAACAATTTGAAGGCTATAAGAGGAAGCTATCTCCCGGTCGTCATCAAACATGCATTTTCCCTCTCGGAACAACGAGCCTTCTAGCGACTTGCTCCAGCTTGTGAGGGGTGTGTGTCCAAAATTTCGTCACACATGGCAAATTTTTTACCACATCATCTTGGTGGCATGACATTACATCAACCAACATTTCATGTGTTTTTGATATTTTTTAAAAAAATTGGAATTTAAATGCCATGGCACTCCATGCTTAATTGTGTCATAGCCGTTAGACCAATATGTTTGAAAATTCCTTCCAATTTACTGCACATGGAATTAAATCGCACACAAGTACACAAACTATGACTTTTCAAACCGTTATGCTTAGCTGTTGCATGTACATGTAGTTCAAATTTCAATTACGGTCATTAAATGGCTAGAAAATCACTTAAATGTCTTAAAAGGTCAAATGACCGCTAAATTTTTCCAAAATTTGACTTGACAGTTGTATTGGTACTACCAATTTTCTCATACATTTAAAACACCATCCGTTGCCACTTTACTCCAAATTCGTCTTTCATAGCTAATAAAAGATATCTGCAACATCAGACACAGTTATTTTCTAGGAACTATTTGCGATGAAAATATCTGGGTTTATTTAAGTCTTCCTCCTTAAGCTTCGCTGGCTTGTCTGCTATAGTGCCGGCAACCCCCGAATCCCCGAATCTCGATCCCCATTCCCGCACCCACTTCTTGCAAAGATGATGTCGTGCAAACACTTCGTGAAGGCCCTTATTATGGCCGCGTCCCCCCCAGCGCTGCCGCCTGCGCCGAGAGCGTGACCTGCCTACGCCGAGAGTGCCGCCGCATCCGCATTGAGCGCGGCCGCTTCCGTTGAGAGGGCGTCTACGGCAGCCGACAGGGCAACTGCAGTAGCCGAGACAGCTGTAGCTGCTGCTGCAACGGCGGATGCAAACGCGGAGAGCGCTCGAGGTGCCGTCTGTGCCGCCGATGTCACCCTGCCCCGGGTCGAGGCCATCGATGCCAAGATCGAGGATGCACACGCCAAGATATTCCAGGCCACCTCGGACTCCAGCATGCAACCCACATATGAAAAGGCGGTGGTGGCCATGGAGCACCTGCTTGCTCATGAGGTCTCTGAGCGGGACCTGGAGATGCAGGAGGCGGCGGAGATCGAGGAGAGCCGGGAGGAGGAGTTGCGCGTGGCCGAGGTAGAGAAGAGTCTGTCCGTCAAGGAATCGGCGGTGGAGTACCAACGTGAGCTCTGGCACAGCCACTACTACGAGTACTACAACTTGAGGGTGGCCCCGAGGACGAGGATGAGGACGAGGACGCGGTCGACTTCAGCAGGGGGACGCGGAGTCCACCAACGGCAGCATGTCGCCAGGACAAGTCATCGACGTCTCATCTAACACCGGTGATGCATAGACCGACGCGACAACAGATTTGTTAAAATTATGCGTACTTAGGTTTTGTTTTTAATGCTGGTCTTTTGTTAGAGAAATGTTTAGGTCAACTAGTTCTGTTTAATTACTAAAATTGCTCGATTCAGTAAGTGTGGTTTGTTTGTTGTACGCTCTTTTGTATGCCCAATTTAGCAAGCGATATTAAATTATGCAATGACGTACCCGGGGAAATTTCCACCAAAATTTGAATTATCAAACTCATCCCATGCGTGTAAAGCAGAAGAATCGTTTGCGATGCACACAATCGTTCAAAGTGAATGGTCCGGCGGCACCGCGCGCAAAGTTTCCCTCCACATTTCCAAAATTTTGGCCTACCGCCAAAATATCTACCCCCGCCCCCTCCCCCCTTCCCCACCCCCTTTTCTCCCTGACCACAAGTCACATTTACCATGTTTCCTCCTTCCTTCCTTCCTTCCTAAGCTATAGCCGCTTCCTCGCACTCGTCATCTCGCATCCTACTGCCGGGGTCGCCATGGTCTTCTTCAAAGACCTCTCCAGCGGTTCCTCCTCCCGCGACGACTCCTTCAACACCCGAGTATGCCTCTCTTCTCTCTCTCGGGCTATGATTTGGAATGAAGGATTTTTACCCGGTGGTTGATTTGAGTCACTTCTTCCTCTTGTGGCTCCCTAGGACCGTCAGTGCCAACGAATGGAGCGGGGTGGCTGAAGATCTATCTGCTCGTTGTCACCATCAATCTCCATGCGTGAAGCTAGTTGCGTTTGAATCTGTGGACAATGGGAGGAAGTTTCTGGCTTGTGCAGAGAAGGTTAGACCCTCTTTCGTTGTTACAAATCATTTGTTAGATGTGATTCAGACATTGTCACGGTCCCAACCCATTCATACCACACCTTCAACCAAACGCATCCTAAGACAGTGTCATAGTTTGTACCTAGTATCTAAAATTGTTGCCATCTCATCAGCGATGCCATTAGAAAATTATTTGGCACCGCTTCAGCAGTTTGTGTAGCCAACTTTGGTCCACACATTTGAGCAGCCAAGCAGTAAAATACTAAATCTTTATGGCACAAAGGAACTGGGCATCGGAGCAACTAGGTGCTCCAGAGTCCGGGTCCCTATTTTTTTCCGCTGCATGGGCTCGCCAGTGCAGGGCACCGGTGTGAGATGTAGTGCTATTAATTCTATGTTACTAAATTTGTGCATGTACACACCTATTAGTATCAATTTGCTGTCATCCAAACACTGTCTCTATGCTGTTGCAGTTATATTTCCCTTCCTCATAAAATGTTCGATTTGTTATTTATTATAGATGAGTAAGACCTTGTAGCGTTGTTGTAGTTAATTAGAGCTTCTGATGTTCCAGAATTTGGTTGTTGTCTCGGTAGCAATTAATTCATTTGCACATTGATATTTTTGAGAAGATATGTCATAATTAACATGTTTCTTTAGTTTTTCAAAATAAGCATTGGTGATTTTCTATGTTGCTATAAACCCATTTCCCCTACAATTGTTACTGATCTAGTTTTAAATATTATAGGATGAACGGAAGTGTTCTTACTTGGAGTGGATTGATCAAAAGTGGCCACGGTCTTTGAAGATGTGCCTAGCGAAGCTCTGGAGCATGTATGAGGAAGAGAAGAGAGAAAGTGTTGTCAACGCTGAAGAATATTTGAAGATGCGGGATAAAATGAGGAAGGTGGAGAATGAGCTCAGATTTTTTAAATCAGACTTTGCTAAGATGGTGTTGGCGAAGGAGGAGGCACTTTCCCAGTTGGCCAGTGTAAAATAGGTTCTTACCGAACTGAAAGTAGAGGTGGATAAGACAAGCCTGGATGATCTCGATTAGGGAAATGAATATATTGTTCTTATGAAGTTGAACTAGCTATATGTTGTACTGTGTTGTTTTCACGTAGCTATCGTAGAATGATGTTAAAATATATTTATGTAACTGATATGAAATTGGCAAACAACTGTTCGATATGAAATGTGAATTTGTGTAATACTAGAATTATTAATTGTAAACTAATAAAACTGCTAAATGTGTGATGAACCTTTGCAAACGGTTCTAGAAGTAAAAGCGCTTGTGATGGATAGCCCAATGCCACACGGTTTTCTTCGTCAAATCGTGTGTGATGTAGCTGATAAAAGCAAACGGTTAACCAAGGCAGAGTGTGTGTCATAGTTACACCTTTCACACACGAGCCTACACATAAAACTTTGTGGGATGTACATACGAACGGAAACGTTTCCCTAGATTGACTATGTGGGATGTACATCAGAATGGAAACGTATTCCTTGGATTGACTGTGTGTGATATGCATAGGAACGAAAATGTTTTCCCTGGATTGACTGTGTGGGATGTACATAACAACGGAAACGTCTTCCTTGGATTGACTGTTTGTGATATACATACGAACGGAAATGTTTTCCTGGGATTCACCGTTTGGGATGTACATACAAACAGAAATGATTGGATTTCGATGCCTCGCCCGACCGCACACGAGCTCATTTTGTCCCAGCCTGTGTCCCAGGAGGGCCTACCCCCGACGATTTCTGGGTCGTGTGGGAAGGACCCCCTATCGCCCACACTCACTTGGCGATGGTTCCAAATGCCGTCACAGAAAGGGGTTAAAAACCTTTTGTACAGCACTGACGCGTACCAGTGATAGAGAAAGTATGGACTAAACAGACACATTGTCATACATCGTCAATCACTCCAACATGTCGTGCCATCCATCCAAGTCAGGGAGATAGTCCTCGAGCGCAGTGAAAGGCTTAAGGTCAAGACGCTGAGCGGCTACGCGTGTTCGGACGTCTTCCCGCGACATTTTGCCCTTCTTCATAGAACATCCCTGTTTTTTCGAGGACCTCCTTCATGATGATTTGGGAAAGTTCACGTTGGATGTGATAGAACTCAGCTCGAAGTCGATGATCCGGGATATCTCCTACATTTGTTGCCCATTGCAGAATATGGGCATCGCCAGATCTAAGTGACATGAGAAGGTTCTGCTGATCCCGTCTATACTCCAGCATGTGGTGGAGGACATAGAATCCATCATTGAGAGTATCACTCGGTTGTTGGATGCAACAGAAGTTATTCTTATGGCCAAAGCAGGGCGCGCGGTTTCTTGTCTTCTTGAGCGTGATCTCTCCACCCCGTAGGTCGTAGGTAAAGATAGCACTGTCGAGAACAGACTTGATGTGGGTGTAATCCTTTTTCTTCATGTTCTTTGACGAGTCCAAGTAAAGAGCATGGGAGAATCAGGGGTAAAGGATGATGAGGATGGCGCGCTCGTCACTGCGCAAAATAAGTACACCTCAAATTAGCCTCACGCATGATGATTGAATTCGGAGGAAGGATATCTGCGCGGATGACTTACATGGGATGATAAGGCACGAGAATCATCTCCTTGTCATTATTGCCGACCATGAAATCGCCGATGTAGTTACTCGCGTATTCATGGTTCTTTGGGCAGACTGCCAAGAAGCCCTCATGCGTGAAGTACGTGTCAGCGACACAGATATAAGGTATCTACTCAGTCCTGATGATATAGTTCATGTACAAGGCAAAAAGGTGGACAAAAGTAAAATCTAGCTTTTTTAAGTGAAACATGTCGAAGATGTAATTGAATCAAAGGAAGAACTTCTCTGCGGGGAATGTGTCAATGTACAAACTTTGTTGCGACACGTTTACCATGTAGAGCGGGTATCCTTGATTTTTTGAGGTGATCAGGCTTTTCTCTCTCCGCAGCACATCGTCATGAAGTCTCCTTATATCACCGTATATGGCCTCTACCGCTGCCTTAGGTAGGATCGGATCACCGGGGATATGCCATTTTGCTGCACCGGGGATAGGTATACGGTCTTGAACCCGAGGCTGCGGACGTGTCTACATCATAGAAGCAGCTTTGTTTCCTTCCCTCGCTCTCTTCCTATGCCTCTATGCTGCTGGAAGGTCGTCTATAATACGTTCATCCTCCGGCAATTCAGGCACCGACTCATGACGCTCAAACCATGAGTACTCATACTGCTGATCCATCAATCCTGCATCATCATAAGGGCCAGTATTGAGATACTGTAGTGTCATCGTCATCCTCATCGATGGCATCGATATCATGCATTGCTTCTTCAACGGCAGCGATGTCATCAGCGACTAATGGAGTCTCTTCCTCACCCTGTCTGCTATCACCTGGCATGACAGGCGATGCTAACTGGGTAGGTGGGGTGTTGATGTTCATACCTTGGTGAGGCTGCATGGTCGTGGGTGTGCTCTCGGCCGCCTCCAGACGAAGCAAACTCTTTGGCCACAAGAGGACCCAACTCTTGCAATCGCCAAGCCGCCACGGGGTCTCGTCGTCATCTCCCCCTAGTACCAGAGGAGCCAAATTCTCATCGCCCGGTTTGACACTAGTCACGGAAACCTTGAAGACGTCAAGGGGGATCGGACGGTTGTGGAACAATTGTTCCTCCGGCTTCACTATCGTCGCCTTCCCCATGTCCACCTTCTGGCAGCTAATTTTGTACAGTATGGTGCACGGGGTTACATCGGCCTGCAAAGACATGTCTGCAACATGATACATCCAAAATGCAATGGAAATGGGAGATTATACATATATTGAAGAGGGCCGGTGTGACAGGTACCATGATGGCATCGAGTTCAGCCAAAGACGAAGCACCGCCGAGCGCGTCCGAGATGGAGGATGGGCTGCTATGAGCAGGTGCAGGAGCTAGTGCAGCAGCAGGTGTGGGAGCTGGTGCGGGAGCAGGTGTTGGTGCAACTCTAGTCGAGCTGCTCCCCAAGAAATTGGAAAGGGGAAAGTCCGCTGCATCCTTATTTGGATTTTGCTTGGTCTACTGACGACAGCCGGAAGACACTGTATGAAGCTGCAATCTCCTCTTTTGCGGCGGCTACCGCTGCTTTGACAGTCTCAGCTGATTTCTTACCAACCACAATCACAACCTTCTTGTCGATGTTTTCTTCATTTAACCTCTGTCTTTCCTTTCTCTCCTCCGTGGTCTCACGGTCCACGTGTCGCTGTCTCTGACGCCATGCACGCGTCCATACGACGGCCGAGTGTTCTCAAGAGTCCTTTCAATATGTTCAAGGCCCGGTTGAATGGGGTGTCGTGGTTCTAAGTCTGACAGTAGAATGGGGGGTAGGAATGCAGAGGCAAGATCCTAGCTATGCAGGAGTTGTACACGCGAGTTTTACGAGTTCAGGCCCTTCTTGGAGGAAGTAACAGCCCTATGTCTCGAAAACTGGAGGCGGTTGACTGGATTATATGCGTGTGAGTTACAGCGGGTGCGAACCCTTATGCCTATGGATGGGGGTGGCTTATATAGAGTGCGCGAGAACCCCAGCTAGCCCACGTCATAGAGGGTTTAAGGTACATTGAAGGAAGAACGTTACTGGTAACGCCCACACTAAAGTGCTATAAATGATAATTAAGCCTATAAGTAAATGCTCGACCGTTGCTCATGTAGAGTGGCTTTAGCTCTTCTGTCCGTCGAGTGACTTCTGCGATGGTCGAGTGACATTGATTCTTCAGAGTGGAATGTCTCTGGTCGAGTGGATGATGGTACCCTTTGAATGATCCTGGCTTTAGGGTGGTGTCCAAGGGGAGGATGTCTAGGTCAGGTCTATGACCCAACCCTAGGTACATAGCTTCATCATGAGCCCCCGAATGGTTCAGGGTTCGAGTGGAGAAGGAGATGATAATCTCTCCAATTCAGCTTTCGTGCTTTGAGAATGCCTCGCCCAGAGGTCGAATGAACATTCATGATGGCTTCAACTGCTTGTTCAGTCGCCTTCATCCATTCTTGGTTTTGTCGAGTGAACTTTCGTTGTTAAGTTTCGAGTGTTGATATGGAAAAAATATTCCATCTGACGGGTTGTTCTGCCGTCTACGGATTTCACGGGATTCGAATTTTGGTAGCGCGCCGGGTGGGGGAGGCCGCAGTAATCGGGATGGATTAGGCAGGTCGCCTCGATCTCTGCACCACCTTTTTTGCCATGTATCACGCGCGCGACTGTTGCGGGATTTGATAAGATCGTCCGGGCCTACAAGTCAGTCACTCGGAAGTGACCTTATATAAGTCACCGGACCGGGGCTTTTGAACAATGCGCCTCCATTCTTCTTCCTCCTCCTCAGATTCCTCCGCTGCGCCTGCTTCTGCTCTCGGCGTCGTCGCCCCGCTTGAACTCGATTTGCTGCCATGGGGAAGGAGAAGACGATGGCGTTGGAGCGTGCGAAGAAGGCGACGACGAAGGCGAAAGGGAAGAAGACCAGCTGGGGCGGATCTTCGTCGAGGTCCGGCTTGCCGCCTGGCTGGATCCAGGGCGACTGGATCCGCTCGACAATCAGTCAAGATGACATCGACGACCTGGTTGAGGGGGTACTGATCCCCCACGAATCGGCGCGGCTCCCGGGGAACGAGATTGAGTCGCAGTCGTAGGAGGGTGAGTGCGTTCTCCTTGCCACCCATGTCGACCGCGGGTTTTCTTTGCCTCCCCACCCTTTATTTTGCGGTTTCTTGAACTACTTTTGGGCTCAACTCCACCACTTTTCTCCAAACACCATCGTGTACCTTGCTGCTTTCGTGTCCATGTGCGAGAACTTCTTGGGTTGTCGACCACACTGGGGTCTCTTCAAGCACATATTCACATGTCGCTCTCAGACGGCCAAGAAGGCCAACCCGAATGACGAGAGGATGCACGTGATACAGATCTACGGGGGTCTTGGAATTCAAATGAGGAACAAAAGCACTTTCCCAACTATGATCCTTCCTAACTCGGTCCGGGGTTGGCAATCGACCTGGTTCTACTGCAAGGACCAGCCGACTCCGGGCCAGTCGACTGGACTTCCCCCCTTTTCCATGGCTCGAGTGGAGAAGCCCTCCACCTTGAGAGTGATCCCGGAGGAGAAGGCGCAGGTGAAGGTGTTGGTCTAGCGGGTTGTCCAACTTGTCTGCGACAGAGTGACCGGTATGGACCTGTTGGAGGTCTTCCTCAATCGACGCATCCAACCACTCCAAGCTCGTGACCATCCGATGTGGATGTACTCGGGACTCGAGGATTCCACTCGGATCCACCCGGAGGATGTTAGCGAGGACACGATGGAGCAGTGGCTGAGGGGTATTACCGGCAACAAGGATAATCCCCGAGGGTCCAAGAGGGTGGTTCCATTCGACCATTCGCGCCAGCCGGAACAGGTACGATTCTGCACTATCGAGTGTCTTCTTGTTTTACCATGTAGCATCTTGTTGACGGTCGACTATCTTTCTTTTATTCCTTGTCTTTCAGGCTCTTGTTGATATGTACTCAATGCCCAGTGGAGTGCGGGAGAAAAATGTTGCGGGAGAGGCGAGCGGGGGTGATAGTGGCGAGTGGCACTTGGATGCTGAGGAGGACGAGGAGAGCGACGACCCGAGTGACGAAGAAGAGGTTGACTCGCCTCCGCGCAAAGAAAGGAGGTCCAAGCACGCTCACGACCCGGCAAGCACCCCTGACCTGGTGTCCGCACCAACTGGGCAGTCTTCAAAGCGCCCTCGGACATCTTCTCCGGTGCCGACCGAGAAAGTATCGAAATAGCTCAAGACCGCGCTGCTCCAGCGCCGAAACCATTGATGGTCGCATCCTCCAAACCGCCGAAGGCTTTTCCCAGAATCAAAGTGACAATTCCCACCATCTCTGGGTAACCATCTAACCTGATCCTTTGGTCGACTCAAGTAACAAAACATAACCGACTGAATGCTGACATTTGCAGTGCTGCTACTTCTGGAACTTCCTCTCGCCAATACCGAGACAAGGAAATAGAAGACGCGGTTACCTCCAACCCATGTACAATTCTCGTGATCTTGTTCTTGATTATTTGGTCAATTAAATTCTGGCGATTCACTTGGGGTCGACTGATTTATTTGCAGCCCCACCCAACATTATCAAGCTTCCGGATGATGATGAAGATGTGGTCCCAAGGCCCAGAAAGAACAAAAAAGTAGTGGCTGGCAAGACATCTCAGTCGGGACTGACGACAGAACCAACCGTCCAACAACCTAAAGATGCAGGTGGGGCCTCTGTAACTTTTGTTGTCCCATTGTCGAGTGAGCGTCCCGCGCCGTCGATTGTACCAGTGTTTCCTTCAGCCGTCCAACCTCAGGCCTCGGAGCTCCAAGCTGCCGCATCTGGGCCGTCTGCTCCCTTCTTCACCAACTATCATGTTCCGGAAAACCAGTCGGACGCCGCTGTAGAGGCCATCCGTCAGGCTAGCGTGATGATGGAGCGGATGAAGATGGTGCACGACAATAGCCAGGCTGCTTACGATGCCAGCGCGGCTCTTCGGGCCAATGTCCAGGTAAGTTGGCTTTCGACTGTCATTGATTTATTAGGATATGCTACCTGAAATATTTTCTTTCATACAATCTCTTATTGTTTGCGTCAAGTCTGTACACCCACTGGGTGTTTTGTTGTCTTTAGTATTAGCGTTCTTGCACTCAGCCTGGTCGAGTGGGATCTGAATCGGTGGGGGCACGCTAAGTGCACCCACTGGGTGTAGTCCCCGAGACCGCAGTCGACCGCGGGCAGTCAGCTGGGATCTGAGTACTTCTTTTCACTTTCCTTTCTTCCACTCAACCCGGGCGGACCGGCCTAGTGGGATCTGAACTAGTGGGGGCACGTCAAGTGCACCCACTGGGTGTAGTCCCCGAGACCGCGGTCGACTGCTGGCAGTCAGCCGGGGTCTGAATAGTTCTTCTCTCTTTCTTCTTCTGTTTTTTACTCGGCCCGGGCGGACCGGTCGAGTGGGATCTGAATCAGTGGGGGCACGCCAAGTGCACCCGCTGGGTGTAGTCCCCGAGACCGCGGTCGACTGCGGGCAGTCGGCTGGGGTCTGAGTAAACTTTTAAGTTTTATTCACTCGGAAGTAAATAATCTTTGATCTTGTTGATTGATATGTCTTTTACCCTCTGCAGAAATCTTGTACTCTCATTTCCAAGTTCGCCAAATTTGACGAGAAGCAGAGGCAACTCAACCTTGACTTGGAGCTGGCTCAACAAAAATTGAAGAAACCTCAAGATGAAGCTGCTGGTATGGAAGGTAACTGCCTGTCGACTGCTCACGTCGATTGTCCTTTAAAATATTTCTTCGATCTCTTGTTTGATCCGATTGCTTATTTTGCAGAGAAATGAGGTTGGCTCTGGAGAAGAAGGACTTGGACCTTGCAGCTGAGCAGAAGGAGGCTCAAGATAAGACTGCCCTTGTTGACCAGAAGCTGGCTTCGTTCAGAGTGCTGGAAGAAGAAGTAAGCAAGCTGAAGTCCTGTCTCACTGAATCCAACCGAGAGGTAACTCGTCTGAAGAAGGATAAGATGGCTCTGAATGAGAAGCTGGAATCCATGGCTCGTAAGAGAAATGACGTGGAAGCTTATCTGAGAACTCTTGCCAAGAAGCTCTTTCTTCTGCTTGAAGGTACTCCTCTTAATCCGACTGCTTTACTGCTTGCTAGTTAGTCCACTCCAGTCGACTCACTAACTCCTTGACTGCAGAATTCTGCCAAAAATTAGACAAGGAGACTGGACGAATCGAGACGGGTTTGGACCCTATTGTTTCTCCAGTCGGCGACGAGGCTGCCATGAATGTGCTTCGACTGGAATCCCGTGTCGCCAGTGTTACAAGTTACCTCGCTCGTCTGAAGGTGGCAGTTTCACGGATCGACTCACCACTCTGGCCAAGGGCGACGCTTCAAAATGACCTCGAGTCCCTAATGGCTCGCCTCAACGAAGTCCCTGGTCGAGTGCAAGAATGGAAGAAGTCCTTTGCCCAGTGTGGTGCTGATGTGGCATTGTCCTTGGTAAGAGTCCACTGCAAGGAAACCCGCGAAGATAAGCTGGCGGCAATCAAGGTCGCCAACACCAAAATACATGATTTCCAGTCCTTTATGGAGAATTTCATCGCTGCTACCACTCGGATTGCAGATGGAATTGACTTGGACGAATTCGTCGAACCCGCCAGCCCTCCTCCTGCCGAATAAACAAACTTTGAGATTTAAATCTGCCTTAAATTTGCCTCAGAATGCCGAGTGGTTGCTGTAACTGTTAAACTCCTTCAGGCTCGATGCTCAAATACTTTTGATCCATCATCTGGAATTTTTAGGATCTGTCTGAACTTGGTTTATTTCTAAATATGCTTGTATTTGCCTTCGAGTGAGATTTGCTCTTTACTCTGAATAATCTTTCGACCTGCATCTCATTGTCCTTGCGGACAGGGGTGGAGCGCATGTTGTATTTGTGGCGCAGCTCCGAAGGAGAAGGTTGCAGTCGACCTGCATCTCGTCGTCCTTGCGGATGGGGATGGAGCGCACGTTGTACTTGTGGCGTAGCTCCAAAGGAGAAGGTTGCAGTCGACCTACACATCGTCGTCCTTGCGGATAATGATGGACTTTAAACCTTAGGCGAGTACTGGACTGCAGCTAAGCCCCCGAGTGGGAGGGTTTCTCACCACTCGGTAGGATTTTTCAAACTTGGCGAGTACTGGACTGCAGCTAAGCCCCCGAGTGGGAGGGTTGGTCACCACTTGGTAGGATTTTACAAACTTAGGTGAGTACTGGACTGCAGCTAAGCCCCCGAGTGGGAGTGTTGCTCACCACTCGGTAGGATTTTACAAACTTAGGCGAGTACTGGACTGCAGCTAAGCCCCCGAGTGGGAGGGTTGCTCACCACTCGGTAGGATTTTTCAAACTTAGGCAAGTACTGGACTGCAGCTAAGCCTCCGAGTGGGAGGCTTTCTCACTACTCGGTAGGATTTTTTAAACTTAGGCGAGTACTCGACTGCAGCTAAGCCCCCTAGTGGGAGGGTTGCTCACCACTCGGTAGGATTTTTTCAACTTAGGCGAGTACTGGACTGCAGCTAGGCCCCCGATTGGAAGCTTGCTCACCACTCGGTAGGATTTTTTAAAATTAGGCGAGTACTAGACTGTAGCTAAGCCCCCGAGTGGGAGGGTTGCTCACCACTCGGTAGGATTTTTTAAACTTAGGCGAGTACTGGACTGCAGCTAAGCCCCCGAGTGGGAGGGTTGCTCACCACTCGGTAGGATTTTTCAAACTTAGAATTATTGGACTGCAGCTAAGCCTCCGAGTGGGAAGCTTGCTCACCACTCGGTAGGATTTTTTAAACTTAGGCGAGTACTGGACTGCAGCTAAGCCTCCGAGTGGGAGGGTTGCTCACCACTCGGTAGAATTTTCAAAATTAGGTGAGTACTGGACTGCAGCTAAGCCTTCGAGTGGGAGACTTGTTCACCACTCGGTAGGATTTTTTAAACTTAGGCGAGTACTGGACTGCAGCTAAGCCTTCGGGTGGGAGGCTTGTTCACCACTCGGTAGGATTTTTTAAACTTAGGCGAGTACTGGACTGCAGCTAAGCCCCCGACTGGGAGAGTTGCTCACCACTCGGTAGGATTTTTTAAACTTAGGCGAGTATTGGACTGCAGCTATGCCCCCGAGTGGGAGGCTTGCTCACCACTCGGTAGGATTTTTTAAACTTAGGCGAAACGGATTCGCAGCTAAGCCTCCGAGTGGGAGGCTTGCTCACCACTAGGTAGGATTTTCTTTTAAACTTAGGCGAAACAAATTTGCAGCTAAGCCACCCACTAGGGATTTTAGACGCAAATAAAAGCAACAACAATCGTTTAAGAGGACTGTAAAGCTCTTGTCTTTGATAAGCAAATTACAAAGATACTTCTTATTACATTTTATTCGAATGGGTACTTAAGTGTAAAAGGAGCGGAGCAACTCCGCATTCCAAGCCCGTGGCTCGTCCTTCTTATGCTCGACATTGTAAAGGTGGTATGCTCCATTGTGGAGCACTCTGGTGACAATGAAGGGGCCTTCCCAAGCAGGAGCGAGCCTGTGTGGTTTCTGCTGATCCACTCGAAGAACCAAGTCTCCCTCTTGAAAGGCTCGACCTTTCACATTTCTAGCGTAAAATCGACACAAGTCTTGCTGATAAATGGTCGACCGGATCAAGGCCATCTCTCTTTCCTCCTCTAGGAGGTCGCCTGCGTCCTGCCGAGCTTGTTCTGCTTCGTCTTCAGAGAAGAGCTCGACTCGTGGTGCATTGTGAAGTAAGTCACTCGGTAGAACAACTTTAGCTCCATAGACCAAGAAGAATGGAGTTCGGCCAGTCAACCGATTTGGAGTTGTCCTCAATCCCCAAAGAAATGATGGAAGTTCATCAACCCAGGCGCCCGCTGCATGTTTGAGGTCTCGCATCAGTCGGGGTTTCAACCCTTTGAGAATCAGGCCATTTTCTCTCTCTGCTTGTCCATTCGACTGGGGATGGGCGACTGAAGCATAGTCGACTCGTGTGCTTTGGGAGGTGCAGAAGGCTCTGAACTCATCTGAATCGAAGTTCGATCCATTGTCAGTGATGATGCTATGTGGAACTCCGTATCTGAATGTCAATTCTCTGATGAAGCTAATGGCAGTACTAGCTTCCAGATTCTTGATAGGTTTGGCTTCAATCCACTTGGTAAACTTGTCAACTTCTACAAGCACGTGAGTGAAGCCACTCCAGCCAGTCCTCGACTGTCCAACCATATCTAATCCCCAAACATCAAAGTGCCAGACGAGTGGGATGGTCTTCAAGGCTGACGCAGGTTTGTGGGACATATTGGAGTAAAACAGGAAACCTTCACATCTGTCGACTATATCTTTCGCCATTTCATTTGCTCGTGGACAATAAAATCCAGCTCGGTATGCTTTAGCCACGATGGTCCTAGAGGACGCATGGTAGCCATAGGTACCCGAGTGGATGTCGTTGAGGATCGCTAGACCTTCTTCCCGGGTTATGCATTTCTGGCTGACTCCGGTTACACTTTCCCTGAACAGCTGTCAACTTATCACAGTAAAGGCTTTGGATCGATGGACGATCTGTCGAGCCTCTTCTTCATCCTCTGGGAGTTCCTTCCTAAGGATATACGTGATGTACGACACTGTCCAGTCAGGAGTAATAACCAAAATATCCATGATTAGGTCGACCACGGCTGGAATCTCGACTTCATTCAGATCGGTGGCACTCTTTGGCTGTGGGGGCTCTTCAGTGAAGGGATCTTCTTGAACTGAAGGTGCATGAATATGCTCCAGGAACACATTACTGGGAATGGCTTCTCTCTTGGAACCTATCTTTGCTAAATCATCGGCTGCTTGATTTTTCAGTCGGGGTATATGATGGAGCTCTAACCCCTCAAACTTCTTTTCCAACTTCCTCACCGCGTTACAATAGCCAGTCATGGTTGGGCTTCTAACGTCCCACTCCTTCATCACTTGATTGGCTACCAAATCTGAGTCGCCGTAGACCATGAGGCGATGGACGCTGAGTGAGATGGCCATACATAGCCCATACAAGAGTGCTTCATACTCTGCTTCATTATTGGAGGAATCAAAGTGAATCTAGAGGACATTCTGAGCTTGTCTCCTCAGGGGGATACCAGTCCTACCCCAGCACCGGAACCATTCAGCATCTTAGAACCATCAAAGAACATGGTCCAGTGCTCTGAGTGAACTTGAGTCGGCAGTTGCTGTTCGATCCACTCGGCAAGGAAATCCGCTATTGCTTGGGACTTGATAGCTTTCTTTGGTTCGAACTTGATATCTAAGGGAAGGACTTCAATCGCCCACTTTCCACTCGACCAGTTGCATCTCTGTTGTTCAGAATCTCTGATAATGGAGTGTCGTTGGCAACTGTAATGGAGTGGTCAGAGAAGTAATGTGCGACCTTCTTCGTGCTCATATAAATCCCATAAACAAGCTTCTGATAATGTGGATATCTTTGCTTTGATGGAGTCAAAACTTCAGAAACATAGTATATTGGGCGCTGAACTTTGTAAGCTTTTCCTTCTTCTTCCCGCTCGACCGTAAGTACTATACTGATGACTTGTCCAGTGGCTGCAATGTAAAGAAGTAAAGGCTCTTTGCTGATTGGAGCAGCAAGCACCGGCTGGGTGGAAAGCAGGGCTTTAAGATCTACAAATGCTGCGTCAGCTTCAGGAGTCCACTCGAACTTATCTGACTTCTTCATCAGTCGGTAAAGAGGTAGTGCCTTTTCACTGAGGAGAGAAATGAATCGACTTAGGGCGGCCAAACAACTAGTAAGCTTCTGGACATCATGCACACGCATAGGGTGTTTCATCCGGAGTATGGCACCCACTTTCTCTGGGTTAGCGTCGATCCCTCATTCGGAAACGAGAAAACCGAGTAATTTCCGCCTGGAACTCCAAACGTGCACTTTGATGGATTAAGCTTGATATCATACCTTCTGAGGTTGGCAAAGGTTTCAGCAAGGTCAGCCAGTAGGTCAGAACCTTTATGTGACTTGACCACAATGTCATCCATGTATGCTTCTACATTCCGACTGATCTGAGTGAGTAAACACTTCTGAATCATCCGCATGAATGTGGCTCCAGCGTTCTTCAAGACGAATGGCATAGTGACATAATAGAAGCACCCAAACGGGGTGATGAAAGCTATTTTTATCTCATCGGGTCCATACAGACGGATCTGATGATACCCGGAATAAGCGTCCAAAAAGGACAAACGCTCACACCCCACGGTCGAGTCGACTATTTGGTCGGTGCGAGGGAGAGGAAAGTGATCTTTCGGGCAGGCCCGATTGATATGTTTGAAGTCAATCCACATGCGAAGTGAATCGTCCTTCTTTGGGACCATGACAACATTAGCTAACCACCCAGAGTGATAAATCTCTCGGATAAACTCAGCTGCTAGGAGCCGAGCCACTTCTTCACCGATTGCCTTTCTCTTCTGTACGGTGGACCGTCGAAGATGTTCTTTTACTGGTTTCACTTTTGGGTCGACTCGCAAACGATGCTCAGCCAGCCCCCTGGGAACACCTGGCATGTCAGAAGGTTTCCATGCAAATATGTCCCATTTCTCACGGAGGAACTGGATAAGCGCTTCTTCCTATTTGGAGTCGAGTGTTGCTGAAATGTGAGTCGGAGCAGCATTGGGATCCGTGGGGTGAATATGAATCAGCTTCGTTTCGCCAGACGACTAGAATGCTAAATCTGTGGCAGGCTTCTTAGCTCGCTACAAATCACTCGGATCTGCATTTTTTTGATACTCCTGTAATTCCACTCTTGTCATTTGTGCATCGGCGATCTTTGAGCCTTTCTGGAAGCACTCTTCTGCTTTCTTTCGATTGCCAGTGATAGTGATCACCCCTTTAGGACCAGGCATCTTCAATTTGAGGTACACATAACATGGCTGAGCCATAAAACGTGCATAAGCTGGCCTGCCAAGAATAGCATGATAAGCACTCTGGAAATCCATGACATCAAACGTCAACTTTTCTTTGCGGTAATTATTGGAATCACCGAAAACTACATCAAGGGTGATCTGTCCGAGTGACGTAGCCTTCTTGCCAGGAATAACTCCATGGAAACTCATATTGCTTTCACTGAGTCTGGACATCGGAATGCCCATTCCTTTCAACGTCTCTGCATACAGTATATTCAGACGACTGCCACCATCCATCAGAACCTTAGTCAATCGAGTGCCTTCGACTACTAGGTCGACCACAAGTTCTTGCCTCCCAGGGGTGGCTATGTGCGCTGGGTGATCGGACTGGTCGAATGTAATGGCAGTCTGAGACCATTTCAAATAACTGGGTGTCACCGAAGCGACCATATTCACTTCTCTATTGATGACTTTCAGTCGACTCTTACTCTCAACATCGGCGAAAATCATTAGAGTGGAATTGACATGGGGGTAACCATCATCATCCTCTTCCTCATCCTCAACTTTGTCCGTTTCCTTCTCCTTTTCCTTGGGTTGTTTCTCTCGGAATTGCTGGATTAGGAGTCGACACTGTCGAGTGGTATGCTTCGGGTAAATGAAATTACCCTCTTCATCTTTCTTAGTGTGAATGTGGCATGGTAAATCTAGCACATCATTTCCATCTTGATCTTTTACTTTCTTGGGGTTCCACGTTCCTTTGGGTTTCCCTTTGAACTTTCCTTAAGTCACAGCTAAGGCTTCTCCAGGAGCAGCTGGCTCAGCTTTGCGCTTCTGCTTCCGACTGGAATTCCCTCCTCCGGTTTCATGGGCGACTGTTTGTGCTTGCCACTTCGGAGTCGGTCTTCCTCTTCACCATTGGTGTATTTGGTGGCAATCTCCATCATCCGAGTCAGAGTCATATCTCCTATCTGACCGAATTTCAGATTCAATTCCTGATATTTAACGCCTTCTTTGAAGGCACAAATTGCTTGGTGATCTGACACATTCTCCACCGTATGGTGTAATGTGATCCACCTTCCGATATAATCTCTCAGAGTTTCATTCGGTTTCTAAACGCAACACTGTAATTCTGTCAGCCCTGCTGGCCGTTTGCAAGTACCTTCAAATGTTCTGACAAATACCCGGGCAAGATCTTCCCAAGTATAAATACTACCAGGCGCTAACTGATTCAGCCACGCTCTGGCCGAGCCCTCTAACATCAATGGGAGATGCTTCATGGCCACTTCATTGTTGCCACCACCAATCTGTACAGCCACTCGGTAATCCTCAAGCCAAATGCCAGGCTTGGACTCACCAGTGAACTTACTGACTCCAGTCGCCAGCCTGAAGTTGGGAGGAATCACCGCAGCCCTGATGGCTCTGCTGAAGCACTCTGGACCTGAGACATGCACTCTGATGTTGGTTGGAAAATCTCTGTCGTGGCCTTCTCTGTGAGCTCTGTTTTTGTCGACCAGACCCTAAACAAGAATGGATCTTGCATCAAAGCCCGGTTCTCTGGGGTCGACTGGAATCCTTCATCCACCACTGTGAGGACGTCTGTCATCATGCTGCCGAGGTATGTATGACCCACTCCTTGGAGGAGGCGTGGGCACTCGACGACGATCATCGTGATTGAGTCGGTGATCATACTGCTCATGGTTTCTATACTGATCTCGCCGGTCCCCACGTCCCTCATGCCTTGGGGGCGACCTTGGGCTGTGAGCCGACTGGATTGTGTCTGCAACCATGGATCTGCTATGGATCCTATTCCGCGACTGAGATAGTGATGTATTCTGCTCTCCCGCTGCTCGGAGCAGAGCCCGGATCTGCACCAAACCTCTACCAGCTTCTGACTGGGAAGGTTGAATTGACTCCGCTATTCGAGCCACAGCTGCGAGATTTTGGGTCGGAGTTCGATATACCTGAGTCGGAGGCGGAAAAAGTTGACGTCGACTGGACTCGGGGATACGCTGCCGAGCACGCTTGTCGAGTCCACGCTAGAGGTTCTCTAGTCGAATGCGCTCAGCCAAGTTGGCTAGGCGCGCCTCCTCCAAGGCCTGGGCCTCAGGGGTTTCTCCAACGATAGGAGTGTGAAGCGCATCCATGTTCCGCCGGCGAAGTTCTTCCCTCCGCTGCGAAGAGAGGGGTTCGGGGTGGTACACTTCGTGAACACGCGACGGATCGCCGCCCCCATCGCCTCCGTCTTCACGGGTGAAGCCAGGAGGACTGCGTGGTCCATTGACCATCAAAACTTCTACCGCGGGGTCGCTGCTGTCGCACTCGGATGCAGTCTCTACGGAGCCAGTCGAACAGGCCGTAGAGAGTTTCGTTGGGCTCGATCGCCGCGACTTGGGGGTGGCCGACTGGCGAGCCACCGCATGCTTCACCCACCGCTGAAGCCTGGATCGACCGGAATGTTTGCTCTGGTGGGCTGTAGGGAGTGAGGTCAACACAGGAACCGACCGATACTGAGTCGACGGCTGTCGTAGGAGGACGCCACGGACGCACGCGCGAAAGTGCGTTGCCCTGCGGACGGGGAGTGCCTCGACATCGAGGGGCGCTTCTTGGAGCCAAGCGGAGTCGTTGGCTACAAATACGAGCACGCCGAGACGGATCTCGCGGCCCTCGGCCAAACCTCCACCTAAAACCATGTTGATGGGGATTGGAAAAATCGCAACTTCTCCAACAAGTCGCTAAGACACCCGCCCCACGGTGGGCGCCAACTGTCGTGGTTCTAAATCTGACAGTAGAATGGGGGGTAGGAATGCAGAGGCAAGATCTTAGCTATGGAGGAGTTGTACACGCGAGTTTTACGAGTTCAGGCCCTTCTTGGAGGAAGTAACAGCCCTATGTCTTGGAGCCTAGAGGCGGTCGACTGGATTATATGCGTGTGAGTTACAGGGGGTGCGAACCCTTGTGCCTGTGGAGGAGGATGGCTTATATAGAGTGCGCGAGGACCCCAGCCAGCCCACGTCACAGAGGGTTTAAGGTACATTGAAGGAAGAACGTTACTGGTAATGCCCAAAGTAAAGTGCTATAAATGACAATTAAGCCTATAAGTAAATGCTCGACCGTTGCTCATGCAGAGTGGCTTTAGCTCTTCTGTCCGTCGGGTGACTTCTGCGACAGTCGAGTGACATTGATTCTTCCGAGTGGAATGTCTCTGGTCGAGTGAATTATGGTACCCTTTGAATGATCCTGGCTTTAGGGTGATGTCCTAGAGGAGGATGTCTAGGTCAGGTCTATGACCCTACCCTACGTACATAGCTTCATCATGGGGTGTCCCACTTGGGCCTAGCCAACGCCTCAGACGGTGAGTCGCTTTCAGCCGCAATCCTGTAATGCTCTTTCTGCAAAAGGAACAAGGATCATTTACAAATATGAATAAACATGCAGTCGAATTGATCAGAAGCTAAAATTACCAGCAGTCTCATGAACTCCATCGTGACCACGTCCATCTCGAAAACCTTCTTGATTGGGTCCCAATGGTACCGGGCCCTGATGACGTCACGCTCTTGCGGGACGGTGAACTCCGCCAAGGGATCTAGGATGCCTAGACTTTCGCATTCCGCGTCCTCCTTGGCCCATATGGACCTCTTCCCCATGTAACCATGACTTCCAAGGTGGTGGCACCCCATGTTCCTCTCTTGAAGCCCCTTCATGTACTCCGACTTTTCTTTGGCAGCTTCGGCAACGCAAGCCGCCTTGAATATTTCAAATTGCTCTTTCATAATTGTCGGATTATCCTTTACAATCTCCAAGTAGGGTTCCTTTTTGTCGATGATCCTTGCTTTCACCCTTACTTTCCAGGCGACAACGTGCCGCTATACTTGCCCATGGCATGTTTGTTTATCTTCTTTATTGACGAGTCTTTATCTGGATCAGTATATTTGATTTCATCCCGGCCCGGGAACAAGAATACCTGGTGCAGATTAGTTAGGAGGGACTCCTTCATATCCGGTATCTTCTTTAGTTTCTCATCGTTGATGGTGGCGGTTGCCTGTGGGATGCAGCCTATTTGATTGTCGTAGCATGCGCGTGCTTTCGCAAGCTCTTTTGGCTCAAAATTGCCGTCGTCCACCTCCGTGACCACCAGTCTAGTAGTGATGAGCTGGATTGGGCGTTGTTGCCTCTTGGTGTCGGTTCTATACCGTCTTTGCCAGTCTTGGTGCCGGTCTCGGTGCCGGCTTTAGTGTCAGTGCCGGTCTTGATGTCGGTCTCAGTCTCGGATGTGATAGGTGGGCCCTACAACAACCGTTTCTCATCGAGAAGGTTCAAATAGGCGTCTGCTGTCGCGTCATCGTTGCAATCACCAGAACCCTGTCCTTCATCGTTGCTAGCCATGTTTCCTATGATTAAATCTAGTCAATTAATTCTATACCTAATAAAATGAATAATGACATAAAAAGGCCAATGTTTTGCAGGAATGTTGATTCATTCCCGTTGCAGCAAATCCCGGGCACTCGATATGTCCTAGTTAGTAGCACAAGTCATGCCGAAATGCTCGGAAAATTTTGGCATGACCTGTCCTACAAACTGGACAAATAGAGCACCTGAAATTTGCCGGAACGGACATGAATCAACATTCCGGCAAAACATTGGCCACTCGGAATCATTCCCTACAAACAACAAAAGGCCACTTGGGCACAATCGAACCACTTCAATGTTGCATAATAATGGAATATGCAAATGAACATCAATGACATATATCATATAACATCAATCTTGTTTTTTGTTTACATAGCAACACTTACTTTAACCAAGTTCTCAAAAAGAAAAACAATTCTATTTTTTGTTTATAGCTAAATGCCATAGCTACTGTTTTTTATTTATAGCTAAATACTTTTGTTTTTTGGTCTAAAGCTAAAAGTCTAGGAATGGATCATCTTTAGAATAAAACTTGCATAAATTCTTTTCCTTGAAAAATAGTGGTCTTTTCAAAAGCCAAAAACCTTTGCAAAATGACCTCACTAAACACTTCTCTGCCTAGGACAGAACCCAAATTATGTTCTAGCTATTCCTCTCTCTCACACACACACATTATTTTCTTTGCATCCAAATTGTTTTAGAGCAAATATTCCAACAATACTTGACCTTATTAGAAATTGCAAAGGAACTTATCTATTCTAAATTTCTAACAATCAACAGGCAGTCATATTCATAAGGTAAATATGAGATGAGATAGAACAGTTACACGACGATAGATTCCACAAGTATTGCCAGCCAATCTGTGCGCCGACCGCGTAAATGATGCCATCGTGCACTATAGCATCAGACATAAATGGAGGCTCAATAGGATCGATGATGAGCCATAACCATGGAGGCTCAATAGGATCTTTTGATGGTGCGGGCACTTCGTAGATTACAACCTTCAGCAAATGGAGGTCGCACCAAAAGCTTGACGCGTCTCGTGCGTAGTAGGCAGGAGTATCCGACAGGCCATGAGGCTCAATGCCGGCGGTATCCAACAATGGAAGGGTGATCTCTCGCTGGGTGTAGATATCCATGAGATGCCATGAACTACTGGATTGGTGGATGAGGATAATCCAATTGGTCTTCATGCCGGCCCAGTAGTGGCCATGAAAGAAGGATAGGTGGACGAGTAGTGGTAGCATGTCGAGGGGCACCATGGCAACCTCCGTAGGATCGCCAAGTCGGTGTCTGGGCCACCTGCGAGGATTGGGCATCAGCAAGCAGGGTGTCTTGAAAAGGGCCCGCCGATTGCAGACTAGTAGACGGTACAAAGACACCGAGCATTCGGCCAGACACACGGTGCTGAGCAGGTCCATATGATTATAGATCTGCTCGAAGAGAACATCAAGGAGGGAAGTCCAATCACGGCTCTGCGTGTCAGTAGGTTCTGCCATAGGTTTTTTTAGGGTGCTGAGTGACTGGGGGTCGGTGCTTGTGAGCGAGTGGGTAAGTGGATTCGGGAGGGCGAGCCAAGAAGATGGCGTGTGTGGCCAAGCAGTGAGCGAGGGGGGATGTGGTACGCGCGAGCTACCAAGGAATATGGCGCGGGTAGGTGAGCAGTGAGCGGGGGAAAATGGTGTGCGGGCGATGATGAGGAAGAGAGGAGGAGGAAGAAGAGAGGAGGAAGAAGAGGGAAAGAAGGGGAAGAAAGTGCATTAAATCCTCGATACTACTAGTACTACAACTAGGATATACCGTCCTTCGGAGTGTAAATAGTTAATCAGATGACATGTGGGTCTACCTCAAGAGGCCCATATGTTAGTTAATCAAAGAGAGAGGTGTGTAGGCATATTTTCGGAA
The DNA here is from genome assembly GCF_056163025.1 of Triticum urartu. NCBI lineage: Eukaryota > Viridiplantae > Streptophyta > Magnoliopsida > Poales > Poaceae > Triticum > Triticum urartu. The sequence continues at coordinate 255,349,250 of NC_141877.1, forward strand.
GTATGCTCCACTGGCAAACATGATGGCAGTACTGTGTAAGGCTGATTTAGTAACACCGACACGCTGGTTTGGCTTATTAATTATTTGCCCCATCTGTCGTAGCGTGTATTGTCACTTCACTATAAAGACTATTTGAATAGTTCTATCTGATTGATATGGGGAATAACGGATCGCCAAGATTTCCTATCTACAGTATAGTATCCGTATGCCTCTACTCTCATCCTGTCCAACAAGATGAAACATTGGCCAAGGCACCCGGCACCAACAATGGCCCTGTTTGGATCCATGGGTTAGAGCTAGTTTGGGCTCATATATCCCTAACGTATCCAAACATGAGGGCTAGTTTGAGATAGTTGCATCTAACCCACCAAAAAAACTATCCCACCCAAGAGGTGCTAATTGGAGCTAGTTCTCCAAGTGCATTTATTGTCAATCTAACCCTGTCATCCAAACTTCTCTTTGTCTAGAGTTAGTTCAGGGTTTGTCATTAGCTAGAAACTAAATCTAATCTCTTGATAAGTTAGAGTATCCAAACAGAGCCAATGTAGGAGTTCTAGTAGTATTTTGTGTCAAACTATGATCATCTATTTAACTAATAAACTGTTCATGCATGTTGAGGGAGTCATGGATTAGGGGGTATCCGGACAGCCGGACTATATCCTTTGGTCGGACTGTTGGACTATGAAGATACAAGATTGAAGACTTCGTCCCGTGTCCGGATGGAACTCTCCTTGGCATGGAAGGCAAGCTTGACAATACGGATATGTAGATCTCCTTCCTTGTAACCGACTCTGTGTAACCCTAGCCCCCTCCGGTGTCTATATAAACTGGAGGGTTTTAGTCCGTAGGACAACAACAATCATACCATAGGCTAGCTTCTAGGGTTTAGCCTCTTTGATCTCGTGGTAGATCAACACTTGTAATACTCATATCGTCAAGAACAATCAAGCAAGACGTACGGTTTTACCTCCATCAAGAGGGCCCAAACTTGGGTAAATATCGTGTCCCCTGCCTTCTATTACCATCCACCTAAGACGCATAGTTCGGGACCCCCTACGCGAGATCCGCGGGTTTTGACACCGACATTGGTGCTTTCATTGAGAGTTCCTCTGTGTCGTCAGCATTAGGCTTGATGGCTCCTTCAATCATCGATAGCGATGCAGTCCAGGGTGAGACTTTTCTCCCCAGACAGATCTTTGTATTCGGTGGCTTCGAACTGCGGGCCAACTCGCTTGGCCATCTCGAGCAGATCGAGAGTTACGCCCCTGGCCACCAGGTCAGGTTTGGAAGCTTAAACTACATGGCCGATATCCGCGGAGACTTGATCTTCGACGGATTCGAGCCCCTGCCGAGTGCGCCACACAGTCACGATGAGCATGATTTAGCTCTACCATCGGACAGTGTTCGGGAGATCGCACTGGCAACCGCTCCGACCCTCAATTCGGAGCCAATTGCACCATCCATGGACGGGTGGATAGAACCCGCCATGGAGGCCGCATCCTCAGCGGAAATCGAGCCGAGTATCGACCTTACCCTTCACGGGAGTCGTGACGCCGAACTGTCGGATTCTTCCCCGGCGACGGACTCCGAACCGCCTGCGCCCGTGCCTATCGAATCCGACTGGGCGGCGATCATGGAGTTCACCTCCGCGGATATCTTTCAGCACTCGCCCTTTGGTGACATATTGAACTCATTAAGGTCTCTCTCCTTGTCAGGAGAGTCCTGGCCAAACTATGTCCGGCAGGATTGGGATGCGGATGACAAAGAAATTCACCGCCCACCCACCACCCACTTAGTAGCCACTGTCGACGACTTAACCGACATGCTCGACTTCGACTCCGAAGACATCGACGGTATGGACGACGATGCGGGAGACGAAGAGGAACCACTGCCCACAGGGCACTGGACAGCCACCTCATCATATGATATATACATGGTGGACACATCCAAAGAAGGCAATGGCGATGAGACAGCGGAGGATGACCCCTCCAAGAAGCAACCCAAGCGCCAACGTCAGCGGCGCCGCTCTAAGTCTCGCCAAAGAAAAAGCAATGACACCGGCACAGGAGATAATAGCACTCCAGACAGGGCCGAAGACAACAACAATCCCCTCCAGCAAGATTTAGGGCAGGAGGATGGAGAAGCTAGCCCTCCCGAGAGAGCGGCAGATGGAGAAGCGGAGGATGATAATTACATGCCTCCCTCCGAAGATGAGGCAAGCCTCGACGATGACGAATTCGTCATGCCTGAGGATCCCGTCGAACAAGAGCGCTTCAAGCGCCGGCTTATAGCCATGGCAAATAGCCTTAAGAAAAAGCAATAGCAGCTTCAAGCTGATCAAGATTTGCTAGCCGACAGATGGACTGAAGTCCTTGTGGCCGAGGAATATAAACTCGAACGTCCCTCCAAGAGTTACCCAAAGCGCAAGTTGCTACCCCGACTGGAGGAGGAAGCACCAAAACCTACATCTCCAGCGTATGACGCGGCCGATCGGCCACCTCGTGGCCGTGACAGAGAGGCATTTCAGCCAAAAGCTCAGCCCGCACTCCGACGCCACTCAAATAAAAATGTCAAGGCATGGGGAAATACGCCAGAACTACGAGACATATTGGAGGACAAAGCAAAGCACGCAAGATCAATCTACGGATCACGAGGGCACGCCACTATGCGAGACGATAACCGTCAGCGGCGCCGATACCACCTGGCGCCGGGAACTCTTTCGGGTTCCCTTGGCCTTCTTCATGGTCTTATCCAGCACCTCATAAGGAGCCGGAGTCCGCATCTCCGTCAGGAGAGCATCCGCAGGGTCTTTGGGCAGAGGGGTCGGACAGTTGATCTGCTCCGATGTCTCCACCCAGTCTTGTCAAAGGCATGGGAGCTCAGACCCCACACATGATTAAGCTATGGGAAATAAACACCCTATCAGATGTACAGAACTTACCGGATTCGCATAACGCTTCGCGCTTAGCCCACGGTCCTTGGTAAGAGAAGGAGGGACCTCAACGCCCTTGAACAGCACCCTCCAGACGTCTTTATGTGTCGTGTCGAAGAGCTCGCTTAGAGTCTGGTGCCGGGCCGGGTCGAACTCCCATAAGTTGAAATCCCGTTGTTGACACGGGAGGATCCGGCGGAAGAGCATGACCTGGACTATGTTGACAAGCTTAAGTTTCTTACTTATCATGTTCCGGATACACTTCTGGAGTACGTCCAGCTCCACCGATGAACCCCAGGACAGGCCCTTCTCCTTCCAGGAAGTGAGCCGCGTGGGGATTTCGGATCGAAACTCGGGGGCCGCCACCCAGTTGGTGTCGCGTGGCTCAGTGATGTAGAACCACCCCGATTGCCACCCCTTTATGGTCTCCACGAAGGAGCCCTCGAGCCATATAACATTGGGCATTTTGCCCACCATGGCTCTGCCGCATTCCACTTGTTGCCCGCCCACCACCTTCGGCTTGATATTGAAGATCTTCAGCCACAGGCCGAAGTGGGGCCGGATGCGGAGGAAAGCCTCACACACGATGATGAACTCCGAGATGTTGAGGATGAAATTCGGGGCCAGATCATGAAAGTCTAGCCCATAATAGAACATGAGGCCGCGGACGAATGGATGGAGGGGAAACCCCAGTCCGTGGATGAAGTGGGGGAGGAAAACCACCCTTTCATGAGGTTCCGGGGTAGGGACGACCTGCCCCGCGGCTGGCAGCCGGTGCGCGATATCCGCGGCTAAGTATCCGGCTCCATGTAACTTTTTGATCTGCCCCTCCGTGACGGAGGAGGCCATCCACTTGCCTCCCACTCTGGACATGTTTGGAGAGAGTTGAGAAGGAGGATGCGGACTTGGGCGCTGGAGCTCGAGTGCGCGAGAATGGATGAGCAAGGAGGAAGAAGGCGTGGGTTGAAAAAGGTGAGATCTTATCCCTTTATAAGGGCGGACTAAACTATGCGCCCCCACATGCTCGACTTCGACTCCGAAGACATCGACGGTATGGACGACGATGCAGGAGACGAACAAGAACCACCGCCCACAGGGCACTGTACATCCACCTCATCATATGATATATATATATATATATGGTGGACACACCCAAAGAAGGCAATGGCGTCGGGACAGCGGAGGATGACCCCTCCAAGAAGCAACCCAAGCGCCGACGTCAGCGGTGCCGATCTAAGTCCCGTCAAAGCAAAAGCGGTGATACCGGCACAGGAGATAATAGCACTCCGGACAGTGCCGAAGATAACGACAATCCCCTCCAGCAAGATTTAGAGCAGGAGGATGGAGAAGCCAGCCCTCCCGAGAGAGCGGCAAATGGAGAGGCGGAGGATGATAATTACATGCCTCCCTCCGAAGACGAGGCAAGCCTCGACGATGACGAATTTGTCATGCCTGAGGATCCCGTCGAGCAAGAGAGCTTCAAGCGCCGGCTTATAGCCACGGCAAATAGCCTTAAGAAAAAGAAACAACATCGTCAAGCTGATCAAGATTTGCTAGCTGACAGATGGACTGAAGTCCTTGCGGCTGAGCAATATGAACTCGAACGCCCCTCCAAGAGTTACCCAAAGCGCAGGTTGCTACCCCGACTGGAGGAGGAAGCATTAAAACCTACATCTCCAGCGTATGACGCGCCTGATCGGCCACCTCGTGGCTGCGATAGAGAAGCATTTCAGCCAAAAGCTCAGCCGGCACCCCGACGCCACTCAAATAAAAATATCAAGGCACGGGGAAAGACGCTAGACCTGCGAGACGTATTGGATGACAAAGCAAAAAATGCAAGATCGATCTACGGATCACGAGGGCGCGCCACTACGTGAGACGATAACCGTCACGCCGGATACAGTAAAAGTAAATCCAGCCGGGCCGAACACAGCGGACAAGACTCATTTGAGCTGCGTCGCGATATAGCCCAGTACAGAGGCGCCGCACACCCCCTATGCTTCATAGATGAAGTAATGGATCACCAAATCCCAGAGGGTTTCAAACCTGTAAATATCGAATCATACGACGGCACAACAGATCTTGTGGTATGGATCGAGGACTTCCTCCTGCACATCCACATGGCCCGTGATGACGATCTACACGCCATCAAATACCTCCAACTCAAACTCAAAGGACCATCTCGGCATTGGCTCAACAGCCTGCCAGCAGAATCCATTGGCTGCTGGGAGGATCTGGAAGCCGCATTCCTCGACAACTTCGAGGGCACTTATGTGCGACCACCAGATGTCGATGACTTGAGCCACATAATTCAGCAGCCAGAGGAATCGGCCAGGCAATTCTGGACACGGTTCCTAGCAAAGAAAAATCAAATCGTCGACTGTCCGTATGCAGAGGCCCTAGAAACTTTTAAGCACAACATCCGCGACGAGTGGCTCGCCCGGCACCTTAGCCAGGAAAAGCCGAAATCTATGGCAGCCCTCACGACACTCATGACCCGCTTTTACGCGGGAGAGGACAGCTGGCTGGCTCGAAGCAATAACATATCAAAGAACCATGGTACTTCGGATACCAAGGATAGCAATGGCAGGTCATGTCGCAACAAACAGAAGCGCCGCATCAACAATGACAATACCGAGGATACGACAGTCAATGCCGGATTCAGAGGCTCTAAACCAGGTCAGCGGAAAAATCCATTCAAAAGAAGCACTCCGGGCCCGTCCGGTTTGGACCGTATACTCGATCGCTCGTGCCAAATACACGGCACCCCCGACAAGCCAGCCAACCACACCAACAGGGAATGTTGGGTGTTCAAGCAGGCCGGCAAGTTAAATGCCGAAAACAAAGATAAGGGGCTACATAGCGATGACGAGGAGGAGCCTCGGCCGCCGAACACCGGAGGACAGAAGAGGTTCCCCACACAAGTGTGGACGGTGAACATGATATACGCAACCCACATCCCCAAGAGGGAGCGGAAGCATATGCTAAGGAACGTATATGCGTTGGGGCCAGTCGCCCCAATGTTCAACCCATGGTCCTCCTGTCCGATCACCTTCGATCGCAGGGACCACCGCACTAGTATACGTCATGGTGGATTCGCCGCACTGGTCCTAGACCCAATCATCGACAGATTTCACCTCACTCGAGTCCTTATGGACGGCGGCAGCAGCCTGAACCTGCTTTATCAGGACACAGTGCACAAAATGGGTATAGACCCCTCAAGGATCAAACCCACAAAAACGACCTTCAAAGGCGTCATACCAGGTGTAGAGGCCCATTGCACAGGCTCAGTCACACTAGAGGTGGTCTTCGGATCCCCGGAAAACTTCCGAAGCGAGGAGTTAATCTTTGATATAGTCTCGTTCCGCAGTGGCTATCATGCACTGCACGGACGAACCGCATTTGCGAGATTCAATGCGGTACCGCATTATGCATACCTCAAGCTCAAGATGCCAGGACCTCGAGGGGTCATCACAGTCAATGGAAACACAGAGCGCTCTCTCCGCACAGAGGAGCACACTGCGGCCCTCGCAGTAGAAGCACAAAGCAGCCTCTTAAGGCAATCCACCAGTTCGGCGATTAAACACCCGGACACCTTCAAGCGCGCCTGGAGTAATCGGCAACAAGACCGCCTGGCACGTTCCGAGCTCGCATAGCAATGCGGCCCCCACCCCAGTCCCAGCCAAACGGCGAAATCCGTGTCACAGGTAGGCATTGAAAATATCATGGGCATAGGTGGGGAGGGGGCACGACTACGGCACGCCCAAAGACGCGGCTCAACCGCACTAGGGGCTTCCCGCTTTGTTATTTTTCTCTCTTTTAGGACTTTACTCTCTGGAAACCCCATCCGGCAGTACGATTGCCAGACACATGATGCAACAACCAAGGAGGTAGAAAGCTATGTCGCACCATGAAACTCCCAGGTGGTCTCTGATAACGAGTGAAATACTTGCTTTAAATACCATTCCTCAGCTTGCCCTTGGAGGGGACATGTCAAATAGTCCTGCTTTTTGCTTATCGCACTACTTGTATCATTCTGCTTCGACGCACCTTCTTGAATAAACAATGCATAGCACTAGACTATTACCGCATTCTCTATTCTTTTTTATATATATGTTCATTCATGCCATTCAGCACCCATACACTCTAGTACAGCCAATATGCTAGGGGCTTAAGCGTACCCCATATTACGGCGTGAGAAGTCCGAACACTTTTGACAGTGCGGCACCCCAAACTTATAGCATTATATGCATCAGCTCCGAATCATGTCTTGGGACAATAGTTGGGTTTGCCTGGCTCCCATGTTTTGGTACCTTACGTTCCACTATATCGGCTAAGGTAGCACTAGGAGAACTACTGCGATTGTGCCCCGGTTCATCTGGGCAAGCACCTCAATAGAGAAAGCTAAAACTGACTGTCATGATAAGGTGAGAGCTGGTCACTGTTCGAGAGATCTCGAGTCCCTAAAGACTTATGCCGCTTAGAGCGAGGAGTCGGCTTTGTCCGTCTTAAGGCGTGTATAGCGCCCAGAATTCGGCCTTCCGAATACTAGGGGCTTCGCCAAAATTGAAAATTGTAGACTTCTATGGCTAAGTGAGAGTGATAAAGCATTATAGACCGATTGCCTTGTTCGTTGTGTTGAGCACCTCCCTCGAAGGACCCAACAATGGGAAAAAGAGTGCTCAGATTTATCCCGAACACCCCAGCACTCGTGGCATGGGGGCAGAAGCCGACGACTGGCCATCTCTCAGATTTAATAAACAACCGCACAGAAGGTAATATTTTAAATTCAAACAAGCATTGCATAACGCATATCAACAAGTTTTCATAATACAGGGTCACACGAGCAAGTTCATTCAAAAATTACATCCTTCGCACACTCGTCCGCCACAAGACGGGCACCCTTCAGGACACCCTCATAATACATTTCGGGGTGGCAATGCTCCTTGCCCTGCAGCGGTCCCTCCTTCACCAGCTTCTCGGCGTCCATCTTGGCCCAGTGCACCTTCGCACGGGTAAAAGCCCGGCGTGCACCTTCGATGCAGACGGACCGCTTTATGACTTCCAGCCGTGGGCAGGCATCCACAAGCCGCCTCACCAGGCCGAAGTAGCTGTTGGGAAGGGAGTCGCCAGGCAACATCCGGACTATAAGGCCCCTCATGGCCTATTCGGCCACCTTGTGCAGCTCGACCAGTTGCTTCAGCTGGTCGCTCACAGGCATCGGGTGTTCGGTCCCAGTATACTGAGACCAGAACAACTTCTCCATCGAGCTTCCCTCCTCGGCCTGGTAATACTTCACGGCATCTGACACGCTACGGGGCAAATCTGCGAATGCTCCTGGAGAGCTCCGGACTCGGGTAAGTAACAAGTAATTTAGTTTCACATGCTTGCTTTGCATAATGAATGCCTTACCCGCTGCTATCTTCCGCATTGCCTCAATTTCCTGGAGGGCCTTTTGGGCTTCGGCCTTGGCATGCTTTGTGCTCTCGAGGGCCGCGGCAAGCTCGGACTATCGCGTCTTCAAGTCAAGCTCCAAAGCCTCGTGCTTCTTCACGAGAGCCTGGAGCTCTTGCTGCACCTCGCCCACCTGTGCCTCTTGTTTTTCCCGCTCAGTGCGCTCCTTGGCCGCTTTGTTTTCGGCCTCGGACAGCACTTGCTTCAGGGTCGCCACTTCGGTCGTGGCCCCTGGCACATCCATGATGATCCTATCATTTTGCAACTGCATCTTATATATATATACATAGACAAGGCATTACTTACCTTTGTTCTCCTCGAGCTGCCTCTTGGCAAGACCGAGCTCTTTCTCGGACTGCTAGAGGTTCTGCTTCAGTGCAGCGACCTCCGCAGTCAGTGCGGCAGAGGTCAGTAGTGAAGCCTGCAGATGTTATTTGATCCACTATTCGGCTTTTCTTTGTGAACACCAAACAGAGCATCAGGGGCTACTGTCTATGCGGTAATATTTTCCTATATTTTAAATACTTACCTCAAAGCCTGTTAGAAGGCTAGCACAGGCTTTAGTCAGTCCGCTCTTGGCGGACTGAACCTTCTTGATCACCGCACTCATAATAGTGCGGTGCTCTTCGTCGATGGAAGTGCCGCGAAGCGCTCCCAGTAGGTTGTCCTGTGCCTCTGGATGGACAGAGGTCACCAGCACAGGCGGCTTTCCCCTCTTGGAAGGGGGCCGCCTACCAGAGTCCGGAACCACTGGAGGTTCCGACGCGGTGTTCGGCTGGGGGCCGAACTTGGAACCCTTGGGAGTCTTGCTCCCTTCGCGCCTGGAGTCCGGAAGGTAGCCTTGAGGCGCCTCCGGGACTATCTCTCCCCGGCTTGGTGCCCCGTGAGACAGTACCTCGACATCGTCCGTAGGGCGAGGAGAGGAAGCGGGTGGAAGTATATCACTATTCATATCCGACGAGTCCAAGGAACCCTCCGACGAGGATACGTCGATATGGGCTCGGGGCGGACTGCGTAATCATATTCGACGTTAGGAGAAGCAGTGCAAAAAAAGTATGCTATGAGTTAATCTGGTATCCGAATACTTACGACTTCGCCAGGGGCTTGGCCCTGAGTAACCACTCGTCTTCGCCGTCGGCGGCGGTGGTGGAACAGTCTAGAAGGAGAGTCCTTCCCTTCTTGGACCCTTCGGCCTCCCCGGTTGGGGCGGCCTTCCTTTTCTTGTCTCCCCCGGCTGGAGGGGAGAATCTTCATCTTCCTCATCCTCGTTTTCACGGAGGAGTGCGTCTCGGAGTTATCGGACGATCAGTCCGATACCACCTGGCACCGGTAACTCTTTCGGGTTCCCGTGGCCTTCTTCTTGGTCTTCTCCGGCACCTCATAAGGAGCCAGAGTCCGCATCTCCGTCAGGAGAGCGTCTGCAGGGTCTTCGGGCAGAGGGGCCGGACAGTTAATCTACTCTGATGTCTCCACCCAGTCCTGTCAAAGGCATGGGAGGTCAGACCCCGCACGTGGTTAAGCTATGGGAAATAAATACCCTACCAGATGTACAGAACTTACCGGATTTGCAGGGCGCTTCGCGCTTAGCCCGCGGTCCTCGATAAGAGAAGGGGGGACCTCGGCGCCCTTGAACAGCACCTTCCAGACATCCTTATGCGTCATGTTGAAGAGCTCACGTAGAGTCTGGTGCTGGGCCGGGTCGAACTCCCATAAGTGGAAATCCCGTTGTTGACACGGGAGGATTCGGCGGAAGAGCATGACCTGGACTATGTTGACAAGCTTGATTTTCTTGCCTATCATGTTCCGGATACACTTCTGGAGTCCATCTATCTAGCTCCACCGATGAGCCCCAAGACAGGCCCTTCTCCTTCCAGGAAGTGAGGCGAGTGGGGACTCTGGATCGAAACTCGGGGGCCGCCGCCCAGTTGGTGTCGCGCGGTGCAGTGATGTAGAACCACCCCAATTGCCACCCCTTTATGGTCTCCACGAAGGAGCCCTCGCGCCATGTAACGTTGGGAATTTTGCCCACCATGGCTCCGCCGCATTCCGCTTGTTGGCCGCCTACTACCTTCGGCTTGACATTGAAGGTCTTCAGCCACAGGCCGAAGTGGGGCCGGATGCGGAGGAAAGCCTCGCACAAGACGATGAACGCCGAGATGTTGAGGATGAAATTCGGGGCCAGATCATGAAAGTCCAGCCCATAATAGAACATAAGGCCGCGGACGAATGGATGGAGGGGAAACCCCAGTCCGCGGACGAAGTGGGGGAGGAAAACCACCCTTTTGTAAGGTTCCGGAGTAGGGACAATCTGCCCCGCGGCTGGCAGCCAGTGCGTGATATCCGCCGCTAAGTATCCGGCCCCACGTAGTTTTTTATGTGCCCTCCATGACAGAGGAGACCATCCACTTGCCTCCCGCTCCGGACATGTTTGGAGAGAGTTGAGGAGAAGGATGTGGACTTGGGCGCTGCAGCTCGAGTGCGCGAGAATGGATGAGCAAGGAGGAAGAAGGCATGGGTAGAAAAAGGTGAAACCTTATCCGTTTATAAGGGCGGACAAAACTATGCGCCCCCACCAGCCTGGTAAAACTCGCTTATCCCCCAAGCGCCGTAATTGATGGCGCGGTTGGGTTACCCACGTCCGTATTGATGAGAATCCCGTAATAAAGGGGACACGATCTCTGCTTTGACAAGACGTGCCAAGGAAACCGCCTCGCGAAACATGCTGAGATTGGTTATGAAAAACGATTCGAATAAAGACATGGCTGTGGTGTGATGTCACACTGTGAAATACGTCGGCATATTAGATTTGTGAAAATATTATTCTCTCTACGGTTGTATGTGGAACTTGTTTTGCAGAGCCAGACACGATCCTCGTGTTCAAAATCTTCTATGCGGTATTCGGAGGAGGAACCCGCCTTGCAATGCCGAAGACAATCTGCGCGCTGGACTCATCGTCATTGAAGCCTGGTTCAGGGGCTACTGAGGGAGTCATGGATTAGGGGGTATCCGGACAGCCGGACTATATCCTTTGGCCGGATTGTTGGACTATGAAGATACAAGATTGAAGACTTCGTCCCGTGTCCGGATGGAACTCTCCTTGGCATGGAAGGCAAGCTTGACAATACGGATATGTAGATCTCCTTCCTTGTAACCGACTCTGTGTAACCCTAGCCCCCTCCGGTGTCTATATAAACCGGAGGGTTTTAGTCCGTAGGACAACAACAATCATACCATAGGCTAGCTCTAGGGTTTAGCCTCTCTGATCTCGTGGTAGATCAACTCTTGTAATACTCATATCATCAAGAACAATCAAGCAGGACGTAGGGTTTTACCTCCATCAAGAGGGCCTGAACCTGGGCAAACATCGTGTCCCCTGCCTCCTGTTACCATCTGCCTAAGACGCACAGTTCGAGACCCCCTACCCGAGATCCGCCGGTTTTGACACCGACACATGTCATCAAAAATCATATCATTGGATTCATATTTGAACACAGTTTTCAATGGTATAGTTTTTTATGACATGCATTGACACTTTGTTAGTTAAATTTACGGTCAAAATTTTACACTAAGTACAAAGGGAACCATTAAACCAGGACGAAGGTTTATATGCAGGTCAATAAAAAATCATCAACCAAGGTAGTAGTAAATGATGAGTGCCCGAAGATATTTTTTGAAAGTACTCAATAATGGGCTGGTTTTCCTCAAGAAAATTCGGTTTACGAACGTATTAATTGGAATGCATGCCTGAGGAACAAATGACCAGAACTTTTACGCGCATTGGTGAGTTTTCCCTTAATTCTTGCATGCAACATTTCAATGAAGCTTGAAATATGAACAAGTCAATGTGAGGGAGTAAAAGCATCATGCATGCATCCATGCAACATGCAACACTCACACGCACACATGCACGCATGCAACACTCACACATCCACGCAGCACATAGCACATGACGCAACACACATGCTCACACTCAAGTGCTCAACCTACTCCTTCCGTCCATGAAAGACTGTACATATAGAGATTTACACGTTGACCAAGAGGAACCGGAACTTCATGGCGTAATTAACACCCAAAAGTAGGAGACGTATGTGTGCCGGTGACCATTGAGAGAAGAAGATTAAATGAAGGTTGTTGCATGCTGTAATTAAGGATAGACATCTAGCCTCTAGCTAGTGCCCAAGTTGGTGCATTAGTTAATCATGATTATATTAAAGGCTAAGTGTATTGGAAGTGTAGATGTAAACACTTTGTTGGAAAAATTTCTAATGCTAGATGTACAGTTTTTCATGGACCGAGGGAGTACACGTGCATGCACTCACATACACAGCCAGGGTGGTTTGCGCGCAAGGGTCGGACTCCTGTCACGCCTGCAAAAAGTTATGTTTAAATGATTTATTTGTTCTGCCAACTGACAGGTGGGACCCAGAAACCAGGTGTCAATTTAACCAGCCAACAATGTGCCGCGCGGACTATGTGGCCGGTCAGTAGGGTGCAATACGGTGCTCTACTGTGAGCTAGTGACCATATGATCACCACAAAACTATATAGTGACCGTAATGAGCATATTGTTACAAATGTTGACCGGTAGTGTATTTTTCTCGTTTCAAATTAAGCCATATTAACCGGAAAGGACGTAGAATGGACTAGTAGTACTACTTTGATGTGTCGCGTCAACTCGCCGAATGAGGAGAAGCTTGCTTACTATGCCCTCTCCCTCGCCCACCCGCGGTGGTTCACAGGATGAGGAGAAGCTTTCTTACTTCATACGCCTACGTGCTCTCCCTCGCCAACGCGCGCGGTGGCTCGCAGGACGAGGAGAAGGTTTCGACTACAACACCCTCTCCCTCGCCCTCACGGTGGACGCGCAACATTTCATTTGGTGTCAAATTGCCAGAAGCATATTGTATTGTAGTATCATCATTGATGGACCTTCCGAAGAGGCGAAGAGCCAAGTGCAAGGTTCAAAGGATTACGAACTATTGAACCTCCCGAAGAGGCAAAGAGCCAAATGCAAGGTTTTATAGGAGTTGTCGTCCTAGTAGGAGTACTACAGCTATAGAAAATGATGCTACTGTATGATGCCGCCATGTCACCTATATCCAAAGTTGTGCCACCTTTTTTCTCACAGAGCATGTTGGAGCCCGTGCAACAGCCACACAAGTTGCACGTACACATAACACATTTCCTAGTAATAAATTATAAAGGATAAATGCCAGTATGCCACACAAGTTCATCTCCACTTCATGTGATAAATATTTGCACGACTAGTCTACATATATTCACAGCGCTACCATTCACAATTTACCATACTCCACTTACACATTATAGACGGGCTCCATGTCTTCCTCCAGGTTCCAGTCCTAGGTGTTCTTCATAGATGGCACGATACATAGCGGTGGGCAACCAGAATCATTGTCGCAGCTTTCTAGTGCGGTTCCACATGATGGAGACTGATCCAAGTTGAAGCCACATAAATCAGGGATAGCGTGTCCCAACATGTCGTTCATCCGGTGGTGCGCACTGAAGACACAACCATGCTTCATGAATGGCAGGACTTCGATCTCGTGCATGGAAGGTGGCATCCGCTTCACAATGGGGTAGCTGTCCCTAATGAAATTGAGTACCCTCCAAGAGTGTTCCTCGGCACCCACATAGCATCACGGAGGTCGAACTCGGCGCCGTTCATATGGTACACACGGCATCTCAGATCTAGACACATGGTGACGTACATGGTCAAGGTCCTTGCATAATAATCTTGTGCTCAAATATGGTGATCAATAATATTGTGCAGCAAATAGTACTACTCTGGTATAGAGGGAGTAAAATAACCGGCTTATTATATATAGCCACTCTTGGCTACATGGATGACATAGTAAGACATGGAGAAACAAAAATGGTGGGAGCTAGAGGGTTCAAGTCTTCAAGGGCCTAGCTAGCTATACGCGTCCTCCAATGTAAAAAGTACAAGTATTTGTAAGTAGTACTAAATGAGAGAAGGCAAGAGGGTTAAAAATATAATAGTAATTTGTAGTAATAGTATAGTAAACATGTCCCAGTCAAGAAAATAAAATAACTAACAAGTACTAATACTCTAACACACAGTAATGAGAAAATAGAATACCTGGGTAGATGGTGATGGTCCGATCGTGGGAGATTGTGTGAACATGTTGCACATCAGTGGTACCGTGAGTAACGAATGCTAAGATAGTTGATCCCAATATGGCAAAGTCAGCTACAAGGTTCCAGGTTAGACCGAATCGCGGATGCAGATGCACATCCAGGATCGGCGATATTATTTTGATCAGGGGATGACTAGTTCCTGTACAATAATGGAGTACCGTTGGGGATGCAAATGATGATTTGTGCATTCCGTTTGTCATCTCATGTACCATAGGATGGCAACCAGATGAAAAAAGTCCCCCGGCTTGTCCTCGCGAATATGCGGCCTACATGGCACATGGCATCTACGAACGTGTAGGGGTAGAAATATGTCGCGGCCAACAGGTGCCAGCCTCTGCCGTTACTACCTCGTGTATTGATGGCAATCCTTATGTCGACCACCGTGATGAGATAGTAATCATCGTAGCCGTGTCGCTTTGTCGGTGGGTCCGCAATTGCTATCTTCTTCAATCTCATCTAGGAAACATCATATGTATTCAAGCCTAGCCAGTCCGAAAGGCCGATCCCAATGGTGGGGAAGGGGTCTACGGGGACGGCCGCACTGTTGTGGATGTTGTGCAAAATGATGGTGGTATCCGGCCGAAGGTATGCAAGCCAATCTTCGTTGGCACCAACCCAGACCTATATATAAGACGGTGGGCAGCAGAGAAATTATGGGATGGAATAACTAAGTACTATATTTAGAATATACACTACATGATCAAAGTCCATGACAGACCTGCTCATCGGACAAAATCTGACTACCTCTCGACATTGGCAACTCTAGCGGAGGCAACGTGCAACCATGGCCAGGGAGCGGTTGACTATTCAATGGATTGTCCCATAGAATAATCTTCTCCTCGTGCACACATGGAAGACCAACAAGCATGGCCTTTTCCCAAGCCTGTTTAACCATTGTCTTAAAAAAGTTGGTGTAGGAAGAACCGAGTCTTGCGGCGGTGAGGACGTCGGAGCAGCGTGCGATTTATCCCAGAGGATCGTCGTCCAAGGTCTCCCATCCCCGATGAGGAGGAGAACCTCCTGGCGAATCCATGGGAGCAACGACGAACTACCTTGGTATCTTCGGGGGGAGGGGAACTGGCGAGGAGGAGATAAGAACGTAGCCACAGGGCCTCGTCCCTTCGCTAAGGAAGTTATGCGGGCACGCATAGTGGTAGTGCCTTGTGCCCTGTGATGGTGAGGCTATTATTTACGACGTACTACTGTAGCAGTAGTAGTAGTACTTTCTCAACTAGTAGTGCGATGTACTGTACTTCTATACTACACCAGTTTTGAACTCTTAAATCTCAAGGCCAAGGAGCTACAGTTACAAGTGGAGGGTACTACTGTTCTCTAGAACCATCATTGTACTATCAATGCTGAGAAAGTACACCTGCGTAGTGCATACTCTCCGTGCTCTATTCAAGCATGTAGCTGGCCTACTCAGCCAGTCCTCTCAGGGACACACTAGCAGCCTGTTTATCCGCGACGATTACTGCGGGCGTAGAACATTTGAGTTATTTGATACAGCGACACTAGGCTTTCCGCTTCCATTTGTGGAGGTGTAATGGATCTCTTTGAACTTTTTTAGTTCCTTCTTCATGAATGAGATGAGGCAAAGCTTTTGCCTCTGTTTCCAAACAAAAAAATCATGTCAAGAGGAATTTCTTTTATAGAGTCGATAATGGAGCGAAGTCCATGCGTGCAACGCCACAAGCTATAGAGTAGTAGAGTAGCACTTTACATACATAGCCATATTGCATACTTTCCAATGTCGCGCCAGGCTTTTCTGGATCCTCGGGCTTAATTGGGAGACACTAGTAAATATGGTAGCTGATGAGGAAGGTGCAAGCAAGGTGCGGCTAGGGCGAGCACACAGTCAAGAAACTTTGCTTGCATGGTGTAAATTGATATATAGGAGTACTACTCTAGTATGCAAGCCACGATATCAAACCGACAAAATGAGCTATACACTCAGCGATCACTAGTAGTACTCGTTGGAGTACAACACAACCTAGAATCGCCTTTTGTCGCTAGTACATTGTTCCTTACAAGAAACCACTAATACCAAGAAATGACTACTCTACAAAGTGCCGTTATATGCATGTTTCAGCCCATGTTGCCCCTTAAGTCAATGCCTTCTATTCAACTGGCAAGTTAGGTGTTATGACTTGTGGGACCTACATGTCAGTCTGGACAAAAATCCCGAAGTGACCTCCTACCTCCGGCCCGTCCACCCAGTCATCCTCGGCCATGGGACGGAGGAACCGCCGCCGGCAAAAGGCATGGTCAAAAGCGTCGGCGGCGCAGAGCCCATCTTGCGGTAGCCCAGATGACAGCTCTGTCCGGCGCTCGCGACCGCTAGCTAGCCAAGAAAGCACACACCCTACTGGATGCATCCAGCTGCTTGTCTGCAAGGTTTGATAGCTAGGTTGACACGGCGGTGCGGTGGCTTGCTCACGCACGCAGCGCTAAGGCCAGCCATCTGGTTCGAGCAAAGTCTAGCGTGACGGCTTGCTCGCGCATGAGTCACGCTCAGCGCAGCCAGCCAACCCGTGAGGAGGCCAGCATGGTGTCCGACCCATCCAGCGGAGCGGCGACCAGCTCGCTCATCACCGGCGCCACCAACGAACACGCATAAGAACTGTTTGAAGTAATGTTCAGGAAAAGGAATGATTGGAGGAGGAAGAATAGGATAAAAGGTCAGATGTGGATCCCCCGTTTCAACGGTCAAACAAAATGTGTTGGTTTAAACTGCCTCGTCAGCACGGATGTGTGGGCCAACCCTCTCATAAATGGGTTTAAACAAGCCTAATCGGTAGTAGGTAGTAGTTTTTTGGCGCGCAATAATAAATGTTGGGTATGGTTTTGCTATTTTTTGTACAATAGTTTCTTCCTAAGGCTGATTAAAAGTGGTAGTTTTTTGTTAAATACTCTACATACTGTAAGTAGGAGTGAAAGTTAAGGTTTGGAAGCCAATAAGCATGGCTTGTTACATAGTGCCTATGTGTACATAATTCAAACTAAGTATCAACCATGAGTGACTAATATCTTGATGGAAAACTCGAAACTATGGAAATACTAGCAATTTTGTTGCATGGTTGGAAATACTAGCAATGTTCACATGTGTTACAACGGATCATAATTAGAATAATACTTATTCACAAACTTGATAGAAAACACTCTAATTTTGATATACATATATCACTAGAAATATATTATTGTTTCAATCAGAATACATTCCTTGGGCTGTTTTGGTGAGGTGAGGGAGGAATGTGGTTGGTTTTAAGATACTAATTAAGGGTTTTTCTGCAAATTGGTAGAGAAGTGGGATCTTGTTGAGAAAAGGCAACAACTTACCTCACAGTCATTAGATGTAGATCTAATGGTCAGAAATGACGGATGGCAAACACACCATCATCGCCGACTAAGCCTTCCGTAGGAGTACTAGCAAGATGCTCGTGCATTGCATGGAACATCAAGATGCATTTTTTTATAAAACACCTGTTGTGGTTGAACCATGCGGGAGTAATACCATGTGTAAAAATGAATGATATCTCTAGAAAGAGGAGAGATAAGGTGAGGAGGAGTGGGGCGTGGTGGTGATTGGTGGTCGAACTGAGCGGAGGCATGGGGATGGACAACGCCGGCAGCAACCAACATGCCAGTTTCTTCCAGAGGCTTCCTTTTTTAATTGCTCAACAATGAGGTTGAGGGAGATAAGGATGAATGAGGGAAGGCCTTGTCTGCAAATGTGGAGAGAGGTGCGGGTATCTTTTAGTTTAAATTCTATCCGTCAAATATAGATCGGACGGTCTATATTGCAAGATGGCAGGCATACCATCATCACCAACTCGGTTTTTTTATAAGAGAATAGATATAAGTATGGAGATACAAACGTATCATCGATACTTGTTTCCATAAAATTGGATCTACATTCTATTCAACGGCTGAGCATGTGGGGCCTTAGCACGATAACTTCTTGACTGTGCAAAAAAAAGGTTTTCCCATCGCTGATAAGCAGGGCATGACGGCGATGCGCTTTCGGCTTGCTTTAGTCCTAGTAGTCATACTAGGTGGTCTATGTAGGTGTAGATTTTTTATTTGTCATGTCTCGTGTTCGCCGTACATCCACGACTGTTGATGAATAGACGGTAAGTTATTCACGGGAAAACCTTTGTTGAGCGTGTATGTGAGAGAGATACAACGTGTGTTTGTGATATGTGTAGAGATTGGGGCAATGATAAGAGATTCTTTACGTCTCTATGTGTGGAGGATAGAGAGAGACATGTGCATGGGGCTTTGTGTTGTGTAACATGGAGACACATAGACATAATAAGAGGGTGAGTGTGTGGGATACACATGCAGACATGGGGAGAGATGTGTGAGTTAGAGGGATGGAGAATTTTGGTGTGCATGTGAGCTTGAGAGATGGGGATATATACATACCTGGATCTGGAGAGAATATGCAAGGGCGTGTGTCTTAAAAGAAGGATCCAGATAGATGGGTGTTTGTGTGTGTTTGTGCGTGCGTGTGTGTGTGAGAGGGAGTGTGTGTGTGTAGGTGGAGAAGACAGACCACTAATGATGTAAACCTAGTAGGGAAGGGGGAATGGAGTGACATGTGTGTCAAAGAGAGACAAAGGCATGGGTAGTAGCGGGATAGCGTGGGTACGGGCGGGGAGCATACTATTTGGAAGAGACATCGAGTGTGTGTGCGAGAGGGGTGTGAGAGCAAGAGAGAGAGCTAGCGAGGGAGAGAGAGGAAGAGAGGGGGTAGAGAGAGGGCCGTTTGTGTGCGGAAGTGGCGTATAGATAAGGAGACAAGGTTGATGTTGTTCAAAATTGGCCTGTGTATGGAGACGCAAAGGAAGCGAGTCATCGTGTGTGTGATAGAGACTTCATGAGAGATCTAGAATAGATAGTATAGAGAACAATGTATGATATTGAGAACGATGATACGTTAGGGAGCTATGGAAAGAGTCATGACATGTATGTATATAGGGAAGGAGCTTGGGCGGGTCCGCATGTGGGAGAGATACAAAGAGGAGAGTGGTGCACAAGGAGACAAAGGGTGCTTGTTTGCTATGGGGGTGGTGAGTGAGGTGAGTGTGCGAGAACCACATAACTAGGGAAATTGATGAGGACATCAATACCATTGTTACACCCACAGCCCCTACTGTTACATATACTGCACCAATTACTAGAGCTCGCGCACGCCAATTAATTACCAGGTACTTTCGTTTCTTGGTAATGATTCTAATGTTCATGAGATTATGATGCTGCCTAAATTGGATACATTTGTTTTGCTTACAAATGAAGGGCCTAGCTTGGAGAAGGATGAACATTGGAGCAAGAACACGCATGGAGTTGATGGCATGCGCAAGGGGATCAAGAACGGAGTTACAAGTGATGATTTCAGGACTTTGAAGCCGCCATAAGGAGTGCATGAAGCCTTGGACGAAATATACAAGATGCCACTTTATAATATTCGTCCATAGGCTATTCTAGGTGCTGCATCACCTTATTAATGGGCCAGGCCCATGTAATTTGAAATACTTAAGTATAGGCTATTTTTAGAGTCCGTATGTGTGGGGAAACAAGAGTTAGGGTTGGTTTCGGACACCACCCTCAAGGGCCATGAAATTCCCCCCTCTTCCTCCATATATACAGCCCTTAGGGCGTCGTTTAGACTTTGGGTTTTGTTTAGATTAAAAGTTCGCCATAGCTGCAACTTCGCGTACTTCGTTTGTGTCCAACGACCAGACCAAGACGTCACAGAACCCCACCTTGATCAATAAAGCTTTCATCTTATATTCACAATATCCCGATTGCAATCTCAGTTTCTTGCTTGTTCTTTGTTTGCTCGCAGGAAACAGACCCTCGTGGTCAGGTTGATCGTGCTCCGGCGTGGTCAATAACCCTCGGAAGTTGGTTTAGCGATTGCTAAGGCGCGACGTCTCGCACGTTCGTAGTCGGATCGTCAAGGTCGACTCCCACAGAAAACGATAGCCACCATCTCATCGAAACATCGGGACACCTTAGCCTCTATCAAGTGGTATCAGATTTCCAGGTTGCTCGGTGAGATTTTTAAAGTTTTTCGTAGATTAGATCGAGTCTGTTCTTCATACCTACAGTCCATGAAAAAGCCAGAAAAAAAATAGGGTTAGTTCATCATATCCGAACCAATCTGAGCCTTTGCATAATCTTTTTAGGGTTTTTGCTTTGTAGAATTTGCGGTTGCATCATCGTGTCAAGTTGTTGGTCTTAGAGTCTAGTCTTTTAGAGTTTCGAGTTCTGGTCATAAGTTTTCATGCCGCCGCCGCACCATCATCATCGCCCATCTACCACTTTTGCTTATCTGCCACCGCTCTGAATCCATATCCATATACCACCACCAATCCGTATCCATATACCACCACCAATCTGTATCCATATACCACCACCGCTGCCATATACCACAACCATATATCCACCACCAATCCGAGTTCTTCTCATATTAGGTTTGTTCTTGAGATCAATCTAAATTCTGATTCGTGTTTCCTTGCCTGCGTAGGTCTCGGAAAAAAAAAGTCTGGAGACCCCTGGGCAGTTTTTAGGCCAAAATTTTCACGGGAATTTTTTTCCCTATCCTATTTTTAGGCTTTTCTGAGTCTTTTGAGCCACGTGCCATCATAGTGATTTTTTGTCGCACTTTTTCGTCGTCGCTGCCCTGATTTCCGAAAAAAAGTGAAAAAAAAAATTTCATGCCCATCCTATCAGTTTGACGAGGGAAGAGTTTTGAGACACTCGCCATTATAGTGATTTTTCGCAAAAAAAGGAGCGCAAAAAAAAGAGCGAAAAAAAAGAGTTCCAGAGTGTGCTTTTCCCTTATTTACGTGCAGCGCCGTGATTTTTTTAGTGTTCTAGGCTCGCGTCTCTAGCACGGTCTAGCCTAGGACTAGCACAGTACCGTCGTTGAGCATTTATTCAACTTTGCATCGCTAAATTGATTATTGCTGACCCTTTTTGCTACCATACTATAAGCCTTCCCAGCTCCACATACATCTACGTGCTGCGTTTGACTCTCCCTGGCAATCGCTCTATCCAAGCTTTTGAGAGTTTTGACTACAACGGTTGCCGATCACCGCCTGCTGCTGGGTAAGAACTGGTAAGAATTTGAGATTTGCTTGACGGATTTGTGACACCCGCCACCACCACCACATGTTAGTAGTCTGTAGGATCATATTCTTGTGTGTTTCTATTGCTGCTAACCATGCCAGGATCACAAGCCGATGAGACTGACTGGGAGAACTTGACGAACAAGGAGCTTCATGATACGTTTCAGCAAATGATGAGTGGACAGGTGCAAGATGTGATAAACAGATTTGAAGAGGCCATGGAGAAGATAGAAGGCATGGAGAAGACGTTTGAAACAAAGCTCGATAACAAGTTTGCTGAATTGCTTTCGCGTTTTCCACCACCACCACCGGCTGCTCCTGCCGCACCTCTGCAACAACAGCAACAACATCGACTACCTCCACGTCGGGAAACAGCCCTCCGCCGAGCGAGCCGTGTCCCTCTTCAGTCGGGCCAAACTGCTGGTGCTGCTGTTGATACTTCTGTGGCTCCTACTGCTGATGTGGAGGAGGAGGATTATGTGGGAGATTATGAGGATGAGGTTGATCAAAATCAGAACTACGTGCCACCACCAGCACAGCAACCACCAGGTCGTCCACATGCAAATAATGGCAATGGTAGGGCTCACCCTCAGGTACGAGATCATGACCATCTGCCTAAACTAAAATTGAATATTCCACCATTTGAGGGTAGATATGTTCCTGATATATATCTTACTTGGGAGTTAGAAACTGAACAACGATTTACATGTTTACAATATCCCGAGGAGAGACGTGTTCCTACTGCTGTTTGTGCATTCACTAGTTTTGCATGTGTTTGGTGGTCTGAGCATTGTAGATTATATCCTATTCCGGCTACTTGGGCTGCTTTGAAAATTGCTATGCGTACTCGTTGGGTTCCACCATATTATCAACGTGAATTACTTCAAAAATTGCAGCGCTTAAGACAGGGAAAAAATTCTGTAGAAGAATATTATCAGGAATTACAAACTGGCATGATTAGATGTGGTATTGTTGAGGAGAATGAAGCTATGCTTGCACGTTTTATGGGTGGATTAAATAGAGAGATTCAGACGATTCTAGAGTATAAGGAGTATACTAATATCACTCGTTTATTCCATCTTGCTTGTAAAGCTGAACGTGAAGTGCAGGATCGACAGGCATTGGCGCGGACTAACTTTTCTGCAGGTCGACCTTCATCATGGACACCACGTGCATCATCTACTTCCACACGTTCTGCTACACCGGCGCCTCCGTCGGCTGCCACCTCCAACCGTGATACAATAAAGCAGGCACAATCACCACTATCTGCCAAGAGCACACCTTCTGGGCCTGCAACGAGCTCTTCTTCATCCATGGCATCAACAGGGCAAACACATGATATTATTTGTCGACGTTGCAAGGGTGGAGGTCATTATGCGAGAGAATGCCCATCTAAGCGTGTGATGATTGTTATTGAGGATGGTGGGTATGAGTCCGCTAGTGACTATGATGAGGAGACTTTGGCTCTTATTACACGTGAAGAACACGGTGGAGACGATTCTGATCATGAGACGCAATACATGGCTCCTGAAGATGCTGACAGGTATGAATGTTTAGTTGCTCAACGTGTTTTGAGTGTGCAGGTTACACAAGCTGAGCAAAATCAGAGGCATAATTTGTTCCATACAAAGGGAGTTGTGAAGGAACGTTCTGTTCGCGTGATCAAAGATGGAGGGAGCTGCAATAACTTGGCTAGCATGGAGATGGTGGAGAAGCTATCTCTCACCACAAGACCACATCCACATCCTTACTACATCCAATGGTTCAACAACAGCGGCAAGGTTAAGGTAACACGTACTGTTCGTGTGCATTTTAGTATCTCTACATATGCTGATTATGTTGATTGTGATGTGGTACCTATGCAAGCATGTTCCTTATTACTTGGTAGACCATGGCAATTTGATAAAAATTCTGTACACCGTGGTAGAAACAATCAGTATACTCTTGTTCATAATGATAAAAATATTACTTTGCTTCGTATGACTCCTGATTCCATTTTGAAAGATGATATTAATAGAGCTAATAAAGCAAAACAGGAGACAAATAAGAGTGAAAATCAGATTGTGGCAAAAGAATTTGAGCACCAAATGAAGCCTAATAATAAACCATCTACTGTTGTTTCTGAAATTAAATTGAAAAGTGCATGTTTACTTGCCACCAAATCTGATATTGATGAGCTAGATTTTAGCAAATCTGTTTGCTATGCTTTTGTGTGCAAAGAGGCATTATTTTCATTCGAGGACGTGCCTTCCTCTTTGCCCCATGCTGTCACTAACATTTTGCAGGAGTTCACTGACGTCTTTCCACAAGACGTGCCACCGGGATTACCACCTATTCGAGGGATTGAGCATCAAATTGACTTAATTCCCGGTGCTTCGCTACCCAACCGTGCACCATACCGTACCAATCCAGAGGAGACGAAGGAGATTATGCGTCGAGTACAAGAACTGCTCGACAAAGGTTATATACGCGAATACCTTAGTCCTTGTGCTGTTCCTATCATTTTAGTGCCGAAAAAGGATGGTACGTCGCGTATGTGCATTGATTGTAGAGGCATTAATAATATTACTATTCGTTATCGTCATCCTATTCCTAGGCTAGATGATATGCTTGATGAATTGAGTGGCTCTACAATATTCTCCAAAGTTGATTTGCGTAGTGGATACCATCAAATTCGTATGAAATTGGGTGATGAATGGAAAACAACATTTAAAACTAAGTTTGGATTATATGAGTGGTTAGTCATGCCTTTTGGGTTAACTAATGCACCTAGTACTTTCATGAGGTTAATGAACGAAGTTTTACGTGCTTTCATTGGACGATTTGTGGTAGTTTACTTTGATGACATATTGATTTATAGAAAATATTTGGAGGAACATTTGGAACATTAACGTGCTGTTTTTATTGCTCTACGTGATGCACGTTTGTTTGGAAACCTTGGAAAGTGCACCTTTTGCACCGACCGAGTATCTTTTCTTGGCTATGTTGTTACTCCACACGGAATTGAAGTTGATAAAGCCAAGATTGAAGCTATTGAGAGTTGGCCGCAGCCCAAAACGGTCACACAAGTGAGGAGTTTCCTTGGCCTCGCTGGTTTCTATATGCGTTTTGTGAGAGATTTCAGCACCATTGCTGCACCTCTCAACGAGCTTACAAAGAAGGATGTGCCTTTTGTTTGGGGTACCGCACAGGAAGAAGCCTTCACGGTATTTAAAGATAAGTTGACACATGCTCCTTTACTCCAACTTCCTAATTTCAATAAGACTTTTGAGCTTAAATGTGATGCTAGTGGAATTGGATTAGGAGGTGTGTTATTACAAGATGGAAAACCTGTTGCATACTTTTCTAAAAAATTGAGTGGGCCTAGTCTGAACTATTCTACTTATGATAAAGAATTATATGCTCTTGTTCGGACCTTAGAAACATGGCAACATTATTTATGGCCCAAGGAATTTGTTATACATTCTGATCATGAATCTTTGAAACACATTAAAAGTCAAGCAAAACTGAACCGTAGACATGCTAAATGGTTGAATTCATTGAGACTTTCCCTTATGTCATTAAACACAAGAAGGGTAAAGAAAATGTTATTGCTGATGCCTTGTCTCGTCGTTATACTATGCTTTCACAACTTGACTTTAAAATATTTGGTTTGGGGACCATCAAAGATCAATATGTTCATGATGCTGAATTTAAAGATGTATTGCAGAATTGTAAGGAAGGGAGAACTTGGAACAAGTTCGTTCTTAACGATGGATTTGTGTTTCGTGCTAACAAGCTATGCATTCCAGCTAGCTCCGTTCGTCTTTTGTTGTTGCAGGAGGCGCATGGAGGAGGATTAATGGGACACTTTGGCGTCAAGAAGACGGAGGATATACTTGCTACACATTTTTTTTGGCCAAAGATGAGACGGGATGTTGAGCGTTTTGTTGCTCGCTGCACTACATGTCAAAGAGCTAAGTCACGACTCAATCCTCATGGTTTATATATGCCTTTGCCTGTACCTAGTGTTCCTTGGGAGGATATATCTATGGACTTTGTTTTAGGTTTACCTCGAACAAAGAAGGGGAGGGATAGCATATTTGTTGTCGTGGATAGGTTCTCGAAAATGGCACACTTTATACCATGTCATAAAAGCGATGATGCTGTTAATGTTGCTGATTTGTTCTTTCGTGAAATTATTCGCTTACATGGTGTGCCAAATACTATTGTTTCAGATCGTGATACTAAATTTCTTAGCCACTTTTGGAGATGTTTATGGGCTAAGTTGGGGACTAAGCTGCTTTTTAGTACTACTTGTCACCCCCAAACTGATGGACAAACTGAAGTAGTCAATAGAACATTGTCTACTATGCTTAGGGCTGTTTTGAAGAATAACAAGAAAATGTGGGAAGAATGCTTGCCTCATATTGAATTTGCTTATAATCGTTCATTGCATTCTACTACTAAGATGTGCCCTTTTGAAATTGTGTATGGTTTCCTACCTCGTGCACCTATTGATTTGTTACCTCTTCCATCTTCAGAGAAGGTTAATTTTGATGCTAAAAACGTTCTGAATTGATTTTAAAAATGCATGAGTAAGCTAAGGAAAACATTGAGCGTATGAATGCTAAATATAAACTTGCTGGAGATAAGGGTAGAAAACATGTTGTGTTTGCACCTGGAGATCTTGTTTGGTTACATTTGCGTAAAGATAGATTTCCTAATCTGCGCAAATCAAAGGTAATGCCACGTGCTGATGGTCCTTTTAAGGTGTTAGAGAAAATAAATGATAATGCATATAAACTTGAGCTACCTGTAGATTTTGGGGTTAGTCCCACTTTTAACATTGCAGATTTGAAGCCTTATTTGGGTGAGGAAGATGCGCTTCCGTCGAGGACGACTTCATTTCAAGAAGGGGAGGATGATGAGGACATCAATACCATTGTTACACCCACAACCCCTACTGTTACATATACTGGACCAATTACTAGAGCTCGCGCACGCCATTTAAATTACCAGGTACTTTCGTTTCTTGGTAATGATTCTAATGTTCATGAGATTATGATGCTGCCTAAATTGGATACATTTGTTTTGCTTACAAATGAAGGGCCTAGCTTGGAGAAGGATGAACATTGGAGCAAGAACACGCATGGAGTTGATGGCATGCGCAAGGGGATCAAGAACGGAGTTACAAGTGATGATTTCAGGACTTTGAAGCCGCCATAAGGATTGCATGAAGCCTTGGACGAAATATACAAGATGCCACTTCATAATATTCGTCCATAGGCTATTCTAGGTGCTGCGTCACCTTATTAATGGGCCAGGCCCATGTAATTTCGAAATACTTAAGTATAGGCTATTTTCAGAGTCCGTATGTGTGGGGAAACAAGAGTAAGGGTTGGTTTCGGACCCCACCCTCAAGGGCCACGAAATTCCCCCCTCTTCCTCCATATATACAGCCCTTAGGGCGTCGTTTAGACTTTGGGTTTTGTTTAGATTAAAAGTTCGCCATAGCTGCAACTTCGCGTACTTCGTTTGTGTCCAACGACCAGACCAAGACGTCACAGAACCCCACCTTGATCAATAAAGCTTTCATCTTATATTCGCAATATCCCGATTGCAATCTCAGTTTCTTGCTTGTTCTTCGTTTGCTCGCAGGAAACAGACCCTCGTGGTCAGGTTGATCGTGCTCCGACGTGGTCAATAACCCTCAGAAGTTGGTTTAGCGATTGCTAAGGCGCGACGTCTCGCACGTTCGTAGTCGGATCGTCAAGGTCGACTCCCACAGAAAACGATAGCCACCATCTCATCGAAACATCCGGACACCTTAGCCTCTATCAGAAATAGATGTTTGGGGGTGTCGTTTCGTGCGTATGGGAAAGATACACTCTATATAGTGTGTGTGCTATGGAAAGAGAGATGCCAGGAGACCTAGAGAGTGAGGGAAGAGATGTGTGCATGCCCGAGAGACAAAGTGATAGAAACCTATATTGGGGTCCAGACTTTAGAAGAGAGGGGGTGTTAATGTACTCCTGTGTTCTTGTCTGGGGGAGAGAACAACTTGTGGTTGGGAGGGGGGTAGGTGGCTTCACATAAAGAGTGAGGTGTCTATATTTGAGAGACTTTAGCGTAATTGAGATATATATGGTCAATACTGTGTGCACTCATGGTTGACCAATTTGTTTCACAGTTTGGACTATGAGATAACGATACTTTTGAACATGCATATATACTTTGAAGTACTAGAATTACAAACCTAAGATTGGAATTTTGGAACTCGACTCCATCATTATCTTTTGTAATTCATTTAAATGGGGGTACATTTTTTAAGTCAGGATTTGGTGATTTCAAATTCATATATCAAACCTAGAGATATACACATACGGGCATGTTCAAACCTTATAATCCACTTTATTCATACACATACACAATTTTGTTTTTTTCATAATATTTAGGATAAAAACATTTGGAATTTCATTTGAATTGGACCATATGATGGTATTTGCTTCCACTAGCTCAATGATCCATATTTGAATTGAATGGACAATCTAAGTTTCGAGTTGGAGACATTGATTTTCGAAACTTGCACTTTTTTGCATGCAAAACAAATAAATTCTCGGCCATAATATCATAGTCAGTCGTACAACAGCAGAACATTTAATTTCAGGTGCCAAAAGCATTCAAACTTCCCGCTCGTATCGAAATATCTCGCGCCCGAGAGTTTAGCCTGTGATATTCCTGTTTTACCCCTGCCACACGAACGGAAAAGGGCTGCTTTGGTAACTCCATTGTTTTCCCCTATTTGCCCCCAACATTCTTCCCCAGATTCACTTCCCTTCCCCTCCCCGCCTCCAACCATGCCAAGGTGACGAATCTAGTCTACCTCCACTGCGGTGGACCTCACACCCCACCGGATCTACCTTCCGCACCTTGGAAGCCCCAACTGCCAACTCACCACTTCACTAGAGCCGCTTCAGCGACTGGCTTGTCCACCGCTCTAGATCTCCTTGACCTCCATCATGGTCCACCGCACCGGATCTGCTTCACCGACGCCGTCGTCCACCATAGTGTAGGCCCTTCACCGACTCCCTTGTCAGCCCCATCGCTGGCCCTTCATACAAGCCCTTGTCCGCTGCAACAGAACCGCCTCACTGAAAGCACTATACACCGGCTTCGCCGATGCCTTCGTCCACTGCACTGGACCCGCTCCACGGACGCCACATTCAACTCCATCGACCCTGCTTTACTGACACCGTAGACTCATCAGGTTATTTCAATTTGTACTCCTTCGGTTTTTCTCTTCTTTGTCATGGAACTGTTTCTAACGCCCTCGATGCGGCTATATCACCTACGTGTCGAAGCACGACTTAGAGGCATAACCACATTGAAAGCAATGTCGCAAGTAAGGCAATCTTCACAAAATCCCATGTAATATAGATAATAAAAGGGGAAGGTACATAGTTGGCTTACACTCGCCATGTCAAACAAAGTACATAAATAGCATTACATCATTCAATCACTCATGGCCCGACTACGGCGCCAAAATAAAAGATCAACCCAACATGTGACACAGTCCCGATCGCCCCAACTAGGCACCACTACTGATCATCAGGGAAAGACACATAGTAACGACGGGAAGCTTCATCGAACTCCCACTTGAGCTCAAGCGCATCATCTGGAACGGAGTCATCAGGCCCTGCATCTGGTTTGGAAGTAATCTGTGAGCCACAGGGACTCAGCAATCTCGCACCCTCGCGATCAAGACTATTTAAGCTTATAGGTAAGGCAAGGTAATATGTGGAGCTGCAGCAAGCGACTAGCATATATGGTGGCTAACCTGTTCGCAAAAGAGAGCGAGAAGAGAAGGCAAAGCACGAACGAATAACTAGAGAACAACCTGCGCCAAGCATTACTCCAACACCGTGTTCACTTCCTGGACTCCGCCGAGAAGAGACCATCACGGTTACTCACGCAGTTAATTCATTTTAATTAAGTTAAGGTTTAAGTTATCTACAACTGGACATTAACAAATTCCCATCTGCCCATAACCGCGGGCACGGCTTTTGAAAGTTCAAATCCCTGCAGGGGAGTCCCAACTTAGCCCATGACAAGCTCTCACGGTCAACGAAGGATATACCTTCTCCCGAGACATTCTGATCAGACTCGGTATCCCGGTTCTACAAGACATTTCGACAAGTTAAAACAAATCCAGCAACACCACCCAGATGTGCTGACAAATCCTGATAGGACCTGCACATATCTCGTTCTCAGGGCACACCGGATGAGCAAGACGTCGGGTAGGCCAGCCCAGAGTTGCCCCTGGTAGCCCCGGACATCGCTCGGTTGGACCAACACTCAGAGGAGCACTGGCCCGGGGGGGTTAAAATAAAGATGACCCTTGAGTCCGCAAAACCCAAGGGAAAAAGGCTAGGTGGCAAATGGTAAAACCAATGTTGGGCATTGCTGGAAGAGTTTTATTCAAGGCGAACTGTCAAGGGGTTCCCATTATCACCCAACCGCGTAAGGAACGCAAAATCCGGGAACATAACACCGATATGACGGAAAACTAGGGCGGCAAGAGTGGAACAAAACACTAGGCGAGAGGCCGAGCCTTCCACCCGTTACCAAGTATATAGATGCATTAAGATAACAAGATAATATAATGATATCCCAATAAGTAAACAATGTTCCAACAAGGAACGGTCTCCAATCTTCACCTACAACTAGCAACGCTATAAGAGGGGCAGAGCAAAGCGGTAACATAGCCAAACAACGGTTTGCTAGGACATGGTGGGTTAGAGGTTTGACATGGCAATTTGGGAGGCATGATAAGAAAGTGGTAGGCATCGTAGCATAGGCATAGCAAAAGAACGAGCATCTAGCAAAGCAAAGATAGAAGTGATTTCGAGGGTATGATCATCTTGCCTACAAAGTTGTCAAAGTTGACTGGATCCTCAAAAGCAAACTCAACGGGCTCCTCGTTAGCGAACTCATCTCCTGGCTCTACCCAAACAAGACAAACAAGCAAAAGGGACACAATCAACCACGTGCAAAGCTCAAACAACATGATGCAAACATGGTATGCTATGCGGGATGCGATATGTGATGCATATGCAAGATTTGACAAGGAAAGAAAGAACCTGGCCTCAACTTGGAAATCCAAAAGTGCCACTGGAAAAGTGAGGTAATTTCGGTTGAAATCGATATAAAGATCGCCGGAATCGGATGCACGGTTTAGAAATGGCAAGCAATTCAAATATGACAACGGTCTGCGATAAACAACAAGTAACCATCTAAATGCAACAAGTTAAACATGCTACAGCACCCAAACATGGCAACAAAATGCATGGCAGGGATCCATTCATGATGCTTAACAAAAGATGAACACTGAGCTACGGCCAATTCATCCATTAACAGGTTCAAACAAGCATGGCAAAAGTGCAATTGGTAAATAGGTTTCAGACTTAGTGAAATTAACACTTGTCTGGGATTTCAGATCAGGTAGCACACTTTGGAGCACGAAAACTACATGCTACAGGAACTTAACATGGCAAAGAAAGGCATGGCATGGAGCTACTCAAAGAGCTTAACAAAAGTCCCTTAGTTACCTTGAGCCAAAAGGGATCGTAAAATACAATTGCAAGCATGTGAACATGGCAAAAACATAATCAGATCTCAGACTTAGTGAAAAACTGAAGCATGCAAATCAGATATCAAGTAGGCATGTTTACGAGCTCGATGCACTCACTACAGAGCATGTCATGACAATCTAAGCATAGACTCATCAAGAATACATATTGTACAAGCTAGTCATGGCAAGAACAACAACATAGCACGCACGGATCAACTACAACATCCTCGGCAAAATCGCTAACAAGTAGACAATCTGCCTAGATTCACGAAATAGCAAAAGTAGAGCTCGATTGACTCAAGCTAGGTTGCTCCATAATTGCAAACAAAGACATGGATGGATAGAGCACTACAATATTAACAAAACATCCTTACTGATCATCCTCAAAAGAGGCACGGATCACTAGGAAACAACATGAACATATGGCATATTGATAAAAACAGTCCAAGGACTTAGTGGAATTGCTAAGTCCCTGAAATCAGCATTAACGAATGCACCACTTTGCAAGCTTGTGCTAGTCACCACACACATCACAAAAATACATGGATGGCACCTCTGGAAAGATGACAAAGCATATAACAAAACACATGTAGAGCTCAGGGGCATATCATGCACACAATAATCAAGGCAAAAATGACAAATAGCTATTTGGAGCAGCAGATCTGACAACTAAACTCAAATAGCACTCTTTCAACTGTATTTCGGGCATCAAGACGAACTCAAATGAAAATGATGCAATGAGTTGAAATTATGTACTCTCTGAGACGAACATTTTGATATCCTACACGCCCAAAACGGAGCTACGGATGCGGAGATATAGCAGGATGAATAATGCAAAAAAATACTGGAAATGGGGCAAAAGTCAACCCTAGGGTTTGGATCCGGATCTGGATCGGATCGACCGGCACTGTTCACGCGCGCCCTCCCGAGGACTCCGGCGAGCTTGTCGGGCTCCGGCGAGGTGGGCGAGGTCGGCCGGCGAGCGGGCGGAGGGAGTCGCCGGCGAGGGGAAACGGCGGCGGCTCGGCGAGGTACGGGCGGCGGAGCGGCTCCCTGGCCGCGGCGGAGTGGTTCCCTGGCCGCGGCGACCGGCTAGGTGGCGAGGCCGGACGGCGACGCGGCGGCCTCCGGCGATGTGGGCGGCGGGTGGGCGGAGGCAAAGTCCGGCGAGGGTAGCGGGGCGGCGCGGTGAGGGCGGCGCGCCCCGGGCGGTTGGCGGCGGAAACGGGCCTCGGGGGCCCGGGGTGGGCTTTCCGGGCCGGCGGCGGAGGAAGGCGGCGATGTGGGCTCGGGCGCCACGTGGCGTTCCCGGAGTGGCCGGCGGGTGAGCAGACAATGTCCGGCCCGCTGGATTTCGTTCGGCGGCGGCGGGTGGAGATGGATCTAGGGTTTAGGGGGAGGGGAGGCCCGTGAATTTCGGAGGGAAACCTATATATGGGCATAGGAGGAGCTAGGAGAGTCCAAATGAGGTGCAGTTTTCGGCCACGCGATCGCGATTGAACGCTCTAGAAGATGGAGAGGGTTTTGGTGGGTTTTGGACCAAATTGGAGGGGTGTTGGGCTGCAACACACACGAGGCCTTTTCGGTCCCTCGGTTAACCGTTGGAGTATCAAACGAAGTCCAAATGGTACGAAACTTGACAGGCGGTCTACCGGTAGTAAACCAAGGCCGCTTGGCAAGTCTCGGTCCAATCCAGAAATGTTTAACCCCCACACATGAAAGAAAGGTAGAAATGGCCACCGGAGAAGAACGGAGCACCGGAATGCAAAACGGACAATGGGGAAAATGCTCAGATGCATGAGACGAACACGTATGCAAATGCAATGCACAAGATGACATGATATGAGATGCATGACAATGACAATAAAACACGGAGACAAAAACCCGAACCCGAGAAAATAAAATAACTTAACGCCGGAAATGGCAAGAGTTGGATTACATATTAGGTAAATTACATTCAGGGTGTTACACTGTTCACTTACCATAGATGAGCTTTCCTGTATGTCGACAGGCGCCGCATCCGAAGCACCAGAGTCGCTTCAGCAATAGTGAGAGCCGTCCAAAACTCAACCGCAACACGAGCACCATCGACGATCCTTGGCTATCAAGTATGACAACGATGCCCATATGCTGCCGAGAATCAGGTACTATTATCCAACGGTCGGCCCCTATGTTCACTTTCTTGGCATAAACACCGCACCTTTGAATTTCTTTAGGGCATCATTCAACTTTTCATGAGACACGTTATTCTGCTTGCACCTATAGGGCCATACTTCTGGCAGTGAACATGTTACATGTGCAAAATTACAAACTAGTGCACATATAGTTATAATGCTTTCGTTTTATCCTAAGTATTATTGTACTTCCTAGATATCAGTGCCTACTATTTTACTTCTTGCATGCTATATTTATGATAATGGTGTTGTTCTGATGCCACCTGTAGGTTCCATGAGTCTGCTTCATGTTCTCTATTATTAATTACACATTAGCAAACTAGCATGTGGTTCCACAGCTTTTTGTTTGTTTACCCTACGTTTTCTGATGCTAGCTATTACATCACTGCTCTGAGCCTCTGTTCATTATATTTTTGTGCATTCTTGATCTTCCCAAGTTGCATGACTAATTTCATTCTTCTATTATTATGGAGTTGCCCACCCCATCAAGCAAAATATTTGTTCTTTTGGGGCTGGCACCTCGAACAAGCATAAAAATAGAGTGAAGCACTTATATTGTCGTGTAAGCACACACCCTTATTTCATTAGTTTAGATGAACCATTGATGATCAATTCGAACTAGTGCATGCGATTAAAATTAATTTACCTAAATAGAGGGTGTAGAATAAACTACAACAACTAGATTTGCAACCACGGGATGCTGACGATATCTTCAAAGAACATTGCAACAGTAGCGAGGCTTCACAACAACATATGCTAAGCCAATGTGCTTTAGTACATGTGAAATGTAATGCCTGTGGGCTACTTTCTTGGCTTGTGCCCTCAACCTGCAACCCTATAGAATTACAAATAGTTCAGTTGTCTGCTTTGCTGTATTGCTTGATTCAAATGCTTGTTTGTTACTTGTTAGGCTATACCTGAGTTGGCCAATATGTCAGCAGTGCCAGCTATAAAATCGTAAAGAAATGCATGCCTAGTTCATTGGACTCCTTTTCTTTTCCTATGAACTTCATCACAAGATTGTCTTCGTAGTTTATATGAGGCCACACTGTTAAGTGCTTTCTCAGATTATTTCAACTGCTTAGATGCCTTGGAAACTAAAATATAGCGGTGGTACACTGCCTTTCAACTAGGGATGTCAATTGGGTCCCATTTAATCCGGATTAAAGTCCACTAATGGTATGATAGTTCAAAAGAGTTTTTTTTTGGAAAATGAACTAGCGAGCTAGCAAAAACTAACTAGATGGGACTGGAGGTTGCCATTTATTTTCCACTTACATCCCTAGTTTCATCTTACCATTTTAATTTCTTTTCCGTTGTTGATGCTTCGAACCATTTAAATATAGCTTGGCATGCTCAGCAATAATTTGTATGTCGTTTACCATGTAAGTGTACTGCCTGGATCATGTGATAACTATCTCTTACTTATGTCCAGCGGAAACCTTTCAGGATGCTGTTCCCACTAGGATGCAATGTACAACCCCAGAATCTATTTATGGAAGCAGTGCGCCATCCATGTTACCAGATGGTAGCAGTTCAGAGGAAACACCGCCGGAGAGCGGTCTGAGCACATATATTATAATTCTTGAGGCTCTACTCGAGGCAAAAAGAGATGGTGTGGCTGCCATGAATGAGGCAATCTTGATCTTGAGGCTGGATATTATGCAATTAGCTGCACGCATTATGCAAGCAACCCAAGAATTGGAGGAAGTAAGAATGCTGCATTTGAAGATGGAGGAGGTCCTGCTACTTCTGCTATCTGAAGCCCATGGTAATCCCAGTTATTCTTTAGATACCAGTTGAAATTGTCATTAGATTATTATACTTGCACGTTGTGTCATGTTTCTGAATGGATTATGTTGTAAGACCCGCTATGTTGTCCATGTGTTGTAATGATCTGAATTTTTTAGGCGAGGTAATCCTCGGTACTAGTATGATTGACATAAGGTGAACTGTTTTTTGTGTGAGCATATTGTAATTTCTGAAATAACTTTTTGACTCAAAGTCCATCCAACCTACTGAATTCAAAGATCCCGACATTTCTAAATCATATTCATATATAAAGGTGGATTAAATCTTTGTCGTGGTTTTGATGAAATAAATAAATAACGTAGAATGATGTATGCATATTCGTAATAGAATACAAATTGGATTTGAATTTAGTTGCCAGGGCCCAAGGTAAACATGAATGCTAACTCTCACAAATTTTGAACGAAGCGGCAAAACACCCACTATCATTTGTCGGCTGCCCGAAGCAAGTGATTGCCAGATGGAAATTGCTGTCTACCCCTGACACTTCACATCCTAATCGACCCGATTTCAACTGCTGTCGATAGGGGTAGACTAGTAACTTCAATCAGACGTGACATGACCGCCTCTGAGCCAATTCATACACGATCGGCGCCAAACGTAGGCGGCAACACACATTTGATTCAAGCTCATCCAAAAGACCTCTGTCTCTCCCTCCATTTCCCCATTCATACACGGTGGGCGGCAAAACAAACTCTCCTCTTCCGGAATCGATGTAGGCGGATATTTTAAATAGGGGCAAATGTGTAACTTCCCTCAAACGTGACACAACCCTACCTATCAGCCTCGTTCATACACCGTGGGAACCAACCGTGGGCGCCAAAACACCCTTTCCTCACCCGAAATCGCTACCGGCAAATATTGGGGAGATGCGAGATTACCGTCCTATCCCCAACCGATGAGATGTCTGAAATTTTAAACCAGGGATAAGTTCGTAACTTTTCCACATTTCAGACAAGCGCGTCCCAAAGTTTGAGATCCCCCCTCCCCCTCCAATTCCCCATTCATACACCGCCGGCGCCACAACAACCTCCCCACTCTGGCCAGCCTCCTCCGTCCGCCACCCCATCCTCTACCTTGCCGAAGCCGCTACCCCTGCCCCGTCGTCCACTACAAGAGATGGCGTCTCTCATCCACGGCGCCGGACCAGGATCCTTTCATGGTGTCCTCTCGCTTCATCGGCGCCGTTGTCCACCTTGTCGTTGCCACTCCTATGACCGCCTCTTCCACGGTAACAGGACTTATCCCTAACCCTACCGTCTACCGTCTAAAGTCTTCTTCCGCACCACGGCAGTTCATCGCACCCGCAGCACCCTCAATGTATCAGCGGGGGCCTACATGGCGTCGCAAGAGAGTTGGTACTCTTTCATATCTGCTTAAGTTATTGATCTCACATGGAAAATAGATCGGAACTTGTTTACTATACTTTTCTTGTTCGTACCACATCGTAGTAGCTAGTTGAAAGCAAACATTGGTTGCGAAGTAGCCTTTCTCCGGTTTGCACCTTCAGATCGGCCATGGCACAGTCACTATACTCGTAAAGCTTATGGTTTCCCCCCTTTATATGCACTACCATCATCATAGGTGCTTTGTGTCATGCTAGCACTGCTCCTCAAGACCTCAACCCATCAAGAGAAACAACATGCCACTCATAATGCCAAAGCTTAGTTGTTGAAATATGAATCTGATATGATGCTCATATTACTAAAACAAAGAACATTTAATTGGTCAGCTAATGTTCCTATATTAATTTGAAAAAGCATGTGCGCCACATATAGAGAGACAGCAGGGATTTGCATTTGTCTGTGTGCTCTGGTTCATCATGGGTGGGCAACATGCATTCTAACTATCAAGATGCATTTGTATGAGTAGTTTATCGTGTGGGAGAAAAGGATGAACAAGGGAAGGCCTTATTTTCAAATGTGGAGAGGCGTGTGGGTATCTTTTTGGAAAATTGCCATAGTTTTCTTCCTATCCATCAGATGTAAACCAGACGGCCTATATTGCAGGATGGCAGGCACACCATCATCACCAACTCTATTTTTTATAAGAGTATAAGTGTAGGGAAAAAAGTAGAGAAATATGCTTGCTCTTTGTTATCATATTCCTCTTTTGTTCTTATTAATGAGTATATTACTTCGTCCGTTCCTAAACTGCCTTGGGTGCGTGTGTGTGTTGTGGTGGTGTGCGTTTGTATCGGGTGTTGTTCATCGTTGCTTTATCTATAAAGTGGGGCGAAAGCCTTTTTCGGTAAAACATAAGTCTGTTTATATATTCCAATGAGAACTACATACGGATATATATAGACATATTTTGGAGCGTACATTCACTCATTTTGCTCCGTATGTAGTCCGCATTTGAATCTCTAAAGGATTCATATTTAAGAACGGAGGGAGTAGTACAGTATGTTCCTTGTCGAGAAGTGGAGCAGGGACATTTGCAGTCGACAGGTCTATTTACTAGTACGTGTCGGTGCTATACAAACGGTTTTTAACCCCTTTCTGTGACAGCATTTGGAACCGTTGCCAAGTGAGTGTGGGCGATAGGGGGGTCCTTCCCACATGACCCAGAAATCATCGGGGATAGGCCCTCCTAGGACATAGGCTGGGGCCATGTGCGATCGGGCGAGGCATCGAAACCCAATCATTTCCGTTGGTATGTACATCCCACACGGTGAATCCTAGAAAAACATTTCCGTAGGTATGTACATCCCACACGGTGAATCTGAGAAAAATATTTCCGTAGGTATGTACATCCCACACAGTGAATCCTAGAAAAACATTTCTGTAGGTATGTACATCCCACACGGTGAATCCCAGAAAAACATTTCCGTAGGTATGTACATCCCACACAGTCAAACCGGGGAAAAGGTTTCCGTTTGTATGTACATCCCACACAATTTTATGTGTAGGCTCCTCTGTGAAAGGTGTAACTATCACACATGCTCCGCCATGGTTAACTATTTGCTTTTATCAACTACATCACACACGATTTGTTGAAGAAAACTGTGTGGCATTGAGCTATCCATCACAAGCGCTTTTACAGCTAGAACCGTTTGCAAAGTTCCATGACACATTTAGCAGGTTTATTAGTTTACAATTAATAATTCTAGTGTTACGCAAATTCACATTTCATATCGAATAGTTGTTTGCCAATTTCATATCAGGCACCTAAATATATTATAACATCACAGTACGATAGCTACATGAAAACAACACAATACAACATATAGCCAGTTCAACTTCATAAGAACAATATTAGAACAATATATTCATTTCCCTAATCGAGATCATCCAGGCTCGTCTTATCCACCTCTGCTTTCAGTTCAGTAAATACCTGTTTTACACAGGCCAATTGGGAAACTGCCTCCTCCTTCGCCAACACCATCTTAGCAAAGTCTGATTTAAAAAATCTGAGCTCATTCTCAACCTTCAACTTTTTATCCCACATCTTCAAATATTCTTCAGCGTTGACAATAGTTTCTCTAAGCCTACATCTGTTCCCTTCCTCATACATGCTCCATTGCTTCGCTAGGCACATCTTCAAAGACTGTGGCCACTCTTGATCAACCCACTCCAAGTAAGAACACTTCCATTCATCCTATAATATTTAAAGCTAGATTGGTAACAATTGTAGGGGAAATGGGTTTATAGCAACATAGAAAATCACCAATGCTTATTTTGAAAAACTGGAGAAACATGTTAATTATGACATATCTTCTCAAAAAGATCAATGTGCAAATGTTAATTGCTACTGAGACAACAACCAAATTCTGGAACATCAGAAGCTATGATTAACCACAACAACACTACAAGTCCTTACTCATGTACAATAAATAACAAATTGAACATTTTATGCGGAAGGTAAATATAACGGCAACAGCATAGCGACAGTGTTTGGATGACAGCAAATTGATACTAACAGGTGTGTGCATGCACAAATTTAGTAACATAGAACTAATAGCACTAAGGAAGTCCACTATCTATGCCAAAACTGTGGTAAAGACAACTGTTGCTACATCTTGCATCGGTGCCCTACACAGGCAAGCCGATGCAGCGGAAAAACAATCAGGGACCCGTACTCTAGAGCACGTAGTTGCTCCGATGCCCAGTTCCTTCGTGCCATAAAGATTTAGTATTTTACTGCTTGGCTTCTCGGATGTGTGGAACAAAGTTGGCTGCACAAACTGCTAAAAGCGGTGCCAAATAATTTTCTAATGGCACCGCTGATGAGATGGCAACAATTAAGATACTAGGTACAAACTATGACACTGTCTTAGGATGCGTTTGGTTGAAGGTGTGGTATGAATGGGTTGGGACTGTGACAGTGTCTAAATCACATCCAACAAATGATTTCTAACAACGAAAGAAGGTCTAACCTTCTATGTACATGCCAGAAACTTCCTCCCACTGTCCATAGATTCAAACGCAACTACCTTCATGCATGGAGATTGACGGTGACAATGAGAAGATAGATTTTCAGCCACCCCGCTCCATTCATTGCCACTAATGGTCCTAGGGAGCTACAAGAGGAAGAAATAACTCAAATCGACCGCCGGGTAAAAATCCTTCATTCCAAGTCATAGCCTAAGAGATAGGAGAGAGGCATACCCGGGTGGTGAAGGAGTCGTCGCTAGAGGAGGAACCGCTGGAGAGGTCTTTGAAGAAGACCATGGCGACCCCGACGGTAGGATGCGAGACGGCGAGAGCGAGCAAGCGAATATAGCTTAGGAAGGAAGGAAGGAAGGAGGAAACAAGGGAAATGTGACTTGTGGTCGGGGAGAAAAGGGGGTGGGGAAGGGGGAGGGGGCGGGGTAGATATTTTGGCGGTAGGCCAAAATTTTGGAAATGTGGAGGGAAACTTTGCGCTCGGTGCCGTCGGACCATTCACTTTGAATGACTGTGTGCATCGCAAATGATTCTTCTACTTTGCGCGCATGGGATGAGTTTGATGATTCATATTTTGGTGGAAATTTCCCCGGGTACGTCATTGCATAATTTAACATCGCTTGCTAATTTGGGCACACAAAAGAGCGTACAGCAGACAGACCACACTAACTGAATCGAGCAATTTTAGTAATTAAACAGAGCCAGTTGACCTAAACATTGCTCTAACAAAAGACCAGTATTAAAAAAAAGGCTAAGTACACATAATTTTAACAAATCCGCCGCCATGCCGACCTATGCATCACCGGTGTGAGATGAGAAGTCGATGACTTGTCCTGGCGACATGCCGCCGTTGGTGGACTCCACGTCCCCCGTGCTGAAGTTGACCGCGTCGTCGTCGTCGTCCTCGGCGCCACCCTCAAGGTTGTAGTACTCGTAGTAGTGGATGTGCCAGAGCTTGCATTGGTACTCCATCGCCGATTCCTTGACGGACAGACTCTTCTCTACGTCAACCCCGGCCACGCTCAAGTCCTCCCCCCGGCGCTCCTCGATCTCCACTGCCTCCTACATCTCTAGCTCCCGCTCGGCGACCTCATGAGGAAGCAGGTGCTCCATGGCCACCACTGCCTTTTCGGACGTGAATTGCATGCTGGAGTCCGAGGTGGCCTGGAATATCTTGGCGTGTGCATCCTTGATCTTAGCGTGGATGGCCTCGACCCAGGCCACGATGACATCGGTGGCAGGGACGGCAGCTCGAGCGCTCTCGACATTTGCAGTCACCGTCGCAGCAGTAGTTGCAGCTGTATTGGCTACTGCTGCTGCCTTGTTGGCTGCCGCAGACGCCCTCTCGGCAGAAGCGGTCGCGGCGCTCTCGGCGTAGGCGGCGGCGCTCTCGGCGCAGGCGGCGGCGCTCGAGGTGGAGGCAACCATCGTACGGGCCTTCACGAAGCGTTTCCATGGTGTCATCTTTGCAAGAAAGGGTGTGGGAAAGGGGATCGGGATTCGTGGATTCGGGGGTTGCCGGCACTGGAGCAGACGAGCCGGCAAAGGTTAAGGAGGGAGACTTAAATAGACCCAGATATTTTCATCACAAACGGTTCCTAGAAAACAACTGTGTGTGATGTTGTAGATATTTTTATAGCTGTGAAAGACGAATTTGGAGTAAAGTGGCTACGGATGGTGATTTAAATTTACGAGAAATTTCATAGTACTAATACAACTGTCATGTCAAATTTTGGAAAATTCCAGGGGTCATTTGACCTTTTAAGACATTTAAGTGATTTTCTGGCCATTTAATGACCGTAATTGGAATTTGAACTACATGTACATGCAACAGCTAACCATAACAGTTTGAAAACTCATATTTTCTATACTTATGTGCGATTTAATTCCATGTGCACTAAATTGGAAGGAATTTTCAAACATATTGGTCTAACGGCTATGACACAATTAAGCATGGAGTGACATGTCATTTTAATTCCAAAGAATTAAAAAAATATAAGAAACACATGAAACCTTGGTTGATGTAATGTCATGCCACCAAGATGATGTGGTAAAAAAATTGGCATGTTTGACGAAAGTTTGGACACACACCCCTCACAAATCGGAGCAACTCACTAGAAGGCTCGTGGTTCCGATAGGGAACAATGCATGTTTGATGACGAACGGGAGATAGCTTCCTCTTACGGCCTTTAATATTTTTCTACATGTAACATGCACTACAACAACTGTAATGTGAAACTTTAGAAAATTCTAGGGTTCATTTGACCTTTTAAAGACATATCAGTGATTTCCTAGCCATTTAATGGCTGTAATTCAAATTAGAACAATATCTACATGCAACAGCTAACCATAACGGTTTGGAAAATCATATTTGTGTACTTGTGTGCGAGTTAATTCCATATGCAGTAAATTAGAAGGAATTTTCAAACATATTTGTCTCACGACATGGACACATGCATTTGTATGCATGGAGTGACATGGCATTTTAATTCCAAAAAAATAAAAAATCAGAAACACATGAAACCTTGGTTAATGTAATGTCATGCCACCAAATTGACTTGGTAAAAAAATTGGCATGTTTGACGAAAGTTTGGTCACACACCCCTCACAAACCGGAGCAACTCACTAGAAGGCTCATGGTTCCGAGAGGGAACAATGCATGTTTGATGACGAACGGGAGATAGCTTCCTCTTTCGGCCTTCATTTTTTTTCTACGTCTAACGTGCACTACTACAACTATAATGTGAAATTTTGGAAAATTCTAGGGGTCATTTGAACTTTTAAATACATTTAAGTGATTTTCTAGCCATTTAATGACCGTAATTTGAATTTGAACTACATCTACATGCAACGGCTAACCATTCGGGTCGGGCAGGCGAGGTAGCAGGCCGGTGGCGGGGCTTGACGAATCCAGGCAAGGGGCGGTCTTAGCATGGGGCTCTAGCGACGGCGATGGATCATGGTGGCAGGACACCGCGGGAGGGTGGGCATGAGAGCGGGCGGGGGCCTGGTTGTGCGGTGGCTAGCAACGGCCGCGAGGCGCGGGGCACGCAGGGGGCGCGCGGGGAATGGAGCGGCGACGGGGCGGCAGCCGGCAACGGCTCCGGTGGCCGACGTGGTTGAGGGAGGAGGCGAATGGGCGTGGGGAGTGGCTCTCATGGCGTGTGGTGCGTGTGGCGGCGCGAGGGAAGGAGATGGGGATTGATCGGGAGAGGAGGCCAGCGAGCAGGGGGATAAGGGGAGATGGGGAAGGCCTCTTGGGCCGGCTAGGTCGGGCCGCAGGCGGGCCTTAAGCAGACTGCGATTATGGACTTCCCCCCTCTCTTTACATTCTCTAGAGAAATAGAGATTTAGAGAAAGGAATAGAGTTTGGACGTGGGATTATTTCCTTGGACTCGCAAGAATGAGTTTGATCCAGAAAAATTGTAAGGAGAGATGTTGAAGGCTTTTGAAAGCAACTAACTTGAAGCACATTCAAATGAGTTTGAATAGGAAGTGGGTGTTTGGAAGGTCCAAAAATGTAGAAATTTTTGGTGGAGCTTGCTTATGAGACAAAAGAATTATCGGTAAAGTTTGGGGACCAAACTTGAAGTAGAAAGGGCGTGGGAATTATTTGCAAGTGTGTTATGGTCGATCCCAAATTAATGAAATATTTTATTATAGCTCCCTAACCATATTGAGAGATATGTTATAAAGAGAAGTCACCATGTTCCCTTCCCTCGATTTAAATGGATCGAAGATCCATATGTGAGTCGCCAAAATTAATGAGATGAAGCATGATGACATGATGCAAATGATGCTATGAAGAATGCAACAAACAAACAAATCGCACGGCAAAACTCGGAATACATGGAAGGCATTTGAAGTGTCCGTCTCGGGTCATTACAACTCTCCTCCACTTACAAGAGATCTCGCCCCAAGATCTAGGGATAACAATGGAAAGAAGAGGTATAACAAAGTTGCTTCTTTGACAAATGAGTGAAACCATGAACCTTGAGAGGTTAAACAATTTCAAGGAAAGAATACACCGGAGATGAATGAGGATGAAAAAACTCCGTTAGAAAAGAGGAACAAGGAACACGACAAGAATTTGGAAAGCACTCCGATTGAAAGAGAGGCAAGACTTGATAAGATGAAAAGAACTTGAATAGGGGACAGAACACCCCTGTTAAATGGATAAACAAGGGAAAGAACATGATCTTGACAAGACGAGAAGATTGGTCGAAAGAGAAACATCACAATGCCTTCGGGACGAAAAAAATAGAAGCTGGATCGTTGGAAATAAAAGAATGGAGAAGAAAATGACAACTTCTACCATAATTAAATTTGGCAAGCATCCTTACAAAGAACGATTGAACGAAGAAATCAACAATGAAAGGAATAACCTTGTTGTCGGCTTATGGAAAACATCTCAACATTATGAGGTGACAAATGGCCACTAACGGAAACCACTGATTTGATTGAGAGAACCAAAGAGATGAAAAACTTCTTCCACCAAGATGATAAAGAGATAACTTGGATCATTGATAAGCACCACAATAGAAACATTCCTTTGGGAAGACTTTAGGTGGAATATGACACAAGATAACTCCAACAAAGAAATTGTTGGGTTGAAAAAATCTCACAGACGAAGAGAAAATGATGGTCTTCAAATATCTCATTCCTGAAAACTTGTGAATCATGAAACACGAAGGGAAATTGTCAAGAATGACATAACACCACCTCAAAATATAAGAGAGAAAGAATTACACTTTGAAATGCATGAAGAAGAATACTTGAGCTCCTCCAACAAAATCTTGATGAGCACTTCACGAATGAAAGGAATATTTGATGAACCACCATGATGAGCCTTAGTGAGAACTCTGGTTGATAACAAGATGGTTGCAAAGAAAGGAAGCTTGAAAAGAATAAGATGAATCCTTGCAATGATTTAGATGGACTTCGTGACGACATAATTGAGAGCTCGGAACTCTGAAAAGAAAAGGTGAAGCATCTCGAACCGAGAATATGATATGATGAACAACTCTGGAAAGAAGAAA
The DNA here is from genome assembly GCF_056163025.1 of Triticum urartu. Taxonomy (NCBI): domain Eukaryota; kingdom Viridiplantae; phylum Streptophyta; class Magnoliopsida; order Poales; family Poaceae; genus Triticum; species Triticum urartu. The sequence continues at coordinate 255,393,978 of NC_141877.1, forward strand.
TTGATCACCTCGAGGAAATAAGAATGAGATTTACGTCATGCTTACTCTTCATCAACTTAAACTGATGACAAGCAACACATAGGCATGCTACTTATTCTTGTTGAAAAAGTATTAAGCAGGGATATAGCGCAAATTTGAGAAAGGTCTTGATTGAACCACTGGTGTGATTTGGAAACCACGAATGAATTGATATGATAACGAAGGAAGGGAAATCTTGACAAACCACCGTAAGAATTGAAAACGAATGAAGAAAGGGAACGAATCACCAGGAAGAATTAGAAAAAAATGAAGGAAGATACTTGAGGGAATTATATGCAAGAGAACGAAGAGATCACAAGCTGACTAGAGAATACTTGAACGATCCACCGGTAAGAATTGGGGAATGAGAGATGAATGTTCAGAATGAATAAACCTTCTGAAAGGATGGCCTTCGGATGATCTAGAAATGAAACAACTCCTGAGATGCTTCGGATGGGTATGAAAAGAATTCTTGATGATCGGAACAATTATGAGGATGAGATGAAGTTAGAACCATGAATCTTCAAGAGAACGGATATGATTTGGAGGAAACTCTTCTTCGGTCTTCAATGCTGAGAATGTCGACGGGGAACAACACCAAACTGCTGAGATACTCCGGAACAATGAAGAATATTAATATTGAACCAAAGATGAAAAGAGTTTGAAAGCGATCTCAAAGAAAGCAATTGACTGATGAAATTTCATTCTTACGTCAAACTATGAAAAGAATTTGAGAATAGGTCAGGAAAAATTAGAAGAGTCAGGTAAAATCCTAGGAAAGACCTGTGGGTTAGGGCCCACTCAAAGATACACCGTTGAAGTGATTGCTTGAAAAGAGAGATTGCACTAGTTGAATTAAATAGCTTGAATGAGGTAACAACCACAAAATAGAACGAGCGGATCTTTAATGGAAACACGAATCTTCAGAGATCTTCAGCACCCTAAAACAATTGAATAGAAAACGGGGAATGATTATGAGGTGCACCGGCATGGGAAAGCATTTGAAACAATGAAAGGGATATGATCAACACCGAAATTTTGCATTTAGTCCACCGGAGAACAAAAAGAACGAAGAATGAAGAACTTGTAGAGCATCTTCATGAGAACCACTGGGTAAGAACATTGAAGGTAAAGAATGAAGAAACCTCACATGAACAAAATGGATACTTGACTAAGAAATCTGAATCCTTAAAGAAAAAGGGTGGGACGATGGGAAAAACAACAAATGCAACTTAGGACGGATGATACGAACAAAACCTCAGGCTTCTCAACTGCGCCCGTATGGAATAACTGAAGAGAAGTTAACCGGTTGAAAAGGATTGACATGACAATCTCAATGATCCAGAAAGATTAGTATTCACATAGAAATATGAGAACACCGCTTAGGAAAGTTATGGAATCAACAATTGACAATGAAGCAACTCGAATACCACAATCAAAACAAAATCAAGGATTTGGCTTGCAGAAATAAGCCTGAAACAAATATATGATAGAGATTTACCCAATCCCATATCATGCATCTGTCAGAAAGATATTCTAGGTAACTAATTGAATTCCCACCTAAAAACTCCCGAAACTTTCTGGTTATGCAATCTAGTGTTGGGGATACAGGGAGGCACAAATTTCTCACACAACTAACAAATCCTACACTCCAACTGTATCCATCTGTCTAAACATAACCAAGAAAACCTCAGAAATCCTGTACCTCAGACCTTCAAAAACATCTGATATACTAGATGTGGCAATACATGTGATCACTCTCCCTAGTACTGGGTGTCGTCAAACTACTCTCACCACAAAGAGTATAGAAGCATTTTCGTTGTTGGCGACCTCTGGTATTCTGGAACTGAAACGATAAGCACTGTGACAAAAACACCTTGGAGCTCAACTCCCCTGAACACTGCCACAACCCCTAAATGTCAGGAGGCACCAAGAACATAATCCCCGTCACAATGCTATCCCAACGATCCAACAACACCCATGTGATCCTAAAAACAATTTGAGTGAAAAGGATAGAAGAGTGGAAAAACACCTACATCACGAGTCCTCACCAGAGCGACGAAGGGGATAAGGAGTAAAAAGAATTCCTACTCTCCGATATAACTAGACTCAAAATAGTTTTCTTCTAGACTCAACAACGTCAGCGGTTCGATCAATCAATGGGGCTCCTAAGGTCCGTAAGGCTCTAATACCAATTTGTAGCGTCCAAGATGCGATTCTATCCCAATCACGTGATGAATTCCTGATTGGGGCACAATCGCATTTCAAGCGCATAGCAAGGTGGATATCATTACAACATACCATGTACTAAACAGATGAGAATACAAGATAAAGGCTTACACTCGCCACAAGCTATAACATGAATACAACAGTTCATTAATACATAGCAATCATCATACAGAAGAGCAGGATCCGACTACGGATGAAATCAAACGAAAAAGAAGAACGGCATCCACCCTGCTAATCCTAGGCTCCCCGACCCAGAACCTATCCCTTGATCGAAGAAGAAGCAGAAGAAGAACTCCAAACAATCAAGCATCGCTTTACCTGCACCTACAACTGTTGTTGTAGTAATCTGTGAGCCACGAGGACTCAACAATCCCATTACCATGGGTAACAAGACTAGCAAAGCTTAACGGGTATGGAATGGATAAGTGGTGAGGTTGCAGCAAGCACTAAGCATTGTATGGTGGCTAACTTACGAGTACAAGATTAAGAAGAGAAGCTACGCAATGGTCGCAAACTAGTAATGATCAAGAAGTGATCCTGAACTACTTACGATCAAACATAACCCCACAGTGTTCTCTTCTCGAACTCACTCGAAAAGAGACGGTCACGGTTACGCACATGGTTGGTGTATTTTAATTCAGATCTGGTGTCAAGTTCTCTACAACCAGATATTAAAAATTCCCATCTACCACAAAACCGCGGGCACAGCTCTCGAAAGTTTAAACCCTACAGGGGTGTCCCAACTTAGCCCATGATAAGCTCTCATGATCCGCGGAGACAATCCTCCATCTCACGACACCCCGAGTAACCTCTGAGTCTCAGTGCACAAGCTCTTCGAAGAAAGGAAAAATATCCCAAGGAGATCCCCCGGTGAGTCAGACCCGTGTCCAGAGCCGCGCGCTCTCTATCTACAGACTCATCCATCTATGCAAAGTGGACGATAGCAAAAAGACCTCGAGTTGCCTCGAGGCAGCACCACCGACTGCTAGGTAGGTGGACCAACACTCATGAGGAGCACTGGCCCGGACGTTGATTAAGAGACCTCGGGGCTAGCCAGTCCCTATGCAAGTTTTAGTTGTTATTAGGCAAATGGTAAAACCAATGTTGGATCTCCTTAGGAAAGCTTCACTTTAGACGAAGAAACAAGGTGTAAGTGCATCTAGTACCCCTTAGTGCTTTTGGTGTATTGAAGAATTATAGGTTAAGGGACTACTATGTTTGTGAGTGTACACAGGTCTATAAGTGTATGAGGAGTTTGATATTTACAGAGAAAGTCAGTCCCTAAAAATGAATGTATTCAACTGAAGACTTTGGCTTTCTGAAGACTTTGAAAGTGAATAAATTGGTGTGATCATGAAGACTTGATATTCATGCGAGGAATATGAAGCATGAAGACTTTTGTTTTCGTAGTTTTGTTTTCTCCTTCTCGAGTCATAGGAAACACCGTATTGTTAAAGGTGGTCGAGGTAAAACTAAGGAAAAGTTTCCAAGTGATGCTCATCTCAAAATCCTTCACCTACCAATCCTTTCGAGTGAAGCCATTGGAAATCTCATATAGTTCAGTAAATTTCTTCAGTGACAAAGACAAAGATCTTCTGGTCTCTAAGGAATTTGTTCTGACTGAGGAATTAGGAATTCGCCAATGCGGATTGCGTACGAGTGAGGAACATGATAGCCCTGAGGAATTTGATAGTCAAATTTCCGACCGTTGTTGTGCTATGCGCCAGCTGTCCCAAAATATCTTACCCGCCTAAAGGTCATATCATTGAAGGACATTTATGTCTTATCATGTCGGGCGGCTCCCTAGGCTATAAATAGCCGCCCACTACAACCACTAGCTGGTTGGCTGCTCCGAGAGAAACTGACACTTGTCATTGAGAGCATTCCATCCTCCGAGGACTTTGAGCGAAAATCATCAAGTGAGGAAAAACCCAAACCCAAACACCTACAAACCCAAAGTAATTGAGCATCACTGATGAGATTGTTCCTATGTGGAACCGACACTTGTTACCTTTGAGGAATGTGCATCCTCCAGATGGTTAGGCGTTATGGTCTAGAGCATCCAAGAGGAAATTGTGGATCACCAAGTGACCGGGTCTGTGAAGGTTTGGAAGTCACCTGAAGACTTACCACAAGTGATTTGGTGAAGTCTGTGTGACCTCAGCTCAAGGAGAATACAGTGAAGCCTGTGTGTCCGGGACTATGTGTCCTCAGGTTTAAATACCTAGCCGCTCCAATCAGACATACGACTGTCACGGCAGTTGGAACTAGTCTACCAAATCACTATCTTCACCGAACTAACTGGTTCTATTTCCTCAACCCTTTCACTTCCTCATTCTATGTTGTTGTACCTGATCGTTACTATTTGAAGACCTGGATTGGAGACTTTCTCAATTTCCTCAGTTCAGTTTCTTCAGTCTGCTTATCATGTGTTTACGCTTCCTGTACACATTGCTTGTTTTCATTTCATCATGTTGACTGTGCTACTGCTTTTTTATGCTTACTTTTGAGTACTCATTCCGCTGCTAGTTGTTCGTGACTTAGTAATTTCCTCAGTTTGAAATTCCTTAGTGACAAATTTGTAAAAATTGCCTATTCACCCCCCTCTAGTCAATATAACACACTTTCAATTGGTATTAGAGCAGGGTACTCCCTTGTTCTGTGTGATTTTGGTTTAATCGCATGGAGGTTTAGTTCTGTGTGATTTTGGTATTAGAGCAGGTATGATCAAGGTCTCTGTTGGGTGTCCTACCTTCGATGGGGCGGACTACCCCTATTGTAAGAACAATATGCGAATGCATCTTGAGGCAATTGACAACAATCTCTGGTACGTTGTGGAAAATGGCGTTCCCTCTGTCACTCCTACCATAAACGCTACTGATGTGAAGAGATTCAAGCAACTCGACTCTCAAGCGAAGAACATCATATGTGGCCATTTGAGCAAAGGGCAGTATGGTAGAGTGAGTGCTTTGGAGACAGCGAAGCTTATCTGGGATAGGTTGTCCAAGGTCAATAAGGACTCTCAACTCAGCGTGACTCTCGAGTTGACGTTCTTCGCAATCACTTCAACTGCTTCAAAAGACTCGACAATGAAAATGTGCAGCAAACTTTCGATCGCCCCACTGACATCTCAAATGAGCTTCAAGCGTTGGTGCCACTGACATCACCGACCATGAGGTGGTGAAGAAATTGCTGAGGTCGCTTGATTCCTCATTTGACACCCTTGCAGTGATGACATAAGAACGTGGAGACTACAAGTCACTTGATCCCGCTGATATCCTCGAGAGGCTAAACACTCATGAGTTCCAACTTGCTGAGAAGAGAGATCTCTATGGACCAAGCTATGGCAGATCGCGCGCTCTAAAGGCCAAGGCAGTCTCTGAATCTGAAGGTGAGGATTCTGGTAGCAGCCTTGGTTGTCCTGAAGAACTGAGCCAGGAGCTAGCAATGCTTGTGAGGAAATTCCAGAAGTTCTCAAAACATGGTCGCTTTGGTAAATCCTCAAGAAGTGATGACATGAGAACAGATTCCTCATCCCGTGACTACAAGAAGAGAACTTTCCACAAATGCAAGAAACCTGGTCACTACATTCAAGATTTTCCTCAATGGCAGAAGGAATCAAATAAGAAGAAATACAAGGATTACAGTTCAGATGACTCGAAGAAGAAGAAGAAATCTTCAAAGTTCTCATCATCAAAACCCTCGAATTCTTCATCTCACAAGAAGAGCAGCTCCAAAAAGGCTCGGGCATTCATTGGCAAGGAAATGGACTCTGAAGCTGAATCTGAGGAAAATGAGGAAGAGGAGGCATCTGAGGAGTCAGACTCTGGTGTGGCGAGCCTAGCCCTCGCTACTGCGTTCATCAGCAAAACCATCTTCAACTCTGAGCAAAATGAACTCCCCAACACCGCTGTCGACGACGATGATGACTACGCTCCCACCTATTGCTTCATAGCAAAAGGTGCGAACATACTCAAATACCCCTCCTCTGAATCAAGTGAGGAAAGGTTCAAAATATGCTTAACAAGAGCGATGATATGTTGGGTGAAGAAATGGATTGCACTAAAACTTTGACTGAAAATCTTCAGAGACTTCAGTCTAAGTTTGATAACCTTCAGAATCATCATAACACTCTATTATCTGATCATGAGAAGCTATCTTATGAATTTCTTCAAAGAAATAAAGATCTTGAGAAGCTAAGGGTAAATTATGAAGATCTTCATAAGGAGCGTGATTCATTGCTTGCTCAACAGATCAGTGCCGCTCACGAAGAATTCATTCCACCATGTTTGAAATGCATTGAACGTGAACCTGCTAATTCTTCACCTGAAATTTCAAATGCTTCTATTGCTGCAAATTCTTCAACTATCTCTGCTATTGCAAATTCCTCATCTGAGGATGCTGCTAGTATCACTAACCATGCAGGGCTGAAGGAATTGTATGTGACAGGCATGTACAAAAGCCTCAAAGGGCATCAGGCACTTTGTGATGTGCTTAAAAAGTAGATCCTCAACAGGAACCCTAGGAAAGAGGGCATTGCCTTTGAGAGGAAACTCAATGCTGATGGGACCTACTTGAAACCTGAGCAGTATCCCAAAACCTCATGGGTTGCTGCAAAGTGACCTTCAGTGGATCCATCTACTTTATCTGGCTTTACATGTGAATCTTCATATTCTTTTGATGAGTCATTCAACTCCAACTATAAACAGTTCAAAAATCAGAATGGTGAAGTATTTGCTAGATATGTTGGCACTAACTGCAGGAACGACCCCCCTATGAAGAGAATCTGGGTTCCCAAAAGGTGCCTTGAAAGTCTTCAGATGAATTTCATCATGACTCCACCTGTGAAGAAAAGGAACCCCAGATCAAATCCTTCATATGGACAAAATTCTTCATATGGATCCAAGTCTTCATATGGACCAAAGTCTTCATATGGATCAAAGTCCTCATATGAACATCATCGTGCTAACACTTCTGTTTCGCATGGAAGATCTAAGGGCTATGAATATGTGCATTATTCTTCAAACCATTATGTTCATAAGTCCTTGAAGAATTTCTCTGCTTATTCATATGCTTACTCTAACCCCTCTTATGTGAAACGAAGTGGATTGGCATCTATGCCACCTATCTCTTATGGAGCTCGCAGAATGATGAACTCTTTGCCACCCCTCCAGATGTGGGTGGTGAAGAAAAAGAACTAATCTCTTATGCAGGGTCAGGTCTCCAGATGAACTTAAACGTCTGAAGAATTTGCTGGAGACATGAATATGCTTGAAAGGATGCAAGCTAATCATGAAGAATTGACTTCTCATTTCTCACGTCCTCGTACTACTATATTTGTTCGACTTCTTGATGAAATTTCTGATGAATTTGATGTCATATTCTTCATTGCTGAAGTATATGGGTTCGTAAGATGCACTAATTCATCTGCAGGATGATCAACCCAAAGCCACTGAGTGGGTCCTCGACAGTGGATGTGCAAACCACATGACTGGTGACAGGAACTTATTGATGGACACTGCTTTATCTCCATCGCATCTGAAGCATATCACCTATGCTGACAAAGGCAAAAGCAAGGTATTGTGTCTAGGTAAGGTTGCGATCTCAAAGGGTCGACACATGAACAAAGTCATGCTTGTCGAGTCCTTAGGGTTCAACCTCATGTCTGTCTCAATGCTTTGTGATCTTGATATGGTTGTTGTTTTGGCAAGTATCGTTGAGTTGTGATCATGGAAGCTGACAATTCCAAAGTCTTCGAAGGCTTTAGGAGAGGAGACTTGTATATTGTTGATTTCTCTACAGGACCACAACCTTCCACGTGCCTTCTTGCAAAAGCTTTAGAAGGATGGTTATGGCATCGACGACTTGGTCATGCTGGCATGAGGAACTTGCACACTCTCGTGAAAAAGAAGCATGTCACTGGCATCGAGGATGTCAAATTCCACAAGGATCACCTGTGCGGAGCTTGTGAAGCTGGAAAGATGACCAAGGTCAAGCATCCCTCAAAGACCATCATGACTACCACTCGTCCATTTGAATTGCTTCACATGGATCTCTTTGGCCCTACTCATTATGCCACATTCACTAATGCTGCATCTTTATATGGCTTTGTCATTGTTGATGACTATTCTCGTTACACATGGGTGCATATCATCACTTACAAAACTGAAGTGCAGTAAGTCTTCAAACGATTTTCCTCGAGGGCTTCAACCAACTTTGATTTGAAGATCAAGCACATCAGAAGCGATAATGGGACCGAGTTCAAGAATACTGGTCTTGATGACTATCTTGATGAACTTGGTATTACTCACGAGTTATCTGCTCCTTATACTCCTCGGCAAAATGGCGTCATGGAGCCCAAGAACAAGACTCTTGTTGAGATGGCTCCCACTATGCTTGATGAATACAAGATGCCTCCTCGCTTCTGGCATGAGGCAATTGATACTGCATGCCACATCATCAACAGGGTATATCTTTTCAAATTCTTCAAAACATCATATGAACTCCTCACTGACAAGAAACCCAATGTGAGTTATTTCAAAGTCCTCGGTGCTAAATGTTTGATTAGAGATCCTCATCACAATTCTAAATTTGCACCGAAAGCACATGAAGGTTTTATGCTTGGTTACGGAAAGGACTCGCACACCTACAGAGTCTTCAACAACTATCACCACAAGGTTGTTGAAACTGTAGATGTGCGGTTCAATGAAACTAACGGCTTGCAAAGAGAGCACCTACCTCCTGTGTTAGATGAAATATCGCTTGAGGAATCCATTAAGTTCAAGGCTACTGAGGATGTCATTCCTACCAAAGAATCTGCTGAAGAAGTCTTTCCAGAACGTGAAGAACATCATGCTGGTGCACCTGAAGAAAATGGCTCTGAAGAAAATGCTGAGCCCCCTCAACGTCGTCAACCCGTTCATCCTCGTGTTGCTAAAGAAGTGCAAATTGAGAGAATCATCAACGACATCAAAGCACTAGGTCCTCTCACACGCTCAAAAGCTTCACATTTGTCTAACTTTTGTGGGCACTTTTCTTTTGTCTCTATCACGGAGCCCACCAAAGTAGATGAGGCATTTCTGGAGCCTGAGTGAATTCAAGCGATGCAAGAGGAATTACATCAATTCAAGCTCAACCATGTTTGGGAAATTGTCAAGCGACCAGACCCACGCAAGCACAATATCATCGGCACCAAATGGATCTACCACAACAAGCAAGATGAAAATGGCCTTGTGGTGAGGAATAGGGCACGGCTAGTAGCTCAAGGCTACGCACAAGTTGAAGGAATTGATTTCAATGAAACTTTTGCACCTGTTACTATACTTGAGGCTATTCGCATATTGCTTGCTTATGCTAACCATCATAATATCATCTTATATCAAATGGATGTGAAAAGTGCATTCCTCAATGGTAAGCTTGACGAAGAAGTATATGTTGCTCAACCCCCAGGTTTTGAAGATCCAAAGCATCCTGACCAAGTTTTCACACTCAATAAGGCCCTCTATGGCCTCAAGCAGGCCCCTCGGGCTTGGTATGATACTTTGAAGGAATTCATCATGAAAAAGGCTTCAAACCCGGTTCACTTGAACCAACTCTTTTCACCAAAATCTATGATGATGAATTATTCGTGTGCCAAATCTATGTTGATGATATTATCTTTGGTTGTACTAACCAACGTTACACTGACGAATTTGCCTATATGATGAGTGTAAGTGCATCTAGTGCCACCCCTAGTTGGTTTTGGAGTATTGACGACAAACCTGGTTGACGGACTAATGTGTTTGTGAGAATTGCAGGATAACACAGATAGTAGTCCCTCATTGATTCGGTTTACCTACCAGAGATGACCCCTAAAAACGTGTGAAGACATTGAAGACAATGGTGGTATGTGAAGTTATTCATATTGAAGACTATGACATGAGAAGACATCGCACGAAGACTTTGGAGCACGGAGACATAATTGTTTTGTAGTTTCATTTTCTTCTTCGTTGAGTCATAGGAACCACCGTACTGTTAAGTGGGGTCCAACTGAACAAAGTCAGAGTGACTAAAGTGATGCTCAACCAAATCCTAAGTCTTCGAGTGAAGACAATGAGAGCAAATCTTATCCAAAGCTGGATAAGTCAGCTTTACTTGTAGCCCAAGTCAAGCTGCCGCGTGTGTGTGAAATCTGACCGTTGGAACACGTGTCAGTTCCTTAGTGGCCCAGGGTCATTTTGGACAAATCAGGTCAGGTTGCCTAGTGGCTATAAATAGCCCGCCCCCTACACCATAAATTGGTGGCTGCTCAGAGTTAGTACATGGCTTTTGTCGTTTGAGAGCAACCCACCTCGAAGCCTTTGAGAGAGAAATTCTTGCGAGGACAAATCCCTAAACACCCAGAGCCAAAGAGTGTTAGGCATCACTGAAGTCTTTCTGTCCACGTGATCTGAAGACTTGTTACACTTGAGGACTGTGAATCCTCCAGCCAGTTAGGTGTCGCGTTCTGAGCATCCAAGAGTCATTGTGGATTGCCGGTGGACGAAGTCTGTGAAGGTTTGGAAGTCGACCTTGAAGACTTACCTGAGTGATTGGGCAAGGATTGGGTGTCCTTAGCTCAAGGGGAATAAGGTGAAGACACTGTCTTCTGAGTTGAATCTCAGCCTCCCTAACCAGACGTACAGTTGTCACAGCAACTGGAACTGGTCCAACAAATCCTTTATCTTCACCAAGCAACTAGTTCTATCTCTTCCTTCTCTTTACTTACAGTTTGTCTTCATGAAGTCATTGCTTTCTTGCATTATCTGTTTGACTTCACTGTGTGACTACTTGTTCTAATTGGCTTCATACTATCTTCCATCCTGATCCATACTGCCTAGCTGCCAATAGTCTTCGTGCTTTCACTTCATTAAATACTTGACTATGGCTTGCCTAGTGTAGTCTTCCTTCTGCTGCATGTTAATAGCTTCATTTCTATCATTTGTCTTCGAAACTTCCATGTTTTGAAGACTTTCATAAAAATTGCCTATTCACCCCCCTCTAGTCGATAACTAGCACTTTCAATTGGTATCAGAGCAAGGTACTCCCTTGTTCTGTGTGATTCAGTTTAACCACCTGGAGTTTTAGCTATGTCGACTGCAGGGATAATCAAAGTCTCCGTTGCGTGCCTTGTCTTCGATGGCACTGATTACCCCTACTGTAAGAATAACATGCGCATGCATCTTGAATCCATTGATGTCGATCTATGGTATGTCCTCAAGAACAGTGTTCCCAAGACTAGTGAAGGTGTCACCCCTGTTGATGTCAAGAAGTCCATTCAACTGGATTCTACTGCCAAGAACATCATCTGTGGTCATCTGACCAAAGGACAGTATGGCTGTGTGAGTGCTCTGGAATCGTCGAAGCTAGTCTGGGACTGGCTCTCCAAGGGTCAACGAAGGCGTCTCAACCTAGAGAGATCAAAGGATCAGTGTCCTTCGCAACCTATTCACCCGCTTCAAGAGAAACGACAATGAGAATATTCAGCTCACGTTTGATCGCCTCACTGACATCACAAATGAGCTTTATGCTCTCGGCGCTACTGAGTTCACCAAGCATGAAATCGTCAGGACACTCCTGAGATCACTTGACAGCTCATTTGACACCCTAGCCCTGATGATTCAAGAACGCCCTGATTTCAAGACACTCGATCCGTCTAACATACTTGAGAGGCTCAACACACATGAGTTTCAGCTTTCTGAGAAAAGAGATATCTACGGTCCCAACTACGGCCGAACTCACCCTTTGAAGGCAAAAGCTGTTTCCTCATCTGAAGAAGAATCTGACTACAGTTCTGGTGATCCTGAAGACATTGGAAAGGAGCTTGCTATGCTTGTGAAGAATTTCCAGAAATTCACCAAGAAGAAAGGCTTTAGAAAGTCTTCACGGTCCAACTCAAGAAATGATGAAGCTTCTACTCATGACTACAAGAAGAGAACATGCCACAAGTGCAAGAAACCCGGTCACTACATCTATGAGTGTCCGCAGTGGGACAATGAAAACAAGAAGAAGAAGAAGAAGAAGAAGAAGAAGAAGAAGAAGAAGAAGAAGAAGAAGAAGAAGAAGAAGAGCAAGGAATATGATTCTGATGACAAGAAGAAGAAGAAATCATCAAAGTATTCTTCCAAGTCTTCATCAAAGTCTTCATCACACAAGAAGAGCTCATCTGGCAAGGCTCGTGCTTTTGTTGGCAATGAGATGGATTCAGAGGAGGAGTCTGCTTCTGAGGAGGCGGAGGTGGAGTCTGAGGAGGAGTCCGACTTTGGCGTTGAAAGTCTGGCTACAGCCTACGTTGCCAAGTCCATCTTCAACACTGAAGACAATGGCTCCGTCACCTAAGCTGATGATAATGACAAGGACGACTTCGCTCCCACCTACTACTTCATGGCATGTGGTGCCAAGGTAAACTCACACGATGCTTACTTTCAAACATCAAGTGAAGATGACTCTGATTGTGAATCCAAACCTAGCTACAAAACACTTGCTAAAATTGCAACTGAACAACAGAAAGCTATGGAACATATTCAAAAACTGTTAGACAAAAGCGATGACCTGTTGGACGCGGAAATGACCCGATCTCAGTCCTTAATTGAAGACATAAAAAATCTTCATGTTAAGTATGAGGAACTTGAAAGTCGTCACGAAACGCTCTCAACAACTCAAGAAAAGCTTTCCTATGATTATCTTCAAAGGAAGCAGGAACTTGAGAAATTGAGAGCAGTTCATGAAGATCTTCAAAAGGAAAACGAGTCACTTCACGCTCAACTGATCAGTTCCGCTCAGGAAGGATTTGAACCACCATGTCTAAAATGCCTTGAGCGTGATAACGCTACTTCTGTAGCTGAATGTTCTACTGCTACTACTATTGCAATATCTTCAACTGTTGGTGTGGTAACTAACCCCTCTGCTGAGGATGCCACTGCTATTGCTGATGAAAATGCTAGGTTGAAGACATTGCTCGAAACAGGGATGTACAAAAGTCACAAAGGGCATCAGACACTATGTGATGTCCTCAAAAGGCAGATTCTGAATCGAAACCCTAGGAAAGAGGGTGTTGGGTTCGAAAGGAAAATGAATGTTGATGGCTCTTACTAGAAGCCTGAGCAGTACCCCAAAACTACATGGGTTGCTTCAAAGGAACCTTCAGTGGATCCATCCACCCTATCTGGCTTCACTTGTGCTAACTGCTACCTCTTGAGCACTTGCGTTGGTTTTCCCTTGAAGAGGAAAGGGTGGTGCAGCAAAGTAGCGTAAGTATTTCCCTCAGTTTTTGAGAACCAAGGTATCAATCCAATAGGAGGCTACGCGCGAGTCCCTCGCACCTGCACAAAACAAATAAATCCTCGCAACCAACGCGATAAGGGGTTGTCAATCCCTACATGGTCACTTACGAGAGTGAGATTTGATAGATATGATAAGATAATACTTTTGGTATTTTTATGATAAAGATGCAAAGTAAAATAAAAGCAATGAAAATAACTAAGTATTGGAAGATTAATATGATGAAGATAGACCCGGGGGGCATAGGTTTCACTAGTGGCTTCTCTCAAGAGCATAGGTATTTTATGGTGGGTGACCAAATTACTGTTGAGCAATTGATAGAATTGAGCATAGTTATGAGAATATCTAGGTATGATCATGTATATAGGCATCACGTCCGAGACAAGTAGACCGACTCCTGCCTTCATCTACTACTATTACTCCACACATCGACCGCTATCTAGCATGCATCTAGAGTATTAAGTTCAAGAGAACGGAGTAACGCTTTAAGCGAGATGACATGATGTAGAGGGATAAACTCATGCAATATGATGAAAACCCCATCTTGTTATCCTTGATGGCAACAATACAATACGTGCCTTGCTGCCCCTACTGTCACTGGGAAAGGACACCGCAAGATTGAACCCAAAGCTAAACACTTCTCCCATTGCAAGAAAGATCAATCTAGTAGGCCAAACCAAACTGATAATTCAAAGAGACTTGCAAAGATAACCAATCATACATAAAAGAATTCAGAGAAGATTCAAATATTGTTCATAGATAAACTTGTTCATAAACCCACAATTCATCGATCTCAACAAACACACCGCAAAAGAAGATTACATCGAATAGATCTCCACGAGAGAGGGGGAGTGTCGGTGTCAAAACCGGCGGATCTCGGGTAGGGGGTCCCGAACTATGCGTCTAGGCCAGATGGTAACAGGAGGCAGGGAACACGATGTTTTACCCAGGTTCGGGCCCTCTTGATGGAGGTAAAACCCTACGTCCTGCTTGATTAATATTGATGATATGGGTAGTACAAGAGTAGATCTACCACGAGATCAAGGAGGCTAAACCCTAGAAGCTAGCCTATGGTATGATTGTTGTATATGGAGTTGATTGCCTACGGACTACAACCCTCCAGTTTATATAGACACCGGATAGGGTTATGGTTACATAAAGCCGGTTACAATGGTAGGAGATCTTGAATATCCGCATCGCCAAGCTTGCCTTCCACGCCAAGGAAAGTCCCATCCGGACACGGGACGAAGTCTTCAATCTTGTATCTTCATAATCCAGGAGTCCGGCTGAAGGTATAGTCCGGCTACCCGAACACCCTCTAATCCAGGACTCCCTCAGTAGCCCCTGAACCAGGCTTCAATGACGACGAGTCCGGCGCGCAAATTGTCTTTGGCATTGCAAGGCAGGTTCCTCCTCCAAGTTCTTCATAGAAGATTGTAAACACCAAGAGTAGTGTCCGGTTCTGCAATATAAGTTTCCACATATTGCCATAGAGAGAATAATATTAACACAAATCAAATCTGCTGACGTATTCCGCAGTGCGTCATCACACTACGGCCAAGTTCTTTACTCGAATCATTTTTACTTTTCCACCTCAGCATGTTTTGCGAGGCGGTTTCCTTGGCACGTCTTGTCGAAGCAGAGATCGTGTGCCCCCCTTTTATGGGATTCTCATCCATACGGACGTGGGTAACCCAATCGTGCCCGTTAGCATGTTTTCTCAATTAAAGGCGAGTCCCAAACGGTTACGGGGAGGGCTCCTGGTATTCAACCTCTTATAAAGAGACCAGGGCCTTACTCTTTTTTCCAATCTCAAACGAGTTCGCCCATCACCTCGAGTTCCAACACCCTAGGCCCCAGATTCCAGGCCCTTCGGACCTTCGACAATGTCCGGTTCTGACCTTCAAGGCCGATGGATGCCCTCCTCCGTCACGGAGGAGGATGTGCTAAAGTTGAGAGAGGCTAAGTTCTTGACCGCCGAAATTCCGCATAGGTTGCCTGCTCAAAAGCAGGCTATTCCCAGTCCCCAGCCCGGCGAGAGCGTAGTGTTCATGTCTCACTTCCTTCGGGGGTTAGGCTTCCCGATGGATCCCTTCGTGAGGGGGCTGCTGTTTTATTATGGGCTAGAATTTCATGACTTAGCTCCGGAGTCCATCCTCCACATTTCCTCATTCATCATTGTGTGCGAAGCGTTCCTTCGTGTTACTCCTCACTTCAGATTATGGCTCAAGACTTGTGGATTGGAGCCGAAGATGATCGAGGGACGGCACGCAGAGTGCGGAGGCGCTATCATAAGTAAGAATGCTGATGCTCCATGGCCCAAAGGCTCCTTTCAAGAGGAGCTCGGCTTGTGGCAACGAGAATGGTTCTATATCACCGCTCCCAGGAGCGCCAAGTGGGCGGCGCCTCCTGCCTTTTGCTCGGGTCCCCCATCACGGCTAGCGTCATGGGTCAACAAAGGATTAGATTGGGGTTTGCCCAAAGACGTGCCCCTGTTACAGGGCCGAATTAAGGATCTCTTGGAAGGAGACCTCAATTTGGTCAAGGTGACGCAGGTCATGCTGATTCGCCGACTATTTCCCGGCAAACGTCGCCCCCTTCGCCTATGGGAGTTTAATCCAGAGGGACCGCGAGCTCTCTAGAATTTTATGGGCGCAACGCCCACGGAGATGTATAGAATGTTCTTCGGATCACAAGAGATGTGTCCAGATTTAACTAAGGACGCACGCCTAAGCTGCAATCATCCGGATACTCAAGTAAGCAACCCTGTGCCCGGACCTTCTATCCGTATAACTGTCATAAACTTGCCCCTAAAAGAGCCGTCCTTTTAAACAGGAGTGGATAGTGAAGGCAAAGCTAATCAGGTGTCCGGCTCCCCTTCCTAAAACCAGGCCAGATCCCGTGCTGGTCAGGATGCTGGAGATAATGCATTTGGAGGGGGAGGACAAGGAAGCTATGGCCTCCTCGAAGGAGGCTGCTCCGAAGGGAGGAACCAACAATTCCTCTCCTAAGGGGAAGAAGAGAGCCGCCTCTGACGACCCGAAAACCATGGCCTCAAAACGGGGGAGAAAATCCTCGTCAGAGGGTCCGACGCCGGGGAGTTCCTTGGCCGGACTACGCCCTCAAGGGGATCAGCCCTCCAGCGAGCCGTAAGTAGAGAGAGGTTTTCCTTTTTAGGGATGAGAGAAATCCTTGATTTATATCTGAGAAGATTAACCGAAATTTTACCTTGTAGCTTGGACCTCGGCCCTTCTCAGCAGAGCTCGTCTTCAGGGGATCTTCTTCCAGAGATGATGGAGAGCGGGACGCCTCCTCCTGCCGTACCGCCTAGCGAGGCGGGTGAACCTGAGGTGTCGTCGCGGAGGGTTTATCCAAATCCGGCAGGGGCGGAAGGTGGCTGTGTGGCCCCTCGAGGTTCTTCGCGTCCGGCCTTCGAAAGAGGCCATAGGACAAGTCCGGCACCGTCTAGTGCTCGGCCGGAGGAGCTAAAGATTCTGCTGGGGCGAGCTTCTATCTCAGAGGAGCACCGTGCATTGATGGGCACGGTGATTGAAAGGATTTCATTCGCAGAAAGCGGATTGCATGAGGCCTTCAAATTTTTACTGACGGGTTTTAAGGTACGTTAGATAATGTACACTTTTGTCAGTTGCGCATAAGTAAGATGCGCCCTATGTAGATAGTAGCCCCTGAGACTCTGCGCATTGTGAAGAAATGACGGCACGCAGAGGATCATAATCCCAGGTCTAAGATGTCGCATTTGAATGTAGGTGGCGAGGTGTCCGGAATCAAGCCGAACTGATGATGTGGCCGAACTAAACCGGCAACTGGACATGGCAGATGCCGACATCGCGCTTGTCAACAAGCGGCTTGATGAGGCTCAAGGTATGTAATTCTTCGGACGGCATCAGGTAAGAGGAGCTTCATGCCAATGTCTTACAATGTGTGTGCTTGACGCAGATGGTACGGCTGCCGTGGAGAATCTTAGGGCAGAACTTGCCCAAGCTAAGGAGCAAGCCAGAAAAAGCGATGCGGCTGCCGAGAAGGCCCTTGAAGGGCTGAGAGCCGAACAGGCTGCTCATTGCCGAAGCAAAGAAGAGATAGCCGAGATGGCCGAGAAGTTAAATAGTGTTGCAGACCATTGTAAACTTCTTGAGAAAGAGGACCGGGCGAGACAGACGGACTTAGAGAAGGCCGTTGCCGATGCCAAGGACGCTCGCTCTGTGATGAGAGCTGCGAAGGAGGAGCTGCGTCAGGCCGAACAGATTGCAGCTGGAAATCCCTTTATGCTGCGGAGGAAGTTTTGTGATCCGAAGTTTGCTCCGTTGGACCGGATGTGGAGTGTGGAGGACACCTATCTGGACTTGGCAGCGAGTGCCGCTGATGCGACCGAACACTTTCGAGATCAGAAAGATCGCGAAGTGGAAAAGCTTTTCTGGTCACAGTTTCACAATCCAGAGCGTCCACTGGCAGTGGATGATCGTTTGGCTCAATGGTCCGAACCGAATAGGTTGTCCGGACTCGCCATGAAGTACGTCATAGATCATCTGTGGCCGGGGAGATCGGAGTCGAAGAGTTATTTCAGCTTGGTGCAGCAATTCCTTGACGCGGTGCCGCGTATTAATGCAATGAAGAGGTCAGCATGCATAGAGGGCGCAAGGATGGCTCTTGCCCGTGTCAAGACATCCTGGGCAGAGATGGAGACCACTGTTGTTGCGTCCCGAGATTCGGACAAAAGCCGAGTACCTTCCGAGCACTATTTTCAGGAAGTCCTTGAAGGCGCTCGTGTAATAGAGACGCAGTGCTCGAAAGATGATATGTTATGATAGCATATGTAATTGAAAAGTAATATTTTGATAAACTGTAGTGGCCTTTTTTATACTTGTGCCTCCAAGTATTGGGAACCCCTCATGTGCGGCCATTTTTAAGATATATATATATATATAGAATCTAAAAGATGGCAGTCGTTGGCTTCAGCCCCCACACACATAGTGCGGGGGTGCTCGCAGAAGACGCATTTTCACACTTAACCCAACGTCTTGGTCCTACAAAGGAGGTGATAGCGCAGCGGGCCAGGCAACCGGACTATAATGCTTTAACACTTTCACTTAGCCATAGGAGTTTGACAATGAGACTCTTTAGGTAGCTCCTTGGTGGCAACTGCGCTCGTCCGAATTCGGGGCGCGTATGTGCCTGACCGGGAAGCGGCCCTTTGTTAAAGCGGAGGAATCCGATAGATTCCGATAGGTCATCGAGTGGCTGACCAGTCTCACGCTACATCATGACAGTCAGTTTTTGGCTTTCTCTACTGAGGTGCTCGCCCGGCCGAACCAGGGGCACAATCGCAGTAGTTCTCCTGGTGCTACCTTAGCCGATAGAGCGGAACGTAAGGTAGCCGAACTCAGGAGCCGGGCAACCCAACATTTGACCAAAGACATGATTCAGAGCTGATGCATATAATGCCAAAACTCACGACGTCGAACACTCCCTAAGGTGTTCGATCTTTATGAGTGCGGGCGAAACAACACTCTTTATTATTAAAAAAGCCCCTAGTGTCCAGGTACGCGCGAAAGTTCTGGCGTGGCCACATGCCAAGACGCCAGCCTCCTCCTTGGTTATATCAGAAAGAAAAAACCAGGGGATGTGTAGCAACAAGAGGCAGTAAAAAAGGTTTACGTAGGGTCTTAATCTAAAAAGAATCCTTTACGACGGGTCCCTACTGCATGTCTGCGCCTGTGTCTCCGTTGTGCCGTATCCTGGACGGGCGCCGCACGACGTTCATCTGTAAAAGAGAGGAACTGAGTTGAAAACGGGTCGTGCCGAAAAAGTTTAAAATAAGTAAAGTATAAAGTAAGGTATATAAGGTTGAGCTTTATTGTCTCTTATTGTATAAGCGTGGAGCCCCTAGTGCGGGGGTATATGGCTTCTAGGCCTGCATCAATGATGATTCTGCACCGAACTCGTCTATCCGCGTTCGTGGTCTTGAATGACCTATTTTGAAGTTTTTGTTGGCCGGTGAGGCCATTTTGCTGTGGGGCTGTCAAAGCGGCCGCACAGCCATCCGCTTGGGGAGGCGCACTTTAGTGCTTCCCCTTCAAAGAGATGATGCCTCATGGACCGGGCATCTTAAGCGTAAGAGATGCATAATGCGGTATTGCATTAAAGCGAGCAAAAGCTTCGCGTCCCAGTAGTGCTTGATAGCGACTTGAGAACGGGACGATATGGAAGGTCAGCTTTTCGTGGAGGAGGTTATCGGCAGAGCCGAATGTGAATGTGAGCCGGAGAAAACCCATACAATGGGTGTCTGGACCAGGTATTACCCCTTGAAAGGAGGTTTTGCTGCGGTGGATTTTTGCTGGGTTTATCCCCATGTGCTGCATTGTATCCTGATATATCAGGTTTAGTCCACTGCCGCCGTCCATAAGGACATTTGAGAACTGGAGTCCGCCAATTATTGGATCGAGTATCAAGGCAGCCCAGCCTACATTCTTGATATTCCTAGAATAATCTAGCTGATCGAAGATGGTCAGTTTTGACAACCAGTTGCAGGACCCTTTGGGTCGTGTGGTGCGTACCTTTACGGGCGCCGCACGTTTTGTTATGTGAAGTGAGTTCACTGTTTTTACTTCTTGTGGGAAGTTCTTTTGTTTCCTGGTGCTCTGCTTTTGGGGTTCGTCCTCGTCTTCGCTTGGTGTGTCGAGCCCCTTGTGTTCGGCATTGAGTCTGCCGGATTGTTTGGAAACAACAGTCTCTGTGGGTATGGTTAGCAGGCTTCCCGGGAGTACTGTGTATCTGACATATTCTGTCCAGGATTTTATTTAGGTTGGATGGATCGTCCCTGTTATCCTGGGGGGGCGATTTTTCCTGATTTCGTCGTGAGCCTTTGAATCCGGCATTGACTGTCGTGCTCTTCAGATTTTTGTCCTTAGTCCAGCGACGGTCCTTGTTGCGTCGCGGTTTTCCGTTTCCATCCCTAGTTTCGGATGTACTAGGGTCGCTGGGGCTGCACCTTGCCAACCAGCTGTCCTCTCCTGCACAAAAGCGGGTCATGAGGCTTGTTAGTGCGGCCATTGTTCTTGGCTTTTCTTGGCCGAGGTGTCTGGCGAGCCATTCGTCTCGGACGTTATGCCTGAAAGCTGCTAAGGCTTCAGCGTCCGGAAAGTCGACTATTTGATTCTTTTTAGTGAGGAATCTATTCCAGAACTGCCGAGCTGATTCTCCGGGTTGTTGAGTTATGTGACTAAGGTCGTCTGCATCCGGAGGGCGGACATAGGTCCCTTGAAAGTTTGCTCGGAAAGCATCCTCGAGCTCTTCCCAGCTTCCAATTGTGTTCTCGGGAAGGCTTTTAAGCCAATGCCGGGCTGGCCCTTTACGCTTAAGGGGTAGATATTTTATGGCGTGGAGATCATCTCCTCTAGCCATGTGTATGTGGAGGATATAATCCTCGATCCAGACTCCAGGGTTTGTTGTTCCATCATATGCCTCTATGTTTATGGGTTTGAATCCTTTTGGGAATTCATAGTTCAGGACCTCATCAGTGAAACATAGGGGGTGTGCGGCGCTCCTGTATTTGGGTGTGCCAGATTCTGATGATGGCTTCATAGTGTTGCTTATGAGAGCTTGCTTTCGTGGCCCATAGATGGACCTGACTGGGCCATGATGCGAATCCTTAAGTGGGTCGCATGCCGATTTGGGTGCGGCGTCGCTTGCCGCTTTATGGGGTCGTCTATCCGACCGTGTGGCTTTTTCATTTTTTGAATGCGAGGGCTCTAGGGCCTCTTCATCGAATTTAGGCAGTAGCTTTCTTTTCGGATAGCTTTTAGTGCAGCGACTGTCGCCGTACTTATCTGTGGTATTGATTACTTTGCTCCATCTAATCCAGAGTGCGTCTTCCGCTGTTTTTAGCTTCCGCTTCTGCTTCTTTAGGCTGCGTGCAGTTGCAACGAGCCTGTCGTGGAGATTCTTCTGCTCCATAAGTTTATTCGGCGTGAGGTCGTCTGGAATGCCATTTTCGCCAGAGGAGGGATGTTTGGTTTCTCTATCCGTGTTTCCTTGTTCAGGCGGTTGCTCTAAGGCCTCCTCGTCGTCTACCGGCTCGTCCTGCTCTATGGCTGGGTTTTTGTTGAGGCGGGGCTTGGGTCGGCGTTTACGCCGACGCTTTGATTGCTTTTCGGGGGGTCGATCTCCCGTCCCATCCCCTTTTTCCTCTTTGTTGCTTCCTTTAGGGGAATCCACCATGTATACACCGTGAGATGAGGTGGCTGTCCAATGCCCTATGGGCGTTGGTTCGTTGGTATCTCCTGCATCGTCATCCATGCTGTCGATGTCTCCGGAGTCAAAGTTGAGCACGTCGTTTAAATTGTCGATAGTGGCTACCAAGTGGGTGGTGGGTGGGCTTTGAATTTCTTCATTGTCCGTATCCCACCTTCACTGACCGTAGTTCGGCCAGGGCTCTCCTGATAAGGAGAGAGACTTGAGAGAGTTCAGGATATCGCCACAAGGCGAGTGCTGAAAGATGTCTGCGGCGGTGAACTCCATTATCGGTGCCCAATCGGATTCGATTGGCAGGGGCGCAGGGGGTTCGGAGTCCGGGGAGGAGTCCGGATCCTCGGAGTCACGGGTCGTGCAGAGTGCGGGGCTAGCGTTCGGCTCGATCGCTTTCGGGATCGCAGCCCCCGAGGTGACGTCCAACCGCTCATCCTCAATTGGCGCAATAGGCTCCGCATTAGGGGTCGGAACCGATGTGTGTGCGGCCTCCAGGACACTGTCCGGGGGCAGAGCTATATCATGCCCATCGAGACAGTGCGGCACGCTTGGCTGTGGCTCGGATCCATCGAAGATCAAGTCACCGTGGATGTCAGCCGTGTAGTTTAGGCTACCAAACCTGACCTGATGGCCAGGGGCGTAGCTTTCGATCTGCTCCAGGTGGCCGAGCGAATTGGCCCGCAGAGCGAAGCCGCCGAAGACGAAGATCGGTCCGGGGAGAAAAGTCTCACCCTGGACCGTATCGTTGTTGATGATCAAAGGAGCCATCGGGCCTCCAGGCGACGACACAGAGGAACTCTCAATGAAAGCACCAGTGTCGGTGTCAAAACCGGCGGATCTCGGGTAGGGGGTCCCGAACTGTGCATCTAGGCCAGATGGTAACAGGAGGCAGGGAACACGATGTTTTACCCAGGTTCGGGCCCTCTTGATGGAGGTAAAACCCTACGTCCTGCTTGATTAATATTGATGATATGGGTAGTACAAGAGTAGATCTACCACGAGATCAAGGAGGCTAAACCCTAGAAGCTAGCCTATGGTATGATTGTTGTATATCGAGTTGATTGCCTACGGACTACAACCCTCCGGTTTATATAGACACCGGATAGGGTTAGGGTTACATAAAATCGGTTACAATGGTAGGAGATCTTGAATATCCGCATCGCCAAGCTTGCCTTCCACGCCAAGGAAAGTCCCATCCGGACACGGGACGAAGTCTTCAATCTTGTATCTTCATAATCCAGGAGTCCGGCTGAAGGTATAGTCCGGCTACCCGAACACCCCCTAATCCAGGACTCCCTCAGGGAGAACTTTGTATTGAGATCCGAAAAGAGAGAAGAAGCCATCTAGCTAATAACTATGGACCCGTAGGTCTGAGGTAAACTACTCACACTTCATCGGAGAGGCTATGGTGTTGATGTAGAAGCCCTCCGTGATCGATGCCCCCTCCGGCGGAGCTCCGGAACAGGCCCCAAGATGGGATCTCGTGGATACAGAAAGTTACGGCTGTGGAATTAGGGTTTTGGCTCTGTATCTGATCGTTTGGGGGTACGTAGGTATATATAGGAGGAAGAAGTACGTCGGTGGAGCAACAGGGGGCCCACGAGGCTGGAGGGCGCGCTGCCTACCTCGTGGCCTCCCTGTTGGTTGCTTGACGTAGGGTCCAAGTCTCCTGGATCTTGTTCGTTCCAAAAATCACGTTCCCGAAGGTTTCATTCCGTTTGGACTCCGTTTGATATTCCTTTTCTCCAAAACCCTAAAATAGGCAAAAAAAACAGCAATTCTGGGTTGGGCCTCCGGTTAATAGGTTAGTCCCAAAAATAATATAAAAGTGGATAATAAAGCCCAATAATGTCCAAAGCAGTAGATAATATAGCATGGAGCAATCAAAAATTATAGATATGTTGGAGACATATCACTAACCCTATTATCATTGATGAATCCTTTGATGCAAACTATAAACTGTTTAAGAATCAAAATGGTGAAGTGTTTTCCAGGTATATTGGTACCAACTGCAGGAATGGGCCACCTATGAAGAAAATCTGGGTGCCCAAAAGGTGTCTAGAGAATCTTCCAGTGAATGTCGTCATGACACCACAAGGGAAGAAGAAAAACCCCAGACCAAAGGCTTCATATGGTCCAAAGGCTTCATACAGACACAGGACTCACCTGAGTCACCCTAACGCTGATGTTTTGCAGGGAAACTATACTCAGGACTATGAATATGAGCATGTTTCAAACCGCCATGTTCATAAAACCAAGAACTACTCTGCTTATTCTTATGAGTATTATTCACCTCCTGCAAGACTATTTGCTAGGGCTCCAAAGCCAAAGTTCTCAGATGCTGCACTTAGACTCATTGCTTCGAAGCCACCCCTGAAAATGTGGGTGGTTAAGAAGACTTAACTCTCTTTTGAAGGGAAAGGTCTCCAACCGGTAATCAAAGGCGTCAGACGCTATTGCTGGGGACCTAAAACATCTTGTGGGGTGCAAAATTGAATGCCCAAATGGTCTTATTATGTATTTCGTTCCTGAGTTGCTTGCTATTCATCCTATCAGTCCTAACCTCGATCTAAGCTTTCATAATCCACTTGCTCGTCAAATGTTTATGATTCACAATACTCTTCGTGAAGCCTATCCCCCTAACTGCACTTTAGGGTATGACACCAGCTGCTTCAGAATGAATTATTGATAGTGGATGCACTAGCCACATGACTGGCGAACGAAGTCTTCTCATGGACTCAACCTTACGTCCATCTGACAAGAGTCACATCACATTTGCTGACACTGGTAAAAGCAAGGTATTGGGCCTAGGTAGAGTTGCAATCTTAAAGGATCAGCACATGGATAAAGTGATGCTTGTTGAATCCCTTGGTTTCAACTTAATGTCTGTCTCAATGATGACTTGAACATGATTGTGATATTTGGAAAATATCGTTGCCTTGTTCTAATGGAATCTGACAAGTCTCTAGTCTTTGAAGGGTATCAGAAAGATAATTTGTACATGGTAGATTTTTCAGCAGGACCACAGCTTGCCGTATGTATTCTTGCAAAAGCTTCAAAGTGTTGGCTCTGGCATCGGAGGCTAGGGCATGCTGGCATGAGGAACTTGCATACTCTCCCAAAGAAGAAGCACGTCATAGGCATCAAAGGTGTCAAGTTCAAGAAGGATCACTTATGCGGTGCCTGCGAAGCTGGAAAGATGACAAGGGCCAAGCATCCCTCGAAGACAATCATGACAACAACTCAACCCTTCGAACTGCTACACATGGACCTATTCGGCCCTACTCACTACTCTACTCTCACTACTACTGCTTGTCTCTATGGCTTCGTCATTGTTGATGATTATTCAAGATATACATGGGTGCATATAATTCTCTACAAGACTGAAGTGCGGGATGTCTTAAGACGATTCGCCAACCGTGCCATGAACAACTATGGCATCAAGATCAAGCATATCAGAAGTGATAATGGCACAGAATTCAAGAACACCGGCCTCGACACTTATCTTGATACCTTGGGTATCACTCATGAGTTCTCAGCTCCATACACGCCGCAGCAGAATGGCATCGTGGAACGCAAGAACAGAACACTGATTGAGATGGCTTGGACGATGCTTGATGAATACAAGACTCCACGAAAGTTCTAGCCTGAAGCTATTGATACTGCATGTCATGTCATCAACCGTGTTTATCTTCACAAGCTTTTGAAGAAGACATCCTATGAACTCCTTACTGGTAAGAAGCCAAATGTCAATTACTTCAGAGTATTTAGTGCTAGGTGCTGGATCATGGATCCACATCACACTTCAAAATTTGCACCGAAAGAACATGAAGGTTTTATGCTTGGTTACGGAAAGGATTTGCACTCCTACAGAGTCTTCAACCTCTTTCACTATAAACTGGTTGAAACTGTGGATGTGTGGTTCGATGAAACTAACGGCTCGCAAAGAGAGCACCTGCCAAATGTGCTAGATGAAATTCCACCTAGTGAATCCATCAAGCTTATGGGAACTGGAGAAATCTTACCGTCTGAAGCTCGGGCTGAAGAGGGACTTATCATTTCTGCACCTAGTCAACCTGAAGACAATGCTCATCCCAAGACAATCCTCCTAATGATGACAATGATCAGCAAGAGTAAAGTCTTCGTCCAGTTCATCCTCGTGTTGCAAATGAAGTACAGATTGAGAAGATAATTGATAGCATCAATGCACCTGGTCCACTCACTCGTTCAAGAGCAACACAGCTAGCAAATTTCTGTGGGCACTTTGCATTTGTCTCAATATGAGAACCCAAGAAAGTAGATGAAGCCTTCATGGAACCTGAATGGATTCAACCTATGCAAGAAGAGCTTCAACAGTTCGAGTTGAACAATGTGTGGGAACTGGTCAAGCGTCCTGATCCTCGTAAACACAATGTCATCGGCACTAAATGGATATGTCGCAACAAGCAAGATGAGCATGGTCAAGTTGTCAGAAACAAGGCTCGTCCCGTTACTCAAGGAAACACTCAAGTTGAAGGGATTGAATTCGATGAAACATTTGCTCATGTGGCTAGGCTTGAAGCCATTTGCATACTGGTAGCCTACGCAAATCATCATAACATCCTTCTGTATCAAATGGATGTGAAGAGTGCCTTTCTCAATGGCAAGATTGAAGAAGAAGTGTATGTTGCACAACCGCCTGGCTTTGAAGATCCAAAACACCCTGATATGGTATAGAAGCTCAATAAGGCACTGTATGGCCTTAAACAAGCCCCTCGTGCTTGGTATGACACATTCAAAGACTTCCTGAAGAGCAAAGGCTTCAAACCTGGTTCCTTGGATCCCACACTCTTCACGAAGACATATGATGGTGAAATGTTTGTGTGCCAAATATATGTGGATGATATTATCTTCGGTTGCACTAATCAAAAATATAGTGATGAGTTTGGATACATGATGCAAGAGAAATATCAGATGTCCATGATGGGTGAGCTGAAGTTCTTCCTTGGTCTTCAAATACGTCAGCAAAGCAATGGCATCTTCATATCTCAAGAGAAATACCTCAAAGAATGCCTGAAGAAGTTTGGAATGCAAGACTGCAAAGGTTACACGATGCCAATGCCAACCAAAAGTCATCTGGGTCCTGACGCCAATGGTAAAGAGTTCGATCAAAAGGTATACTGCTCCATGATTGGTTCTTTACTTTATTTATGTGCATCTAGGCTAGATATCATGCTTAGTGTTTGCATGTGTGCCCGATTCCAAGCGGTACGAAAGGAATCGCATCACTTAGCTGTGAAGCGAATTCTTCGATATTTGGCTTACACCCCAACACTAGGATTATGGTATACAAAGGGCTAAGAGTTTGATC
Organism: Triticum urartu; assembly: GCF_056163025.1. Taxonomy (NCBI): domain Eukaryota; kingdom Viridiplantae; phylum Streptophyta; class Magnoliopsida; order Poales; family Poaceae; genus Triticum; species Triticum urartu. The sequence goes on from NC_141877.1 coordinate 255,421,135, forward strand.
TAGTTGGATTCTCAGATGCTGATTATGCTAGTGACAAGGTGGATCGCAAGTCTACATCAGGCACATGTCACTTTCTGCGACGATCACTTGTTTGTTGGTCTTCAAAGAAGCAGAACTGTGTATGTCTCTTCACTTCCGAATGTGAATACATTGCTGCTGGATCTTGTTGCGCTTAGCTTCTATGGATGAAGCAAACACTCAAAGACTATGGCATCCATCTGAAGCAAGTACCATTCTACTGCGACAATGAAAGCGCCATCAAGATTGCCAACAAACCAGTTCAGCACTCGAAGACAAAGCACATTGAAATTCGTCATCACTTTCTCAGAGATCATGTCATGAAGGAAGATATTGATATCATTCACATCATCACTGAAGAGCAACTGACAGATATCTTCACAAAGCCCTTGGAAGAGAAAAGGTTTCAAGTTGCGGTGTGAGCTAAATATCTTGGAATCCTCAAATGTCCTGTGATTAGGCACACATCCTAACACTTATGCATGTTGATGACTTAGATGTGCAACACACGAAGTAACGTATATCTTCAATTAATGAAGACTTACACTCTAAGTGTGAATACATTAATGCGGAATTTGACTTCGGAGCACCACGATAATTGTGCGCCGTGTCTTGGTCTAATACTTCCTATACGGTGGGTAACGCCACCACCAAACTTTTGTTTGGAGTGTTTTCTGTTGGCGTTACATTTCCAAAGTCTTCGCATTTCGTTTGTCTTCAATATTGACATGACTTCATGTTTATCTTCACAATTTTGATTTGGTCTTATTCTGATATATTCATATATTAGTGTTCTGTCCTCTATAGCATTCACTTATAGCTATGTCTTCTCATTTGAATCTTTTGATCTAAGTGAATGTGATCGGACCCTAACCTCTCTATGCTCCCTTCTCAAACCTATCTATCCAAATCATATGCATTCTATTGAAACTGTCGAATGTCTTCTCTGCGTCCTTGTCAGCAGGAGATACAGAGACAAACATTAAATCTGTTTTAAATGCTCAATCCTTTTTGCCTGAAACCCGGAGAAGCGGGAACGACCACCTGACAATCCAGGCGTGCGTGGGAACATGGAACAACTTCCAATGTGTTGCATGTTCGCCACGTGTCCCTCAGATGTGAACCGCTAGGGGCACATGCGTAATAACGTTGTGCCGTCCCTGTTCTTATAAATACACGCCACACTCCAGTCATTATCTCTTCTTCCAATTCTCCTTCTCGCACAAACCCTAGCGCCACCGCTAGCTCTCGACGACGCCGGCGACGAAGCCCTCAGCTGTCGCGACCTCACCGACGCCGTCCTCACGCCGGCCGCGGACATCGTCTTCTCTGCCGTCGCCGTAGGTGTCCTCCGTCGCCAAGTTAAGGCACGGAAGATCGAACTGCTCGGCCTCATCTTCTACTCCGTCTAGCAGTTCTTCGTGTGGTAAATAAAACCTTCTTTTTATTGTCCATTTGATCCGATAGATTCATCCTTTTCAACCACAAGTGGTTTCTGTCCCTACAAATTTGGATCTATCTTGTTCTGCATCTCATAACATGCCTAGTATATTCACTTATGCTTCACAAAGTAGTTAGATTCCTCACTTGTACTTATTCTTGGATTCGTACAAATCTGGAACCAACTCTCAACATATGAGTGAATGTCTTCACACTATGAGGTCAATGCCTTCTAAACTGATTTATCTTCAAAATCTTCTGAGAATGCATATGACCTCTTCCCCTTCCCTCGCATCTCTAATGTTGTCATAGGTACATGTCTGTGGGAGAATCCCTTGGTTCTCATAGTTTGCATTCATTTGCAGATTTCTTACAGCGTCACATTAATTCTCCCGAAGCCAGTTCCTGTCTGACCAGCAGACGGAAGCCTTTGCAAGTTCTGAAGCCATTCAGTCTGAACTTCATGGCAAGAGAGAAATTAGTCAGGAAGGGCGGTAGACAGCACCGTGGGAACACGGCTAAGGACCTGCCACCAAATCTCTATGAGCTATACAAGTCAGATCCTAAAGAGACCTATGGTGAATGCAAGAACCGAATCCAATGGATTCGAAGACATTGGGCAGAGGAATGGTTCAAGTACAAATTTACCACTAACGAATATGCTGAAAAGAATGCCATCAAGAGCCCCTGGGGAGATATTATATACAAAGGTCTTCAGCCCAAGTCGAAGCCCGAAGCCATTGCTCAAGGATTCTAACCATGTATGGTCCGTGGACCTCAGCCTGCTAATGCCAACCCATCCAGTCTGCTATGGTGTCGTGAAGACAATCTCTTTAAGCGCAACTTCCAGTTTGCCAAATAGTCTGCAAAGAAGAACAAGAAGGACCTTGGTCTAGACTTCAACCCAGGTCCATCAGCTCCTCGTGCCGATGGCACCCGTGATGCCGAACCCAATATCATCGGGGCCTTCTACAACCTCGAAGGTCTCATCTCACACACTGTTGTTCAGGGGGCAGCCGTGGAGCACTCTGCAGATGACGCCGATTCTGATGAAGCGCCTGCTCCTCCCAAGCCACAGAAGCAGAAGAAACCAAAGGCTTCAAAGCCCTCCACTGCACCAAAAGCTTCGCGTGCGAAGCCTCTAGCCACTACACCTCCTGAAGCCAGTGTGCAGTCTGAAGATCTCTCTCGCATCTCCAAGACTGAGAAGAAGAAGAAGCCCAGTCAAATCTCTGGTCAAGCACTGACCCCAGCTGTCGTTCTGAGGAATGAGAATGAAGCCATTGATCTGTCAAGTGACGAAGCACTGACCCCAGATGTCGTTCTGAGGAATGAGAATGAAGCCATTGATCTGTCAAGTGACGATGATCTTGGCGATGATGCTCTTGAGCTGCTGATAAAGAGCAAGGAAGAGGCGGAGATCTTCAATGATCTACCCCTGTTTGATGTGGACATCTTGAACAACTTCATTGATGAATGGTTTGAAAACCCCAACATCAACCTCGATGACCTTGAGCTTCCAATTGGCATCAGTGTCTCCTTCCACAGTGCCATTACTACTGAGCTGGCTCTGGCTCAGAAGATTGTTGAACTGAAGAACAAGATTGATTATGAGAAGGCTCGGTTCAAGAAGAATATGGCTAACCTCAGCGTGGCTGATGTTCAAAGCTTCAAGCAGACGCTGGATGAGCTCAAGGAAAAGTTTCACCAGAAATGCCAGGAAGCAAAAGGTTTAAGAGAGAGAATGAAGTATTTTGCGAAGAAAAGTGTTCAAGCTCACAATGAAGCAGAAAAGCGCAAGGCTCGGGGGCGCCCTGGCATCGACCCCAGAATGGCTGTCAAGAAGAAGAAGAAGCCTGTTGTAGCCCCAGCCGAAGCGTCAAGGCATGAAGAACCCCACATTGTCTTCCCTGCCAGTATGACAGGCTCGAAGCCTAAGGTCCCCACAGCTGCTTCAGAACTCAAGAAAACAAGGGCAGCTGAAGCTGAAGCCCGAAAGCGCAAGACCAAGAACACCATTGACGATGCTCCACCGACCAAGAAAAGGAAGACAAAGAAGAAAGATCGGGCTGCTCCCACAGAGCCCCTGGTCGTCGAGCCAATCTCAGTTGCTCGCCCTGCGCCTGAACACTGTGAGCGCCAGTTGATAGTTCACGAGCTTGCTACCACAGAGGCTCCTAAAACTGAAGAAGATCCAGCTGTTGACCCCACCGCAGCTGAAGACATTGGTCCCCAATACAATGTTGAAGATGATGAAGTCCTTCCTCAGATCGAGCACAACATGGTATCCTAGCCTGTTCTGACAAACAGCGAACTCATCAGCATTGGTCGTCCCTTGACGCCAATTGCTCATGATGATTCATGGGCTGATCACCCTCAAGACTCTCCAAGTACTCCCCCACCTCAAGCCACCACTCCGGTGCTTGCAGATGATGACTTTGTGGTCCAGCCGACTCCCTCTCCAAAGGCGCCGCCCGCACTCTGCAGGCTTCGCAAAGGACCAAGGCCACAAGTCACTCTGTCGAGCGTTCCAGAAGGAGAAGGGCAACATAATTCAGTGGCACGATAAGTCTTCCCTGACGCCACTCCAATTGTGAATGTCTCTGAGTCCGAAGCAAAAGCTGTTGAAGACATTCCGGCTGCATCAGCCGACGAACAAGAAGAACCAAGAGAAGAAGAAGAATGTGTTGCTACACCCCCGTCCAACCCTGAAGTTGTTCTCGAGGAGAACGTGTCCGACCCTCCAGCTACTCGAGTGGAGGTTGAAAATTCTGAGGCGGCTACTAACACCAATACTGAAGCCAATGACGTTGTCATGGCCGAAGCTAATGTGGTGCCTGAAGCCAATGTGGTGCCAAAAGTGAATGCACCTGAAGCCAATGATGCACCACAGCTCGAAGACAATGCCTCTACTCATGTACCACCTCCAAGACCTCACCCCATTGAGCAAGCATATGATCGTGGTCAGCTTGTGACCGTCCGCTGGCCCATTCTGGTTCCTCCGCCTGCTCCCGGTCCTCAATTTGACTATCATGTGGAGCACAGGCCTTAGGTCCAGAAGCCGAAGCCAAGGCTGTCAAGGTTTCCAGGTACTGCAAGTTCACCAAGATCATTTAATGTGAATGGCTTCATAGCACACAACACCTTCTTTGATAGTGCAAAGAACCCCTACTCCAAGCCAAGAATTTCATCTGATCGATTCTGGAGCTATCAGCAGCATAGTTACTATTCATGTGTTCTCTATGATCAAGGGCGCATCTTTCCCCACATGCGTCTCGATAGTGAAGCTATTGCTGGACTGCCCTGCTTAGAAGAGGCACTTGACTGTTTCCGTGATGCTGGTCTCCTGAACTTTGTGACTACTAAAGAGCATTGGGATGAAGAACTTCTGCTACAATTTTATGCTACCCTCCACATTCGCGGCTACAACAGGGATCTGAAGACTTGGATCCTTGAGTGGATGACAGGTGATGAAGCTATGTACCTAGGGTAGGGTCATGGACCTGTCCTAACTGCCCTACCCAAGGACATCTCTAGAAGAAATCACCTTTCAATCGACTTGGAGGTGTTCCACTCGACAGACTCGAAGACACTCGACCAAGAAGCAACCACTCGACCAAGACCCAACCACTCGACCGCCAGGAGACCTAAAGTCACTCCGCACGCTAACGGTCAGTCATTAAGTAGCTTTTATGGTCATCATAGCACTTTATTAGGGGCGTTACCAGTAACCCCCGACCTTAATGTATTTGAAACCCTGCATAACTGAGGGCCGGAGGGGTCTGGCGAACTCTATATAAGCCACCCCCCTCCTCAGTGTAAAGGGTTCGCACCCCTGTAATTCTTACGCGCATAATCCAGTCGACCGCCTCCGGGCTCCGAGACGTAGGGCTATTACTTCCTCCGAGAAGGGCCTGAAATCGTAAACCTCGTGTGCTTACAACTTCTCCATAGCTAAGATCTTGCCTCTCCATACCTACCCCCTACACTACTGTCAGACTTAGAACCACGAAAGTTGGCGCCCACCGTGGGGCAGGGGTTTTAGCGATTTGTTGGAGGAGCTGCGATCTTTTCCGATCCAAATCATCATGGTTTCTGGCGGAGTTTTGGTGGAGGGCCGCGAGATCCGTCTCGGCGCGCTCACGTTCATCGCCGACAACTCCGCTTGGCTTCAGGAGGCTCCGCTCGACGTGGATGCACTCCCTGTTCGCGGGGCAACTCACTTTCGCGCGTGCGTCCGCGACGTCCTCTTGCGGCAACCATCGACCCACTATCGGTCGGCTCCTGTGTTGTCCTCCCTCCCTGTTTCCCACCGGCGCAAGCGCTCCAGTCGGTCGAGACTTCAGCGGTGGGTGAGACACGCGGTGGCACGCCAGTCGGCCACCCCTCAAGTCGTGGCGATCGAGCCCGACGAATCCCTCTACGGCCTGTTCGACCTATCGACTGGCTCCGTAGAGACCGCATCAGAGTGCGACAGCAGTGATCTAGCGGCGGAGGTTCTAATGGTCGATGGACCACCCAGTCCTCCCGGTTTTCCCCGCATCGACAGAGGCGCAGCTGGAGGCGACCCGTCGCGTCCCCATGAGGAATATCTCCCCGAGCCGCTCACGTCGCTGCAGAGAGAAGAACTTCGTCGCCGGAACATGGATGCACTGCACACTCCTATCGTTGGAGAAACCCCCGAGTCTCATGCCTTGGAGGACGCGCGCCTAGCAAACTAGGCCGAGCGCACTCGACTGGAGAACCTCCAGTGACCACTCGACGAGCGTGCGCGACAACGGGTTCGAGAATCCAGTCGACGTCAGCTCTTTCCGCCCCCGCAGGTATATCGAACTCCGATTCAAAAATTAGCAGCTGCAGCCCGTATAGCAGAATCGATTCAGCCTTCCCAGTCAGAGGCTGGCAGAGGCTTGCTGCAGATCAGAGCGTTACTCCGGGCAGCAGGAGACTAGAATTCCGTTGTTTCTCAGTCACGGAACAGGATTCATAGTAGATCCATTGCTGCAGTCACAGTCCAGTCGGCTCATAGCCCAAGATCGCCCCCGAGGCGAGAGGGACGTGGGGACTGGCGGAATCAGTACGGGAACCGTGAACAGTATGACCACCGATTCGATCGTGACGATCGACGTTGAGTGCCCACCCCTCCCCCGAGGAGCGGGTCGTATGCGCCTCGGCAGCAGGATGACAGGCGCCCTCATAGTGTTGGGCGAAGGATTCCAGTCGACCCCAGGGAACCAGGCTTTAATGCGAGATCCATTCTCGTTCAAGGTTTGGTCGACAGGAACAGAGCTCACCGAGAAGGTCACGATAGAGATGCACCTACCAGCAGTAGAGTACATGTTTCGGGGCCAGAGTGCTTTAGTAGAGCCATCAGGGCCGCTGTGATTCCTCCCAATTCAGGTTGGCGACTGGGGTCAGTAAGTTCACTGGTGAGTCCAAGCCCGATACTTGGCTTGAAGACTACCGAGTGGCCGTCCAGATTGGCGGTGGCAATGATGAAGTGGCCATGAAGCACCTGCCTCTCATGTTGGAGGGCTCGGTCATAGCGTGGCTGAATCAGTTAGCACCCAGCAGCATTTACACTTGGGAAGATCTCGCCCGAGTGTTTGTCACCACATTTGAAGGAACATGCAAGCGACCGGCAGGGTTGACGGAACTGCGGTCTTGCGTGCAGAAGCCGAATGAAACTTTGAGGGATTACATCCAGAGATGGATCACGTTACATCACACGGTAGAGAATGTGCCTGACCATCAAGCGGTCTGTGCCTTCAAAGAAGGCGTCAAGTACAGAGAACTGAATCTGAAATTAGTTCGAAACGGAGACATGTCTCTGAATCGGATGATGGAGATTTCCACCAAGTACGCCAATGGTGAAGATGAGGATCGACTCAGGAGTGGCAAGCTCAAGTCAGTCGCTCAAGAAACCAGAGGAAATTCCAATCGGAAACAGAAGCGGAAAGCCGAGCCAGCTGCTCCTGGGGAAGCCTTGGCTTTAACTCAAGGAAAGTTTAAGGGGAAACCCAAAGGTCCTTGGAACCCCAAGAAAGTTAAAGACCAGGACGAAAATGATGTGTTGGATTTTCCATGTCACATCCACACCAAGAAAGATGAAGAGGGTAATTTCATTTACCCGAAACATACCACTCGACAGTGTCGACTCTTGATCCAGCAGTTCTAGGGAAAGCAACCCAAAGATAAGGAAAAGGAGTCGAACAAAGTTGAGGACAAGGAAGACAGTGACGATGGATACCCCCAGGTCAATTCCACCCTGATGATTTTCGCTGATGTTGAAAGCAAAAGTCGATTGAAAGTTATCAACCGAGAGGTGAATATGGTTGCTCCGGCGACGCCCAGTTATCTGAAGTGGTCTCAGACTGCCATCACATTCGACCGGTCCGATCACCCAACGCACATTGCCACCCCTGGGAGGCAAGCTTTGGTGGTCGACCCAGTTGTTGAAGGCACTCGACTGACCAAAGTCTTGATGGATGGCGGCAGTGGTTTGAACATACTATATGCTGAGACATTGAAAGGGATGGGCATTCCGATGTCTAGACTCAATACCAGTAACATGAGCTTCCATGGAGTCACTCCTGGAAATAAAGCTGAATCACTCGGCCAGATTGCTCTTGATGTGGTTTTCGGTGATTCCAAGAATTACCGCAAAGAAAAGTTGACGTTCGAAGTTGTAGACTTCCAGAGTGCCTATCACGCTATTTTGGGCAGGCCGGCTTATGCATGCTTCATGGCCCGACCATGTTATGTGTATCTCAAATTGAAGATGCCTGGTCCCAAAGGTGTGATTACTATTACGGGCAATCGGAAGAAAGCAGAAGAATGTTTTCAGAAAGGTTCAAAGATCGCTGATGCTCAGATGGCAGTGGTGGAGCTGCAGGAATACCAGAAGACCGCGGACCCGAGTGATTTGTTGCGAGCCAAGAAGCCTGCTACAGAATCAGCTTTTCAGTCGTCTGGCGAAATGAAGACGGCTCACATCCACCCGACCGATCCCAGCGCTGGTCCAACTCATATCTCAACAACACTCGACTCCAAATAGGAAGAAGCGCTCATCTAGTTCCTCCATGAGAACTGGGACATTTTCGCATGGAAGCCTTCTGACATGTCGGGTGTTCCCAGGGAGCTGGCTGAGCATCGCCTACGAGTCGACTCAAAAATAAAACCTGTCAAAGAACATCTCCGACGGTCCGCCGTCCAGAAGAGAAAGGCTATTGGCGAGGAGGTGGCTCGGCTCTTAGCAGCGGAGTTCATCTGAGAGATCTACCACTCTGAGTGGCTCGCCAACGTTGTCATGGTCCCCAAGAAGGACAAGTCACTTCACATGTGCATTGACTTTAAACATATCAATCGGGCCTGCCCGAAAGATCATTTTCCTCTCCCCCGCATTGACCAGATAGTCGACTCGACTGCGGGATGTGAGCGACTGTCTTTTTTAGATGCCTACTCCGAATACCATCAGATCCGTCTGTATGGGCCTGATGAGATCAAAACAGCTTTCATCACTCCATTCGGGTGCTTCTGTTACGTTACCATGCCATTCGGCCTCAAGAATGCCGGAGCCACATTCATGAGGATGATTCAGAAGTGTTTGCTCACTCAAATCAGTCAGAATGTGGAAGCATACATGGATGATATTGTGGTCAAGTCACAGAAGGGTTCCGACCTGCTGACTAACCTTGCTGAAACCTTTGCCAACCTCAGGAGGTATGACATCAGCTTAATCCGTCAAAGTGCACATTTGGAGTTCCTGGCGGAAAGTTACTTGGTTTCCTCGTTTCCGAATGGGGAATCGACACAAATCCGGAAAAAGTCGGTACTATACTCCGAATGAAAAGTCCTGTGCGAGTGCACGACATCCAAAAGCTTACTGGTTGCTTGGCCGCTTTAAGTCGACTCATCTCTCGTCTTGGTGAAAAGGCATTGCCTCTTTACCGATTGATGAAGAAGTCAGACAAGTTCGAGTGGACTCCTGAAGCTGATGCAGCGTTTGCAGAGCTCAAAGCTCTGCTCTCCACCTAGCTGGTGCTTGCCGCGCCAATCAGCAAAGAGCCTTTGCTGCTTTACATCGCAGCCACGGGACAAGTCGTCAGTACGGTACTGACGGTCGAGCGGGAAGAAGAAGGAAAAGCCTTCAAAGTTCAGCGCCCAGTGTATTATATTTCTGAAGTTTTGACCCCGTCGAAGCAAAGATATCCTCACTATCAGAAGCTTGTATATGGGATTTATATGACCACAAAGAAGGTCGCTCACTACTTCTCTGATCATTCCATTACAGTCGTCAGTGACGCTCCATTGTCAAAGATCTTGCATAACAGAGATGCGACTGGTCGAGTGGCAAAATGGGCATTTGAACTCATTCCTCTGGATATCAAGTTTGAGGCAAAGAAAGCTATCAAGTCCCAAGCAATAGCAGATTTCATCGCCGAGTGGATTGAACAGCAACTACCGACTCAGGTTCACTCGGAGCATTGGACCATGTTCTTCGACGGTTCCAAAATGCTCAATGGTTCCGGTGCCGGAGTGGTATTGGTTTCCCCTGAGGGGATAAGCTCAGATATGTTCTTCAAATCCACTTTGATTCCTCCAATAACGAGGCAGAATATGAAGCACTTTTATATGGGTTGCGCATGGCCATTTCACTCGGCGTCCGTCGCCTCATGGTCTATGGCGACTCTGTTTTGGTGGTTAATCAGGTGATGAAGGAGTGGGACGTCAGAAGTCCAGCCATGACTGGTTATTGCAATGCAGTGAGAAAGTTGGAGAAGAAATTCGAGGGGTTAGAACTTCATCACATACCCCGATTGAAAAATCAAGCAGCCGATGATTTGGTGAAAATAGGTTCCAAAAGAGAAGCCATCCCCAGCAATGTGTTTTTGGAACACATCCGCACACCATCAGTTCAGGAGGATCCCTTCACTGAAGAAGCCCCACGGCCAAAAAGTGCCACAGATCCGACTGAAGTTGAAGTTCCAGCTGTGGTCGACCTGGTCATGGAAGTCTAGGTCATCATTCCCGACTGGACAATACCGTTCATCGCGTACATCCTAAGGAAAGAACTCCCAGAGGACGAGGAAGAGGCTCGACAGATCGTCCATCGATCCAAGACCTTTACAGTCATAAACGGACAGTTGTATAGAGAAAGCGCGACTGGAGTCAGCCAGAAGTGTATAACACCAGAAGAAGGTCAGATGATCCTTGATGATATCCACTCGGGGACCTGTGGTCATCATGCGTCCTCGCGGACCATTGTGGCTAAAGCATACCGAGCGGGATTCTACTGGCCAAGGGCCAATGAAATGGCAAAAGAGATAGTCGACAAATGTGAAGGATGTCAGTATTACTCCAATATGTCGCACAAGCCCGCGTCAGCCCTGAAAACCATTCATCACAGAGTTGATATTCAAATATGGAGTTCCACACAGCATCATCACTGACAATGGGTCAAACTTCGATTCCGACAAATTCAGGGCCTTTTGCGCCTCTCAGGGCACACGAGTCGACTACGCTTCGGTCGCTCACCCCCAGTCGAATGGACAAGCAGAAAGGGCAAACGGCTTAATTCTCAAAGGATTGAAACCTCGATTGATGCGCCATCTCAAGCATGCAGCAGGTGCATGGGTCGACGAGCTTCCATCAGTCCTTTGGGGATTGAGGACAACCCCGAACCGATCGACCGGAAGAACCCCGTTCTTTCTGGTCTACGGGGCCGAAGCGGTTTTGCCAAGTGACCTGCTTCACAACGCACCCCGAGTCGAGCTCTACTCTGAAGATGAAGCAGAACAAGCCCGGCAAGACGCAGTCGACCTCCTGGAAGAAGAAAGAGAAATGGCCATGATCCGATCGACCATCTACCAACAAGACTTGCGTCGATTCCATGCCAGAAATGTGAAGAGTTGAGCCTTCCAAGAAGGAGACTTGGTCCTCCGAGTGGATCAACAGAAACCACACAAACTCGCTCCCACTTGGGAAGGTCCCTTCATAGTCACTAGAGTTCTCCACAATGGAGCGTACCACCTTTATAACGTCGATCGCCAAATTGATGAGCCACGAGCCTGGAATGCGGAGCTGCTCCGCCCCTTTTATACTTGAATTCTCACTCGGATGAGATGTAATAAGAAAAACTTCTGTAGTTTATTTATCAAAGACAAGAGCGTTATAATTTTCCCAGTGATTGTTATTGTTTTTTACATGAGAAATCCCCCAGCGGGTGGCTTAGCTGCGAATCCGTTTCGCCTAAGTTTGTAAAAATAATTTCCTACCGAGTGGTAAGCCAGCCTTCCACTCGGGGGCTTAGCTGCGAACCCGTTTCGCCTAAGTATTTGAAAATCCTACCGAGTGGTAAGCCAGCCTTCCACTCGGGGGAATAGCTGCGAACCCGTTTCTCCTAAGTATTTGAAAATCCTACCGAGTGGTGAGCCAGCCTCCCACTCGGGGGCTTAGCTGCAGTCCAATACTCGCCTAAGTATTTGAAAATCCTACCGAGTGGTGAGCTAGCCTCCCACTCGGGGGCTTAGCTGCAGTCCAGTACTCGCCTAAGTATTTGAAAATCCTACCGAGTGGAGAGCGACCCTCCCACTCGGGGGCTTAGCTGCAGTCCAGTACTCGCCTAAGTATTTGAAAATCCTACCGAGTGGAGAGCGACCCTCCCACTCGGGGGCTTAGCTGCAGTCCAGTACTCGCCTAAGTATTTAAAAATCCTACCGAGTGGAGAGCGACCCTCCCACTCGGGGGCTTAGCTGCAGTCCAGTACTCGCCTAAGTATTTGAAAATCCTACCGAGTGGAGAGCGACCCTCCCACTCGGGGGCTTAGCTGCAGTCCAGTACTCGCCTAAGTATTTGAAAATCCTACAGAGTGGAGAGCGACCCTCCCACTCGGGGGCTTAGCTGCAGTCCAGTACTCGCCTAAGTATTTGAAAATCCTACCGAGTGGTGAGCGACCCTCCCACTCGGGGGCTTAGCTGCAGTCCAGTACTCGCCTAAGTATTTGAAAATCCTACCGAGTGGAGAGCGACCCTCCCACTCAGGGGCTTAGCTGCAGTCCAGTACTCGCCTAAGTATTTGAAAATCCTACTGAGTGGAGAGCGACCCTCCCACTCGGGGGCTTAGCTGCAGTCCAGTACTCCCCTAAGTATTTGAAAATCCTACCGAGTGGAGAGCGACCCTCCCACTCGGGGGCTTAGTTGCAGTCCAGTACTCGCCTAAGTATTTGAAAATCCTACCGAGTGGTGAGCGAGCCTCCCACTCGGGGGCTTAGCTGCAGTCCAGTACTCGCCTAAGTACGTGCGCTCCATCGCCGACCCGCAAGGACGACGAGGTGCAGGTTGACTGCCGCCTTCTCCTTGGGAGCTTCGCCACAAATACAACGTGCGCTCCATCGCCGACGTGCAAGGACGACGAGGTGCAGGTCGACTGCCACCTTCTCCTTGGGAGCTTCACCACAAATACAACATGCGCTCCGTCGCCGACCCGCAAGGATGACGAGGTGCAGGTCGACTGCCACCTTCTCCTTGGGAGCTTTGCCACAAATACAACATGCGCTCCATCACCGACCCGCAAGGACGATGAGGTGCAGGTCGACTGCCACCTTCTCCCTGGGAGCTTCGCCACAAATACAATGTGCGCTCCATCGCCGACCTGCAGGGACGACGAGGTGCAGGTCGACTGCCACCTTCACCTTGGGAGCTTCGCCACAAATACAATGTGCGCTCCATCACCGACCCGCAAGGACGACGAGGTGCAGGTCGACTGCCACCTTCTCCTTGGGAGCTTCGCCACAAATACAACGTGCGCTCCATCGACCGACCCACAAGGACGACGAGGTACAGGTCGACTGCTACCTTCTCCTTCGGAGCTGCGCCACAAATACAAAGGTTGTCTCGGGTGAAGACCGATTTCCACTCGACGGAGGATTCGTGAAGACAGTCAACGATAAACCAAGTTCAGATAAATCCCAAAGGATCCGGACCACAGATCGAAGTACTCGGGCGTTCAGCCCGAAAGAGTTTAACGGTTACAAAAACCACTCGGCATTCCAGGCAAATTTAAGGTGAGGCATAAAAGTTTGTTCACTCCGCGGGAGGAGGACTAGCAGGCTCGACGAACTCGTCTAGGTTGACGCCGTCGGTGATTCGAGTGGCTGCAGCGATGAAAGTCTCCATAAAAGATCGGAAGTCATGCTTATGGGTGTTGGCGACCTTGATTACTGCCAGCTTCTCTTGTCGCACCTCCTTGCAATGGACACGAACCAAAGACAGGGCCACATCAGCACCACACCGGGCAGAAGATTTCTTCCACTCCTGCACTCGGTCAGGGATCTCATTAAGTCGAGTCATCAGGGACTCAAGATCATTCGGGAGCGTGGCCTCTGGCCAAAGTGCCGGGTCGATCCGTGACATGGCGACCTTCAGTCGAGCCAAGTAGTCTACAACACCGTCGATGTGGGATTCCAGTCGGAGCAGATTCATGGCAGTTTCATCTTTCACGGGAGAATTGATTGGGTCCAAACCTGGCTCAATCCGCCCAGTCTCCTCCTCGAAGTTCTGGCAAAACTCTGCATTCACGATCCAAGGATAAGTCAATTTTCACACCCTGAGTCGACACAAAAAAATCAGTCAGAACAAAATGTGTACCTTCAAGCTTGATGAACAACTTCTTGGCAAGGCTCCTCAGATAGCTCTCCATATCGTCCCTCCTGCGAGCGATGCCTTCCATCTTCTCGCACAGATTGAGATTGTCCTTCTTCCAGCGTGTGCACTCCTTGTTGGCTTCATTCAGAGCAGATTTCATCTTGGTATTCTCTTCTTCCAACTGGCCGACTGAAGCCAGTTTCTGTTCTGCCAGAGCGGTTTTGTCGTCAGCTTCCTTTCGAGCAGCAGCCAAATCCTGATCCTTCTTCGCCAGAGCTTCTCTCAGTTTTTCTGCAAAAAAATGGTGCTTGATTCAGAGAGGGCAGAAGGGTACTCAAGCCTAAGACAAACCAGTCGACAAGCACGTCTTACCCTTGGCGTCGTCCTTGCCCTTTTGCAGCTCTGTCTTGGCCAATTCCAAGTCAAGGTTCAGTTGGATCTGGTGTTTCTCCAAGTTAGCAAAGCGAGCTCCAAGATCACAAGATTTTTGCAATCAAGGAGGAGAAGTTATTTTGCAGCGAAAAACGACAAAGACAATAAGTACTAAGACTATGGTCGACTGCCCGTAGTCCACCATAGTCTCGGGGACTACACCCAGTGGGTGCACTTTGCGTGCCCCCACCGGTTCTGATCCCACTCGACCGGCCCGCCGGAGTCGAGTGCAGAGAGTAAAAAAAAGAGAGAGAGAAGAACTCAGACCATAGTCGACTTCCAGCAGTCGACTGCGGTCTCGGGGACTACACCTAGTGGGTGCACTTGGCGTGCCCCCACCGGTTCTGATCCCACTCGACCAGACCGAGTGGAAGAGACAAACTACCAGTTCAGTTTACACTCGACAAAATACAAAGACTACAGTCGACTGCCAGCAGTCCACCGCAGTCTCGGGGACTACACCCAGTGGGTGCACTCAGCGTGCCCCCACTAGTCCAAAAATTCAATCGACGCACCCAGTGGGTGTACAGATGCAAAGATTTTTGGAAAGAGTCTTCAAGATAGCATATCCTAATAGAACAAGCGGTGACCAACTAACCTGGACGTTGCTTTGGAGAGCCGAGCTGGCGTCATAGGCGGCCTGACTGGTGTCCCTCACCATCTTCATCTTCTCCATCATGATGCCCGCCTGGCGTATGGCTTCCTTGGAAGCATTCACTTCGTCCTCTGGGACATGATGGGTCGCGAAAACTGAAGGTGGGTCGACAGGGGCCAGAGCGGTCGAAGAAGAAGGCGAGGCACTCGACAGTGGCACGGCGAAGGTAACAGAACCCCGATTGGCGTCGCCAGTGTCCTGAACTACTAGTTCCGCCCTCGGCGTCGACTGTGGCACCTTGCTTGCAGGAGCTTGCCTATTCTTCCTCGTCAAAGGCCTCTCGGGCTCTTCATCATCATCGGGGAGGTCGAAAATGTTGGGAGCTGTACAAAGTTCAATCGCCAAAATCACATCACCCAATGGTGCACATTGTAGTTGAGTCGACCAAATAAAGACAGAATGGTAGAAATCATACCCAGATTGGAAGTGACCACATCCTCCATTGCCTCATCCTCGTCCCTGTAAGATGAGGTCCCGGAAGTAGCAGCGCTGCCAGTTCCAATGTTCGTTTGGTTAAAACAAGAAAAACAAACAACATGGGGCGTCGAGTGAATACGAAGGGAGACACTCACGCAGAAGCGACGGGGATGTCAATCTTAATCTTCGGCAACGCCTTCCAAGACTTCGGCTCTGCAACTTTGCGATGCTTTGGCGCTTTTTCGGCCGGGGTTGGTGAAGAGACCCGAGGACGCTTTGAAGACTGACCAGCCTGAGCAGTCGCCTTTTCACGGGCGCTCGGTCGTTCTTGGTCAAGCTTGGATCGCCTCTCCCTGCGAGGAGGCGACTCGACTTCTTCTTCGTCACTTGAGTCGTCGCTTTCTCCATCCCCTTCACCGTCAGAAGTCCACTCGCCACTGTCGCCGCCGCTCACCTCTCCTTCCAGATCTTGCTCTTGCTCTCCGTTGGGCATCGAATACATTTCGATAAGGGCCTGAAAGAAAGCGGGAAGAATAAAGTCAGTCGACGCAGTATAAACAGCTGCGCGAGTGAATTCAGATTACAATCAAAGCTCAGAATCAGACCTTCTCTGGTACATGGGACTGGTCGAATGGAGGAACTCTCCTGGCTCCCCAGGGGTTGTCCTTGTTTCCGGTCATGCCCGACAGCCACTTCTCCAGTGTGTCGTCATCGACCTCCTCCGGGTGAATCCGAGTGGAGTCGTCAAGACCCGAATACATCCACATCGGATGGTCTCGGGCTTGAAGAGGCTGGATGCGCCGCTGAAGGAACACCTCCAAGAGATCCATACCGGTGACCCCGTCACGGATAAGCTGGACCACTCGCTCGACCAGCACCCTCACATGCGCCTTCTCCTTCGGGAGCACCATCAAAGACGAAGGTTTCCTCACTCGGTCCATGGTAAAAGGAGGGAGGCCAGTCGACTGCCCTGGCGTCGACTGGTCTTTGCAGTAGAACCAGGTCGACTGCCATCCACGAACCGAGTCGGGAAGAATCATGGCCGGAAAGGAACTTTTCCCTCTCATCTGAACACCAAGACCCCCACACATCTAAATCACTTGAGTCCTCTCGTCACTCGGGTTGGCCTTTTTCACCGTCTAGGAGCGACAAGTGAAAATGTGCTTGAAAAGGCCCCAGTGAGGCCGACAACCCAGGAAATTCTCACACAAGGAAACGAAAGCATCGAGATAAACGATTGTGTTGGGAGTGAAGTGGTGGAGTTGTGCCCCAAAGAAGTTCAGAAACCCCCGAAAGAAAGGGTGAGGGGGCAAGGAAAATCGACGGTCGACGTGGGTGGCAAGGAGAACACGCTCACCCTCCCGAGGTTGTGGCTCGGATTCCTTCCCCGGGAGCCGCGCCGATTCATGGGGGATCAGCCCTCCTTCGGCTAGGTCGTCGAGGTCTTCTTGGGTGATCGTCGAGCGGATCCATTCGCCCTGGATCCAGCCCTTCGGCAGGTCGGTTCGCAAGGAAGATCCACCCCGACTGGTCGCCTTCCCCTTCGCCTTTGTCGTCGCCTTCTTCGCCCGCTCCAGAGCCGTCGTCTTCTCCTTCCCCATCATCGCCGGCGTGACGCGTACGGAGCGGTGGTGCTGGGGCGAGAGCAAGTGCGACGAGGGAGCCTGAAGAGGAGAAGAGAGAATGGGAACGCACTGTGCAAGAGACCCCGGTCCGACGCCTTATATGAGGCCGCTTCCTAGTGGCTGACTGGTAGGCCCGGGCGGTCCTGTCAAATCCCGTAACAATCGTGTGCACGATACGTGGCGAAAAAGGTGGCGCGGGGATCAAGGCGGCTCCGCCCTATCCCATCCGATTATTGCGGCCTCCCCCGTCCCGCGCGCTTCCTAAAAATCGGATCCCGCGAAATCTGCAGGCAGCAGAACAACTTGTCAGACCGAAGATCTCCTCCACACCGCCACTCGGAACCTTTCAAGTAAAGAAACTCACTCGACAAAAAACCAAGAATGGATCAAGGCGACTGAAAAGGAAGTTGCTGTCGTCACTCAGGTCCGGTGATCCGAAACAAGATATGCTCATGGCATGAAAAATGAGTCGGAGAAGTTCTCAACTCCTTCCCCACTCAAACCTCGATCCATTCGGGGGCTAATGATGAAGCTATGTACCTAGGGTAGGGTCATGGACCTGTCCTATCTACCCTACCCAAGGACATCTCTAGAAGAAATCACCTTTCAATCGACTTGGAGGTGTTCCACTCGACAGACTCGAAGACACTCGACCAAGAAGCAACCACTCGACCAAGACCCAACCACTCGACGGCCAGGAGACCTAAAGTCACTCCGCACGCTAATGGTCAGTCATTAAGTAGTTTTTATGGTCATCATAGCACTTTATTAGGGGCGTTACCAGTAACCCCCGACCTTAATGTATTTGAAACCCTGCATAATTGAGGGTCGGAGGTGTCTAGCGAACTCTATATAAGCCACCCCCTCCTCAGTGTAAAGGGTTCGCACCCCTGTAATTCTTACGCGCATAATCCAGTCGACCGCCTCCGGGCTCCGAGACGTAGGGCTATTACTTCCTCCGAGAAGGGCCTGAAATCGTAAACCTCGTGTGCTTACAACTTCTCCATAGCTAAGATCTTGCCTCTCCATACCTACCCCCCTACACTACTGTCAGACTTAGAACCACGACAGTTGGCGCCCACCGTGGGGCAGGGGTTTTAGCTATTTGTTGGAGGAGTTGCGATCTTTTACGATCCAAATCATCATGGTTTCTGGCGGAGTTTTGGTGGAGGGCCGCGAGATCCCTCTCGGCGCGCTCACGTTCATCGCCGACGACTCCACTTGGCTTCAGGAGGCTCCGCTCGACGTGGACGCACTCCCTGTCCGCGGGGCAACGCACTTTCGCACGTGCGTCCGCGGCGTCCTCTTGCGGCAACCATCGACCCACTATCGGTCGGCTCCTGTGTTGTCCTCCCTCCCTGTTTCCCACCGGCGCAAGCGCTCCAGTCGGTCGAGACTTCAGCGGTGGGTGAGACACGCGGTGGCACGCCAGTCGGCCACCCCTCAAGTCACGGTGATTGAGCCCGACGAATCCCTCTACGGCCTGTTCGACCTGTCGACTGGCTCCGTAGAGACCGCATCAGAGTGCAACAGCAGTGATCCAGCGGCGGAGGTTCTAATGGTCGATGGACCACCCAGTCCTCCCGGTTTTCCCCGCACCGACAGAGGCGCAGCTGGAGGCGACCCGTCGCGTCCCCATGAGGAATATCTCCCCGAGCCACTCACGTCGCTGCAGAGAGAAGAACTTCGTCGCCGGAACATGGATGCACTACACACTCCTATCGTTGGAGAAACCCCCGAGGCTCGTGCCTTGGAGGACGCGCGCCTGGCAAACTTGGCCGAGCGCACTCCCACAGAGCCCCTGGTCGTCGAGCCAATCTCAGTTGCTCGCCCTGCGCCTGAACACTGTGAGCGCCAGTTGATAGTTCACGAGCTTGCTACCACAGAGGCTCCTAAAACTGAAGAAGATCCAGCTGTTAACCCCACCGCAGCTGAAGACATTGGTCCCCAATACAATGTTGAAGATGATGAAGTCCTTCCTCAGATCGAGCACAACATGGTATCATAGCCTGTTCTGACAAACAGCGAACTCATCAGCATTGGTCGTCCCTTGACGCCAATTGCTCATGATGATTCATGGGCTGATCACCCTCAAGACTCTCCAAGTACTCCCCCACCTCAAGCCACCACTCCGGTGCTTGCAGAAGATGACTTTGTGGTCCAGCCGACTCCCTCTCCAAAGGCGCCGCCCGCACTCCGCAGGCTTCGCAAAGGACCAAGGCCACAAGTCACTCTGTCGAGCGTTCCAGAAGGAGAAGGGCAACATAATTCAGTGGCACGATAAGTCTTCCCTGACGCCACTCCAATTGTGAATGTCTCTGAGTCCGAAGCAAAAGCTGCTGAAGACATTCCGGCTGCATCAGCCGATGAACAAGAAGAACCAAGAGAAGAAGAAGAACGTGTTGCTACACCCCCGTCCAACCCTGAAGTTGTTCTCGAGGAGAACGTGTCCGACCCTCCAGCTACTCGAGTGGAGGTTGAAAATTCTGAGGCGGCCCCTAACACCAATACTAAAGCCAATGACGTTGTCATGGCCAAAGCTAATGTGGCGTCTGAAGCCAATGTGGTGCCAAAAGTGAATGCACCTGAAGCCAATGATGCACCACAGCTCGAAGACAATGCCTCTACTCATGTACCACCTCCAAGACCTCACACCATTGAGCAAGCATATGATCGTGGTCAGCTTGTGACCGTCCGCTGGCCCATTCTGGTTCCTCCGCCTGCTCCCGGTCCTCAATTTGACTATCATGTGGAGCACAGGCCTCAGGTCCAGAAGCCGAAGCCAAGGCTGCCAAGGTTTCCAGGTACTGCAACTTCACCAGGATCATTTAATGTGAATGGCTTCATAGCACACAACACCTTCTTTGATAGTGCCAAGAACCCCTACTCCAAGCCAAGAATTTCATCTGATCAATTCTGGAGCTATCAGCAGCATAGTTACTATTCATGTGTTATCTATGATCAAGGGCGCATCTTTCCCCACATGCGTCTCGATAGTGAAGCTATTGCTGGACTGCCCTGCTTAGAAGAGGCACTTGACTGTTTCCGTGATGCTGGTCTCCTGAACTTTGTGACTACTAAAGAGCATTGGGATGAAGAGCTTCTCCTACAATTTTATGCTACCCTCCACATTCGCGGCTACAACAGGGATCTGAAGACTTGGATCCTTGAGTGGATGACAGGTGATGAAGCTATGTACCTAGGGTAGGGTCATGGACCTGTCCTAACTGCCCTACCTAAGGACATCTCTAGAAGAAATCACCTTTCAATCGACTTGGAGGTGTTCCACTCGACAGACTCGAAGACACTCGACCAAGAAGCAACCACTCGACCAAGACCCAACCACTCGACGGCCAGGAGACCTAAAGTCACTCCGCACGCTAACGGACAGTCATTAAGTAGCTTTTATGGTCATCATAGCACTTTATTAAGGGAGTTACCAGTAACCCCCGACCTTAATGTATTTGAAACCCAGCATAACTGAGGGCCGGAGGGGTCTGGCGAACTCTATATAAGCCACCCCCTCCTCAGTGTAAAGGGTTCGCACCCCTGTAATTCTTACGCGCATAATCCAGTCGATCGCCTCCGGGCTCCGAGACGTAAGGCTATTACTTCCTCCAAGAAGGGCCTGAACTCGTAAACCTCGTGTTCTTAAAACTTCTCCATAGCTAAGATCTTGCCTCTCCATACCTACCCCCCTACACTACTGTCAGACTTAGAACCACGACAACGGGCGATGTACACCATGAAGCCAAGCCCAAGACATCATTGAGCTTACTGCCCTGCCCACTCCTGGTGAACACTATGAACCAGGTTGTCAGCTGCACCAGAATGCTTTGGAAAGCATCTTCCAGAAGCCAGAGCCCAACATGAGCCAAATGATGAGCATGATGAAGCCACTGCCCCAAGACGCTGAATATCCACATGAGTTCTTTGTTGAAGACCTAGAGTATCTGCCCCGCACTATTTATCATATCATCAGGCGAACTCTATGGCCTGTCAAAGGACACTCTCCTACAGCGAAGCTTGAAGGAGCAATGAAGACATTGGTTTTTTATATCTTCAATGGCATCAGCTTCAATGCTCAAGACTTCTTCATCAGGCAATTGGCTGCATCTGGCTCCGATATATTTGTTCTGAAGTTCTATGCTCCATGGGTAATGCGCCTCATCAAGCTTCACTCTGCTATCAACTATCAGCCTTATGCGCACAATCATCTCATATTCTTGCCAGAGGTTGATCTGTCTGTCGAAGCCATATACCCAGAGCCTGCCAAGGAGCCAATTTATCTTCACAACATCGATCGTCAAAGTTTCATCCAACCCATTGACGGAGTTCAGGCCATCACTTGTGTTTATCCTTTGGCTGGCAATACACGTGCCCCTCGTGCCCAAACTGAAGCCACTGAAAGCACAATTGCCCAAAGGCCTCGGAAGCGATCTTGTGTTCTCAATGACCGAGAGCTTCTAGTCGCCCTGCATCAGAAACAGGATAAGCATCATGACTGGCTCAAGTGTCAACTGCATAGCCTCTTGGCGGATGTCAATCGCATTCGCAACCTTGCCACCAAGAATGCGTTTGTCACTCATGAAACCTGTCGCCGGTCGTGGAAGAGTCTGACTTTGCTGAGCTCTGAAGATGATCTTCAACAGGATGGCTTCATGGAGAGATTCAAATTTGATTCCACTCCTCCCAGGAACGCTCACTTGCGTCGGACTCCCTCACTCGAAGACTCTGACTATTCCTCCTCAGCTGCAACTGTTAATGCTAGAGTCATTGATGACCAAGATGATGCTACTTCACCACCTCCAACTTCGGCCCGTATCGACACTGCACCAAGTTCATCTGCACCACCAAACCTCAACGACGACCCTGCTGCTTCGCCTACTCCTCATGGGAACGAGTAGAAAGCTCTATGTCTTCAAACCTTTTTGGTCATTACTGACAAAAGGGGGAGAAGCATATGAGTTGATAGTCTTCAAGCGGGTCCATATGGGTGGTTGCTATACTTTTGCTACATTATGCCAGGTGCTTACAACTCTCGCTTTTGATACATTTGGTTCTTTGATTTGTAACACTTAAACTTGATGGTCGCCTGCTACCTTTTCTGTCAACTATGTGATGCGATGATAAATTCCTCATGTGCGATGATAAATTCCGCACGAAGTCAATTTGCAGACGTCCATCTTTCATTATGCATGTCATTATCTTCGTTATATCTCTACATGCATGATGAATTGTCTTCATAAGTTGAAGAGGATCTCCACAAGTACAACCTGCCATGTGCATTTGCATTCGAAAGCAAAATACTTATATGCACATATTCAGGGGGAGCCTTTTTGCTACTTACGAAGACAATACCTCAATCCTTTACAATTGCACATACTTTTATCCCCGTTGAAAACTTCAACCAGTTTGTCATCAATCACCAAAAAGGGGGAGATTGTAAGTGCATCTAGTGCCACCCCTAGTTGGTTTTGGAGTATTGATGACAAACCTGGTTGAGGGACTAATGTGTTTGTGAGAATTGCAGGATAACACAGGTAGTAGTCCCTCATTGATTCGGTTTACCTACCAGAGATGACCTCTAAAAACGTGTGAAGACATTGAAGACAATGGTGGTATGTGAAGATATTCATATTGAAGACTATGACATGAGAAGACATCGCATGAAGACTTTGGAGCGCGAAGACATAGTTATTTCGTAGTTTCATTTTCTTCTTCGTTGAGACATAGGAACCACTGTACTGTTAAGTGGGGTCCAAGTGAACAAAGTCAGAGTTACTAAAGTGATGCTCGACCAAATCCTAAGTCTTTGAGCGAAGACAATGAGAGCAAATATTATCCAGAGCTGGATAAGTTAGCTTTACTTGTAGCCCAAGTCAAGCTGCCGCGTGTGTTTGAAATCTGACCGTTGGAACACATGTCAGTTCCTTAGTGACCCAGGGTCATTTCGGACAAATCAGGTCGAGTTTCCTAGTGGCTATAAATAGCCCACCCCCTACACCATAAATTGGTGGCTGCTCAGAGTTAGTACACGGCTTTTGTCGTTTGAGAGCAACCCACCTCGAAGCCTTTGAGAGAGAAATCCTTGCGAGGACAAAGCCCTAAACACCCAGAGCCAAAGAGTGTTAGGAATCACTGAAGTCTTTCTATCCGCGTGATCTGAAGACTTGTTACACTTGAGGAATGTGAATCCTCCAGTCGGTTAGGCGTCGCGTTCTGAGCATCCAAGAGTCATTGTGGATCGCCGGTGAACGAAGTCTGTGAAGGTTTGGAAGTCTGCCTTGAAGATTTACCTGAGTGATTGGGCGAGGACTGGGTGTCCTTAGCTCAAGGGGAATAAGGTGAAGACATGGTCTTCTGAGTTGAATCTCAGCCTCCCTAACCAGACGTACAGTTGTCACAGCAACTGGAACTGGTCCAATAAATCCTTTGTCTTCACCAAGCAACGGGTTCTATCTCTTCCTTCTCTTTACTTACAGTTTGTCTTCGTGAAGCCATTGCCTGCTTGCATTATCTGTTTGACTTCACCGTGTGACTACTTGTTCTGATTAGCTTCATACTATCTTCCATCCTGATCCATACTGCCTAGCTACCAATAGTCTTCGTGCTTTCACATCATTAAATACTTGACTATGGCTTGCCTAGTGTAGTCTTCCTTTCACTGCATGTTAATAGGTTCATTTCTATCATTTGTCTTCGAAACTTCCATGTTTTGAAGACTTCCATAAAAATCGCCTATTCACCCCCCCCCCCCTCTAGTCGATAACTAGCACTTTCAATGAGTGAGGAATATCAAATGTCTATGATGGGAGAATTGAAATTCTTCTTAGGTCTTCAAATTCGTTAACAACGCAATGGCATCTTCGTATCTCAAGAGAAATACATCAAGGATGTGTTGAGGAAATTTGGCATGCAAGATTGCAAATGTGTCAAAATCCCTATGGCCACAAATGGCCATCTATGCACTGATGCAAATAGTATTGACTTCAATAAAAAGGTATACCACTCCATGATTGGTTCTTTATTGTACCTAGGTGCATCTAGGCCAGATATTATGCTTAGTGTTCGCATGTGTGCCCGTTTTCAAGCTACACCGAAGGAATCACACCATAAGGCTGTGAAGCATATTCTTCGTTATCTAGCTCACACTCCAACACTTGGATTATCGTACCCCAAGGGCTCGGCTTTTGATCTCATTGGATATTCGGACTTTGACTATGTTGGTGATCATGTGGACCGCAAGTCAACATCAAGCACATGCCATTTCCTCGGACGTTCCTTGGTATATTGCTCCTCGAAGAAATGGAACAGCATATCACTCTCTACTGCTGAAGCTGAGTACATTGCTGCTGGTTCATGTTGTGCTCAATTGCTATGGATGAAGCAAACCCTCAAGGACTACGGCATCAACGTGAAGAATGTGCCTCTCTACTGTGACAATGAGAGTGCCATCAAGATTGCTCATAACCCAGTTCAGCACTCGAAGACAAAGCACATTCAGATTCGTCATCATTTTCTTCATGATCATGTGTTGAAGGGTGACATCTCTATGGAGCACACAAAGACTGAAGAACAACTAGCCAATATATTCACAAAGCCCTTGGATGAGAAGAGATTTAGCAAGTTGCGGTGTGAGCTAAATATCTTAGAATATTCGAATGTCCTTTGAAAATGACACACATCCTAACACTTATGCCAATGAAAAACACAATCGAAATATATTTGAGTTTTCAGTCCTCTACAGCATTCACTTATTGCTATTTCTTCAAGTTGATTTTTCTGCTAAGTGAATGTGATCGGGCCCTTCCCCCTCTATGTTGAACTCAACCCAATCTGTTCATAAATTCTTCATGTGTGTTCTATTTGAAACCCATTCAAAATCTTCACTGTGTCCTCGTTAGCTGAAGAATTTGCGAAAGAAACTTTAGAATATTCCATATCTCAAATTTTCAGCTTTTGCCGCTCAAATCGTTCCACATCCCACGATAGGATTTATCTATTCACTCACGATCTCACACGATCACCACCGCTCTATACATGGGTGACACATGTCGCTAGGATGAGAAGGGTCAGGGGCACGTTCGTCCATTTTGATAGAGGCAAAGGTGTCCCGTCTTTCAATGAGATGGTGGCTATCGTTTTGGAGGAAGTCGACTTTGACGATCTGACTACGAACGTGCGAGGACGTCACGCCTTAGCAATCGCTAAACTAACTCCGAGAGGTTAATGACCACACCGGAGCACGATCAACCTGACCACAAAGGTCTGTTTCCTGCAGGCAAACGAAGAACAAGCAAGAAACTAAGATTCCAATCTAGATATTGCGAATATAAGAGGAAAGCTTTATTGATCAAAGGTGGGCTTCTGTGACGCCTTTGTCTAGTCGTTGAACACAAACGAAGTACGCGAAGTTGCAGCTATGGCAAACTTTAATCTAAACAAAACCCAAAGTCTAAACGATGCCCTAAGGGTTGTATATATGGAGGAGAGAGGGGGGAATTTCGTGGCCCTTAGAGGAGGGGTCCGAAACCAACCCTAACTCTTGTTTCCCCACACATACGGACTCTAAAAACTGCATATAATCAAGTATTTTGAAATTACATGGGCCTGGCCCAAAAATAAGGTGACACAACACCTAGAATAGCCTCTGGACGAAATTTATGAAGTGGCATCTTGTATATTTCATCCAAGGCTTCATGCACTCATTATGGTGGCTTCAAAGTCCTGGAATCATCACTTGTAACTCTGTTCTTGTTCCCCTTGCGCATGCCACCATCTCCATGCTTGAACTTGCTCCAAGTTTCATCTTTCTTGTAAGCTAGGCCCTTCATTTGTAAGCAAAACAAATGTATCCAATTTAGGCAGCATCATATTCTCATGAACATTAGAATCGTTACCAAGAAACGAAAGTACTTGATAATTCAATGGGCGTGCACGAGCTCTAGTAATTGGTCCAATATGGATAGCAGCAGGGGTTGTGGGTGTAACAATGGTATTGATGTCCTCATCATCCTCCCCTTCTTGAAATGAAGTCGTCCTCGACGAAAGCTCATCTTCCTCACCCAAATAAGGCTTCAAATCTGCAGTGTTGAAAGTGGGACTAACCCCAAAATCTATAGGCAGCTCAAGTTTATATGCATTATCATTTATTTCTAACACCTTAAAAGGACCATCAGCAAGTGGCATTAGCTTTGATTTGCGCAAATTAGGAAATCTATCCTTACGGAAATGTAACCAAACAAGATCTCCAGGTGCAAAAACAACATGTTTTCTACCCTTATCTCCAGCAAGTTTATATTTAGCATTCATAGGCTCAATGTTTTCCTTAGTTAACTCATGCAGTTTTAAAATCAATTCAGCACATTCTTTAGCATCAAAATTAACCTCCTCCGAAGATGGAAGAGGCAACAAATCAATAGGTGCACGAGGTAGGAAACCATACACAATTTCAAAAGGGCACATCTTAGTAGTAGAATGCAAGGAACGATTATAAGCAAATTCAATATGAGGCAAGAATTCTTCCCACATTTTCTTATTATTCTTCAAAACAGCCCTAAGCATAGGGACAACATTCTATTGACTACTTCAGTTTGTCCATCAGTTTGGGGGTGAAAGTAGTACTAAAAAGCAATTTAGTCCCTAACTTAGCCCATAAACATCTCCAAAAGTGGCTAAGAAATTTGGTATCACGATCAAAAACAATAGTATTTGGCACTCCATGCAAGCGAATAATTTCATGAAAGAACAAATCAGCAACATTAATTGCATCATCGCTTTTATGACATGGTATAAAGTGTGCCATTTTAGAGAATCTATCCACTACAACAAATATGCTATCCCTCCCCTTCTTTGTTCAAGGTAAACCAAAAACAAAGTCCATAGATATATCCTCCCAAGGAACACTAGGTACATGCAAAGGCATATATAAACCATGAGGATTTAGTCGTGACTTAGCTTTTTGACATGTAGTGCAGCGAGCAACAAAACGCTCAACATCACGTCTCATCTTTGGAAAAAAGAAATGTGTAGCAAGAATATCCTCCGTCTTCTTCACGCCAAAGTGTCCCATTAATCCTCCTCCATGCACCTCCTGCAACAACAAAAGACAAACGGAGCTTGCTGGAATGCATAGCTTGTTAGCACGAAACACAAATCCATCATTAATGACGAACTTGTTCCACGTTCTTCCTTCTTTACAATTCTGCATTACATCTTTAAAATCAGCATCATACACATATTGATCTTTGATGGTCTCCAAACTAAATATTTTGAAGTCAAGTTGTGAAAGCATAGTATAGCGACGAGACAATGCATCACCAATAACATTTTCTTTACCCTTCTTGTGTTTAACGACATAAGGGAAAGTCTCAATGAATTCAACCCATTTAGCATGTGTACGATCTTGACTTCTAATATGTTCCAAAGATTCATGATCAGAATGTATAAAAAAATCTTTGGGCCATAAACAATGTTGCCATGTTTCTAAAGTCTGAACTAGAGCATATAATTCTTTATCATAAGTAGAATAATTCAGACTAGGCCCACTCAATTTTTCAGAAAATTATGCAACAGGTTTGCCATCTTGTAATAACACACCTAATCCAATTCCACTAGCGTCACATTCAAGCTCAAAAGTCTTATTAAAATCGGGAAGTTGGAGTAAAGGAGCATGTGTCAACTTATCTTTCAATATCGTGAAGGCTTCTTCCTGTGCGGTACCCCAAACAAAAGGCACGTCCTTCTTTGTAAGCTCATTGAGAGGTGCAGCAATGGTGTTGAAATCTCTCACAAAACGCCTATAGAATCCAGCGAGGCCAAGAAAACTCCTCACTTGTGTGACCGTTTTGGGCTGCGGCCAACTCTCAATAGCTTCAATCTTGGCTTTATCAACTTCAATTCCCTGTGGAGTAACAAAATAGCTAAGAAAAGATACTCGATCGGTGCAGAAGGTGCACTTCCTAAGGTTACCAAACAAACGTGCATCATGTAGAGCAATAAAAACAGCACATAAATGTTCCAAATGTTCCTCCAAAGATCTGCTATAAATCAGTATATCATCAAAATAGACTACCACAGATCGTCCAATTAAAGCACGAAAACTTCGTTCATTAGTCTCGTGAAAGTACTAGGTGCATTAGTTAACCCAAAAGGCATGACTAACCACTCATATAAACCAAACTTAGTTTTAAATGTTGTTTTCATTCATCTCCCAATTTCATACGAATTTGATGGTATCCACTATGCAAATCAACTTTGGAGAAAATTGTAGAGCCACTCAATTCATCAAGCATATCATCTAGCCTAGGAATAGGATGACGATAATGATAAGTAATATTATTAATGCCTCTACAATCAACACACATACGCGACGTACCATCCTTTTTAGGCACTAGTATAATAGGAACAGCACAAGGACTAAGAGATTCGTGTATGTAACCTTTGTCGAGCAGCTCCTATACTTGACGCATAATCTCCTTCGTCTCCTCTGGATTGGTACGGTATGGTGCACGGTTGGGTAGCGATGCACTGGGAATTAAGTCAATTTGATGCTCAATCCCTCGAATACGTGGTAATCCCAGTGGCACGTCTTGTGGGAAGACGTCAGTGAACTCCTGCAAAATGTTACTGACGGCAAGGGGCAAAGAGGAAGGCACGTCCTCGAATGAAAATGATGCCTCTTTGCACACAAAAGCATAGCAAACAGATTTGCTAAAACCTAGCTCATCAATATCAGATTTTGTGGCAAGTAAACATGCACTTTTCAATTTAATTTCAGAAGCAACACTAGATGGTTTATTATTAGGTTTCATTTGTTGCTCAAATTCTTTTGCGACGATCTGATTTTCACTCTTATTTTTCTCCTCTTTTGCTTTATTAGCTCTATTAATGTCATCTTCCAAAATGGATTCAGGAGTCATAGGAAGCAAAGTAATATGGCTATCCTTATGAACAAGAGTATACTGATTATTTCTACCATGGTGTACAGAATTTTTATCAAATTGCCATGGTCTACCAAGTAATAAGGAACATGCTTGCATGGGTACCACATCACAATCAACATAATCAGCATATGTAGAGATACTAAAATGCACACGAACAGTATGTGTTACCTTAACCTTTCCGATGTTGTTGAACCATTGGATGTAGCAAGGATGTGGATGTGGTCTTGTGGTGAGAGATAGCTTCTCCACCATCTCCATGCTAGCCAAGTTGTTGCAGCTCCCTCCATCTATGATGATGCGAACAGAACGTTCCTTCACAACTCCCTTTGTATGGAACAAATTATGCCTCTGATTTTGCTTAGCTTGTGTGACTTGCACACTCAAAACACGTTGAGCAACTAAACATTCATACATGTCAGCATCTTCAGAAGCCATGTATTGCGTCTCATGATCAGAATCATCTCCACTGTGTTCTTCACGTGTAATAAGAGCCAAAGTCTCCTCATCATAGTCACCACCGGACTCATACCCACCATCCTCAGTAGCAATCATCACACGCTGAGATTTGCATTCTCTCACCAAATGTCCTCTTCCCTTACAACGACGACAAATTATATCACTTGTGTGGCCTGTTGATGCCATAGAAGAAGAAGAACTCTGTGCAGACCCGATAGGTGTGCTCTTGGCAGATAATGGTGGTTGTGCCTGCTTCCTTGTATCACGGCTGGAGGTAACAGCTGATGGAGGTGTCGATGCAGTAGAATGTGTGGAAGTAGAGGATGCACGTGGTGTCCATGATGAAGGTTGACCTGCAGAAAAGTTAGTCTGCGCCAATGCCTGTCGATCCTGCACTTAATGTTCAGCTTTACAAGCAAGATGGAATAAACGAGTGATATTATTATACTCCTTATACTCTAGAATGGTCTAAATCTCTCTATTTAATCCACCCATAAAACGTGCAAGCATAGCTTCATTCTCCTCAACAATACCACATCTAATCATGCCAGTTTGTAATTCCTGATAATATTCTTCTACAGAATTTTTTCCTTGTCTTAAGCGCTACAATTTTTGAAGTAATTCACGTTGATAATATGGTGGAACCCAACGAGTATGCATAGTAGTTTTCAAAGCAGCCCAAGTAGCTGGAATAGGATATAATCTACAATGTTCAAACCACCAAACACATGCAAAACTAGTGAAAGCACAAACAGCAGCAGGAACACGTCTCTCCTCAGGATATTGTAAACATGTAAAACGTTGTTCAGTTTCTAACTCCCAAGTAAGATATATATCAGGAACATATCTACCCTCAAATGGTGGAATATTCAATTTCGGTTTAGGAAAAAGGTCATGATCTCGTACCTCACGTGGTGGTGCAGCCCTACCGTTCGATAGTATACCTAAGGACGACCTCGTGGTGGTGGTGCTGGTGGTTGCACGTAGTTCTGATTTTGATCAACCTCATCCTCGTAATGGTCCTCCACCTCTGCAGTAGTAGCAGGAGCTACAGAAGCATCAACAGCGGCATCAGAATTTTGCCCAGGGTCAATGGGAACGCGTTGTGCTCGTCCCACTTGATTTGGAAGGCGACGTTGTTACGCGTTGTGCTCGTCCCACTTGATTTGGAAGGCGACGTTGTTACGCGTTGTGCTCGTCCCACTTGATTTGAAGGCAACGTTGTTGTTGTTGTTGTTGTTGTTGTTGTAGAATTGCGACAGGTGCAGCCAGCGGTGGTGGTGGAAAATGCGAAAAAAATTCAGTAAACTTGTTATCGAGCTTTGTTTCGAACGTCTTCTCCATGCCATCTATCTTCTCCATGGCCTCTTCAAATCTGTTTAGAACATCTTGCACCTGTTCACTCATCATTTGTTGAAACTTATCATGAAGCTCCTTGTTCGCCAAGTTCTCCCAGTCAATCTTGTTGGCTTGTGATCCTGCCATGGTTAGCAGCAATAGAAACACACAAGAATATGATCCTACAAACTAATAACAAGTGGTGGTGGTGGGTGTCACAAATCCGTCAAGCAAATCTCAAATTCTTACCAGTTCTTACCCAGCAGCAGGCGGTGATCGGCAACCGATGTAGTCAAAACTCTCAAAGCTCGGATAGAGCGATTACCAGGGAGAGTCGAACGCACGATGTAGATTTATGTGAAGCTAGGAAGGCTTATAATATGGTAGCAAAAATATTAGCAACAATCAATTCAGAGATGCAAAGTTGAATAAATGCTCAACGACGGTACTGTGCTGGTCCTAGGCTAGACCGTGCTAGAGACGTGAGCCTGGAACACTAACAAAATCACGACGCTGCACGTAAACAAGGGAAAAGCACACTCTGGAAAAAAATTGCTCTGTTTTTTTGGCGCTCCTCTTTTTTTGCGAAAAATCACTATAATGGCGAGTGTCTCAAAACTCTTCCCAGGTTAAACTGACAGGATGGGCACGAAATTATTATTTTTTTGACTTTTTTTACGAAAATTAGGGCAGCGACGATGAAAAAGTGCGACAAAAAATCACTATGATGGCGCGTGGCTCAAAAGACTCGGAAAAGCCTAAAAATGGGATAGGGAAAAAATATTTTTGCCTACGAAAATTTTGGCCTAATAACTGCCCGGGGTTCTCGAGACTTTTTTTCCAAAATCTACTCAGGCAAGGAAACATGAATCGGAAATAAGACGGATCTCGAAAACAAACCTAATATGAAAGGAACTCGGATTGGTCATGGATATATGGTGGTAGGATATGGCAGCGGTGGTGGTATATGGATACAGATTGGTGGTGGTATATGGATACGGATTGGTGGTGGTATATGGAGACAAATTGGTGGCGGATAAGCGGTGGTGGTAGATGGCAGGGGCGATGATGATGGTGCGGCGGCGGCGTGACAACTTATGACCAGAACTCGAAACTCTAAAAGACTAGATTCTAAGACCAGCAACTAGACACGACAATGCAACCGCAAATTCAATAAAGCAAAATGCTGAAAAGACTATGCAAAGGCTCAGACTAGTTCGGATATGATTGACTAACCCTAAAAAATTTGGCTTTTTCGCAGGCTATAGGTATGAAGGACAGACTCGATCTAAACTACGAAAAACTGTAAAATCTCACCGAGCAACCTGGAAATCTGATACCACTTGATAGAAGCAAAGGTGTCCCGTCTTTCGATGAGATGGTGGCTATCGTTTTGGAGGAAGTCGACTTGGACGATCTGACTACGAACGTGCGAGGACGTCGTGCCTTAGCAATCGCTAAACCAACTCCGAGAGGTTATTGACCACGCCGGAGCACGATCAACCTGACCACAAAGGCCTGTTTCCTGCAGGCAAACAAAGAACAAGCAAGAAACTAAGATTGCAATTTGGATATTGCGAATATAAGAGGAAAGCTTTATTGATCAAAGGTAGGGTTCTGTGACGCATTTTTTTGGTCATTGAACACAAATGAAGTATGCAAAGTTGCAGCTATAGCGAACTTTAATCTAAACAAAACCCAAAGTCTAAACGATGCCCTAAGGGCTGTATATATATGGAGGAGAGAGGGGGAATTTCGTGGCCCTTGGAGGAGGGGTCCAAAACCAACCCTAACTCTTGTTCCCCACACATACGGACTCTAAA
Source organism: Triticum urartu (assembly GCF_056163025.1). Classification (NCBI taxonomy): domain Eukaryota; kingdom Viridiplantae; phylum Streptophyta; class Magnoliopsida; order Poales; family Poaceae; genus Triticum; species Triticum urartu. Next base: position 255,453,931 of record NC_141877.1, read on the forward strand.
AACTGCCTATAATCAAGTATTTCAAAATTACGTGGGCCTGGCCCAAAAATAAGGTGACGCATCACCTAGAATAGCCTCTAGACGAAATTTAGGAAGTGGCATCTTGCATGTTTCGTCCAAGGCTTCATGCACTCATTATGGTGGCTTCAAAGTCTTGGAGTCATCACTTGTAACTCCGTTCTTGTTCCCCTTGCGCATGCCATCATCTCCATGCTTGAACTTGCTCAAAGGTTCATCTTTCTTGTCCAAGCTAGACCCTTCATTTGTAAGCAAAACAAATGTATCCAATTTAGGCAGCATCATATTCTCATGAACATTAGAATCGCTACCAAGAAACAAAAGTACCTAATGATTCAATTGGCGTGTGCGAGCTCTAGTAATTGGTCCAGTATGGATAGCAACAGGGGCTGTGGGTGTAAGAATGGTATTGATGTCCTCATCACATTTTCCTCGGGCGAACGGTTTTTCACCTCGGCTATAAATACTCCTCTCCCTCCTCAGACCGCATTTACCCCGCTCGACCTCATCGCCAGTGAGGAAGAGCTTCACTGCCTCGACCTCGTCACCGTCGTACTCGCGCCGGCCACAGATATCTTCACTCTGCCGCCGCCGTAGCTGTCTTCCGCCACCAAGTTAGGGTGTGGAAGATCTGGACTCACGAACTTCCAATCTACAAATCCTAGTTCGTCGTGTTCTTCATCAAGGGTAATTAAAAGTTACTTTTACTACCCTTGTTGATTCTGATGATTTCCATAAAATCTTCAAAAAGGTGTTTATTCTTCAAATTCCACACTCTAAACACCTCGCACAAGCATCAGTTCTTGATCTATTTATCTAAGCTATGGTTTTCTTCAAGATTCCTCAATTGTGTGGATTTTTTAATCTATACAACTCTGGAACCTAAGTCAAAGAACGCTTAGTGAAATTCCTCAGGACACCTCTGGTCAAATTCCTCAAACTTGTTCATTTTGCAAAAACTTCTGAGAACGCATATGACCTCTCCAAATTCTTTGCACCTATACTCTATTCACAGGTACACATGTCCACTGCTAAATCACTAGGTTCTCATCAACTTAACTCATTTGCAGCATTCCTCAAAGACAGATTGCATACCTCTTCAGAGAACTCAATTGTTCAAAATCCTCAGCTGAAGAAAATGGCAGATGGCAAGAAACCTCATAAGGGAGGCAAGAAACTGGAAGTGAACACTGCCTTTGAAATCCCTGATGATATCTATGTAGGATATTGCACTCCTGATGAAGAAATTCATGGAAAGGAAACAAAGAATGAGCGCAAGGTGCGCATTCAGAGGATTGAAAGAAGATGGGCACGGGAATGGAGGGAGTACATATATGTCACTCCTAAGTATATGAAGAAATTTGCAGTACACCCTCCTTGCCCAAGACCTCCACTGGCACCTGGCCAACAAGCTGATCCCACTAGCCTCAAGCGCGGTGAGGACTATCCTGATGAATGGGCCAAGTGGCAAGCAAAACTAGCCAAAATGGCTAAGGAAGCAGTGAGGAAATTCAACAAAGACTCTACTATTGCCGCTGCTGAGGCCTCTGCTTGCAAGCCCAACAAAGCTATGCCTAAGAAGCCAGCTCGCAAACCACCAAGTACCTCAGCAATGCCCTCATGGCCAAGCTCTTCTGTGCCCTCAAAGCAAATTCCTCAAGTTGCTCCAGTTCCTCTAGCTGCAAAATCTTCAGCTGCTCCTGCTAAGTCATCAGCACCTGTGCATCTTGCCTCTTGCCAAAGGACCATTGGAAGAAATCATTAGAGACAGACAGCAAAGGGCCGCTAGAGCCAAATGCACATATGTGCCTCTTCTATTGGATCCCAAGCTGATCCTAGACTTCATTGATCTCTGGCACAAGGACCCTAACACGCCTATGCCTGACTTCAAGCTCACCCCTGGCCAAAGTCACTTGCTGACCGCCTTCATAGGCGAAGAAAAATGGAAGTTTGAGAAGGCCAGGCAGCTGAAGAAAGCTCAGTACAAGAAGGAGCATTTTCTGAAGAAGCATGTTGTCTAATGAACTTGTTGCCATGCAAGCTGAGATCAAAGGACTCGGTGATGAATTTGACACCTACCATGCAGATTTGCTGGGAGCAAAAGTCAGATTCGTCAAGATGGCGAAGGGATTCACCTCCAATGTTGTAGCCCCAACGCAACATGAATCTCCTCGGGCTGATGCATCTGCACAGCCTACTGAAGAACATGCCAGCACCATTGATGAAAATCAGGCTGCTGAAGAAACTGAAAGCACCAGGGCTGGTGAAGACATTCCAGCCACTGAAGAAACAGCCAGGGAAACCACTAGTGTTGCACCTGAAGAACAAGCCAGACCAGCTGAAGCATCTGCTGTTGCGTGAAGACACTGAACAAGCTAGGGCAACTGCATCAGTTGCGCCTGAGGAAACTACACCAAGTTTTGAACGAATCTTCGGCAATAGCTTGCGAGACCGAGAAAACTGCGGAGTTGCTTCACATTCTGAGGAGGTTCCCAATTCACAATTGCGGATACCTTCTCGGGATTCAAGGAAATGCCCTTGGCAGAGATGATATGACCAAGATAAAGAACCTCATCGAGCCAAAATTCACACTTGGAGAACTTGGCGTAGAACTGATGTTCCCTGAGCTTGTCAAGAACCAAACGCAAGTGCTTGGCATGATCTTCCTTGTTCTTGGAGAAAACCAGGATGTCATCGAGATAGACCAAAACGAAGTCATTGGTGTAGGCGTTGAAGATGAAATTCATCATGCGAGAGAACGTCGGAGGAGCGTTGGCGAGGCCAAAAGACATGACTGTATTCATATGAACCAAAGCTTGTTCTGAAAGCTGTCTTGGGAATATCTTCTTCACGAATGCGAATCTGGTGATAACCCATACGGAGATCAAGCTTGGAGAAAACTTGGGCACCTTTGAGTTGTTCGAACAGCTCATTGATGTTGGGAAGTGGGTATTTGTTCTTGATGGTCTTCTTGTTCACTGGACGGTAATCAACACAAAGTCGGTCCGTTCCATCCTTCTTCTTCACAAAAAGAACACCACAACCCCACGGAGAAGTACTAGGCCGGATGAGACCCATTCTTTCTTGCTCATCGAGTTGCTTCTTCAGCTCCTTCAACTCTTCAGGTCTGAGCTTGTATGGACGTTTGCACACAGGTTCCGTGCCAGGCTCAAGTTCAATAACGAATTCAACTGGCCGGTGCGGAGGCATTCCTGGGAGCTCTTCTGGAAAGACGTCTTGATATTCGCAAACGACTGGAATTTGCGAGATGGCATCCAATTCACCCTTCTCATTGAGAGAAAACAGACGGATAGTATTATCCTGAGCGGCAAAGACAATTACATCCTCAGACGAATGAGTCAATTGAATCTGTCTGGCAGCACAATCAAGCTGAGCCTTGTGCTTAGAAAGCCAATCCATCCCGAGAATAAGATCAATATCCGAGTTACCAAGAACCATTGGAGAAGCCAAAAACTTGAAATCACCCATCAAGATAGAAATATCCGGAACCATCAAACTAGAACTCAGACGCTTAGCTGGAGAGACAACTTGCATAGCTCTAGGTAAAGCCTTAGTACTAAAATTGTTCTCCGATGCAAATGGGAATGACATGAAGGAATGCGATGCACCAGAGTCAAAAAGAACTTTTGCGGGAATATCATTAACAGGAAGGTTACCCATGATCACATCTGACGAGTCCTCTGCCTGAGCTGCATTCATCAAATTGACCTTGGCGTACTTGGGGTTATGCTTGACCACAGTTGTACTTGCCGATCTGACAGGAGGAGGAGGAGGAAGACGCCTCTGGTTGAAACACTTGTTGGCATAGTGACCCTTCTGTTGGCACTTGTTGCACGTGACCTCTGAAAGCGGACGGTGATACGGAGCACTCGATCTTGGAGTTTGAGACGAAGTCTTGTTCTGAAAGCCTGGGTTGGGTGGGTGGGAAGAACCACTGCCACCTTTGCTCTTCTGTTGGTATGGCTGACGGAACGGAGGAGGAGGAAGCCAAAACTTCTGCTGCTTGGCCACTTGAGTAGAGGAAGAAGGAGTAACATCTCTGACTCGCTTCCTGGAAGCATCACACCTCAACTGAGCAGCCTCTTGCTTCAGTGCCATGTTGTAGAACTCATCGTATCTCAAAGGCTCAAAGAGAACAAGAGCGAGCTGAATATCTTCTCTGAGACCACCCCTGAACTGATATATCATGCTCTTCTCATCAGGCACGTCCTGCATGGCAAAGCGGGCAAGCTTCTGGAACAATTTGTTGTAGTCATAGACAGACAAAGAACCTTGCTTCAGATTGCGGAATTCCTCACGCTTGCTTTCAACCACGCTCTGCGGAATGTGATGAGCTCGGAAATCTCGACGGAAATCAACCCAAGTGATAACACGTCCACCTCTGGAATCCTTGTACTGCTGGAACCATTCTGCAGCTTGATCTTTGAGTTGGAAGGAAGCGAACTTGACAAAGTCCTCAGGCCTGACGTTACTGCACTCAAAATGCTTACACAGATCCACAAGCCAATCGTCAGCATCGGTTGCCTCAACACAATTGCTGAAAGTCTTTGGCCCGTTAGCAAGGAACTAGTTGAGTGTAGCAAAGTGACCCTGATTGCTGCCTTGATTCCCTTGACTGCCTTGATTGCGCTATTGGAGAATTTGCATGATCAGCTGAGTGTTTGCATTGGTTGCGGCCATCACAGCTTGCCATGCCTCTGGAGGAGGTGGAGGCGGTGGCGGATCTTGATTCTGGTTCTGACTGGTGCTCTTAGCGGGAGCCATCCTGAAGAGGTTGACCACCGTTAGCACATAGACAGATAAATATTGAAGCTGAATCCAACGGAATGAAAATTGCAACATATAGTCTTCACATCCGAACAAAATGAACGAATGCATTCTCTTAAAATGGTCACATATCCATAAATTGAGAAGCCACGTAGAATTAAGGTAGAGAAATAAATCAACAAGGTACGGATCAAGAACGAATAATCGGTAAGAAATCCCAATCTCAAACCAATATCCGTGGAAGAAGAACTAGAGCTACTAGAATTCCCACCTATGAAACTCCCGAACCTTTCCGGTTATGCAATCAGGTGTTGGGGATACAGGGGAAGCATAATATCTCACCCAAACTAGCAAATCCTACATCCAGCTGTATCCATCCTTCAACACATAACCAAGAAAACTTCGGAAACCATCTACCTCAACCTTCGAAAAGCATCCGTTATACAAGTTATGGCGATACTCCCGAACTCCCGCCCCAGTACTGGGGTCGTCGAGGTTATCTCACCAACGAACTGCATAAAAGAGATTTTCGATGTCGGCGAACATATCTCAAGTATTCCAGAATTGCAATGATAAAATTATGATGACAACACCTCAGAGCTCAACTCCCCAGGACACTTCCACTAAACCCCTGACAGGAGGCACCAAGACAGTATTCTCATCATAAGCCATCGGAACAAATCCAAGATACTTGCGTGATCCTAAAAAAAAATTTAGTGAAATTTGAGAAGAGAAGAGTCAAAACTCTACGTCAGGATGCCTTACCGGAGCGATGAGGAGACTGGGAAGTAAAAAGAATTCCTAAGCTCTCCGATATATAATTCCTAAATGACTCAAAACATTTTTCTAGACACAACTCGGCTGCTAAAAACGATCAAGCAATGGGGCTCCTAAGGTCGGGGAAGGCTCTGATTACCAACTTGTAATGCCCTCGATGCGGCTATAGCTCCCACGTGTCGAGGCACGACTTAGAGACATAACCGCATTGAAAGCAATGTCGCAAGTCAGGCAATCATTACAACAACCCATGTAATATATAATAAAAGGGGAAGAACATAGTTGGCTTACACTCGCCACGTCACATCAGAGTACATAAATAACATCCATCAAACACACACTCATGGCCCGACTACGGCGCCAAAATAGAAAAGAACCCAACATGCGACAAGGCCCTGAATCAAACCCCAACTAGGCACCACTACTGATCATCGGGAAAGGAAACATAATAACGCTGAGAGTCCTCGTCGAACTCCCACTTGAGCTCGTACTCGTCACCTGGAGCGGAATCACCTGGACCTGCATCTGGAATTATAGTATCTGTGAGCCACAGGGACTCAGCAATCTCGCACCCTCGCGATCAAAACTATTTAAGCTTATAGGAATGGATAAGGCAAATATATGTGGAGCTGCAGCAAGCGACTAGCATATATGGTGGCTATCTTATTCGCAAAAGAGAGCGAGAAGAGGAGGCAAAGCACGAGCGAGAATCTAGAAGGATAACCTGCGCAAACATAACTCCAACACCGTGTCCACTTCCCGGACTCCGCCGAGAAGAGGCCATCACGGTAACACACTTAGTTGATTCATTTTAATTAATTAAGATTCAAGTTATCTACAACCGGACATTAACAAATTCCCATCTGCCCATAACCGCGGGCACGGCTTTCGAAAGTTCAATCCCTGTAGGGGAGTCCCAACTTAGCCCATGACAAGCTCTCACGGTCAACGAAGGAATAGACCTCCTCCCAAGACGTTCCGATCAGACTCGATATCTCGGTATCTCAAGACACTTCGACAGGTTAAAACAAGACCAGCAACACCGCCCGAATGTGCCGACAAATCCCGATAGGAGCTGCACATATCTCTTTCTCAGGGCACACTCAGATGAGACTAGCTACGAGTAAAACCAACCCTCAAGTTTCCCCGAGGTGGCCCCGCAGGCAGCTCAGTTCGGACCAACACTCAGAGGGAGCACTGGCCCGTGGGGGGCTAAAATAAGATGACCCTTGAGTCTGCAGAACCCAAGGGAAAGAAAAGGGTAGGTGGCAAATGGTAAAACCAAGGTTGGGCATTGCTGGAAAAGCTTTAATCAAGGCGAAATATCAAGGGGTTCCAATTATAACCCAACCGTGTAAGGAACGAAAAATCCGGGAACATAACACCGATATGACGGAAACTAGGGTGGCAAGAGTGGAACAAAACACTAGGCGAGAGGCCGAGCCTTCCACCCTTTACCAAGTATATAGATGCATTAAGATAACATAGCAATATAGTGATATCCCAACAAGTAAATAAATGTTCCAACAAGGAACGGCCTCCAATCTTCACCTGCAACTAGCAACGCTATAAGAGGGGCTGAGCAAAGCGGTAACATAGCCAATAAACGGTTTGCTAGGACAAGGTGGGTTAGAGGTTCAACATGGCAATTGGGAGGCTGACAAGCAAATGGTAGGCATCGTAGAATTGGCATAGCAAGAGCGAGCAAACTAGCATAGCAAAGATAGTAGTGATTTCGAGGGTATGATCATCTTGCCTGCACAGTTGTCAGAGTTGACTGGATCCTCACAAGCAAACTCAACGGGCTCCTCGGTAGCGAACTCGTCTCCCGGCTCTACCCAACAAGACAAACAAGCAACAAGGATACAATCAACCACGTGCAAGACCAAGCAATATGATGAAATGATGATATGCTATGCGGGATGCGATGCGGGATGCAAAATGCAAGTTATGACAGGAAAAACATGAACCTGTCCTCAACTTACTATTCCAAGGGTGCCACTGGATAGAGGGGATGAAATCGCTTGATAACGATATAAAGATCATTGGAATCGGAGTTACGGTTTGGAAATGGCAAGCGTTTTAAGATATGACACCGGTCTGCGATTTACAGCAAGTAGGCATCTAAATGCAACGAAATGAACATGCTACAGCCACCAAACAAGACAACAAAATACATGGCAGGGATGCCCACAAGATGCTTAACAAAAGACTAGCACTGAGCCACGGCCAAATCATCCATTAAGAGGTTCAAACAAGCATGGCAAAAACGCAAATGCAGAACAGATTCCAGACTTAGTGAAATTAACACTTGTCTGAAATTTCAGATCACGATGCTCTCTTCGGAGCAGCAAAACAACATGATACATGACCTGAACATGACAAGTAAGAACATGGCATGGAGCTACTAAACAAGCTTAACAAAATATGCAAAGTGAACTGGGGCCAAAAGGGATCACAAAATATATTAACGGGCACACGAACATAGCTAAAACACAATCAGTTTTCAGACTTAGTGAAAACTGAGACATGCTGAAATATAACTCACGAAGGCATGTAAACGAGCTCGATGCACTCACCATGGTGCAATTCACAGCAAGGCAAGCATACATCCATTAAGAAGGCACAAAATACAAGCTAGACATGGCAAGAAAAATGGCATATCATGCACGGATCAACTACAACAACGCCGGCAAAATCGCAAACGAGTTGACGATCTGCCCAGATTCACCACGAAGCAAAAGTAGAGCTCGAATGACTCAAGCTAGGGTGCTCCGTAATTGCAAACAAAGAAATGGATGGGTAGATCATAACATGAGTAACAAAAGTCCCTTACTGATCATCCTCAAAAGAGGCACGGATCACTAGGAAACAAGCTGAACATATGGCATCATGAACTAAATAATCCCAGACTTAGTGAAACAACTAAGTCTCTGAAAACAGATTTCCCGGGTGCCTCACTTTGCAAGCTTGCACAAGTCACCACACACATCCTAAAAATGCATGGGTTGCACCTCTAGAAACAAGACAAAATGCTTAACAAAACATATGAAGGACTCAGAGGCATAGCATGCACACAATAATCATGGCAAAAATGACAAAAGTCTAAGATGAACTAGCAGATCTGACAATTAACTCACGAAGCCTCCTTTTACCAGCATTTTGGGCATCAATATGAACTCAAATGAAAATTATGCAATGGAATAAAATGATGTACTCGTCGAGACGAAGATTTTGATATATCGTATGCCCAAATCGGAGCTACGGATGCAAAGTTACGGGCGGTCAAAGTAGGCATAAAAAATTAGGGTTAGGGACGAAAAAGTCAACCGAGATGACCCAGATCCAGATCTGGCGCGTTCTTCGATGTTTGTCGGAATCACTGTAGCTCGAATCGCCGGAGAGGAGAGGGACGGCCGGAGCTCGGGGAAGAGGTAGGAGAGGCCGGGGACGGGGCCGCGGCAGCGCGCCGGCGGCGAAGGGCGGCGCCGGCTCGGGCGGCGACCCGAGGCGAGGCAGGCGGCGGCGGGGCGCGGCTCGCGCGCCACCGAGGTGCGGCGGTCGCCGGCCGGTGATGGTGGCCGCGGGCGGTGGTCGGGCGCGGGGAAGAAGACAGGCGGCGGCGGGCGGCGGAGATGGGGGGCCGGCTTCGGGCCTCCCGGGCCGGCGGCGAAGCGGTCCCGCGGTGCTGACGTGGCGGCGGCGGGTGGAGAATTTTTGTCCGGCCGGGTTGGACGTGTCCGGCTTGGCGCGGAGATCTGTTTTTTTTAGGGTTTGGATGGGGAGAGATCCGAGATCCGAAACGGGGGGGGCTATTTATAGGCATAAGTGGAGCTAGGAGAGTCCAAATGAGGTGCGGTTTTCGGCCAAGCGATCGTGATCGAACGCTCTAGGACATGGAGCAGAGTTTGGTGGGTTTGGGGCCAAAATGGAGGGGTGTTGGGCTGCAACACACACGAGGCCTTTTCGGTCCCTCGGTTAACCGTTGGAGTATCAAACGAAGTCCAAATGATACGAAACTTGACAGGCGGTCTACCGGTAGTAAACCAAGGCCGCATGACAAGTCTCGGTCCAATCCGGAAATGTTTAATCCCCACACACGAAAGAAAGCTAGAAATGACCTTCGGATGAGAACGAAGCGCCGGAATGCAAAACGGACAACGGGGAAAAAGCTCGGATGCATGAGATGAACACGTATGCAAATGCAATGCACATGATGACATGATATGAGATGCATGAAAACGAAAACAACACACGGAGACAAGACCCGAACCCGAGAAATAAATATAACTTAACGCCGGAAACGGCAAGAGTTGGAGTACAAATTGGGAAAGTCGTATCTGGGGCGTTACACATCACTGAAGAGATTGTTCTTGTGTGGAACCGATGCTTGTTACCTTTGAGGACTGTGCATCCTCCAGACGGTTACGTGTCATGGTCTAGAACATCCAAGAGGAAATTGTGGATCGCCGAGTGATCGAGTCTGTGAAGGTTTGGAAGTCACCTGAAGACTTATCACAAGTGATTGGACGAGGTCTGTGTGGCCTTAGTTCAAGGAGAATAAGGTGAGGACTGTGTGTCCGGGACTGTGTGTCCTCAGGTTTGAATACCTAGCCGCTCCAACCAGACATACGACTGTCACAGTAGTTGGAACTGGTATACCAAATCATTGTCTTCACCAAGCTAACTGGTTCTATCTCCTCAACCCTTTCATTTCCTCATTACTGTGTTTTGTGCTTGTTCATATCTGTTTGAAGACTTTGACTGAAGACATTCTCACTTTCCTCAGTCCAATTTCTTCAGTCTGTTTGTCTTCATTCTGCTTTATCCTATGCTAACGCTTTCTGTACTATGTGCTTGTTTTCTATTCATCATGATGTCCATACTTATGTTATGTCATGTCTGCATCTGAGTACTTATTCCGCTGCAAGTAGTTCTTCGCTTAGGAATTTCCTCACCCTGAAATTCCTCAGTGATCAATTCATAAAAATCGCCTATTCACCCCACCCCCCTCTAGTCGACTTAATGCACTTTCAATTGGTATCATAGCAAGGTACTCCCTTGTTCTGTGTGATTTTGGTTTAACCGCCTGGAGTTTTAGTTATGTCGACCGCAGGAATGAAGACAGTGACATGCCCCATCTTTGACGGTCATGATTATCCCAAGTGGAAGGCCATGATGAAGAAGTGCCTCATGGCGATGAACAGCAAACTTTGGACTGTCACTGAGATTGGTCTTACTGACCTATGCAAGATGGCGGAAGCTGATGATATTCGCAAGTACGCTCTACTCAACCTCATGGAGAAAGACATCATCTGCTCCGGCTTGTCGCAAAATCAGTTCAGGAATGTTATGCATCTCCGCCATGCGAAGCTCATCTAGGACTATCTATCTGAGGTCTATGAAGGTCATTGAACTCATCATGATCCCTGGTTTGGGGAATTCATGGAATCGCGAAAGGCTATGACCTTCAATTCGGAATCATAATCCTCTTCACCATGACTTATGGCAAAAGGTGCCAAGGTAACTGAATGCTATCTATCTGAGTCCAGTGATGATGAATCTGGTGATGAATTTGGACCCAGCTATACCAAACTTTCTTCCCTTGCCACTAAACAACAAAGAGTTGTGGAAAAAGTTCAAAACATGCTGGATAAGAGCGATGATATGTTGGGTGAAGAAATGGATCAGTCAAAAGCTTTGGCTGAAAGTCTTCAGAGACTTCAGACTAAGTTTGATAATCTTCAGAGTCATCATAACACTCTCTTATCTGATCATGAGAAGCTTTCTTATGAATTTCTTCAAAGAAAGCAATATCTTGAGAAGTTAAGAGTGATTTATGAAGATCTTTAGAAGGAGCGTGATTCATTACTTGCTCAACAAATCATGCTACTTAGGAAGAATTTATTCCTCCATGTTTGAAGTGCATTGGACGTGAATCTGCTAATTCTTCACCTAAAAGTTCAAATGCTTCTATTGCTGCAAATTCTTCACCTGACTATGCTATCACAAATTCCTCATCTGAGGATGTTGCTAGTATCACTGACCATGCAGGGCTGAAGGAATTGTATGTGACAGGCATGTACAAAAGCCTCAAAGGGCATCGGGCTCTTTTTGATGTTCTTAAGAAGCAGATCCTCAACGGGAACACTAGAAAAGAGGGCATTGCCTTTGAGAGGAAACTCAATGCTGATGGGACCTATTAGAAGCCTGAACAGTATCCCAAAACCTCATGGGTTGCTGCAAAGGGACCTTCAGTGGATCCATCTACTTTATCTGGTTTTACATGTGAATCTTCATATTCTTCTGATGAGTCATTTGACTCCAATTATAAACTGTTCAAAAATTAGAATGGTGAAGTATTTGCTAGATATGTTAGCACTAACTGCAGGAACGGTCCTCCTATGAAGAAAATCTAGGTTCCCAAAAGGTGCCTTGAAAATCTTCAGGTGAATGTCATCATGACACCACCTATGAAGAATAGGAACCCCAGATCAAATTCTTCATATGGACCAAAGTCCTCATATGGACCACATTCCTCATATGAATCAAAGTCCTCATATGAACATCATCGTGCTAACACCTCTGGTTCATAGGGAAAGGCTAGGGGTTATGGATATGTGCATTATTCTTCAAATCATTATGTTCATAAATCCTCGACGAATTCCTCTGCTTACTCATATGCTTACCCTAACCCCTCTTATGTGAAACAAAGTGGATTGGCATCTATGCCACCTTTCTCTTAAGGAGCTCGCAGAATGATGAACTCTTTGCCACCCCTCCAGATGTGGGTGGTGAAGAAAAAGAACTAACTTCTTATGCAGGGTCAGGTCTCCAGACGAAGCTAAACGTCTAAAGAATTTGTTGGAGACCTGAATATGCTTGAAAGGACGCAAGCTAATCATGAAGAAATGAATTTTCATTTCTCACGTCCTCATACTACTTTACCTGTTCTATCGCTTGATGAAATTGATCCGATAAAACTGATGTCATATTCTTCACTGATGAAGTATATGAGATCGTAAGATGCACCAATCCATCTGCAGGATGATCAACCCAAAGCCACTGAGTGGGTCCTCGATGGTGGATGTACAAATCACATGACTGGTGATAGGAGCTTATTGATGGACACTGCTTTATCTCCATCGCATCTGAAGCATATCACCTACGCTGACAAAGGCAAAAGCAAGGTATTGGGTCTAGGTAAGGTTGCAATCTCAAAGGATCGACACATGGACAAAGTCATGCTTGTCGAGTCCTTAGGGTTCAACCTCATGTATGTCTCAATGCTTTGTGATCTTGATATGGTTCTTGTCTTTGGCAAGTATCGTTGTGTATTGATCATGGAAGCTGACAATTCCATAGTCTTCCAAGGCTTTAGGAGAGGAGATTTGTATATTGTTGATTTGTCTACAGGACCACAACCTGCTATATGTCAACTTGCAAAAGCTTCAGAAGGCTGGCTATGGCATCAACGACTTGGTCACGCTGGCATGAGGAACTTGCACACGCTCGCAAAGAAGAAGCATGTCATCGGCATCGAGGGTGTCAAATTCCTCAAGGACCATTTGTGTGGAGCTTGTGAAGCCGGATAGATGACCAAGGACAAGCATCCTTCAAAGACCATCATGACTAAAACTCGTCCATTTGAATTGCTTCACATGGATCTCTTTGGCCCTACTCATTATGCCACATTTACCAATGCTGCATCTCTATATTGCTTTGTCATTGTTGATGATTATTCTCGTTATACATGGGTGCATATCATCACTTACAAAACTGATGTGCAGGAAGTCTTCAAACGATTTTCCTCGAGGGCTTCAACCAACTTTGGTGTGAATATCAAGAACATCAGAAGTGGCAATGGAACGGAGTTCAAGAACACTGGTCTTGATGATTATCTTGATGAACTTGGTATTACTCATGAGTTATCTGCTCCTTATACTCCTCAGCAGAATGGCGTCGTGGAGCGCAAGAACAAGACTCTTGTTGAGATGGCTCGCACTATGCTTGATGAGTACAAGAAGCCTTCTCGCTTCTGGCCTGATGCAATTAATACTGTGTGCCACATCATCAACAGGGTATATCTTCACAAATTCTTCAGAAAGACCTCATATGAACTCCTCACGGACAAGAAACCCAATGTGAGTTATTTCAAAGTCTTCGGTGCTAAATGTTGGATTAGAGATCCGCATCACAATTCTAAATAAGCACCGAAAGCACATGAAGGTTTCAAGCTTGGTTATGGTAAGGACTCTCACACCTACAGAATCTTCAACACCTATCACCACAAGGTTGTTGAAACTGTAGACGTGCGGTTCGATGAGACTAATGGCTCACAAAGAGAGCACCTACCTCCTATGCTAGATGAAATACCACCTGAGGAGTCCATTAAGTTCAAGGCTACTGAGGATGTCGTTCCTACCGAAGAATCTGCTGAATAAGTCATTCCAGAATGTGAAGAACATCATGCTGGTGCACCTAAAGAAAATGGCTCTGAAGAAAATGCTGAGCAAATTCCTCATCGTCAACCAGCTCATCCTCGCATTGCTAATGAAGTGCAGATTGCGAGAATCATCAACAACATCAAAGCACTAGGTCCTCTCACACGCTCAAAAGCTTCACGTTTGTCTAACTTTTGTGGGCACTTTGCTTTCGTCTCTATCACAGAGCCCACTAAGGTAGATGAAGCATTTCTGGAGCCTGAGTGGATTCAAGCGATGCAAGAGGAATTACATTAGTTCGAGCTCAACAATGTGTGGGACCTTGTCAAGCGACTAGACCCTCGCAAGCACAATATCATCGGCACAAAATGGATCTACCGCAAGAAGCAAGATGAAAATGTCCTTGTGGTGAGGAATAAGGCACGACTTGTAGCTCAAGGCTACACAGAGGTTGAAGGAATTGATTTCGATGAAACTTTTGCACCTGTTGCTAGACTTGAGGCTATTCGCATATTACTTGCTTATGCTAACAATCATAATATCATCTTATATCAAATGGATGTGAAAAGTGCATTCCTCAATGGTAAGCTTGATGAAGAAGTATATGTTGCTCAACCCCCAGGTTTTGAGGATCCAAAGCATCCTAACAAAGTCTTCAAACTCAATAAGGCCCTCTATGGCCCCAAGCAGGCGCCTCGGGGCATGGTATGACACTTTGAAGGAATTCCTCATGAAGAAAGGCTTCAAACCCGGTTCACTTGACCCAACTCTTTTCACCAAAGCTTATGTCGATGAATTATTTGTGTGTCAAATATATGTTGATGATATCATTTCTGGCTGTACTGACCAATGTTACAGTGATGAATTTGCCTATATGATAAGTGAAGAATATCAAATGTCTATGATGGGAGAATTGAAATTCTTCTTAGATCTTCAGATTCGTCAACAACGAAATGGCATCTTCATATCTCATGAGAAATACCTCAAGGATGTGTTGAGGAAATTCGGCATGCAAGATTGCAAAGGCATCAAAATCCCTATGCCCACAAATGGCTATCTATGCACTGATGAAAATGGTATTGACTTCGATCAAAAGGTATACCACTCCATGATTGGCTCCTTATTGTATTTATGTGCATCTAGGCCAGATATTATGCTTAGTGTTTGCATGTGTGCCCGTTTTCAAGCTACACCAAAGGAATCACACGATAAGGCTGTGAAGCATATTCTTCAATATCTAGCTCACACTCCAACACTTGGATTATGGTATCCCAAGGGCTCAGCTTTTGATCTCATTGGATATTCAGATTCTGACTATGCTGGTGATCGTGTGGACTGCAAGTGAACATCAGGCACATGCCATTTCTCCGGACGATCCTTGGTCTGTTGGTCTTCGAAGAAACAAAACTGCGTATCACTTTCTACTGCTGAAGCTGAGTACATTGCCGTTGGTTCGTGTTGTGCTCAATTGTTATGCATGAAGCAAACTCTCAAGGACTACGGAATCAATGTGAAGAATGTGCCACTCTATTGTGACAATGAGAGTGCTATCAAGATTGCTCATAACCCAGTTCAGCACTCGAAGACAACGCACATTCAGATCCTTCATCATTTTCTTCGTGATCATGTGTTGAAGGGTGACATCTCCATCAAGCACGTGAATACTGAAGAACAGCTAGCCGTTATCTTCACAAAGCCCTTGGATGAGAAGAGATTTAGCAAGTTGCGGTGTGAGTTAAATATCTTAGAATCTTCGAATGTCCTTTGAAAAGGACACACATCCTAACACTTATGCAAATTGATGACTTAGATGTGCAACACATGAAGTAACGTTTTTCTTCAATCAATGAAGACTAACCCTCTAAGTGTGAAGAAATTTATGAAGAATTTGATTCTCAGAGCCCTACAGCAATTGTACGCGGCGTCTGAAATCAGCATTCTTATACGGTGGGTCATGCCATCAACAAAAGTTAAAAATCTTCAATTTGAGTTTTTCTTCAGTCTTGAAATTCCTTAGTTGATTTCTTCAACTTTGCAATGTATTCACTCTCTCTGTCATTTTTCTTCATTGGCTATATATATTTATATGAGTTTATGTCCTCTACAGCATTCACTTATAGCTATTTCTTCAAGTTGATCTTTCTGCTAACTGAATGTGATCGGACCCTTCCCCCTCTATGCTATACTCAACCCAGTTTGTTCACAGATTCTTCATGTGCGTTCTATTTGAAACCTTTTCAAAATCTTCATTGTATCCTTGTCAGCTGAAGATTCTGTGAACGAAACCTTAAAATATTCTAATCTGAATTTTCGGTTGTTGTCGCCTAAACCGTTCCACATCCCATGATAATACGTATCTATTCACCCATGATCACTCACGATCTCCACCTCTCTGTACGTGGGTGACACATGTCACAAGGATGAGAAAGGTCAGGGGCACGTTTGTCCGTTTTCCTCGGGCGAGCAGTTTTTCACTGTGGCTATAAATACCCCCTTCCCTTCCTCAGTCTGTTTTTACTCCGCTCGACCTCACTCCCTCGCTCAAGCTCTCAAAACCTAGCGCCGCTGCTACTTCCATCATCACCGGTGAGGAAGAGCTTCGCTGCCTCGACCTCGTCGCCGTCGTACTCGCGCCGGCCGCGGATTTCTTCACTCGGCCGCCACCGTAGTTATCTTCCTCAGCCAAGTTAGGGCGTGGAAGATCTGAACCGACGAGCTTCCAATCTTCATTCCCAGTTCGTCATGTTCTTCGTCAAGGGTAATTAAAACTCACTTTTACTGCCCTTATTGCTTCCAGTGATTTCTTCATAATCTTCAAAAGGTGTTTATTCTTCAATCTTCACACTCTAAACACCTCGTACAAACATATGTTCTTGATTTGTTTCCCTACGCAACATTTTTCTTCAAGATTCCTCAATTGTGTGGATTCCCAATCTATATAACTCTGGAACCTAAGTCAAAGAATGCTTAGTGAAATTCCTCAAGACACATCTGGTCAAATTCCTCAAACTTGTTCTTATTTGCAAAAACTTCTGAGAACGCATATGACCTCTCCAAATTCTTCGCACCTATACTCTATTCACAGGTACTCATGCCCGCTGCTGAATCACTAGGTTCTCATCAACTTAACTCATTTGCAGTGTTCCTCGAAGAAAGACTACATACCTCTTTAGAGAACTCAATGGTTCAAAATCCTCAGCTGAAGAAAATGGCAGATGGCAAGAAACCTCAGAAGGGAGGCAAAAATTGGAAGTCAACACTGCCTTTGAAATCCCTGATGGCATTTATGCAGGGTATTGCACTCCAGATGAGGCAATTCATGGAAAGGAAATGAAGAATGAGCGCAAGGTGCGCATTCAGAAGATTGAAAGAAGATGGGCCAGAGAATGGAGGGAATATCGCTATGTCACTCCCAAGTACATGAAGAAATTCACTATACACCCTCCATGCCCAAGACCTCCATTGGCACCAGGCCAAGTTGCTGATCCCTCTAGCATTAGACGAGGTGATGAATTTCCCGCTGAATGGGCCAAGCGTCAAGCTAAACTGGCCAAAATGGCAAAAGAGGCAGTGGAGAAATTCAATGAATATATTGCTGCTGCCACTACTGAGGCCTCTGCTAGCAAGCCCAAGAAGGCTATGCCTAAGAAGCCCACACATAAGCCCAGTGCTTCTTCTTCAGTGCCCTCACGGCCAAGCTCCTCAGCTATGCCCTCACAGCCCAGTTCTGCAAAGCCCTCACGGCCAATTCCTCAAGCTGCCCCAGTTCCTCAAGCTTCAAAACCCTCAGCTCCTCCGGTAAAGTCCTCAGCACCTGTGCATATCGCCTCGTGTCAAAGGACCACAGGCAAATCAATTTCCTCAGGAGCCTCTGCAAGTTCTTCAGCTCCTTCGCATTCCTCAACAGGCCCCACGTTGCTGAAGACCAAGGCCACTGCTGGACGAGGCACTAGACCAAGTCCTCAAAAGAAGCAGGTCGCCTTCCAAGTACCGTCCACTGATGACGAAGCTGATGATGAGGAACTCGCCGAAATCATCAGAGACAGACAACAAAGTGCTGCTAGAGTCAAAGGCACAGATGTGCCTCTGCTTTTGGATCCAAAGTTGATCCTCGATTTCATTGACCTCTGGCACAAGGATCCCAACACTCCTATGCCTGACTTCAACCTCACTCCTGGACAAAGTCACATGCTGACCGCCTTCATAGGCGAGGGAAAATGGAAATTTGAAAAGGCCAAGAAATTGAAGAAAGCGCAATACAAGAAAGAGCGATTTCTGAAGAAGAACATTATCAAAATGACAACTGATGAACTTGTGGTTGTTCAATCTAAAATCAAAAACCTCAGTGATGAATTTGATGCCTACCATGCAGATTGGAAGGGAGCCAAAGTCAGATTTGTGAAATTGGCAAAGACATTCACCTCCAATGTTGCTACTCAAATGCACATTGAAATTCCTCAGGCTGACGCTTCTGCTCAGCCGACTGAAGAACATGCCAGCACCGCTGATGAAAATCGAGTTGCTGATGAAGCTGCTAGTACCAGGGCTGATGACTCCATTCCAGCCTCTGATGAAACTACCAGGGCAACCACTAGTGTTGCGCCTGAAGAACAAGCCAGGCCAGCTCAAGCTTCAACCGTTGTGCCTAAAGAAATTGAAAATGCCAGGGCAACTGCATCAGTTGCGCCTGAGGTTACTGAACCAATTTCCTCTGCTCCTCCTGCACCAACACCAAATCCAGTTCTTCCTTCTGCATCAGAAGTGAAGAAAACCAAGGCTGCGGAGCGGGCAGCAGTAAAGAAAAGGAAAGCATCTGCTCCATCAGATTCTTCATCACCGAAGAAGATGAAGAAATTAACAAGCTCTTTTCAGAATCCAATTGATGATATTCCATTTTCAAGCATGCCATCAAAGGAACTCGTTCCCTTTGGTGAGGATTATGAGATCCCAAGCGGATCTGTTGAAGATGTTCCTTTTGCTGCTTCTTCAGAGCAGTTGGATGAAGAAATTGAAGCGGATAATATCCCTTCAACCCCAGTCATCTCATCGCCTATGCCTCAGTTCACAGCTGAAGAGGCAGGCATTGAATAATTGAATGAAGAAGATGAAGATGTGGACATTGGGTGCTCCACTCCAGTGTTGAATGATGATTATTGGGATAGTCAGCACCCCAACTCTCCGCTCTTCATGCCACTGCAACAAATCCCTCAGTCCCCAGTGCACACTGAAGTTCAAATGGGTTCTACATATCATCACTCCACTCCTTCCATTCATGAAGAAATTCCAGCCACTAGTGCTGATGTTAATGTTGATGAAGAATTGAAGACCCGGGCTGCTACTGAAGCAGAAACTGAAATTGCTCAGCCTGTGGTTCCGGAGAATGTGATTCCTGAGGCTGTGATGACCTTGACTGGCACTCCTCAACCCAAGCCGAAGAATCTCTTCTCCAAGAAGCAAAAATTCAAGGTTGATGACTTCTTTCATGAGCATGTATTCTTCATAGATTACAATTCATATGACACTGCTCGTCTATGAAGGAAGCATTTCTGGACTGCAAGCCAAGCTAACTTCTATTCTTCACTACTTTTTGATAAGGACAAAGTATTTAATCATGCACATATTCCTCATGTGGACATGGAATCACTGCCTTGCTTCACACCAGTCCTCAGTGCTCTTCATGAAGTTGGGCTGCTCAACTTCTGCACCGACATCTTAGACCGGAATGAAGAACTAATTCTTCAGTTCTACGCGACGCTGCACATCACAGGAAATGCTGATGATGTGACTTCTTGGGTGTTGAACTGGATGACCAATAACACTCACTTCAAAGCACTAGCCTCTGAATTGCTTCATGCCTTGCATGTCAGTCCTCCCCTTGAAGGTGCGCAGCTGGTATATCATGAACCTGAGCTTTCAGATCACTACATGCAAGTGCTGATGAAACCGCTGAAGCCTGGTCAAGCCCCAAGGACCAAATTCCTCGTGAAGGAATTGTTGTATGTGCCACGGACTGTCTATCGCATTCTGACCAAGACGTTGAGTCCAATCAAAGGCCACGCCTCGAGTGAAGAAGAGGTCGTTGGCATCATGAAGAATCTACTTTTCAATATCATCCATGGAGTTCCAATCAACTACCATGATTTCTTCATGAGGACTCTGGAAAATGTTGCATTATCGTCTTTTGAGTTGAAGCCTTACGCTCCTTGGATTATGAGATTCCTCAGATCAAGGTCTTCAATCAATTACAAGGCTGATTTGCAGAATCACGTCAGCTATTTGCCCCCAATTGAAGTCTTCAAGCGACCTATTTCCTCATCTGATGAGAAGGGCAAGGCACCTGCTATTATTGATGAAGGCATTCGTCCATTGGATGGTCAGTTCCGCAAAGCTGCATCTTACTCCACCAATGATGACTCTGCCACTCGTGACTCTGCCGCCAATTCTTCAAAGCAACATCCTCAAGCCACAGCTCCAAGGGTATTGACTGATCGTGAGCTTCTCCTCAGTCTTCACCAGAAGGTCGATCGCAACCACAAATGGGTCAAGCGTCAGTTTGGTTCAATTCTTTAGAACATGACCATCACTCAGAATTCAGCTAAGAAGAACCATTACTACCTCCATGAAGTATTTGATCGCACCTCGGCTGTTCTATCTCATCTCTATGGTGAAGATGATCTCAACAAAATGGGCTTCAAGCAGGACTTTGACTGGTCTCAGCCACCTTCGGAGAAATTCAAGAAGGTCAAAGTTCCTCACTTGGTGGCCAACTCTTATTCTTCATCGCGTGAGACGAATGAGCATGAAGATTTGGACGACACTGCGGCAGGCCCTACTTCAACAACCGACCTCAACAATGCTGGCGCTCCTCCATCGACTCAGTGATGATATTCTTCAGGGGCGTTAGTCCTCACTTTTCCTCCCTTTTGGTCATTCAATGACAAGGGGGGAGAAATTTTGAGTTAGCCTTCAAGCGGTTCTATCTATATGGGCGTTTTTTGCTAAGTTACAACTCTTGTTCTTCTGAAGACTTATTGGATCGACTTGTAAACTTAAATCTGATGGTGGTCTGATACTTTTGCTATGTTCTTCTGCATGCTATTTCCTCATGTATGATAATGTACGCATGCTAAATTACATCAGCCACCATATTTCATCATGCATTTCAAATTCTTCATATCATACGTTGAATGCGTGTATGAATTACAAGATATAGGGGGGATCTCCATGATTCTACTCTTCAAATGTGCATTGCTTAAAAAGCAAATTCCTCACTATGCACATCTTCAGGGGGAGTTCTTCTATATCTTGCAATCAAATTCCTCAATATCAGTATTTACACTTCATATGTTTATCCCCGTTGAATACTTAACCTATATTGTCATCAATCACCAAAAGGGGGAGACTGTAAGTGCATCTATTGCCCCCTAGTGATTTTGGTGTATTGAAGACTTATAGGTTAAGGGACTAATGCGTTTGTGAGTGTACACGGGACTATAAGTCTATGAGGAGTTTGATATTTACAAAGAAAGTTGACCCCTAAAAATGAATGTCTTCAACTGAAGACCTTGGATTTCTGAAGACTTTTTGAAGACTTTGAAAGTGAAGAAATTGGTGTGACCGTGAACACTTGATATTCATGTGAGAAACATGAAGCGTGAAGACTTTTGTTTTCGTAGTTTCATTTTCTCTTTATTGAGTTATAGGAAATACCGTACTGTTAAAGGGGGTCGACGTAAAACTAAAGAAAGGTTTCCAGGTGATGCTTAGCTCAAAATCCTACACCTACCAATCCCTTCAAGTGAAGCCATTGGAAATCTCATACAGTTCAGTCAATTTCTTTAGTGACAGAGACGTAGTTCTTCTGGTCTCTAAGGAATTTGTCCTGACTGAGGAGTTAGGAATTCGCCAGTGCAGATTGCCTACGAGTGAGGAACATGATAGCCCTGAGGAATGTGAACCTCAAATTTCCGATCGTTGCTGTGCTATGCACCAGCTGTCCCAAAATATCTACTCACCTAACGGTCATATCATTGAAGGGCATTTATGTCTTATCATGTCAGGCTGCTCCCTAGGCTATAAATAGCCGCCCC
Source organism: Triticum urartu (assembly GCF_056163025.1). NCBI lineage: Eukaryota > Viridiplantae > Streptophyta > Magnoliopsida > Poales > Poaceae > Triticum > Triticum urartu. Next base: position 255,476,048 of record NC_141877.1, read on the forward strand.
CTACAAGCACTAGCTAGTTGGCTGCTCCGCGAGAAACTGACACTTGTCATTGAGAGCATCCCATCCTCCGAGGACTTTGAGCGAAAATCATCAAGAGAGGAAAAAACCCAAAACCCCAAACCAAACACCTACAAACCCAAAGTTATTGAGCATCACTGAAGAGATTGTTCCTGTGTGGAACCGACGCCTATTACCTTTGAGGAATGTGTATCCTCCAGACGGTTAGGCGTCATGGTCTAGAGCATCCAAGAGGAAATTGTGGATCGCCGAGTGACCGAGTCTGTGAAGGTTTGGAAGTCGTCTGAAGACTTGCTACGAGTGATTAGACGAGGTCTGTGTGACCTTAGTTCAAGGAGAATACGGTGAGGAATGTGTGTCCTCAGGTTTGAATACCTAGCTGCTCCAACCAGACATACGACTGTCATAGCAGTTGGAACTGGTCTACCAAATCATTGTATTCACCGAGCTAATTGGTTCTATCTCCTCAACCCTATCATTTCCTCATTACTGTGTTGTGTGCTTGTTCATATATGTTTGAAGACTTTGACTGAAGACATTCTCACTTTCCTCAGTCCAATATCTTTAGTCTGTTTGTCTTCATTCTGCTTTATCCTGCGCTAACGCTTTCTCTACTTTGTGCTTGTTTTCTATTTATCATGATGTACATACTTATGTTATGTCATGTCTGCATTTGAGTACTTATTCCGCTGCAAGTAGTTCTTCGCTTAGGAATTTCCTCACTCTGAAATTCCTCAGTGAAGAATTCATAAAAATCGCCTATTCACCCCCCCCCCCTCTAGTCGACTTAACGCACTTTCAAAAACCAAAGCTACGAGCGAGCAGCTGTGAAGAAAAGGAAAGCATTTGCTGCCTCAGAGTCTTCAGCCCCTAAGAAAATGAAGACTTTGACGAGCTCTTATGACAATCCTATAGATGTTGTTCCTGGTTCAAGCATGTCATCAAAGGAGATTGTTCCCTTTGGTGAAGATTATGAAATTCCAAATGATTCAGATGAAGAAGATCCTTCGGCTGCTTCGACAGAGCAGTTGGATGAAGAAATTAAAGTGGACAATATCACTTCAACTCCATTGGTATCATCGTCCATGCCTTAGTTCACGGCTGAAGAGGCAGGCATTGAGGAAATTGATTAAGAGGATGAAGACGTGGATATTGGGTGCTCAACTCCTATTCTAAATGATGACTACTGGGAAAGTCATCACCCCAATTCACCACTGTTCACTCCTCTGCAACAAATTCCTCAGTCCCCGGTCCAGACCAAAGAGATCCACACTGGCTCTGAAGAACCTCAAGCTTCTCTACTTACCATCCCTGAAGAAATTCCAGCCACTAGCGCTGATGTAAATGCTGCTGAAGAAATGGAGACCCAGGCTGCTACTGATGACATTGCAACTGAAATTCCTCAGCCTGCGGCTCCGGAGATTGTGATTCCAGGGGCTGTGAAGACTTTGACTGACACTCCTCAGCCCAAGCCAAAGAATCCCTTCTCAAAGAAACAGAAGTTCAAAGCTGATGAGTTCTTCAATGAGCACATTTTCTTCACAAAATACAACCCCTATGACTCTGCTCGTCTTCGACGCAAGCGCTTCTGGACAGCAAGTCAGATGAACTTCTATTCTTCGCTGCTATTTGATAAAGACAAGATCTTTAACCATGAGCATATTCCTCATCTAGATATGGAGTCGTTGCCCTGCTTCACCCCAGTCCTCAGTGTTCTTCATGACGCTAGGCTGCTTAATTTCTACACCGACATTTGTGACTGGAATGAAGAGTTAATTCTTTAGTTCTACGCTACGTTGCACATCACCGGCAATGCTAAAGATGTGAATTCATGGGTGTTGGACTAGATGACTGAGAACACTCACTTCAAAGCATCGGCCTCTGAATTACTTCATGCCCTACTAGCCAGTCCTCCCCATGAAGGTGCAAGACTCATCTACCATGAACCTGAGCTATCTGATCATTTCATGTAAGTGTTGATGAAGCCTCTGAAGCCTGGCCGGGCCCCAAGAACCAAATTCCTCGTGAAGGAATTGCTCTATGTGCCAAGGACTGTATATAGAATATTGACCAAAACCCTCAGTCCAATCAACGGCCATGACTCTAATGAAGAAGAGGTCGTTGGCATCATGAAGAATCTGCTTTTCAACATCATACATGGTGTGCCTATCAACTACCATGATTTCTTCATGAGGACTATGGCAAATGTTGCTCTTTCACCATTTGAATTGAAGCCTTACGCTCCCTGGATCATGAGGTTCATCAGATCAAGGTCTTCAATTCATTACAAGGCTGATTTGCAAAATCACATCAGCTACTTGCCCCCAATTGAAGTCTTCAAACGACCTATTTCCTCATCTGATGAGAAGGGCAAGGCTGTTATTATTGATGAAGGCACTTGTCCATTGGATTGCCAGTTTTCGCAAAGCTGCATCCTACTCCACCAATTATGACTCTGCCACTCATGACACTGGCGCAAATGCTTCAAAGCCAAATCCTCAAGCCACTACTCCAAGGGTGCTGACTGATCATGAGCTTCTGCTCAGTCTTCACCAAAAGGTCGATCGCAACCACAAATGGGTCAAGTGATAGTTTGGTTCAATTCTTCAGAACATGACAATCACGCAAAACTCTATGAAGAAGAACCATTACTATCTGCATGAAGCATTTCATCGCACCTGGGCTGTTTTATCTCATCTCTATGGTGAATAAGATCTTAAGCACATGGGCTTCAAGCAGGACTTTAACTGGTCTCAGCCACCTTAGAATAAATTCAAGAAGGTCAAAGTTCCTCACTTGGTGGCCAGCACCTATTCTTCATCACGCGAGATAGATGAAAATGAAGACTTGAACGACACTGCGACAGGCCCTACTTCAACAACCGACCCCAACAACGCTGGCGCTCCTCCATCAACTTCATGATGATATTCTTCAGGGGCGTTAGTCCTCATTTTTCATCCCTTTTGGTCATTCAATGACAAAGGGGAAGAAATTTGACTTAGTCTTCAAGCGGGTCTATATATGGGCGTTTTTTGCTAAGTTACAACTCTCGTTCTTCTGAAACCTTTGTTGGGTCGAGTTGTAAACATAAGTCTGATGGTGGTCTGATACTTTGCTATGTTCTTCTGCATGCTATTTCCTCATATATGTTAATGCACGCATGCTGAATTACATCAGTCACCATATTTCATCATGCATTTCAAATTCTTCATTTCATATGTTAAATGCGTGTATGAATTATAAGATATAGGGGGAGATCTCCATGATTCTACTCTTCAATGTGCATTGCTTCTCAAAAGCAAATTCCTCACATATGCACATCTTCAGGAGGAGTTCTTCTATATCTTGCAATCAAATTCCTCAATATCAGTATTTACACTTCATATGTTTATCCCCGTTGAAAACTTAACCTATATTTTCATCAATCACCAAAAAGGGGGAGATTGTAAGTGCATCTAGTGCCCCTTAGTGATTTTGGTGTGTTGAAGACTTATAGGTTAAGGGACTAATGCGTTTGTGAGTGTACACACAGATCTATAAGTCTATGAGGAGTTTGATATTTACAGAGAAAGTTGACCCCTAAAAATGAATGTCTTCAACTGAAGACTTTGGTTTTCTAAAGACTTTGAAAGTCAAGAAATTGGTGTGATCCTGAATACTTGATATTCATGCGAGGAATATGAAGTGTGAAGACTTTTGTTTTCGTAGTTTCGTTTTCTCCTTCTTGAGTCATAGGAAACACCGTACTGTTAAAGGGGGTTGAGGTAAAACTAAGGAAAAGTTTCCAAGTAATGCTCATCTCAAAATCCTTCACCTACCAATCCTTTCGAGTGAAGACATTGGAAATATCATATAGTTCAGTCAATTTCTTGAGTGATAGAGATGAAGATCTTCTGGTCTCTAACGAATTTGCTCTGACTAAGGAGTTAGGAATTCGCCAGTGCGGATTGCCTACGGGTGAGGAACATGATAGCCCTGAGGAATTTGATAGTCAAATTTCTGACCATTGTTGTGCTATGCGCCAGCTGTCCCAAAATATCTTACCCACCTAACGGTCATATAATTGAAGGGCATTTATGTCTTATCATGTCGGGCTGCTCCCTAGGCTATAAATAGCCGCCCCCTACAACCACTAGCTGGTTGGCTGCTCCGAGAGAAACTGACACTTGTCATTGAGAGCATCCCATCCTCCGAGGACCTTGAGCGAAAATCATCAAGTGAGGAAAAACCCAAACCCAAACACTTACAAACCCAAAGTGATTGAGCATTATTGAAGAGATTGTTGCTATGTGGAACCGATGCTTGTTACCTTTGAGGACTGTGCATCCTCCAGATGGTTAGGCGTCATGGTCTAGAGCATCCAAGAGGAAATTGTGGATCGCCAAGTGATCGAGTCTGTGAAGGTTTGGAAGTCACCTGAAGATTTACCACGAGTGATTGGGCGAAGTTTGTGTGACCACAGCTCAAGGAGAATACGGTGAGGACTGTGTGTCCAGGACTGTGTGTCCTTGGGTTTAAATACCTAGCCGCTCCAACCAGACGTACGACTGTCACAGCAGTTGGAACTGGTCTACCAAATCACTGTCTTCACCGAGCTAACTGGTTCTATTTCATCAACCCTTTCATTTCGTCATTCTGTGTTGTTGTACCTGATTGTTAATGTTTGAAGACCTTGACTGAAGACTTTCCCAATTTCCTCAGTTCAGTTTCTTCAGTCAGTTTGTCTTCAGCCTGCTTATCATGTGTTTACACTTTCTGTACTCATTGCGTGTTTTCATTTCATCATGTTGACCGTGCTACTGCTTTGTTATGCTTACTTCTGAGTACTTATTCCGCTGCTAGTTGTTCGTGACTTAGGAATTTCCTCAGTTTGAAATTCCTCAGTGACGAATTTGTAAAATTCGCCGATTCACCCCCCCCCCTCTAGTTGATATAACGCACTTTCAAAGGGGGGGCATAAACCCCGACCGCGTTAGGAACGCAAAATCAAGGAGCATAACGCCGGTATGATGGAAACTAGAGCAGCAAGAGTGGAACAAAACACCAGACAAAAGGCCGACCTTCCTGTAGCGACCAGACCTCAAACGGTCCAATCTCTGCCCTCCGGTGTCATCCCTAGATCAGTAATGCTGACACCACACAGTACTTGAAGGATTTATAGCAGAGTAGCAATCACACACTTATTACATTGAGTGTCTCCAAAGATAACTTATTACAATAAAAATGGCTTAAGGCCATCTAATAACGATAACAGTGGAAGGCTTGGAAGATAAGTGAGTCCATCAACTCCAACGGCATCACTGAGTATAGAACCACGATCTAAAACTCCTTAATCGTCGTCTGAAAAGTCTGCAACATTAACGTTGCAGCCTGAAAACAGGTCAGCACATGGAATATGCTAGCAATGTAACACATAGAGAATAATGGAATGAAACAGCTATACTATATGCATATTTGGCTGGTGGAAAGCTCTATGGTTACAGTTTTGCGTAAAGCCAATTTTTCCCTACTGCAAAGGAATAAATTTATTTAACTATTATGGTGGTTGTTAAACATTGAGAATGGTTGACAGCATTCCCAATCCCAATTAAACATCATCTTTAAACAAACCCAACAAAATTAATCTTTAGAGTAACATGTTGAGATTCACATGATAATCCAGGTACTAGATACTCAAGATGTCCATAACCGGGGACACGGCTAACCATGATTAGTTTATACACTCTGCAGAGTTTTGCGCACTTTTCCCCACAAGACTCGATCGCCTCCGTTTGGTTTCTCGCACTACACGGTGTTTGAGAAACGGATGACCGAAACATAGTCTTTCAGAAGCGCTAGCACCTTACAATGGGTAGACCGTACCACCTACATCCCCTACATCTGCTAGTCTACCACTGTAAGAGTTCGCACGACTTAGTCAACTATGCTAGAGCCCATAATAGCTTGTGGCTGCACACAGAAGTTTCTAGCATGAATAATCTCATGATCCCTTTGAGCCTGGGTGGCGGTCCAAAAGAAAACAGGCAATCCTGGAATACCCAGGTGCCTCAATCCACCCAGATGTGTGTATAGGTTGCCACCTTAAGTAAACCATTAATTAACAAAGCTCACATCTGTCATGGATACACTCACCCAATCCACGTCTACTAGCATAGCATAGCAATAATAAGCAAACATAGAAGTAACTCCCAAAGGTTTGATAATTAGATAGGTAATAGGTACTACCTCAACTACTTCCCAAACCCACAATTTAATTAGATCCTAATCATGCAATGTGTAAGGATTGATCTAATGCAATAAAACTGGGTAGTGGGAGGTATGATCAAAGTGTTACTTGCCTTGCTGATGATCCGGGAAACCTAGCGATTCGAAATAACAAGCGGCGCACTCCGGGTACTCTATCGCAAACAAACAAGCACACAATAAGTACTCAACTAATGCACAGGTAAAACTCAAATAAGAGATTTAACCAGAAAGTTCAACTTAAGAACTTCGGTTGGCAAAAAGAATCGAATCGAACGAAGCAACGAAAGACAAGCGGCAAAAGAACCAGGCTTCGTTTACTATTCTGGATCTAAGGCAATTTTTACCGAAGCAAAAAACTTGTTTAGGTTGGTTAAACGGAAAGAGGGTTTCGAGACAAAACTCCAGGCGCTTGAATCGCCTGATTCCGATAAACGAGCGAAAAGATAAACTAAAATGAAAATCGGATCAGAAATCGCGATCAGAAAATCACGGATTTAATCCGAGAAAAAGAAAAACGACGAACAGTTGAACAAACGAACATTCGTTAACTGAATCTAAACGAAGAACGCGTTCATTAAAACGAACGAACGAGCGAACGCTCGCTAATTAGCCTAAACCGGGAAAAAACCGATCTAAAGAAAAAACGAAACAAAAAAACCGACGAAAACCGAACGGTTTTTCCGGGAAAACCGGTGGCGGGATCGAGGTAAACTTCGGGCGGCGGGACGGCGGCGGCGGCGGCGGCGAGGCGGCGGCTGCGGCGGTGGCGGGGTCCGGTGGGGCGGCGGCGGCGGGAGGCGGCGGCGGCGGCGGTGGGCGGCGTCGGGCGCGGGTGGCGGCGTCGGGCGCGGCGGCGGGGTCCGGCGGCGTCGGGCGCGGCGGCGGGGTCCGGCGGGGCGGCGGCGGCGGGCGGCAGCCTCGGCGGCGGGCGCGGGGTTCGAGGTGGGGCGGCTAGGGTTTCGGTCCGGGGTGGGCCGGCGGCTTATAAAGGCTGGGTCCGGGGAGTCCGGGCCTAGCACGGCCTGTAGGTCGGTTCGGACGTTTTTTTAAAAAGAAACTTACGCTCGGAAAAAAAACAAAAGAACTACTAAACGGACTCCAAAAATCCTGAAATAAATTTTCCCCGGCTTCTAAAATCAAGCCGCACAGGATGAACATTTATTTGGGGCCTATATGCAATTTTGAAAAACGCGCATTTTTCCTAAATTCAAATAAAATAGAAAATAAAACCAAATAAAATCTTATTTGATTTTTTATTAAATCCTCAATATTTCCTTATTTTGGGAAAGTCATTTTATTCCCTCTCTCATATTTTTGTAATAGAAGTAATTGAAGATAAAATAAATAAAATAAAATGATCCTATTTTCAAAATTTGAGACAACTCAAATATGAAAATAACGAAATCCCCAACTCTCTCCGAGGGTCCTTGAGTTGCGAAAAATTTCTAGGATCAGCCGAAATGCAATAAATATGATATGCAATGATGATCTAGTGTATAACATTCCAAATTGAAAATTTGGGATGTTACAAACCTACCCCCCTTAAGATGAATCTCGCCCTCAAGATTCGGGTTGGCTAGAAAATAGGTGAGGGTGGTTCTTCAGCAAATCTTCCTCTCGTTCCTAGGTGGCTTCATCCTCCGTGTGGTGGCTCCACTGAACCTTGCAAAACTTGATAACCTTGTGCGGGTGACTCGACTGGCATACTCTAGAATCTTAACTGGTTTCTCCTCATAGGTCAAATCACTGTCCAACTGAATTGCTTCCAGTGGTACCGTATCTCTCAGCGGTATGTCGGCCATCTCTGCGTGGCACTTCTTCAACTGGGATACATGGAACATGTCATGAACTCCTGACAATCCTTCGGGCAATTTCAACTTATAGGCAACTTCTCCCATACGCTCCAAAACTTGGTATGGGCCTACAAAACGTGGTGCTAACTTTCCCTTAACTCCAAAGCGCTTAACTCCTCGAAGTGGTGATACTCGAAGATAGACTCGGTCTCCGACTTCGTAAACTGTCTCCTTGCGTTTAGAATCTGCATAACTCTTCTGCCTGGATTGAGCTACCTTCAGCCTGTCACGAATTAATTTCACTTTCTGTTCAGACTCCTTTATCAGATCTGGTCCAAACAACTGGCGATCTCCAACTTCATCCCAGGACAATGGGGTCATGCACCTCCTTCCGTACAAGGCTTCGAAAGGGACCATCTTCAAACTAGATTGATAGCTGTTGTTGTAAGAGAACTCTGCATATGGCAAATTCTCATCCCAACTAGATCCATAATCTAGCGCACAAGCTCTTAGCATATCCTCCAAAATCTGATTTACTCTCTCGGTCTGTCCATCTGTCTGCGGGTGGAAAGCTGTGCTAAACTCCAGTCTGGTTCCCAAAGTCTCATGCAACTAATTCCAGAACTTTGAGCTAAACTGGGTCCCTCTATCCGATACAATGCTCCTTGGAACTCCATGAAGACATACGATCCTGGTCATGTATATCTTTGCCAACTTTGCACTGGTATAGGTAGTCTTCACTGGAATGAAATGAGCTACCTTTGTCAAACGATCGACTACAACCCATATCGAGTCATAGCCTGAACGTGTTCTGGGCAATCCTGTGATGAAATCCATGCCTACCTTATCCCACTTCCATTCGGGTATCGGTAATGGTTGTAGCAATCCTGCTGGCTTCTGATGCTCTGCCTTCACTCTCTGACATACATCACAAACTGCTACATATTCCGCAATATCCTTCTTCATTCCGGTCCACCAGAAAATATCCTTCAAATCCAAATACATCTTGGTATTTCCTGGGTGAATCGAGTATGGTGAGTCATGGGCCTCTTGCAGAATTAGCTTCCTAATCTCCGGATCATTTGGTACATAGACACGGTCTTCAAACCATAAGGTATCGTGCTCATCCTCACGAAATCCCTTAGCTTTTCCTTTGTTAATTTTCTCCTTAATGGAAGCAATTTCCTTGTCAGTCCTTTGAGCTTCTCTAATCTTATCCATTAAGGTAGACTGAATCTCCAATGCTGCTACATAGCCTCTTGGAACTATTTCCGAACATAGCTCTCGAAGATTTTCGGCTAACTCCCTTGGTAAATTTCCCGTCATTAGGGTGTTGACATGGCTCTTATGGCTTAATGCGTCAGCTACTACGTTAGCCTTTCCGGGGTGATAATGCAATTTCATATCATAATCCTTGATGAGCTCCAACCATCTCCTTTATCTGAGGTTCAACTCCTTCTGTGTGAAAATATACTTCAAACTCTTGTCATCCGTGTACACCTCGCAATGGTTTCCAATCAGAAAATGTCTCCAAGTCTTCAATGCATGCACTACAGCTGCTAACTCCAAATCATGCGTGGCATAATTCAACTCATGAGGCTTAAGCTATCGTGAGGCATACGAAACAACTCTGCCTTCCTGCATAAGCACTGCTCCAAGTTCTCGTCTTGAAGCGTCGCAATACACCTCATAATCCTTGGTCTGGTCCGGTAAAATCAACACGGGTGAGGAAACCAAAAGTTTCTTCAACTCCTGAAAACTAGCCTCACATTCCTCTGTCCATATGAACTTGGTATCCTTCTTCAACAACTCAGTCATAGGCTTCACAATCTTTGAGAAATTCTCAATAAACCTCCGGTAGTATCCTGCGAGTCCAAGAAAACTCTGGATCTCTCCCACGGTGGTTGTTGCTTCCCACTTGGTCACGGTATCAACTTTAGTGGGATCTACTGCTATACCTTCTCCGGATATGACGTGTCCAAGAAATCCAACTTCCTTCAACCAAAACTCACATTTGCTAAATTTGGCATATAATTGATGTTCTCTGAGCTTTCCAAGAACCAAACGCAAATGCTCCTTATGCTCCTCTTCATTCTTTGAGTAAACCAGGATGTCATCAATGAACACTACGACGAACTTATCCAAGAACTCCATAAACACCTTGTTCATCATGTTCATAAAATATGCAGGTGCGTTAGTCAGACCAAATGACATAACGGTATACTCGTACAGCCCATACCTGGTGGTAAAAGCCATCTTGGGTATATCCTGTTCCCGAATCTTCAACTGGTGGTATCCTGATCGCAGATTGATCTTGGAAAATACCTTAGCTCCTTGCAATCGATCAAACAGATCATTGATCATCGGTAGGGGGTACTTGTTTTTGATGGTTACTTCATTCAATCCTCGATAATCGACAACCATCCTTAACGATCCATCCTTCTTCTCCACTAGAAGTTCTGGCGATCCCCAAGGCGATGAACTTGGGCGAATATATCCTTTATCCAGTAACTCCTTAATCTGCTTCTTAATTTCCACCAAATCCTTTGCAGGCATCCTATATGGTCTCTTTGATATTGGCCCTGTGCTTGGCAAAAGCTCAATCAAAAACTCAATATCTCTATCCGGTGGCATGCCTGGCAACCCTTCATACTTTGATAACCAATCCATGCCTAATATCACGTCCAATCCTTGGGATTCCAATACTATTAGGTCCGAGGGAAAAACATAGTTACCAATCCTTAATGGTAACCGATCACACCATAGACTAGCCATATGTTCTGCTCCAGGCGAGGTTACTAACATGGGTGACCTAAGGGCTTGGGTTGGCAGTTTATACTTATCCACAAATCCCCTTGATATGTATGAATGCGATGCACCAGTATCGAAAAGAACGAGTGCAGTAAATGACTTAACCAAAAACTTACCGATTACTGCATCCGGCTGCTCTTCAACCTCCTCCACGTTAACGTGGTTCACCTGTCCCCTATTGAAATGGTTCGGCTTCTTCCCAGAGCTTCCATTGCCATTTCCATTCTGGGATTCAGGACATTCATTGGCATAATGTCCGGTCTTCTGGCACTTAAAGCAAGTGACTTGGCTTAGGTCTTTCTTGGCTGGGGTTGATGGGTTGGTGCGGTTCTGGCCGTTGCTTCCTCCATTCCCATTACCATTCCTGGGGCCATTGTGATTGTGCGAACTACCTCCTCGATGGGTATGCTGGAAATGTCCTCCCGGCCTACGGGTAAATCATGGCTTCTGCTGAGCTCCTGAATTGTACTTTCCTTGTGCATACTTCATTCTCAATTTGCTGCTACTTCCCTTCAATCATAAGAGCACGATCTACCAACTCCTGGTAGTTGTTGAAGGTTTCTACCATCAACTGCATGCTCAACTCATCATTCAGTCCTTCCAGAAACTTCTCCTGCTTAGCTGCATCCGTAGCAACGTCATCTAGGGCATAACGTGCTAGCTTACTAAAGTCCTCCACATACTGTCCAACTGTCCGTCCTCCTTGGCGCAAGTTGCGAAACTCTCGCTTCTTCATGGCCATAGCTCCTGCTGAAACATGGGCAGTACGAAAAGCCTGCTAAAACTGGTCCCATGTGACAGTATCGACAGGGAAAGTGGCTGTGAAATTCTCCCACCATGATGTTGTGGGTCCTTCAAGCTGATGTGCGGCAAACTTCACCTTCTCTGCATCAGTGCATCCTGTTGTGGTCAACTCTCTAGCTGTCTTGCGGAGCCAATCATCTGCTACTATCGACTCGGTGCTACTGGAAAACACCGGCGGATTCAGCCTAAGAAAACAGGCTAAGTGATCAACAGGTGGTGGTGGTGGTGGGTTGCTGTTGTTGTTGTTCCCCTGGTTCTGATTCTGGACTAGTAACTGCATCAATGTGTTCTGCTGCTGGATCAACTAAGTGAGCTCCGGTGGGAAGGTAAATCTGGGGTCACGTCTCGGAGACATCTGAGGGTTTAGAAAAGGATGAGATTTAAGAATAGAGGGGGCCTAAAGAGAAAACACTACCCATATGCACATGAGGCAAAAGCAAACAATTCACTTCATTCAATCAACCAAACAAGGGCATACAATCGATCTAACTATCACAAAAGTGCTCGGGCTACTATATTTACATGGTGGACTACTACTACTGTTGGGGTGGTCTACTAGGAATATTCTTCGGTTGCAGACTCCATGATATCTGCACCAGCTTCATCAACATAGTCATCATCGCTATCATCTAGATCCGAGTCGGTGTCGTCGATGATGATGTAGTATTCCGGACGAATCTCCTTGGGTTCTTCGTCTTCTTCTATCGATGTAGGGTCTCCCATGAATATTCCAATTTTCTTGATCAGATCGTCATTCTTTTCCACTAATACTTCAATTTCTTCTTCAAAATTGTAAGTGCATCTAGTGCCACCCCTAGTTGGTTTTGGAGTATTGACGACAAACCTAGTTGAGGGACTAATGTGTTTGTGAGAATTGCAGGATAACACAGGTAGACGTCCCTCATTGATTTGGTTTTACTACCAGAGATGACCCCTAAAAATGTATGAAGACATTGAAGTCAAAGGTGGTATATGAAGATATTCACATTGAAGACTATGACAAGAGATGACACTATATGAAGCCTATGGAGCTTGAAGACTTAGATCTTTCGTAGTTCTTTTTCTTTTGTGTTGAGTCATAGGAACCACCATACTGTTAAGTGGGGACCAAGAGAACCAGTCAGAATGACTGAAGTGATGCCTAAACCAAAAACCTATGTCTTCGAGTGAAGACTATGAGAGTGAATCTTGTCCAGAGTCGGACAAGTCAGCTTTGCTTGTAGCCCAAGTAAAGTTGCCGTGTGAGTTTGAAATCTGACCGTTGGAACACGTGTCAGTTCCTTAGTGACCCAGGGTCATTTCGGACAAATCAGGTCGGGTTGCCAAGTGGCTATAAATAGCCCACCCCCTACAACCATAAACGGTTGGCTGCTCAGATTGAAAGTACGGCTTTTGTCTTTTGAGAGCAACCCACCTCGAAGCCTTTGAGAGAGAATTCCTTGCGATGATAAAGCCCTAACCACCAGAGCCAGAGAGAATTGAGCATCACTTAAGTCTTCTTGTATGTGTGATCTAAAGACTTATTACACTTGAGGACTGTGCATCCTCCAGCCGGTTAGGCATCGCGTTCTGAGCATCCAAGAGACATTGTGGATTGCCGGTGAACGAAGTCTGTGAAGGTTTGGGAGTCTACCTTGAAGACTTACCAAAGTGATTGGGCGAGGTCTATGTGACCTTAGCTCAGGGAGAATACGGTGAGGACTGGGTGTCCTGAGCTGCGTGTTCAGGACTGGGTGTCCGGGACTGTGTGTCCTAAGGTTTAAATACCTAGCCGCTCCAACCAGACGTACAGTTGTCACAGCAACTGGAACTGGTCCAACAAATCATTGTCTTCAATGAGTCACTGGTTTCATCTTCACTTCCCTTTACTTACTGTTACTCCTTGTGAAGTCATTGTATGTTTGCACTATCATTTGTCTTCACTGAGTGACTGCATGTTCTGTTTGGCTTCACAATATCTTCCTACCTGATCCTTACTACCTAGCTGCTATTAGTCTTTGTGCTTTCACTTCATTGAATACTTGACTATGGTTTGCCTAGTGTAGTCTACCTTCCGCTGCATGGTAATAGGTTTAATTTTATAGTTTGTCTTCAAAACTTCTATGTTCTGAAGACTTCCATAAAAATCGCCTATTCACCCCCCCCTCTAGTCGATATAACGCACTTTCAATTGGTATCAGAGCAAGGTGCTCCCTTGTTCTGTGTGATTCGGTTTAACCACCTGGAGTTTTAGCTATGTCGACTGCAGGGATAATTAAAGTCTCCGCTGCGTGCCCCGTCTTCGATGGAACTGAATATCCCTACTGGAAGAATAAGATGCGCATGCATCTTGAAGCCATTCACGTCGACCTATGGTATATCGTCGAGAACGGCGTTCCCAAGGCTGGAGAAGGTGTCACTGCTGCTGATGTCAAGAAATTCGTTCAATTGGACTCTACTGCCAAGAACATCATCTGTGGTCATCGGACCAAAGGACAGTATGGCCGTGTGAGTGCTTTGAAGACATACAAGCTGGTCTGGGACTGGCTCTCCAAGGTCAATGAAGGCATCTCAACCCAGAGAGATCAGAGAATCAGTGTCCTTCGCAACCTCTTCAACCGCTTCAAGGGAAATGACAATGAGAATGTCCAGCACACATTTGACCGACTCACTGACATCACAAATGAGCTTCAAGCCCTTGGCGCCACTGAGATTACCAAACACGAAGTCGTCAAGACGCTGCTGAGATCACTTGATAGTTCGTTTCACATCCTGGCCCTGATGATTCAAGAACGTCCTGATTTCAAGACACTCGATCCATCTGACATACTTGAGAGGCTCAACACACATGAGTTTCAGCTTTCGGAGAAAAGAGATATCTACGGTCCAAACTATGGGCGAACTTGTGCCTTGAAGGCAAAAGTTGTCTCCTCATTTGAAGAAGAATCTGACGGCAGTTCTGATGATCCTGAAGACATTGGAAGGGAACTTGCTATGCTTGTCAAGAAGTTCCAAAAATTCACCAAGAAGAAAGGCTTCAGAAAGTCTTCCCGATCAAGTTCAAGGAATGATGAAGCTCCTGCTCATGACTACAAGAAGAAAACATGTCACAAGTGCAAGAAACTTGGCCACTTCATCTCTGAGTGTCCAAAGTGGGACAATGAGAACAAAAAGAAGAAGAAGAGCAAGGAATATGACTCTGACGACAAGAAGAAGAAGAAGAATTACTCAAAGTCTTCTTCCAAGTCTTCCTCAAAGTCTTCATCACACAAGAAGAGCTCATCTGGCAAGGCACGTGCGTTTGTTGGCAAGGAAATGGATTCAGAGGAGGAGTCTACTTCTGAGGAGGCGGAGGTGGAGTCTGAGGAGGAATCTGACTCAGGCGTCGCAAGTCTGGCTATAGCATACGTTACCAAGTCCATCTTCAACACTGAAGACAATGACTTCATCACCGACACCGATGCAAATGACAAGGACTACTCCGCTTCTACCTACTGCTTCATGGCACGCGGTGCCAAGGTAAACACACGCACTACTCACTATCAAACATCTAGTGACGATGACTCTGATTGTGGTTCAAAACCTAGCTACAAAACACTTGCTAAAATTGCAACTGAACAACAGAAAGCTATGGAACATATTCAAAAACTGTTAGACAGAAGCGATGATCTGCTAGGTGCTGAAATGACTCGATCTGAATCCTTAATTGAAGACATAAAAAATCTTCATGTTAAGTATCAGGAACTTGAAAGTCGTCATGAAACTCTCTCAACAACTCATGAAAAGCTTTCCTATGATTATCTTCAAAGGAAGCAAGATCTTGAGAAATTGAGAGCGGTTCATGAAGATCTTCAAACGGAAAACGAGTCACTTCGCGCCAAACAGATCAGTCCCGCTCAGGAAGGATTTGAACCACCATGTCTTAAATGCATTGAGCATGATAATGCTACTTCTGTTGCTGAATGTTCTACTGCTACTGTTGTTGCTGTTGCAATATCTTCAACTGTTGATGTGGTAACTAACCCCTCTGCTGAGGATACCACCGCTATTGCTGATGAGAATGCTAGGTTGAAGACATTGCTTGAAACAGGGATGTACAAAAGTCTTAAAGGGCATCAGACGCTATGTGATGTCCTGAAAAAGCAGATTCTGAACCGAAACCCTAGGAAAGAGGGTGTAGGGTTCGTAAGGAAAATGAATGCAGATGGCTCTTACTGGAAACCTGAGCAGTACCCCAAAACCATGTGGGTTGCTGCAAAGGAACCTTCAGCAGATCCATCCAATCTATTTGGCTTCACTTGTGCTAACCCCATTATCATTGATGAATCCTTTGATGCAAACTATATACTGTTTAAGAATCAGAATGGTGAAGTGTTTGCCAGGTACATTGGTACTAACTGCACGAATGGACCGCCTATGAAGAAGATCTGGGTTCCGAAAAGGTGTCTGGAGAGTCTTCCTGTGAATGTCATCATGACACCTCACGTGAAGAAGACAAACCTCAGACCAAAGGCTTCATACGGTCCAAAGGCTTCATACAGACAGAGGACTCACCTGAGTCGCACTAACGCAAATGTTTTGCAGGGAAACCATACTCAGGCATATGAATATGAGAGCGGTTCATCAAACCGCCATGTTCATAAGACCAAGAACTATTCTGCTTATTCTTATGAGTACTATTGTCCGCCTGCAAGACTGTTTGCTAAGGCTTCAAAGCCAAAATTCTTAGATGCTGCACTTAGACTTATTGCTTCTAAGCTGCCCTTGATGTGGGTGGCTAAGAAAGCTTAACTCTCTTTTGCAGGGAAAGGTCTCCAGCAGAAAACCAAAATCGTCTGACGCTATTGCTGGGGACCTTAAACATATTGTAGGGCGCAAGATCAAATGCCCAAATGGTCTTACTATGTACTTCGTACCTGAATCGCTTGCTACTCTCCCTATTAGTCCTAACCTGGATCTAAGCTTTCATAACCCACTGGTTCGTCAAATGTTTTTGCTTCACAATGCTCTTGGTGAAGCCTATCCCCCTAACTGCACTGTAGGGTACGACACCAGCGTCTTCAGAATGGATTATTGACAGTGGGTGTACAAATCACATGACTGGCAAAAGAAGTCTTCTTATGGACTCAACCTTACGTCCATCCGACAAGAGCCACATCACATTTGCTGACACTGGTAAAAGTAAGGTATTGGGTCTAGGTAGAGTTGCAATCTCAAGGGATCAACACATGGATAAAGTCATGCTTGTTGAATCCCTTGGCTTCAACTTAATGTCTGTCTCAATGCTTTGCGATTTGAACATAATCATAATATTTGGAAAATATCGTTGCCTTGTACTAATGGAATCTGACAAGTCTCTAGTGTTTGAAGGGTATCGAAAAGATGATTTGTACGTGGTAGATTTCTTAGCAGGGCCACAGCTTGCAGTATGTCTTCTAGCAAAGGCTTCAGAATGCTGGCTCTGGCATCGGAGGCTTGGACATGCTGGCATGAGGAACTTCCACACCCTTGCGAAGAAGAAGCATGTCATAGGCATCGAGGGCGTTAAGTTCAAGAAAGACCACTTATGTGGTGCCTGTGAAGCAGGGAAGATGACGAGGACCAAACATCCCTCGGAGACAATCATGACTACTACTCGACCCTTCGAACTGCTTCACATGGATCTTTTCGGTCCCACTCATTACTCAACTCTAACTACTACTGCTTGCCTCTATGGCTTCGTTATTGTTGATGATTATTCTAGATATACTTGGGTGCACATAATCCTTTTCAAGACTGAAGTGCAGGATGTCTTCAGACGCTTCGCCAATCGAGCTATGAACAATTTTGGCGCCAAGATAAAGCACATCAGAAGTGACAATGGCACTGAATTCAAGAACACTGGCCTTGATACATATCTTGATACCTTGGGCATCACACATGAATTCTCAGCGCCGTACACGCCACAGCAGAATGGCGTTGTCGAACGCAAGAATAGAACACTAATTGAGATGGCCAGAACGATGCTAGATGAATACAAGACCCCAAGAAAATTCTGGCCCGAAGCCATTGATACTGCATGCCATACAATCAATCGTGTTTATCTTCACAAGCTACTAAACAAGACATCTTATGAGCTCCTTACTGGCAAGAAGCCAAATGTCAGTTACTTCAGAGTATTTGGCGCAAGGTGCTGGATCAAGGACCCACATCACACCTAAAAATTTGCACCAAAAGCATATGAGGGTTTTATGCTTGGATATGGAAAGGATTCGCACTCCTACAGAGTCTTCAATCTCTTTCATTACAAAGTGGTTGAAACAGTGGATGTGCGGTTCGATGAGACCAATGGTTCACAAAGAGAGCAGCTGCCAAATGTGCTAGATGAAGTTCCATCCAGTGAATCAATCAAGCTAATGGGAACTGGAGAAATTATACCTTCTAAAGCTCATCCTGAAGAAGAACTTACCATTTCAGCACCTGATCAACATGAAGACAATGCTCAGCCTGAAGACATTCCTTCCAACAACGACAATGAACAGCAAGAGCAAAGTCTTCGCCCTGTACATCCTCGCATTGCCAATGAAGTGCAGATTGAAAGAATAATTGATAGCATCGATGCACCTGGTCCACTCACTCGTTCAAGGGCAACTCAGCTAGCAAATTTCTGTGGGCACTTCGCATTTGTCTCAATAACAGAACCCAAGAAAGTTGAAGAAGCCTTCATGGAACCTGAATGGATTCAAGCTATGCAAGAAGAGCTTCAACAGTTTGAGCTGAATAATGTATGGGAACTGGTTAAGCGTCATGATCCACGGAAGCACAATATAATAGGCACCAAATGGATATACCGCAACAAGCAAGATGAGCATGGTCAAGTTGTCAGAAACAAAGCTCGTCTCGTTGCTCAAGGATATACTCAAGTGGAAGGCATTGACTTCGATGAAACATTTGCTCATGTGGCTAGACTTGAAGCCATACGCATACTGCTGGCCTATGCAAATCATCATAACATACTTCTATATCAAATGGATGTGAAGAGTGCCTTTCTCAATGGCAAGATTGAAGAAGTGTATGTTGCACAACCGCCTGCCTTTGAAGATCCAAAACATCCTGACATGGTATACAAGCTCAACAAGGATCTGTATGGCCTCAAACAAGCCCCTCGGGCCTGGTATGACACACTCAAATACTTCCTGAAGAGCAAAGGCTTCATACCTGGTTCCCAAGATCCCACTCTTTTCACGAAGACATATGATGGTGAACTGTTTGTGTGCCAAATATATGTGGATGACATTATCTTCGGCTGCACCAATCAGAAGTACAGTGAAGAGTTTGGATATATGATGCAAGAGCAATATCAGATGTCCATGATGGGGGAGATGAAGTTCTTCCTTGGTCTTCAAATACGACAACAACGCAATGGCATCTTCATATCTCAAGAGAAGTATCTCAAAGATTGCCTGAAGAAGTTCGGTATGCAAGACTGCAAAGGCTTCACAACACCAATACCAGCCAAACATCATCTAGGTCCTGACGACAATGGTAAAGAGTTCGATCAAAAGGTATACCGCTCCATGATTGGTTCTTTACTTTATCTATGTGCATCTAGGCCAGATATTATGCTTAGTGTTTGCATGTGTGCTCGATTTCAAGCGGCACCAAAGGAGTCGCATCACTTAGCTGTGAAGGGAATTCTTCGATATTTGGCTCACACCCCAACTCTAGGATTATGGTATCCAAAGGGCTCAGAGTTTGATCTGGTTGGCTTCTCGGATGCTGATTATGCTGGTGACAAAGTTGATCGCAAGTCTACATCAGGCACATGTCACTTTCTGGGACGATCACTTGTATGTTGGTCTTCAAAGAAGCAGAATTGTGTATCTCTCTCCACTGCTGAATCTAAATACATTGCTGCTGGATCTTGCTGCGCTTAGCTTCTGTGGATGAAGCAAACACTCAAGGACTATGGCATTCATCTGAAGCAAGTTCCACTTTACTGCGACAACGAAAGCGCCATCAAGATTGCCAACAACCCAGTTCAGCACTCGAAGACAAAGCACATTGAAATTCGTCATCACTTTCTCAGAGATCATGTTGTGAAGGAAGACATTGATATCATACACGTCAACACTGAAGAGCAATTGGCAGATATCGTCACCAAGCCCTTGGATGAGAAGAGGTTTTGCAAGTTACGGTGTGAGCTAAATATCCTGGAATCCTCAAATGTCCTGTGATCAGGCACACATCCAAACCCTTATGCATATTGATGACTTAGATGTGCAACACATGAAGTAAAGTATATCTTCAATCAATGAAGACATACATTCTAAGTGTGAATACATTAATGTGGAATTTGACTTCGGAGCGCCACGATAATTGTGCGCCGTGTCTGGGTCTAATACTTCCTATACGGTGGGTAACGCCACCACCAAACGTTCTATTTTGAAGTGTTTCACTCATGGCGTTACCTTGCAATCTCTTCACATTTGGTTTGGCTTCGATCTCAACATATTTTCATGATTATCTTCACTATGTTGATTATAGATATATATATATATATATATATACTAGTGTTCTGTCCTCTACAGCATTCACTTACAGCTATGTCTTCGTGTTGAATCTTTTGAACTAAGTGAATGTGATCGGACCCTAACCTCTCTATGCTTTCTATCTCAAACTCTATCTCTCCAAGTCATATGCATTCTATTGAAACTGTCGAATGTCTTCTCTGCGTCCTTGTCAGCAGAAGATATAGAGACAACCATTAAGTCCGTTTTCAATGCTCATTCCTCCACATGAAATCCGGAGAAGTAGGAATGACCACCCGACAATCCAGGCGTGCGTGGGACGTGGAACAAACCCCAAAATTCCGCATAATGGCCACGTGTTCCTCAGATGCGAATCGCCAGGGGCACCTGTGTAATAGCACAGTGTCGCCCCTGTACCTATAAATACACACTCACAGCGGTCATTATCTCTTCTTCCACCCTCGCACGAACCCTAGCGCCACCACTAGCCCTCGACGACGCCGGCGACGAAGCGCTTCGCTGCCGCAACCTCTCCGACACCGTCTTCACACCGACCGTGGACATCGTCCTCTCCGCCGTCGCCGTAGGTGTCCTCCGTCGCCAGGTTAGGGCATGGAAGATCGAACTGCTCCGCCTCATCTTACACTCCGTCTAGCAGTTCTTAGTGTGGTAAATAAAACTTCCTCTTTTTACAGCACCATTGATCCTATGGATTTGTCACTTTCTACCACAAGCAGTTTCTGTTCACACAAGCTAGATCTCCCTCATACTACATCTCATAACATGCCTAGTATATTCACTTGTACTTCACAAAGTAGTTAGATTCCTCACTTGTACTGATCTATGGATTCGTACAAATCTGGAACCAACTTCTTATCTATGAGTGAATGTCTTCGCACGATGAGGTCAATGTCTTCTAAACTGATTTATCTTCAAAATCTTCTGAGAATGCATATGACCTCTTCCCCTTCCCTCGCACCTTAATGCTGTCACAGGTACATGTTCGTGGGAGAATCCTTTAGTTCTCATAGTCTACATTCATTTGCAGAATTCTTACAACATCACATAAATTCTCCCGAAGCCAGTTCCCGTTGGTCCAGCAAACGAAAACCTTTGAAGCCTTTGAACGTCTTGAAGCCTTTCAAGTTAAAGTTTATGGCTTCAGAGAAAGCAGCAAGGAAGGGTGGCAGAAAGCGTCGTGGTGAGACCTCCAGAGATCTCCAGATGAACTCTCATAAATGTACAAGACAGATCCTGAAGAGGATTACAGTCAGCGCAAGACCCGAATCCAATGGATTCGAAGATATTGGGCAGAACAATGGTTCAAATACAGATTTGTGACCCAGGAGTATGCTGAGAAAAACGCCATCAAGAGACCGTGGGGAGACATCCTATTCAAGAATCTTCTATTCAAGAATCTTCTACCCAGGTCCAGAGATGAAGCCATTGCTCAAGGCTTCTATCCATGCATGGTCCGTGGACCACAGCCTGCTGATGCACACTCATCGTCACTGTTATGGTGTCGTGACGACAATCTGTTCAAGTGCAACTTCCAGTTTGCTCAGAACTCAGCGAAGCAGAACAAGAAGACTTTTGGGTTAGACTTCAACCCTGGTCCCTCATCTCCAAGAAATCTTCAATGATCTGCCTCTCTTTGATGTCACCATCATCCACAACTTCATTGACGAGTGGTTTGACACGCCAAACATCAGCTTTGAAGATCTGCAGCTACCCATTGGCCTCAGTGTCGCCTTTCAAGGCGCCATTGCTTCAGAACTTGCTATTGCCCAGCGCATTGTTGAACTGAAGCAGAAGATTGACTATGAAAAGGCTCAGTTCAAGAAGCATATGGCCAAGCTCAGCATGCAAGAAGTGAAGAATTTCAAGACAATGATGCACGAGCTCAAGGAAGCCTTTGTGAAGAAGCGTGCAGAAGCTCAGGGTTCGCGTGAGCGCATGAAGACTCTGGCTGACAGATGTGTGCAAGCCTATAATGAGGCTGAGAAGCGCAAGGCACTTGGGCGTCCTAGCATCGACCCCAGGATGGCCGCAAAGAAGAAGAAGAAGCCTGCTACGGCTGAACCTGATGCACCAAGGCAAGAAGCAGTTCCGATTGTCTTCCCAACTAGACTGACTGGCTCGAAGCCAAAAAGCCGGTCAAGAGCTTCAGAGCTCAAGAAGACAAGGACTGCTGAGGCTGAAGCTAGGAAGAGGAAACACTCTGAAGCCTCTCCTACTGCCCCCTCCAAGAAGAAGAGGAAGACCAAGAAAGCTCGGGCTGCTTCCACAGAGCCCTTGATAGTTGAACCCATTTCTATGGTCTATCCTGAAGCTGAACGACAACTGACAATTCATGAGCCTGCTTCCACAGAGGCTCATGAAGCTGAAGACATTCCAGCAGCTGATCCCATCGCTGCTGAAGACATTGGTCAACATGACAATGTAGAAGATGGTGCAGTCCTTCCTCAGCATGAAAACAGCGAACTCATCAGCATTGGTCGTCCACTGACGCCAATTGCACAGGACGCTTCATGGGAGGATCGCCCACAAGAGGAAGAAGACTATGAGGCCCAGCCCACTCCAACTCCACAGGTGTTGTCTGCGTTCCGCAGGATTCGCAAAGGTCCAAGGCCTCAAGTCTCTGCTGAAGACATTCCGGCTGCATCAGCCGCAGAAGAAGGAGTACCACAAGATCCCACTCCCCTGTCCCACCAAGAAGCAGTTCTCCAGGAGAATGTGCTTGTGACCGACCCTCCAGCTAGTCAAGTGGAGGATGAAAATCGTGAGGCTGCCACAACCACCAATGAAGCTAATGTGGAGCCCTCCCCAGCAAAAGCTTCAGTAGACAGCGAAGCCACTGATCCCGCCACTTCTGTTCCTGAGTCTGCTGCCGGCCCCCAGTTCAACTATCATGTTGAGCACAGGCCTCAGGTCCAGAAGCCAATCCCAAGATTGCCAAGGTTTCCAGGTCCTGCATCAGCACCTGGCTCCTTCAACATCAATGGCTTCAGGGCAGACAACACGTTCTTCAATAGCTCTAGGAACCCCTACTCAAGGGAAAGGATATCATCTGATCGGTTCTGGAGCTATCCTCAGCGAAGCTATTACTCTTCCATTCTTTACAACCAAGGTCGCATCTTCCCACACAAGCGCCTTGACGTTGAAGCTATAGCTGGTCTGCCCTGTCTGGAAGAAGCTTCAGATTGCTTCAAGGAAGTTGGACTGCTACCGTTCATTACTGACGAAGAGCATTGGAATGAAGAGCTACTACTTCAATTCTATGCCACACTTCACATCAGAGGGTACAGCAGAGATCCGAAGACTTGGGTCCTAGAGTGGATGACTCGCAACGTTCATCACGAAGCCAATGCATTTGACATCATTGAGCTCACTGGCTTGCCCACTCCTGGCGATCTCTTCGAGCAAGGTTGTCAGCTGCATGCTGAAGCTATTGAGAGCATCTTTCAGCGGCCAGAACCTGATATGAGTCAGATGCTCAGCATGATGAAGCCATTGCCCCAAGATGTTGCTTATCCCACAGAGTTCTTCGTTGAAGACCTTGAGTATCTGCCAAGAACCATCTATCACATCATTAGGCGAACTCTCTGGCCTATCAAAGGGCACTCTCCAAATGACAAGCTTCAGGGTGCAATGAAGACTTTGGTCTTCTATATACTTCATGGCAAATGCTTCAATGCACAGGACTTCTTCATACGCCAACTTGCTGCATCAGGCATTGATCTGTTTGGTTTGAAGTTCTACGCCCCTTGGGTCATGCGGCTGATCAAGCTACACTCCGCTATCTCGTATCAGCCCTCAGCCCGCAACCATCGGATCTTCTTGCCTAACATGGACATGTCTACTGAAGCCATATATTCTGAGCCTGCCAAGCAACCTCTAAGTCTTCAGAATGCAGAACATCAGAGTTTTACTCAGAATGTTGAAGGAGTTGAAGCAGTTTCTTGGGTGTATCCTTTGGCTGGCACTACACGTGCACCACACCCTGCTTCCACTGAAGCCATTGACAGTGCCACTGCTCCAAGACCCAAGAAGCGCACTCGTGTTCTCAACGACCGAGAGCTTCTTGTGGCTCTACATCAGAAACAGGATAGGCATCATGACTGGCTGAAGCGTCAGATGAAAAGCCTCTTGGTGGATGTTAATCGCACTCGAAATCTTGCCACCAAGAATGCTTTCGTTTCCCATGAAACCTGTCGCCGCACATGGAAAGGGCTCACGATGATGTGTTCTGAAGCTGATCTTCAAGAGGATGGCTTCACTGAGAGATTCAAGTTTGACTCCACACCTCCTCGAAGGGCTGTGCTGCTAGGAACTCCATCCCTTGAAGACTCTGAGTTCTCTTCCTCTGCTGCCACAGTGACTGCCAGAATTATTGAGGAAGAAGACGATGCTACTTCACCGCCACCTCCTTCAGCACCTCCAAGCTCTTCTGCACCGCCAAACAACACCAACAACCCTGCTACTTCACCTACTCCTCATGGGAACGAGTAGAGGCTCTATGTCTTCAAACCTTTTTGTTCATTACTGAAAAAAGGGGGAGAAGCATATGAGATTGATAGTCTTCAAGCGGGTCCATATGGGCGGGTGATTTATATTTTGCTTCATGCTTACAACTCTCATTTTTGCTACATTTGGTTCTTATGAGTTGTAACACTTAAACTAGATGGTCGTCTGCTACTTATTTGCCACCTTGTTTTGCGAAGATAAATTCCGCATGTGCGACGATAAATTCCGCACTTAGCTCATTCTGCAGACGTCCATTTTCCATTATGCATGTCATTATCTTCATATACTTTCACATGCATAGTGGATTGTCATCATAAGTTGAAGTGGATCTCCACAAGTACAACCTGCCATGTGCATTTGCATTCCAAAAGCAAATTAACTCATATGCACATCTTCAGGGGAGCCCTTGCAACTTATGAAGACAATTCCTTATCCTTTACAATTTCACAGATTATATTCCCCGTTGAAAACTTCAACTAGTTTGTCATCAATCACCAAAAAGGGGGAGATTGTAAGTGCATCTAGTGCCACCCCTAGTTGGTTTTGGAGTATTGACGACAAACCTAGTTGAGGGACTAATGTGTTTGTGAGAATTGCAGGATAACACAGGTAGAAGTCCCTCATTGATTCGGTTTTACCACCAGAGATGACCCCTAAAAATGTATGAAGACATCGAAGTCAAAGGTGGTATATGAAGATATTCACATTGAAGACTATGACAAGAGAAGACACTATATGAAGCCTATGGAGCTCGAAGACTTAGATCTTTCGTAGTTCTTTTTCTTTTGTGTTGAGTCATAGGAACCACCGTACTATTAAGTGGGGTCCAAGAGAACCAGTCAGAATGACTGAAGTGATGCCTAAACCAAAAACCTATGTCCTCGAGTGAAGACTATGAGAGCGAATCTTGTCCAGAGTCGGACAAGTCAGCTTTGCTTGTAGCCCAAGTAAAGTTGTCGTGTGAGTTTGAAATCTGACCGTTGGAACATGTGTCAGTTCCTTAGTGACCCAGGGTCATTTCGGACAAATCAGGTCGGGTTGCCAAGTGGCTATAAATAGCCCACCCCCTACAACCATAAACGGTTGGCTGCTCAGATTGAAAGTACGGCTTTTGTCGTTTGAGAGCAACCCACCTCAAAGCCTTTGAGAGAGAATTCCTTGCGAGGATAAAGCCCTAACCACCAGAGCCAGAGACAATTGGGCATCACTTAAGTCTTCTTGTCTGTGTGATCTGAAGACTTATTACACTTGAGGACTGTGCATCCTCCAGCCGGTTAGGCGTCGCGTTCTGAGCATCCAAGAGACATTGTGGATTGCCGGTGAACGAAGTATGTGAAGGTTTGGGAGTCTACCTTGAAGACTTACCAGAGTGATTGGGCGAGGTCTATGTGACCTTAGCTCAGGGAGAATACGGTGAGGACTGGGTGTCCTGAGCTGCGTGTTCAGGACTGGGTGTCCGGGACTGTGTGTCCTAAGGTTTAAATACCTAGCCGCTCCAACCAGACGTACAGTTGTCACAGCAACTGGAACTGGTCCAACAAATCATTGTCTTCAACGAGTCACTGGTTTCATCTTCACTTCCCTTTACTTACTATTACTCCTTGTGAAGTCATTGTACGTTTGCACTATCATTTGTCTTCACTGAGTGACTGCATGTTCTGTTTGGCATCACAATATCTTCCTACCTGATCCTTACTACCTAGCTGCTATTAGTCTTTGTGCTTTCACTTCATTGAATACTTGACTATGGTTTGCCTAGTGTAGTCTACCTTCTGCTGCATAGTAATAGGTTTAATTTTATCGTTTGTCTTCAAAACTTCTATGTTCTGAAGACTTTCATAAAAATCGCCTATTCACCCCCCCTCTAATTGATATAACGCACTTTCAAAAATCTTCACCTGTAGCCTTGAGTTCTTCCTCCAGTTCCTTGATTCTTGTCCTTGCCTTCTTCAGATCTATCATGTCGGCGCACATCTGGTTCTCCTGACGTTGAATGTGCTGGTTTAACTCCTGGATAAAAGCTGCAATTGATCTATCCTTTCTGGTGCTGATCATCTCCTAGTGCTCATCTCGGCGCCCACAAATCTGGTAGATAGTATCCTTGAGATCATTGCGGTAGACTTCTCCAATGCGTCCCATGGCGATGTGAGCTGCCATGCTCTTTCCTAGACTCCAGGTTGGTGCATCGAAAGAAAACTCTATGGGCTCAGTGACTGGCATGAACGTCCTTCCTGGAACTTGAACTTGAATCATTCAGCGCTCTTCTTCAGGTAAGGTGGCGTTGTAGGTTCCGGTGAAGCTTGGTACTCCCATGTTCAGGTATCTAGTGACTTCCTTCAAGTGACGTCCAAAGGGTGTATGTTCATCCGGTTGAGTGAACTTGTTCCTTGCATCCGCCATCCTAAAAGAGTAGAAAAGATGAGAGGTCATAAGAGAAGAGAGGGAGTAGTGATCTAAGTCTTTAGCTTAGTGGTCGTGTCCTACAGTCAGCGTGTGCTCTGATACCATCTTGTAGCGACCAGACCTCAAACGGTCCAATCTCTGTGCTCCGATGTCATCCCTGGATCAGTAATGCTGACACCACACGGTACTTGAAGGATTTATAGTAGAGTAGCAATCACACACTTATTACATCGAGTGTCTCCAAAGATAACTTATTACAATAAAAATGTCTTAAGGCCATCTAATAACGATAAAAGCGGAAGGCTTGGAAGATAAGTGAGTCCATCAACTCCAACGGCATCACTGAGTATAGAACCACGACCTAAAACTCCTTAATCGTCGTCTAAAAAGTCTGCAACATTAACGTTGCAGCCCGAAAACGGGTCAGCACATGGAATATGCTGTTAATGTAACACATAGAGAATAATGGAATGAAACAGCTATACTATATGCATATTTGGCTGGTGGAAAGCTCTATTGTTACAGTTTTGCGTAAAGCCAATTTTTCCCTACTGCAAAGGAATAAATTTATTTAACTATTATGGTGGTTGTTAAACATTGATAATGGTTGACAGCATTCCCAATCCCAATTAAACATCATCATTAAACAAACCCAACAAAATTAATCTTTAGAGTAACATGTTGAGATTCACATGATAATCCAGGTACTAGATACTCAAGATGTCCATAACCGGGGACACGGCTAACCATGATTAGTTTATACACTCTGTAGAGGTTTGCGCACTTTTCCCCACAAGACTCGATCGCCTCCGTTTGGTTTCTCGCACTACACGGTGTTGGAGAAACGGATGACCGAGACATAGTCTTTCAGAAGCGCTAGCACCTTACGATGGGTAGACCGTACCACCTACATCCCCTACATCTGCTAGTCTACCACTGTAAGAGTTCGCACGACTTAGTCAACTATGCTAGAGCCCATAATAGCTTGTGGCTGCACACGGAAGTTTCTAGCATGAATAATCTCATGATCCCTTTGAGCCTGGGTGGCGGTCCAAAAGAAAACAGGCAATCCTGGAATACCCAGGTGCCTCAATCCACCCAGATGTGTGTTTAGGTTGCCACCTTAAGTAAACCATTAATTAACAAAGCACACATCTGTCATGGATACACTCACCCAATCCACGTCTACTAGCATAGCATAGCAATAATAAGCAAACATAGAAGTAACTTCCAAAGGTTTGATAATTAGACAGGTAATAGGTACTACCTCAACTACTTCCCAAACCCACAATTTAATTAGATCCTAATCATGCAATGTGTAAGGATTGATCTAATGCAATAAAACTGGGTAGTAGGAGGTATGATCAAAGTGTTACTTGCCTTGCTGATGATCCGGGAAACCTAACGATTCGAAATAACAAGCGGCGCACTCCGGGTACTCTATCGCAAACAAACAAGCACACAATAAGTACTCAACTAATGCACAGGTAAAACTCAAATAAGAGATTTAACTAGAAAGTTCCTTCTTAAGAACTCCGGTTGGCAAAAAGAATCGAATCGAACGAAGCAACGAAAGACAAGCGGCAAAAGAAACAGGCTTCATTTACTATTCTGGATCTAAGGAAATTTTTCCAGAAGCAAAAACTTGTTTAAGTTGGTTAAACGGAAAGAGGGTTTCGAGACGAAACTCCAGACGCTTGAATCGCCTGATTCCGATAAACGAGCGAAAAGATAAACTAAAACGAAAATAGGATCAGAAATCGCGATCAGAAAATTGCGGATTTAATCCAAGAAAAAGAAAAACGACGAACAGTTTAACGAATGAACGTTCGTTAACTGAATCTAAACGAAGAACGCGTTCGTTAAAATGAACGAATGAGCGAACGCTCGCTAATTAGCCTAAACCGGGAAAAAACCGATCTAAAGAAAAAATGAAACAAAAAAACCGACGAAAACCGAACGATTTTTCCAGGAAAACCGGCGGCGGGATCGAGGTAAACCTCGGGCGGCGGGACGGCGGCGGCGGCTCCGGCAAGGCGGCGGGGTCCGGCGGGGTGGCGGCGGCTGGAGGCGGCGGGCGCGGGCAGCGGCGTGGGGCGGCGGCGGGCGCGGGGTTCGAGGCGGGGCGGCTATGGTTTCGGCCCGGGGTGGGCCGGCGGCTTATAAAGGCTGGGTCCGGGGGAGTCCAGGCCTAGCACGGCCCGTAGGTCGGTTCGGACGTTTTTTTTAAAAAAAACTTACGCTCGGAAAAAAACAAAAGGACTACTAAACGGACTCCAACAATCCCGAAATAAATTTTCCCCGGCTTCTAAAATCAAGCCGCACAGGATGAACATTTATTTGGGGCCTAAATGCAATTTTGAAAAACATGCATTTTTCCTAAATTCAAATAAAATAGCAAATAAAACCAAATAAGGTCTTATTTGATTTTTTATTAAATCCTCAATATTTCCTTATTTTGGGAAAGTCATTTTATTCCCTCTCTCATATTTTTGTAATAGAAATAATTGAAGATAAAATAAATAAAATCAAATGATCCTATTTTCAAAATTTCAGACAACTCAAATATGAAAATAACGAAATCCCCAACTCTCTCCGAGGGTCCTTGAGTTGTGAAAAATTTCTAGGATCAACCAAAATGCAATAAATATGATATGCAATGATGATCTAGTGTATAACATTCCAAATTGAAAATTTGGGATGTTACACTTCCACCCTTTACCAAGTATGTAGATGCATTAATTAAATAAAAGATATTGTGATATCCCATGATATCCATGTCCCAACATGGGACAACCTGCAACTGCACCTGCAAATAGCAACGCTATAATAGGGGCTGAGAAAAGCGGTGACATAGCCAAACAACGGTTTGCTGGGATGATGAAAAAGATTAGAGGCTATCATGGCAATTTAGGAAGCTTGATAAACAAGTGGTGGGTAGCGCAACATAGCGATAGCATTGAGACAACTAGCAAGCAAAGATAGTAGTGGTATGTAGGGTAACAGTCATCTTGCCTGAAATCCCGCTAGGAAGAAGACAGAATCCATGAAGTAGATGAACCAACATAGTCGAACGGATCCTCACAATCGCAACATAACCGGAACTATCGAGAAGAAGCACAACCAGAAAGAAGCAAACATCATGGTAAACAATCATCACATAAACATGACATGATGCGCAACCAAGTTTGATCCATGTCCAGTTTAACGAGTCATGGCATGAAAAAGTGCTACAAACAATACTACAAATTAAGTGGATCTCAATATGCAACGAGTTGCATATTGACGAAACACCACATTCAAATTGTTTAGTCCACTCCCATTTATGCTACTCAACAATATTAAATGTTGGTTAACATGTCAAGAGGTGAAGTACAATAAAACTACCTATCTAGGCAAGTTTAAATGAGGCCGCAACAATAAACAACAATTCCGGTAAATCCCCATGTCATTTAGCAATTTAATGCAAGCAACAATTTTAACATTTTAAATGTTGTTATCATGATGCGGATGACATATACAAGTTTTATGCAATTTTATGAAAATGTTGACAGTTAATATGATAGGGAGCATTTGTCACCATGGCGGAACGAAAGGGGTGGCACGGTAACTACAACAGAAATGGTGCCACGACAACATTCCGATGATCCGACAACTTGTCGAGATGTCGGTGCAAAAGAAAGTGTGGATGTACGGAACAAGCAAAAGATGGTGGGGGATCCCAGTTACCGGGTTCCCACGGGTCCACGACATGGCAAACGAGGAGGAACGTGCAATGACAACTCGAACACGGTGCAAACACGTGCATCTCATACAACACACATGCATTCAACCACGGGCGGTCGTCTTGGTGGCTATACCTTCGAAGCATGCAATCGGGACTGTTCGGGTTCAATGGGATGTAGTTGTTCACGGGTCGTTGTGGGAAGTAGTTGTTCACGTTTCGAAGAGGAACTTGACGGATTCGAATCCCTTCGGGGTTGTCGTGGTACTTGCGCTGTTCGGACTTGCCGGTCTCGTTCTTGCGACTGTAGTTGTACTCATATCATCGTGGAAGTAGTGGTACACATTCTAGAAGCGGTTCACAATGATTATAGTCGAACTTGGCGATCCGAAGGGGTACTTCGCGAACAACGCTCTTCGTGGTACTTGGCGGTCCATGAAGTCGATCTTGGAGGTCTTGGCATCCTCACCTACTCATGTACTTGGCGTAATCCCCGAAAACGGCGCTTGACGATCCACCGAGATGGCATGGTTCGGGCAGTCTCGATCTTGACGTTCTTGATGGTCCAAAATGAAGCATCACAAGGGCCTCGGTTGGGCAGCAGCAAGGAGGCGATGGTGGTGGTCAACGATAGGAAGCGGTCACGGGGCTCGTGATGACAACGACGATGAACAGAGGCGCGCGGAGAAGCGGCCGTCCGGCGATGGAGCAGAGGCGTCCATGTCCAGCGACCCAAGGCGTAAAAGATGATCGGATCTGTGCCAGTTCGGGTCGGGGAGGCGAGGTCGCAGGCCGGTGGCGGGGCTTGACGGATCCAGGCGAGGGGCGGTCTTGGCACGGGGCTCTGGCGACAGCGGTGGATCATGGCGGCGGGGACACCGCGGGAGGGCAGCCATGAGAGCGGGCGGCGGCCTGGTTCTGCGGTGGCTGGCGACGACTGCGAGGCGACGGGACGCGCAGGGGACGGCGGGGAATGGAGCGGCGACGGGGCAGCAACCGGCACCGGCTCCGGTGGCCGGCGTGGTTGAGGGAGGAGGCGGATGGGCACGCGGGGCTCTCATGACGTGTGGTGTGTGTGGCAGCGCGAGGGAAGGAGATGGGGATCGATCGGGAGAGGAGGCCAGCAAGCAGGGGGATAAGGGGATATCGAGAAGGCCTCTTGGGCCGGCTAGGTCGGGCCGCAGGCGGGCCTTAAGTAAGCTGCAATTATGGACTGCTCCCCTCTCTTTATATTCTCTAGAAAAATAGAGATTTAGAGAAATGAATAGAGTTTGGACGTGGGATTATTTCCTTGGACTCGCAAGAATGAGTTTGATCCAGAAAAATTGTAAGGAGAGATGTTGAAGGGTTTTGAAAGCAACTCACTTGAAATACATTCAAATGAGTTTGAATAGGAAGTGGGTGTTTGGAAGGTCCAAAAATGTACAGATTTTTGGTGGAGCTTGCTTATGAGACAAAAGAATTATCGGCAAAGTTTGGGGACCAAACTTGAAGTAGAAAGGGCATGGGAATTATTTGCAAGTGTGTTATGGTCGATCCCAAATTAATGAAATATTTTATTATAGCTCCCTAACCATATTGGGAGATATGTTATAAAGAGAAGTCAACATGTGCCCTTCCCTCGATTTAAATGGATCGAAGATCCATATGTGAGTTGCAAAAATTAATGAGATGAAGCATGATGACATGATGCAATACAAATGATGCTATGAAGAATGCAACAAACAAACAAATCGCAGGGCGAAATTCGGAATACATGGAAGGCATCTGAAGTGTCGGTCTCGGGTCATTACAACAGTAGCGTTGCGAACAACAGAAGCATCGCGGACGACCAGACAGGAGAGAATAGCAGCCGACGGGCTGACATCCCCCCGCAGTCATAACAGGAGCATCGTGGACGGTGTCATGTTGCGGACGCGTTGACTGTAGAGGAAGCCAACGAGTTGCTCAAGCATATGATAACGCTTTGTGTCGATGTCGAGGTAGCCGAGAGCGTAGGGCGGTGTAGCCGTGGGCGAGGTAGTCGTGGTCGATGTCGAGTCGGGGTAGCCGGTGTCAAGGGAGTCGCCGTGGAGCCGCGGGCACAAGGAGGCACCGAGTTAGTCATGGGTGAAGCGGTGTTGAAGTACTGGTGCGCCGGGAAGGAGACGGTGTTGACGAGGCGTCGTGTCGGGTTTGCCAAACCCGGGGACATGTCATAGACGAAGGAACACGTCGGTGTTGCCAGCACCGGGCATGGGTGGACGGACGAAGACGAAGTTAGCGAAACGCCGCACCAGGCTTGCCAGGCCCGGGGACACGTCATGGACGGAGGCACACATCGATGTTTCTAGCACCGGGCATGCATAGACAGGGACATGCACAAGCTGTATGCCATGTCAGAGAAGTCGGAGAGGCCAGCAGAGAAGAACTCGATGACGGTTGTGGCGTCCATCGGCGTGGGTCCGATGTCACCAACGATGGTCGGAGTAGATGAAGTGATCGGGATAGATGACGACGACGCTGGCGACGGGCTAGTGCTTGGACAAAGACGAAGGGGGTGCACAGGCAGCGGCGGCCGAAGAAGGGTGATGGCCTGACGGCGGCGGCGGCGGCTAGGTTAGTAGCGCGGCAGCGGTGCTCGAAGTAGACGACGAACCCGACAGCGGGATGAAGACCGGCGCGGATGATGGCGTTCCCACGCCAAGGGAGACGGCGCGGTGAATAGCACGAGAGGTCGACGCGTGGGGACGGTAGTGGACCGTGGACCGCGGCGCTACAGCCCGAAGGGGCGACACAGCAACGACGGGCGGGTCGGGGCTATGGCGGAAGACCTCGGGGCGATTGTGGGGACCGCGGGCCGCGGTGCTACAGCTCGAAGGGGCGGTGCAGCGGCTGAGCGTGGCACGGTGCAACCGTGGGGACGGCCTCGAGGCGGCGGCAGGGACCGCATATCGCGGCACTACGGCCCGAAGGGGCAACGCAAGGGGGGCGTGCGAAACGATGTAGCCGCTAGGAGAACCACAGGGCGGCGGCGCTGCGGCCCGACCGGGCGACGCAACGGCAGTCCATTGCTCGATCGGTGGAGGGGCGCGCTGAACTCGGGGACGATCTTCACGGGACCTGCGGAGGCGCGTGCAACCGACGGGCCAGGTCAGTCGCGTGGCGTAGATGAGGCGAATCGCGACGACAAGCGGATGATCAAGCCGATCGCGTGCGAGGTCGGGGACGCTACTCGGTGGAGATGGGGTGGCGTCGGAGTCTAAAATGAGGCCGACAATGACGGACGGCGTGGGATGACATGCGGACGGGCGCGTCGGCGAGGCCCAAGCGACCAATATAGCAGCGGCGCCCGAGCTAAGATAGTCGACGAGCCCGATGCAGCCGGCCTGACGCAGTCGGTGACGAGGCCGGCGAGGCCCATCGCCATAGAATTGAGCATGTCCGAACGCGTTATGATCAAATGGACACATCGCAGCCACTATTGGCGAGGGCGAGGGCTAGAGACGTGCTATTTTTTATCTCTTATTGTGCTATAATTTTTATCGCCCGTTGCAATGTAGAGGCATGTTTAGTCTTCCGGTTCTTAATTGATATTAGGAAATGGAAGAGTAGCAATATGTTTTACTTCCTCCGTTTCAAAAAAGATGACTCAACTGTGTTCTAATTTTAGTACAAAGTTAGTATAAAATTTGGTCATCTATTTTGGAACGGAGGGAGTATTTGTGCCATACAGAAACGGTTCCATTGCAGTATACAATTGAGGAAAAAGTAATCGAGAGAGCATATAAGAAGCTTGCCTTGGATGCTTTGGTCATATAGCAAGATTGATAGGCAGAACAGAAAAGTTGCTTTTGTTTCTTCTCGCTGCATGTAATGTAATTAGTTTTCATGTTAAATGATAAAGTGGAACAAGTAGTAATGTGATTTTGTTGTTGTGTTCTGTATTAGCTGCCAATAAAGACAAGCTGGTGGTGAGATTTGTTGCTGCAACTGTATTCAGTTCCAAGGATAGCATAATAGCAAATGTAAGATATTGACACATTATCGCTAGAGGATATGAGACAACATCACAACTTGATGCAAAAAAAGTGCTCACATTAGTTCTTATGCTTTTAAGATTTGGCTGCTGTAGAAGTTATATTTTGTCATGCAAACAAATTTTTCTTTTCTTAGATTAAAATAAGATTGGCAATATATATATTCTGCTGCACGTGCATCCTTCTGGCAGCATTTTAGAAATATAAATATGTTCAGTTGTTATCTTATCAAGTTAACCCCTTGTAAGTATAAATTGTGGAGGATAGCTCATTGTTCAATGTTCGAAAGATAGGTATTAGAAATCGCTCAACCTAAACAATAATATATCTAGAATTAGTAAAAACTAGGAAATGTGCCCGTGCGTTGCAATGGGAGAAACAAATGCTCGCATGTCTCTAACGACCCATCCGTGTTGTCACTTATAATTTTTCTACTTTCTTCAATCATGGACAAGTTATCCATATATTTAAGGATGATTGGCGCCCCCCTATCTCATTTACACTTGATGTGTGTATCATTCCCACGCTCACAAGCTTCACTGAGGAGCAAACACTTGATGTCTTGAAGTAATATGTACAACATCAATGTAACTTTTAAGTAGTGAAGCAAGTCAAGGCCCTCATGAGACTGGATGATGGACCTTGTTAAGATCCGTCGTAGTAAAAAATGTGCTATCGTGGTAAGACTGCGGTAGATAAAAAATTCATTGCCTATTGGTTGCAAATTTTCGAATGTTCATTTGGAAGTTAGGAAATGTATACAAAACACTTGTAATAACGTGACATATTAAGGAAATTCGAATTTCCATGCAAAAATGTAAGCGAGCGACAAATAAGATCTGGACGCAACGTAAGGTATACGCTTGAAAAAGCGAGCAAGGTAAGGTTTCTTATAGCAGATAAGTCGTCCGTATCCATCCATAATGGTGACCTCTATCTTGATGGTGGCAGCGCTGAATAGAGTTTTTTTTAAAAAAAACTCCAACTTTATTCATTTGTAATAAGTAGTACATTGTTTGTGAGGAACATTGCAATTTCGTTTAAAGGCTCCTCAAACCAATCAGAAGTCAAAGAAAATTTAGCTGATCTAGCAAGCTCATGAGCTACTTTATTTGCTTCCCTATTACAGTGCTCAAATCTAGCGGTAACGAAATCACAGGCATAATGAAAACAGTCTTCGAAGATTGCTGCCACCGCACCCGCCGACTGCCCTCCATCATTCATAGAGTCAATCACCTCCATATTATCCGAATTTATGATAATGTGATTGCATCCCGTCCTTTGCGCCAATGTTAGACCAAATTTGAGAGCTCTAACCTTTGCCATCAGCACATCCGCGCAAAAATCTATTCTCTCATTCCCTCTAGCAATAAACCTGCCTCTGTCATCTCTAAGCACTGCTCTCATTGTCCCCCTAAGAAGGTCGTGATCAAAGGAAGCATCAACGTTGCGTTTAACAAAACCTCTTGGAGGGCACGACCAACTCTCCTTCTTCACAGACGCCTTGGGGGATAATGCATTAACAAAATTTGTGGTAAGGGCAAGGATTCTCGTTGAAATATGCGTTACATTTTGTATTTTCTCATTGTGAACCAACTTCCGTCTTTCCCACCATAGGTACCATGTTGAGATAGCGCTGGATAGAGTTTAAATAGATGTCCATCTCTAGCTCCTGCACCACGTTCTCCATGACGTTCAATACGATGGAGCCAAACTTGAGACACCTGCATTTTTCTATCAAAAAATCGAGTCCGTAGGTAAAATACCTACAAATCATATGCATAGTGTCATTTATTTGATTGAGTGGTCTAAGAATTAACACATAATTCTTCCTCACAAAAAAAGCACATAATTATAAATTCTCACGAACTAATTCATCACTTAATAGTATGAATTAATTCTATATTTATTTATTTGTCTGCATGTTTCCTCCCATTAATTAATTCTAATTTCCGACAGTAGCAGCGTTGATCTCTTTCCCTTTTTCTATGTTTCCTTTTTTATGTTAGTGGGGGTCTTATTTGGGTCTCTCCAAACATTATTGCATGTCCTTCCTTTTCTTCTTTATTTTCATCTCTTCCGTTCCTTATTCTTTCGAAATCCCTCATTCCTTCTTATGTTTCTCTCTTTCCTTCTTTATATTACGTGTCTCCTTTCTTTCCTTCCTTATTCTTTCGAAATCCCTCATTTCTTCTTATGTTTCTCTCTTTCCTTCTTCATATTACTGGGCAGCTTATTTTCTTCTTTATTGATTCCCGAGATCGCTCCTTGAAACCAAGAAAACTCAATGGTGTATATAAATTAGGAGGATTTTTTTTGACAAATATCTCCTCCTTTATTCATTGATCAAAATGGTGGCATCGCTTACAAAAAAGGGAATAACCGCACTAGGGGCAGTATCCATCCAACAACCAGGAGGAGAAAACTTAGCTAACCTAGCCAATTCGTGAGCTACTTGATTGCTCTCTCTATTACAATGTTCATAAATGACTTGATTGAAATCTAATGACATGAAATAATAATCATCGAATATAGCACTAGCAACTGAAGAGGAATTGCCCTCTTTTAAAGCTTCAACCACCTCTACACTGTCGGGGTTGATTTTGATCTTGCTACATCCAGCAGAACGGGCTAGATTCATTCCAAATCTTACTGCAACAGATTCTGCTGTAAATGAATCAAGGCATATGTCTATTTTTTTCATTTGCAGCAGCAATGAACATGCCGTTGTGATCACGAAGGACTGCTCCCACCGATCCTTCAAGTGTATCCATATCAAATCCAGCGTCCACATTCAGTTTAGCATATCTGAACCTTGGTCTACTCCACCCGCCTACCTTCTGTTTAGCTTTGGGTGTACATGAGATAATGTAGTTCGCCGCTACTCCTCTCACAGCCACACTGATTTGAGCTGCTGTTTGCGTGGCCTCTCCATGAGTTAATTTCCGCCGTTCATACCATAGGTACCATGCTGCAGTGGCTACTGATTGTCTCAATTTAGGTAGGCCCAGGATATGAACTTCATGATCCTTTAAACACAACAAGTGTTCAAGTATCACTTCTCCAGCTCGATCCACTCCGATGGCCTTTTTGATGATATCATCCACGCCTAGCATTTTCCACAATCCATAGCTAGCTTGCATTGAAACAACAAATGTTTGATGTTGTCCGGCCCTATGTCGCACGCAGGGCAACTTGGATTGGTTTTTATATGCTTATTAGCAAGGATTGATCTGCAGGGAATCGCGCTATGAAGCGCCCTCCAAATAAAAAAATTATCTTGGATGGACAAAATAAACTCCAAACTGAGTCCCGTGAATCTTTTTGGTTAGAGGGCCCTTCCGAATTCTGAATTCTGCTGCCGAATTGGGATTTCCATATTCCATAGTACGCAGATCGCACCGTAAAAGCTCCTGTTCTTGTTAGATTCCAAGCCAAACAATCGTTCATCTCATGTAAAGGTAAAGGAATTGAAAGAATACGTTGGGCGTCCACCTACCAGAAGGTTTGCCTGACAAGTTGTTCATCCCAGTCTCCTGTCGAGGGATTAATGAGGTCGCTCACACGAGATAGAAGCTGGTTTCCTTGAACAGTTATGACCTTCCTTGTTGGAGACTGTGGGATCCATTCATCTTCCCAAATCTTTATTTTAACTCCATCACCCACTCTCCAAATGTTCCCAACTTTTAGGGCCTCCACTCCAGCCATAATGCTTTGCCATGTATACGAAGCTTTTTTCTTTAAGGTACCATCCATAAGATCTACATCAGGAAAGTATTTCACCTTTAGCATCATCGCACATAGAGATTCAGGATTATCAATCAGTCTCAAGCATGTTTAGCCAACAATGCCAAATTAAAGAAGTGAATATCTCTGAACCCCATCCCTCCTTGCTTTTTAGGAATGCACATCTTCCACCATGCGAACCGGTGCATCTTCTTGTGAGTTGTATTGCGTATGTTGGTATTGCCTATGCTACTGACTTAATGAGAATCTCTTTCCCTCCCGAAGATAGGCACTTTTCCTTCCAACCACTTAATCTCAGAACTAACCGGTCAATGAGATACTGGAAGTTGTCACTTTTATCAAGCCCAAGAGTGGCCGGAAGTCCTAAGTGTTTGTCATTCAAGGCTTCCGTCATAATATTAAGGGAAGAGCATACCTCAGCCTCGATATTCACATCTGTACTAGGACTGAAGAAAATACTAGATTTGTCCACACTGACCAATTGTCCAGAGGCAGCACAATATGTGTCCAAGATTGACCTTAAGCACACAGCATTATGAACATTTGCCTTCATCAAAATCAACGAATCATCTGCGAACAGTAGATTTGTGACAGCTGGCGCATCCCGACAAACCTTGAAACCCTCTAACTCTCCACTTTGCTCAGCATGAGATAATAAGGCTGACAGTCCCTCCGTGCAAAGGAGAAATAAATACGGTGAGAGGGGATCCCCCTGTCATAACCCTCTAGTGGGAGTAAAGGATTCAGTCTCAACTGAATTGTATCTTACTCTGTACTCCACTGAAGAAACACATAGCATAATCAACTTGACCCATTCCGCATGAAACCCAAGTTTTTTCAGCATTGCCTCCAAAAATACCCACTCAACCCTATCATATGCTTTATGCATGTCAAGCTTCACAGCACACCATCCTATTTTACCAGATTTCCTCTGTTTGATTGCATGCAAACTTTCATATGCAATAAGCACATTGTCAATAATGAGCCTCCCCGGAACGAAAGCACTTTGGGTTGGGCTAATTATCTCAGGCAGTAAAATCTTAAGTCTCGCAGCAATCATTTTTGAAATGACCTTAGAGACCACATTACATAGACTTATAGGTCGGAGTTGAGTGACTCTTTCTGGATTGTTTGCCTTTGGAATCATAACAATTGTGGTGTCGTTCCAGCCTCGTGGCATAACCCGAGAATTAACTGCATTAAGGACCTCAGCCACCAGATCGTCGCCAAGCATGGCCCAGAATCTCTTATAGAACATGATGTAGGGCGAAACCCTAGGTGGCCGATCTTTCATGAAAGGAGCGAAACCCAAAGAGAAACACGAAGAACACGAGGGGGATTCACGAGGGAAAACACAAGAGGAACACTCAAACCAACAAGATTCAATTACACATGTGCTAGATACTCGAAACACAAAGAGATACACGATGATCCAAGGTCAACAAAGGACGATACAAGTAACCGGTTCTTCTCCTAGAAGGAGGTCTTAATGGGTCCGCCCAAGAGGGGGTCTTGAATCCAAGTTGATCTTCTTCGAAGAGGGGCCGCAGTCTCTCTCGAGGAGGAGATCGATATGGATGAGCGAAGCTCTATCTCGAAGTATGAGCTAAACCAACGCTGCCCTAGCTAGGATGAATGGGGGTCTATTTATAGTCTAAGTGCAAAAGGGCGCGAAGTGAAATGGTACATTGGCCTCGGGCCCGAGTACTGCACGCAGGCAGGGCCGGAAGTTCTGGGCTAGGCCGAAAGTTTCAGGCGCCGGAGGTTCCGGGGAGGGTCCGGCCTAACCAGAGAGATGGCGCGGTGGAGTTGTGCTGGCATCCGGGGGCCGGAAGTTCCGGACGCCGGAAGGTCCGGGGCGGGGTCCGGGCTAACCCGAGAGTTGGCACGCCTGGGCTGGTCAGAGTCGTCGGAGGCCGGAAGCTCCGGGTCGACCGGAAGGTCCGGGGGCCAGAAGTTCCGGGCTGTCCAGAGAGTTGACGCCTGCCTCTTCTTCTTCTCTGTCTTCTCGTCCATCTTCCTCTTCTTCTTGTCCTTGCTCCTTAGCTTCTCCATTGTACCTGAGTATGCACAAAGTATCCATATGAGGTAGTAGCCATGCTTCATGCGCATCGAAGTGGAATTGTGAGAGGAGAGATGTCACCTCGGTTTCAAAGGCTCTTGCACGTGATCGAGTCATGGGTCCGGTAGGCTCTTGCACGTGATCGAGTCATGGGTCCGGTAGGCTCTTGATGAGACGATGGTAGGTCCATGGGGATGACCTTGGGATGCTCGGATCAAAATCTTGGGGAAGATCCGTCCTCGGATCAAAATCTTCATCACCATGGAAAGGAGAGAGAGATCTTTGACGTTGAAGATGTCGCTCACATTGTACTTGTCGCGTGGAAGGTCGATCTTGTAAGCATTGTCGTTGTAGCGTGCAAGCACCTTGAAGGGTCCATCCGCTCGTGGGCGAAGCTTGTATTTGCGTTCTTGTGGGAAGCAGTCCTTGCGAAGGTGTAGCCACACTCGATCACCAATGTTGAAGACCATAGGTTGCTTGTTGAAGTTGAGCTTTGTCGCAAGGCGTTGAACTTGGCGCTCGATGTTGTTTCTTGTATCTTCATGCATCTTCTTGAGGAAGTTGGCTCGGGCACTCGCGTCCAAGTTTGTGCGCTCTTGAGGAGGTAGAGGTAGAATGTCCAATGGGGACAATGGGTTGAAGCCATAGACGACCTCGAAGGGGGACTTGACGGTAGTCGAATTTCTTGCTCGGTTGTAGGCGTACTCGGCGATGGGTGGACACTCCTCCCACTCCTTGATGTTCTTCTTGATGAGTACTCGAAGTAGAGCGGAGAGTGTGCGGTTTGTCACCTCTGTTTGGCCGTCGGTTTGAGGATGGTATGCCGTGGAGAAGAGTAGCTTGATGCCGAGCTTGGCGCATAGGGTCTTCCAAAAGTAGCTAAGGAACTTGACGTCGCGGTCCGAGACAATTGTCTTAGGCACACCATGGAGACGCAATATTTCCCTACAAAAGAGATTAGCAACATGTGAAGCATCGTCTATCTTGTGACAAGGAATGAAATGTGCCATTTTGGAGAAACGGTCCACAACGACAAATATGGAATCTTTCCCATTGCGAGTTTTTGGCAAACCAAGTACAAAGTCCATGCTTATGTCCTCCCAAGGTTGGTATGGAATTGGTAAAGGCATATAGAGACCATGAGATTGAGCTTTGGACTTAGCTTTGCGGCATGTCGAACATCGGTTGGTGAAGCGATTGACATCGCGAAACATCTTTGGCCAAAAGTAGCTCTTCGAGAGTGTGGCGAATGTCTTATCGCGTCCAAAGTGTCACATTAATCCTCCTCCATGCGATTCCTGCAAAAGCAATAAGCGAAGGGACGACTTGGGGATGCAAAGTTTGTTAGCTCTCATAAGATAGCCGTCTTTGATGTAATAGCGTTCCCACGATGTATGCAACAAACACTTGGCATAAGGAATGGCAAAAGTCTCATCATGCGCATACAATTCTTTGATATGCTCGAAGCCAATGACATCTAACTCAAGTTGCGTGACTAGCATGCATATGCGGGAAAGAGCATCCGCTACGATGTTTTCTTTACCCTTGATGTACTTGATGACATAGGGAAAAGACTCAATGAATTCACTCCATTTAGCATGACGCTTGTTCAACTTAGTTTGACCCTTGAGATACTTGAGGGTCTCATGATCGGTATGAATGATAAACTCATGGGGGCGAAGGTAATGTTCCCATTCATGTAAAACGCGGACTAAAGCATATAGCTCTTTGTCATAGATGGGTAGTTGAGTTGCGCTCCGAAAAGTTTCTCACTGAAGTAAGCTATGGGGCGCTTCTCTTGCATTAACACACCTCCTACGCCATTACCGCTAGCATCGCAATGAATCTCAAAAGGCTTGTCGAAGTTGGGTAAAGCAAGCACGGGAGCATGAGTAAGCAAATTCTTAAGCTCATTGAAAGCAATATCTTGAGATGGTCCCCAAACAAAAGGCGCGTTCTTCTTGCTCAAAGCATGCAAAGGTGAAGCAATGGTGCTAAAATCCTTCACAAATCTACGGTAGAAACTGGCTAAACCAAGAAAACTACGCACTTGTTGCAAATTGGTTGGTTGGGGCCAAGTTTTAATAGCATTGATCTTGGACTCATCTACATGAACACCCTTAGAAGAGACAACAAATCCTAAGAAAACGAGCTTATCAACAGCAAAAAGGCATTTCTCCATATTAGCATATAGACGTTCTTTCCTAAGAGTTTGCAAAATGGTGCGAACATGGGTGACATGCTCTTGGATAGATTTGCTAAACACAAGAATGTCATCGAAGTAAACCACAACAAATATACCAATGTAAGGGCGAAAGACATGATTCATACGGCGCATAAAAGTGCCCGGTGCTTCCGAGAGACCCATAGGCATGACTAACCACTCATACAAACCAAACTTGGTTTTGAATGTGGTTTTCCATTCATCTCCCTCTTGTATGCGGATTTGATAGTAACCACTCTTAAGATCAATTTTGGAAAATATAGTGGCACCGCTAAGTTCATCAAGCATATCATCAAGGTGTGGGATGGGGTACCTATATCTAACGGTGATAGCATTGATAGATCTACAATCGGAGCACATGCGAAAGCTACCATCACGTTTTGGCA
Source organism: Triticum urartu (assembly GCF_056163025.1). Lineage (NCBI taxonomy): Eukaryota > Viridiplantae > Streptophyta > Magnoliopsida > Poales > Poaceae > Triticum > Triticum urartu. The sequence continues at coordinate 255,519,301 of NC_141877.1, forward strand.
CAAGAATGACCGGTACGGCACAAGGACTCAAACTTTCACACACATGACCATGGTCTATGAGATGCTTTACTTGCCTTTGTATTTCTTTTGTTTCTTCGGGGTTGACGCGGTATGGAGCTTTGTTGGGAAGCGGCGCTCCGGGGATGAGATCAATTCGGTGCTCAATGCCTCGTAGTGGAGGTAGACCCGGAGGTAGCTCATCGGGGAAAACATCTTGGAATTCCTGCAATAGAGAAGATAACACCAAAGGTAGATCGTGAGAGTTGTTAGTGTTTGTGACCTCGTCCTTGCACAATACGACATAGTGTAGGACACTTGATGGGTTCTCACACACTTCTCTCATCTCACGTTTGGTGGCAAAGAGAACTAAGTTTTTCTTGTCGCTCATCGTGGAGTCACTCAATTTGGGCTTGTGGCGCTCACTCTCTTTTTGGTGGATCGCTCTCTCACTATTTTCTCCACGATGGGTGGCTTGCTTGTCGGCGAGCACTTGGCTTGGAGACATAGGACGTAGCACGAACTCTTTCCCTTTCATCTTGAAGCTATAGTGATTTGTACGCCCATTGTGAATGACACCTCGGTCAAATTGCCATGGCCGTCCAAGGAGGAGGTGGCAAACGGTCATCGAAAGGACATCACATTCCAATGTGTCTTCATAGGCGCCGATCTTGAAAGAGACTTCTACTCTATGCTCGACTTGTGTGGTGCCGGTGTCGCTTAGCCATTGAACCTTGTAGGGGTGAGGGTGCTTCATCTTGACCAATTGGAGCTTGGAGCATAGTTCTTCACTTGCTAAGTTGTGGAAACTCCCTCCATCGATGATTACCTTGACGGATCGTCCATTGATGCCGGCCTTGGTGTGAAAGATATGGCATCTTTTATCTTCGTCTTGTTGATGTTGAAGAGTCAAGACCTTGGAGACAACAAGAGCGGGGCTTGAATCTTCATCGCAAAAGACTTGGTCATCTTCCTCTTCATTGTTCACTTGTCGGTGCATGGCCACTTGCTCAAGAGCTTCCATTTCTCCTTCACTCATGGAGTCATAGGTTCCGTCGTCGTTGAGGATCATGGTGCGCTTGTTGGTGCACTCGAAGGACTTGTGGCCTTGGCCGCCGCATGTGAAGCATTTGATAGAACTTGTCTTGATGGTCTCATCGGGTGGAATATTTGATGATGGAGATGGAGCTTTCTTGAAGTTGCTTGTAGTAGGAGGACGACTTGAGCTTGTCGAAGCTTTCTTGTAACTTGACTTGTCGTCGTTGCTTGTAGAAGGCTTGGTTGAGGTAGAAGGTGTTGGAGTCGTCGAAGCTTGATTGTTGGAGATGCCATAGGACTTGTATGAGAACTTGGCATACTTGAAGTCGTCTTGTACTTGCCGTTCCGCTTTGGTAGCTTGATGTACTAGCTCGATGAGGTTCGAGTATGGTTGGAAGTCGGGGATCTTCTTGATAGGATGATTGAGTCCATTCAAGAACCTTGCCATAGTTTGCTCATCATCTTCTTTGACATTGGCTCGTATCATGGCAATCTCCATTTCCTTGTAGTACTCTTCAATGCTCTTGGTTCCTTGCTTGAGTTGTTGGAGTTTCTTGAAGAGGTCGCGGTTGTAGTAGGTAGGCATGAAGCGTGCTCTCATGACATCCTTCATTTGTGCCCAAGTAGTGATGGGTGGTTCACCTCTTGCCTCGCGGCGCTCAATGACTTGTTCCCACAAAATGAGGACATAGTCTTGGAACTCAAGGGATGCCATCGCGATCTTCTTCTCTTCTTCATAATTGTGCAAACGGAAGATCTTGTCAACTTTCAATGCCCATGAAAGGTATTCTTCGGGATCGTTGCTTCCGTTGAACTTGGGCATGGTGAACTTGAGCTTGCCGTAGAGTTGCTCTTCATTGTGTTGGGGTCGGGGGTGATGACGCCCATGTTGTAGATGATTGTCCAACTCGTGGTGCTCTTGAAGAAGTTGGAAGTCTTCCTCATGTTGCTCTTGGCGAGGATTGGGTCCATTGTCTTCTTGTTCTCGATGGACTTGATGTTCATGTCTCGCTTGAGGGGGAGCTTGTCTATCTTGACGAGGCACTTGTCTATCTGGACGAGGAGCTTGTTGACGCACACGTCTTTGATAAATTCTTTCTTGAGCTTCATCGTGAAGTGCTTCTTGATCTAGTCGAGCCTGTCGGCCTCGGTCGGCTACGGCACGACTTGATTCATGAAGGGCACGTTGCGCTTCAAGTGCTTGAGCTTCATGTAGTTGTTGTTCTTGGCGTTCCGCCTCGGCGTCTTGTGCATCTTGATGTTGTCGCGCTCGCTCCTCTTGTTCGTGTTGACATTGCCATTGCCGTTCCCGAGCTAGCACAAAGGCTTCTTCGGCTTGACGTCGTCGATGTTCTTGCGAGTCGGTGTCTGGAAGTGGATTGAGGTTTGCTTGACGCTCGTTGCGCGCGGCTCGACGGAGAGTGTTCGATGACGGTGTACTTGAACCGGAGATGGTGTCGTCGGAGTGTCGACTTGAACGGCTCCTTCTTGAAGTGGAAGAAGAGCAGTTGAGCAACAAAGCGAGAATCTCGTCCATCCTTGCGTCATTCTCTTGCTTGTGATCGTCGAGCTTGTTGTCAAAGTGGTCCCTTGTACGTTGCTCGGAAAGTTGTAAGTCGGTGGCAAGGTTGTCGATGCGTTCACTCATAGCTTGTTGCTCTTGATGTAAAGCACGTTGTGCACCAAAGAGGTGACTCTTGGTGACGAAGGAGTTCATGTCGTCGTCTTGCTCCATGAAGAGCGGGTTGGTAGAAGTACTTGGCCTATCCATCATTCCAAGACAAGTGTGAGTGGAAGAAAGGGAAGAACCAATATCAAATGTACCTTGACCGATGTTGACAATGGATCAAAGATGACTCCAATGTGTATCAAGGAAATAGCACAATTGGTACCAATTCTTGTCGGTTCTCACACCTACACAAGTAAAAGCTTTTGGTGGAGCTTGGTTAGGATAGTGGCACAAAATTTGATGTAATTGTAAGTGAGCTTCAATAATGTTGGAAAAGATTCGCAAGATGTAATGTAACAAGTAGACCAAGCATATAAGGTACACGGAAACACACACGCAAAAAGATAAGATGGGGTTGCGCAACCAAGGGTGAGCCAAAATGTGGAAACCACGAAAATGCTCTTGTTGCACAACACTAGAGAGACGCTAGCACGATTGCACGATAGGCAGATACAAGAACTTGTGCACAACCTACTTAGCAAAAATGCAACGACTTCTATCCCAAATATGTTTTATGCAAGGTGTTGCTATGATATGATCCAAGATGATCGAGTATGACAATCTTAATGTTGTATGATGTTATGGTTCTTGCTTAAAAGCTCTTTGCTTATCTTTCCTCTTTGCTTAAAAGCTTGTTTGGCTCTTTGATGTATGAGCTCTTTTTTCATGCAATGCTTGACGAACCAATATAGCAAGTGAGTATGCGATGACAACTTTGTGACACAAGAGATGATACCAAGAGATGCAACACGATGATGGTATGTATGCTATGGGAAGTATGATCACTAATGTGCACAAGTCTTGTTGCCGGCAATACTCAATGGTTAGTCTCGATGGGTAAGCAACGCAAAGGAGGAAGGCTAAGATGGCTATCAATGTAATGGCAAGAGTGATATGTCCAATACCAAGATGAGGTTACCGGTCTTGCTTCCGGTATGGTGTCAAAATGGTGGCACGAGTACCAAGTCGTAGTCGAGGTGGTCGTTGTTGATGACCGGTGTTGATGACGCGTCTGTGGAGAAAATGAGGGGCGGTGATGTCGATGTCGAACCGTACCTAGATAGCCGAAACACAAAAGGATACGGTACCGCAACTCAAAATCTCAAAACCAAAGGCGACCAAAATCGTCGGAGTAGGTGGCGGTTAGGTGGTGGTGTGGGTAGGGATATTGGGACGGTTTTGCGGAAATGGTGAAGGTATGCGGAAGTATATATGGCATATGGTGAGCACCGGAACAAAATTTGGTGGAATTTGGGCTGATGTAGTGCAAACTTTCTGTCAAAGCCGGAAGTTCTGGGCAAGACGGAGGGTCCGGGGTCCGGAGGTTCCGGGGAGGCCGAAAGGTCCGGGGGCCGGAATGTCCGGGCTAGACCGGAAGTTCCGGGGGTCGGGATTCTGCCAAGAACAGGGACTTAGGGTTCGTGGATTTGGGCGGAAAAACTTGGGGAAAAGCCCAGATCCGAAGGGGAAGAAGAAGAAATTGGAGAAAAATAAGGTGGGGAGGCTAGACCTACGAGCCACACACAAACTTCACGGATCAAAACCAACAAAATCTCAACACACGAACAAATCACAAAAAAAAATTGGGGCTATTTTTGTGGGGATTTTCGGATTAGGACGAAAAACAACAAAATCAAGCTAGAAAAACGAAGAGGGGGCTCCGAAATCGTGATCAACCTTGCTCATGATACCAAGATGATGTAGGGCGAAACCCTAGGTGGCCGATCTTTCACGAAAGGAGCGGAACCCAAAGAGAAACACGAAGAACACGAGGGGGATTCACGAGGGAAAACACAAGAGGAACACTCAAACCAACAAGATTCGATTACACATGTGCTAGATCCTCGAAACACAAAGAGATACACGATGATCCAAGGTCAAAAAAGGATGATACAAGTAACCGGTTCTTCTCCTAGAAGGAGGTCTTGATGGGGCCTCCCAAGAGGGGGTCTTGAATCCAAGTTGATCTTCTCCGAAGAGGGGCCGCAGTCTCTCTCGAGGTGGAGATCGGTATGGATGAGCGAAGCTCTATCTCGAAGTATGAGCTAAACCAACGCTGCCCTAGCTAGGATGAATAGGGGGGTCTATTTATAGTCTAAGTGCAAAAGGGGGCGAAGTGAAAGGGTACATGGGCCTCGGGCCCGAGTGGCTGCGCGCAGGCAGGGCCGGAAGTTCCGGGCTAGGCCGGAAGTTCCGGGCGCCGGAGGTTCCGGGGAGGGTCCGGCCTAACCAGAGAGATGGCGTGGTGGAGTTGTGCTGGCATCCGGGGGCCGGAAGGTCCGGGCAGGCCGGAAGCTCCGGGCGCCGGAAGGTCCGGGGCGGGGTCCGGGCTAACCCGAGAGTTGGCACGCCTGGGCTGGTCGGAGTCGTCGAAGGCCGGAAGCTCCGGGTCGACCGGAAGGTCCGGGGGGCGGAAGTTCCGGGCTCTGGCCGGAAGTTCTGGGCTGTCCAGAGAGTTGATGCCTGCCTCTTCTTCTTCTCCGTCTTCTCGTCCATCTTCCTCTTCTTCTTGCCCTTGCTCCTTAGCTTCTCCATTGTACCTGAGTATGCACAAAGTATCCATATGAGGTAGTAGCCATGCTTCATGCGCATCGAAGTGGAATTGTGAGAGGAGAGATGTCACCTCGGTTTCAAAGGCTCTTGCACGTGATCGAGTCATGGGTCCGGTAGGCTCTTGATGAGACGATGATAGGTCCATGGGGATGACCTTGGGATGCTCCGCATCAGAACACCGCATGTAGGCCATCCGGGCCAGGGACTTTTAGATCACCAATTGAGAATAGGGCCTTTCTCACTTCTTCTGCAGTGTACGGTGCCATAAGGGAATTGTTCATCACCTCAGTTACTCGATTGTGTACCTTACTCAGAACATTAACGCCTGGGAGTTGAACTTGCGATGTGAACAAAATTTTAAAATAACCAGATATGATAGTATTTAGATCATCAATCTCTTCCTTCCAGGCTCCTGTATCATCCAGAAGCCGCTTAATACAATTTCTTTTTTTCCGAGCGGTCGCCGCCTTATGGAAGAACGACGTATTTCTGTCCCCATGGAGAAGCCAATTGGCCCGACCCCTTTGCAGCCAAATTAACTCCTCTTGATCAAGAAAGTTTTCGACAAGGATCTGGGTCTCCGTTAGTTTCTGCCGCACCTCGGTTGTTAACGCACCTCTTCTCAACTTCTCCATGTATTTGTGCTATTTATTTATTCTTTTCTTTGGCCCCTTAAGTGTGTCTCTATCCCACTTGTGTAAATCATCCTTGACTGATTTTGTTCTATCTGCTAATGATGGCCCGGCACCAGCTAACTTAGCTCTTTCCCAAGCAGTATGAACAATCTCATCCACCGTAGATTGACTTAACCATCTTGCTTCAAACCTCCTTTCTCATGTTGGCTTGCGCCCCATAGCGGCTGCAAAATAATTTGTATCCAAAAGGAGCGGTCTATGATCAGAATGTACATGATGTTCATGAACTACTGCTGCATATGGAAATTTCTCGGCCCACTTCTCATTACAGAGCGCTCGATCCAGCCGCTCTCGGATGACTCCTCGGCTCCACGTGAAGGGATCACCGATTGCCATGACCTCTTGCAGCCCACAGTCATCTACACAGTCCCTAAAATTTTGCATGTACTATTGGGGTCTAATATTTCCGCCTTCCTTTTCACTTGCCACCAAAATTTCATTAAAATCTCCTATAATCAACCAAGGGCCTGTGCATTGTTATGAAGATTTCTCAGGTGTGTCCAGGACAAATGTTTCAAATCCCAATTAGGCTCTCCATAAAAGCACGTAAGTCTCCAAGCCACATTGTCTCCCTCCATGACAAAACCATCAATAAAATTAGGCGCTGAGTAGTTTAACACCACTTCATTAGAAGGATTGTAAAAGAGTAGAAGCCCTCCCGAACGACCATCACTTTCAATAATATGAATAAAATCAAAACCTAGTTTCATCCTCAATTCATTTGCCTTATCTTTGTCCAGATGATATTCAGACAAAAAAAACCACATCTACTTTCAAACGCCCTTGAAGGTCCAAGAGCTCTCGAACTGTCGTGGATGAAAGCATAGCATGGCAATTCCATGCCAGAGTTTTCATAGTTTCTGATTGTCCTCCTTCTAACTTCACGCAGCAAAGACAAAATCATGAGAAAGCAAGAGACAAAGAAACCGATCACGAAGCCTTGCACAGCATAGATCCGCGCCGGGACAAAAACCAGCACTACACCGTCACGTGCTGGGACGTATCCAAGAACACCTCCCAATCTAGTCAGCACACATGTCTGTTAATCTTCAAGCACTCAGCAAAGGAGCAGGAGAAGAACCATAGACAGCGCCTACATAGGCGTCAGAGTTACTTTAAATTAGGAGGATTTTGTGTAAGGAAGAGAGGTGGGACTATTTTAAAGGCTGGTTGCTATCACCATTGCATAACAGAGCGCTAGCTAGATCAGTTGGTCCCAGCGTTGGTTATTGTACAAGAAGTTGCGAGTTCGAATTGGTGTGCCATCCATTTTATATTTGCATCGGGCCGTGAAACACTTTTTTTGGGCCGTGGCATGTTCGCTAGTATGGCTTCGTTTTGGCTACGTGGGCCGTTTGCCTCCCAACGGGCTTAAAACTTTTTTTCATTTATTTGGACCGCGAATTGATTAACAATTAGTACCACCTCATGTATCTTTAATATGAGATGGATGAAAAAAATCAGAGAAACGCACCTCACTTTATTAGTATGTGTATATATACGGTGCATTGATGTCAAAATAGAGAGGGGTGAGGAATAACTATTCCTCATCGAGGGTGACGAATAGCGCATAATACTATTCATCACCCAGGTTGCAGAATAAGTTATTCTTCATCTGAATTAATCTTACGATCACTTAATAAATAAATTACATTTGGAATACAAATAGTTACATTCATATTGATTCACTACATAAAATTTGGTATGAGAAAACAAAAAAATAGTTATAAGACCAGAAATATCACATCTTATGTATGTTTTTACGTTGTAACTTTACGTAACATAAATATTTTTTACGACGAGTATATATTTTCTTATGTTCTCTCTTTTTACGTATGAAATAAGATAAAATTTACGAAACGTAAAAATACGGTGCATTGATGTCAAAATAGAGAGGGGTGAAGAATAACTATTCCTCACCCAGGATGACGAATAGCGCGACCCAGGTTGCAGAATAAGTTATTCTTCATCTAAGGTAATCTTACAATCACTCCATAAATAAATTACATTTAAAATACAATAGTTACATTCATATTGATTCACTACGTAAAATTTGATATGAGAAAACAAAAAAATAGTTATAAGACCAGAAATATCGCATTTTATGTATGTTTTTACGTTCGTAACTTTACGTAACATAAAATATTTTTTACGGCGAATATATATTTTCTTATGTTCTATTTTTACATATGAAATAAGACAAAATTTACCAAACGTAAAAATACGATGCATTGATGTCAAAATAGAGAGGGTGTTTAAAATAAACTGCAAATTTTCTTGTCTTATGACCTATATTTTTATTTTCTTATGTCAAATTTTACGTAGTGAATCAATAGGAATGTAACTATTTAAATTCCAAACATAATTTAATTATGAAATGATCGTCTTACCTCGGTGAAGAATAACTTATTCTGCACCCTGGGTGATGAATAATAACACTATATATATATATATACTTATGACAGTTTGGGACACCTAGGTGCCCAGGCTCCTCGCCTAGATACCGTTGGATCACACTAGTTTTTTGTTAATAAGATGTGTTTAAATTTTGCATGCATACCTACATTACTACTTTCCTATTTGTTTGCATGGCATTGAAGTAATAATGGTTTTCTAATTAATACGTGTCATTATTTATCCCTTCTTGATAGGAAATTGTAATTATTTATTTATCATAATTTTTGGCATGCATGATAGATGCAAGATAAATTAATTAGAAAAATACTACGCAACATTTTTACCACGTACACCAACACGTACACATTTTCATCGAGTATAACACCAACACATATATTTATTCTCGTTGGGTATAACACCAACACGTACATATTTTTATTGGGTATAACAGCAACATATGCATATTTTTATTAGGTATATACTCGTTAACTGGTATCGCGGTCTAATAAAATTCATATGTGGGTTTCTCGGGTACATTTACCACTTATTAAAAGGTGTGAAATTTATGGTTATATTCAAATAAAATTTACATCGAGTTATATATATTTATGTGAATATTTTCATTGGGTATAACACCAACGCGTACATATTCATGTGTATATTAACATCGAGGTATGTATATTCATGTGTATATTCACATTAAGGTATGTATATGTATGTGTATATTTCTATTGAATATAACACCAACACGTACTTATTAAAATCTATGACATTTATGTGTATATTTTTATTGAGTATAAAACTAAACGTACATATTTTCATTAGGTATAATACCCACTAACTGATATCATGGTCAAAAAACATGTACACATGGTTTTCTCTTTGTTACATGTGTGTATATACACATTCAAGTGTGAGTGTTCAGATTATTTTTGTTTTGGAAAGAAATCATTGACTATTTAGGTTACTAGTGCATGCAAACAAAATATGGAAAGCCATTAATTGTCAATTGTATGCCATGCACTATTGAATATGAGTTACCATAACAGGCCTAGGTGCCCAGGCACCTAGGTGTTCTAAACAATTTACCTATATATATAGGTGTGTGTGTATATATATACACATAAACACTATTCTGATCACGGAATCAGAATAATATTCTGATCACAACATGAACTTCCCGAGTAACGTGCCTGACCTTCCCTGTGTGCTACGTTGAACTTCAGCTAAAAGGTGTCCAAATGGGGCTTGCTATATACCGTTGGAAACTATGGACACCAGTATCATGACCCAAGTTAAATTTTTGACAAAATGTAAGCGGTTTTAGAGCAGTTTTGAAAACCGTTTTTTCTTCGAAACGTGAATCGTATTTTCGATCGCATTTTTAAACCGTTTATCGGAATGAGGAAAATAATATGGCATTGGAAAGCTGATGCAAATCCTCTCCTTCCACATGTTGAAAGTTTTCTCTAATTCCCTACGGTTAAAGAGTAATTCGGAAAATCGTAGAATTTCACAAACGGAACACCAGAGTTCGTATTTTCGATACCATTCCTAAACGGCTAATCCAATTGAGGCAAATAATATGGCGTTGGAAAGCTTATGAAAATGCGCTACTTTTTTATATTAAAAGTTTTTCTAATTTTGAAAGGTTTAAAAGTAATTTAGGAAACGGTATAAGTTCCACCGAGTTCGTATTTTTGAGCTAATTTTTTAACCGTTTGTCCAAATGCAGCAAATGATATGGCGTTGGAAAGCTTGAAGAAATGCGAAACTTTTTTGTATATATTGTTTCTCCTAATTCATTACGGTTTTATGTCAGTTTTGAAAATGGCTAAAAACGTATTTTTGCCGTAATTTCTACAAACTTTATCGGAATGAGGCAAATAATATACCGCTGAAAAGCTACGGAAAATGCAAAAAAAAAATTATGTTGATGGTTTTCTCTGATTCCTAGTCGCTTTTAAGTAATATCAAAAACAGAGAGATCATGTGTTCTGCCTTTATCGCGAAACAGATTCTTCGAAAATGCACCGCGTGAAGAACCTGAACTTCTCGGCGCGTGTACCTGAACGTCACTCTGTTTTTCACGTGATTTTTTTGCTCGTAGGTCTCCATCCATTTCTCGTAACTCTCCATCCACTCACCGGAATTGAGCAAGTGATATACCAGTGGAAAGCTGCTGTAAGCACATAACTTTCCCGTGTTGATCGTTTTATCATACTCGCGACGATTTTAAAAGTTTTTCATCTGAAATTCATTCAGTGTAGTATTCGAACTTCCTACCGTTTTCACGTTGAACTTCTGTGACGTATTTTCGTTTGTAATTTTCTAATCAATTCGTCCATGTTACACAAATGATATTCATTTTGTACAAACCTCTCTCACAATAATTTTTTAACTTTCTCCGACCAAGGACTTGAACTTACACAAATGATATTCCTGTCATTTTGAATTAAATTAGAAAATGACGAGATAATAATTTCTGCCTTCATCGCGAATGGAAATGCACTGTGTGAAGTAGTTGAACTTCTCGGGCATGTCTGTTTGAACTTCACTCTATTTTTGACGTGCTGCTTTTTTCCCGTAACTTCCAAACCACTTACCGAAATTGAGCAAATGATATATCGATGGAAAGCTGCTGAAAACATGCAACTTTTCCGTGTTGATCAGTTTTTCATACTCGTGACGGTTCAAAATATATTTTTTGAATGCATAAAAATGTGTTTTTAACTTTATACATAAAACTTTTAAACCATTCATCGGAATATAACATATAATATACCGTTGGAAAGCTTATGAATAGCATCAAGTTTTTCATGTAGATAGACGATACAATTTTTTGTCGTTTGAGAGCAGTTTTAAAAATGGCAAAAAAAACCGTCGTTTTTGCCTGTTTTTTACATATAATTGAAGGTCACACGTCTCACACTAGAGATCTTGAACTTCACCTGGAGGAGCACGTGAACTTCTTGCAACGAAACCTTTTAATCTTTTTATTTTCTACTCTTATATTATTATCTGAAACGCATGCCGTGTACTAGTTGAACTTCCCGTTGTTTTCACCTTAAACTTTTGTCACGTATTTTTTTCAACCTCTCTCACAAGAATTTTTGAACTTTTTGGACCGAGCACTTGAACTTCTAGCAAAAAAGACTTTTTAGCCTATGCTTTTTCATACTTTTTTCATACAAAATGCACATCGTGTAGTACGTGAACTTCTGGAAGTTATCAATCGGAAGTTCTCTCGGTTACGTGAAAATATCTGAGTTTTGAATAGACAATGAACCGCTCTACCCATTTTATTTGGACTTCATTGTGTATTTTTAGAAACGTGAAAAATGGAGGTTTTTTCGAAACATCAAACTTCATCGTTATTTAAAATTAAACTTATTGGCTTTATTCTTTAGTAACTAGAAAAATCCAATTTTTCAAATAAACATCAAACTGCTTGGATTTTTACAATTGAACTTCATGGTTTTATTCTCTAATAACGTGAAAACCTGAGTTTTTTTGTATACGTTAAAAAACTCTGTTTTTCGAAATTGAACTTCTTGGTTTTAATCTTTTAGCATTGGGGAAAATATGAGTTTTTATAAACTACTTCCTATTTTTTTTTTAATTTTGGACTTCTTGGTGTTATTCATTAGTAACGGGAAAAGTCCTAGTTATGTTTAGAAATAGTGGAAATCCTTTTTAATGAATTTTGAACTTCTGTATTTTTAAATTTTGAACTTCTTATTTTTTTATTCTTTAATATAAAGAAAAGTATGAATTTTATATAAACGTCGAACTACTCCTTTTTTTAATTTGGACTTCTTAGGTCTTTCTCAATTAGTTATTTTAACATAGAGCACCTCATATTTATTTTTTAGACATCACAACAAACAAAAAGTCGCAACTGCAAAAAACTTCAGTTTGGTTACATGTGATTTTTTTTGGATCACTATAGTTTCAAAAAACATAGGCACACACGGGAGAGATTATTATGTGTGCATAAGATAACAATACACAAACTCTCTAGGTAGTAATACAAGAACTCTCACGGAAGTGATACACGAACTTGTTTTTGTACATTTTTTCCTTGTATTATTCCATAGAGAGTATGACGCCCGTCCTTCGGTTAACATACCTGACCTTCCTGAACACAACATTTTGACCTTTGCATAAACAAAAAAAATTAAAAGTCAATTTTTTCACAGTAATACAATTTTTTATATATCTATTTTCGGGAGATGATATCTTCATTCACTTTTTGCTGTTGCCACTTAAGAACACAACAAACAGAGAGTAGGATGGGAGAGATGGAGCGCGGGACTTTGTGTTCTACCTGAACTTGTTTTTTGTCCTACCTGAACTTCTAAAGATTTTTTGAACTCGTTTGATGTTCCTGACAAATGTCGTTCTGTTTATGTTTTTTATGAGACCGGGCTGCAGAACATACGCCCATAACAAGCACAAAATGCGTTCAGTTTTTTTGTCCGGTTACACACACGAACACCTGAAGAGCAAGATTACAAAAAACAGAAAATAAAGTCCATGCATTTTTTCTTTTCTATCCAGGATTTACACACACGAACTTCTTGGTTTTTCATTAGTAACGAAAAAATTGAGTTTTTATTATAAATATTGAACTGCTCCGTTTTATGAAACTGAGCTTCCTCGTTTATTATTTAGTAGCGAGGAAAATCTGGGGTTTTCATATTAATTGAACTTTTTTATTTGTTAAAATTGAACTTCTTGGTTTTTTCAATTTGGACTTCTTGGTGTGTTATTCTTGTGTAGCGGAGAAAAATCCTAGTTTTGTAATAAGCATCGTACCACTCAATTTTAAATTCAGTTTTGTAGAAAACATCGCGCATAGTTGAATTGCAACTCAAATTTTTATTGTTGAACTTTTGCATTTTTTAGTAGTAGTTCATGGGTTTTATTTTATTTTGATAAGTAGATCTTTTTTTACTTTTTCTGCCTTGAATTTAATATTTGAACTTTGGGTGTCCCATATTTTTACGTAATGAACGAGCAAAAGATCTCTAGAGTTCACTTGTTTTGCAAACAAGCAGACTGCATAAATCACAAAAGTTGTCTACTTTTATAGTTGGAAATATATCGAGCAGAGATGAAAATTTATGTTCAGAGGGAAGCAAATGTCCCTTAGTATTTGTTCCAGAAAAAATAATTTTCCTTTTCTTTTGGAGCATAAACACAAGCAGCTTTAGAGAGCATACTTTTTTGTTCTTACTGGATAAGAATTTTGAACTTCTGCAATTGGCGTATTTTAAAACCCAAGGAGATTTTGCCCGTGCCCTGCATCCCACAACATAAATCCACCGCACGAGTTGCTCGTTGTCAGCCGGTGAAGGAAATGTGGCCGGTGCGGTGTTAGTTTCCTAAACTCTCTAGTTTTTTTGTTTCTGGATTTCCTAGGTAGTAATATATGAACTTCTCGACATGATTTTTTTTGTCAAATGTGTAAGGTGTAAAACATACACAAAAAGTGAAGAGGAGAATATGTAAAACGTGTCTTCAAAAACTATGGAAATTTGGGAATCGTCTGAGCATAACGATCAGTAGCGAAAACACGGTGCACACTTGACAACAAATATTCTGAAATGACCTATCCACACCGGGCCCTTTTCTATATAAGGAAAGGCACTAACTACGCACACATTTCTCCACCACACATTTCCTTGGTATCTTCTCTCACCTTCATCCATTCAGTGTTGCTATGCGTTATCCCCTCTCTCAAATACATAGCAGAAGATCTTTATTTTTGAGAAAACAACCGTAATGGACCACCTGACATTGGGCGCCCTCCGAAGCAACTTGCATGATCTCCGATGCTTGTTGTACCCTTTTTATTCAGATCAAGTTGAAATTTGTTCTTAGCTTCAGTGTGTTCTTCGTCATCTTTCTGCCTGCAAAAGGTAATCAGTTTTGTGCAACTTGCTGCTGTTAGTTGGTCTGCTTGGGGGAAGGCCACTGTCGCGGTTGTTGACAGGAAGGTTGGGACTTTTGGGAGCGCATGGTGCCTGCCCACTTGATTCCCGGCAAGAAACGCAAGACCACAGTGATGCGAGAGGCACTGCAGTTCAAGTGTGCCCCAGCGGACCTGCGCTCGGCGTGGCACGCGCAAGTTGGCGGAGTGTCAACGCGCTATGGACTGCGGCGAGGTACTATGTGAACGACAGCCAGCTGGTGTCGCGTGTGCGGCAACCGAGAGAGGAGCTGCGGAAGTTCGACTAGAGATGCAAGGGCAGGCCCACGCGATGGATGGGGAAAGCTACGCCATGGGCCAAAGGTGCTTGTGCAGACGGGGCACTGCAGGTGCAGATGGAGGCGGCACACTCGGACAGGCGGAGTCGCGTGCCTGAGGGTGCCGCACCTTCTGCCGGAGGTGGCTCGCCGGCTCCTTGACTGTGGAGACGCGTCGGCGGGTTGGGGGCGGAGCCACGCCGGGGCGGCGAGATGCAGGGCGGTGGCGCGTTGAAGAGTAGAGGCACGGGGGCTGCGAGATGCAGGAGGCGGTGGGAGGCGATCTGGGATGGAGAGAGGCGCGCCTGGGCGACGGCTGTGAGACGCGCGTCGGGGGATTGGGGCCGGCGGTGGAAGGCGCGTTGGGGCCGGGGCCGGGGCGACGACGGCGAGAGGCGCCAGATCAAGGGAGAGGGAGGCACCGTCGCGGTGGATCCAGGGGCAGGATGGGATTTTTTTCAGCTCGGGGAGTTTGGAATAATCCTGTGATTAGAATAGTGTTGTCCTCTATATATATATATATATATATAAAATCTTACGATCATTTCATAATTAAATTACATTTGGAATTCAAATAGTTACATTCTTATTGATTCACTAGATAAAATTTGACACAAGAAAATAAAAATATAAGTCATAAGACAAAAAAAATTACAGTTTATGTGTATTTTAGACTATATTTTTACGTTTGTAATTTTATATAACATAAAATATTTTTACGGCGATTATATATTTTCTCACGGTCCCTTTTTGCGCCGGAAATAAGATAAAACTTACGAAACGTAAAATTACGGTGCATTGATGGTAAAATAGAGGGGGGGTGAAGAATAACTATTCCTCATCCAGGGTGACGAATAGCGCGACCCTATATATATTTGCTATCCACACTAGCTAGGGTGTGTGCTATCGGAACCGTTGATGCTCTTTGAAATCCACACCTTTGCGTGGATAAGGTTCTAATTTTATGATTTGTTGAATTTCGTCATCATGGAAGAGGGAAGTTCAGCATGTCCCTTTCCATGAGAGTACACCCGGAATGGCAAGCTAGTGTCTGACTTCTCAGACTTTTTCAGGGCAAAGACTGTTGCTCCTTTCTACTACGGCAGTGGGCAATAGGAACTAATTTTGAAAATCATCTACAGTGTCTCGTTTAGGCCATTTGCAAAAATTTCTTAGCTGCGCTGTGTAACACCCCGGATATGATTTTTCCCAATATGTAATCTAACTCTTGCCGTTTCCGGCGTTAAATTATTTTATTTTCCCGGGTTCGGGTTTTTGTCTCCGTGTGTTGTTATCGTTGTCATGCATCTCATATCATGTCATCATATGCATTGCATTTGCATACGTGTTCGTCTCATGCATTCGAGCATTTTCCCCGTTGTCCTTTTTGCATTCCGGCGCTTCGTTCTCCTCCGGTGGTCAATTCTACCTTTCTTTCGTGTGTGGGGATTAAACATTTCCGGATTGGACCGAGACTTGCCAAGCGACCTTGGTTTACTACCGGTAGACCGCCTGTCAAGTTTCGTACCATTTGGACTTCGTTTGATACTCCAACGGTTAACCGAGGGACCGAAAAGGCCCCGTGTGTGTTGCAGCCCAACACCCCTCCAAGTTGGCCCAAAACCTACCAAAACCCTCTCCATCATCTAGAGCGTTCGATCACGATCGCGTGGCCGAAAACCGCACCTCATTTGGACTCTCCTAGCTCCCTCTATGCCAATATAAAGACACCCCCGAAAATCTCCTTCTCCTCCCCCCCCCCCCCCCCCGAGATCCCTAGATCCACCACCTCAGCCGCGCCGGACACGTCCGGTCCGTCCGGACGAAGTCCGCCCGCCGCCACCGACCAACGGGGCGCCGCCACGTGTCCCGCGGAGACCACATCGCCGCCGACTCCGCGTGGGCCCGCTCGGCCCATCGCCGGCCCCCGCGGCCCGGGCCTCCCCGCGTCACCCCTCGCTGCATCTCCCCCGCGCCCGGCGCCGTACGCCGTGCCCGGCCGCCGCGGCGCCATTGCCGGCCGCCGCCCGGACCTCGTCAGCCGCGCCGCGCCCCGCCGCCCGGAGCCCCATCGCCGACGCCCATCTCC
The DNA here is from genome assembly GCF_056163025.1 of Triticum urartu. NCBI lineage: Eukaryota > Viridiplantae > Streptophyta > Magnoliopsida > Poales > Poaceae > Triticum > Triticum urartu. The sequence continues at coordinate 255,536,054 of NC_141877.1, forward strand.
GCCGCCTTGCCCTAGTGCCGTCCGGCCCTGGATCCGGCGAGATCCGGCCCGGCCCCCGCCTCCCGAGTCTCCGGCGAGCTTTCTCCGGTGGCCGACTCCGTTTTCCGGCAAGTCCGACGACGATCCTCGGGAGGCATGCAAATCTCGGATCTAGACGTCTCGGTTGACTTTTTGCCTCAAACCCTAGATATTATGCCTATGTTCATCGCATCGTAACTTTGCATTCGTAGCTCCGTTTTGGACACATAACATATCAAAATGTTCGTCTCAGAGAGCACATCATTTCATCTCATTGCATCATTTTCATTTGAGTTCATCTTGATGCCCGAAATGCTGTTAGAAGAATGCTATTTGAGATAATTGTCAGATCTGCTGCTCCAATTAGATATTTGTCATTTTTGCCATGATTATTGTGTGCATAATATGCCCCTGAGCTCTTCATGAGTTTTGTTATATGTTTTGCCATCTATCTAGAAGTGCAACTCATGTATTTTTGTGATGTGTATGGTGACTAGCACAAGCTTGCAAAGTGGAGCATTTGTTAATGCTGATTTCAGGGACTTAGCTTTCCACTAAGTCCTTGACCTGTTTATTTCAATATGCCATATGTTCATGTTGTTTCCTAATGATCCGTGCCTCTTTTGAGGATGATCAGTAAGGATGTTTTGTTAATCTTGTGGTGCTCTATCCATCCATGTCTTTGTCTGCAGTTATGGAGCACCCTAGCTTGAGTCAATCGAGCTCTACTTTTGTCATTTCGTGAATCTGGGCAGATTGTCTACTTGTTAGTGATTTTGCCGAGGATGTTGTAGTTGATCCGTGCGTGCTATGTTATTGTTCTTTCCATGTCTAGCTTGTATAATGTGTATTCTTGATGGGTGTATGCTTAGATTGTCATGACTTGCTCTGTAGTGAGTGCATCGAGCTCGTAAACATGCATACTTGATATCTGTTTCAGCATGCTCCAGTTTTCACTAAGTCTGAGAACTGATTATGTTTTTGCCATGTTCACATGCTCGCAAATGTATTTTCTGATCCCTTTTGGCTCAAGGTCACTAAGGGACTTTTGTTACGCTCTTTGAGTAGCTCCATGCCATGCTTTAGTTTGCCATGTTCAGGTACTGTAGCATATAGTTTTCATGCTCCAAAGAGTGCTATCTGATCTGAAATTCCAGATAAGTGTTAATTTCACTAAGTCTGCAATCTGTTTGCCAAATGCATTTTTGCCATGCTTGTTTGAACCTGTTAATGGATGAATTGGCCGTAGCTCAGTGCTAGTATTTTGTTAAGCATCATGAATGGATCCCTGCCATGTATTTTGTTGTCATGTTTGAGTGTTGTAGCATGTTCATCTTGTTGCATTTAGATGGCTACTTGCTGTAAATCGCAGAACGTGGTCATATTTGAATTGCTTGCCATTTCCAAACCGTAACTCTGATTCCGGTGATCTTTATATCGTTTTCAAGCGATTTCATCTCACCTTTCCAGTGGCACACTTGGATTTCACAAGTTGAGGCCAGGTTCATCCTTTCCTTGTCAAATCTCGCATATGCATCCCATATCGCATCCCGCATAGCATACCATGTTTGCATCATATTGTTTGAGCTTGCACGTGGTTGATTGTGTCCTTGTTGCTTGTTTGTCTTGTTTGGGTAGAGCCGGGAGACGAGTTCGCTAACGAGGAGCCCGTTGAGTTTGCTTTCGAGGATCCAGTCAACTCTGACAACTTTGCAGGCAACATGATCATATCCTCGAAATCACTACTATATTTGCTTTGCTAGATGCTCGCTCTTTTACTATGCCTATGCTACGATGTCTACCACTTGCTTATCATGCCTCCCAAATTGCCATGTCAAACCTCTAACCCACCATGTCCTAGCAAACCGTTGATTGGCTATGTTACCGCTTTGCTCAGCCCCTCTTACAGCGTTGCTAGTTGCAGGTGAAGATTGGAGACCGTTCCTTGTCGGAACATTATTACTGTTGGGATATCATTATATTGCCTTGTTATCTTAATGCATCTATATACTTGGTAAAGGGTGGAAGGCTCGGCCTCTCCCTCGTGTTTTGTTCCACTCTTGTCGCCCTAGTTTCCGTCATATCGGTGTTATGTTCCCGGAATTTGCGTCCTTACACGGTTGGGTTATAATGGGAACCCCTTGACAGTCCGCCTTGAATAAAACTCCTCCAGCAATGCCCAACCTTGCTTTTACCATTTGCCACCTAGCCTTTTCCCTTGGGTTTCGCGGACTCAAGGGTCATCTTATTTTAAACCCCCGGGCCAGTGCTCCTCTGAGCGTTGGTCCAACCTAGAGCACCGTGCGGGGCCGTCCCTTGGCAACTTGGGTTACGTTGGCTCCCGTACGCTTAGCTTATCCGGTGTGCCCTGAGAACGAGATATGTGCAGCTCCTATCGGGATTTGTCGGCACAGCGGGTGATGTTGCTGGACTTGTTTTACCATCGTCGGAGTTGTCTTGTAGAACCGAGATACCGAGTCTGATCGGAATGTCTCGGGAGGAGGTCTATTCCTTCGTTGACCGTGAGAGCTTGTCATGGGCTAAGTTGGGACTCCCCTGCAGGGATTTGAATTTTCGAAAGTCGTGCCCGCGGTTATAGGCAGATGGAAATTTGTTAATGTCCGGTTGTAGATAACTTGAACCTTAACTTAATTAAAATGAATCAACTATGTGAGTTACCGTGATGGTCTCTTCTCGGCGGAGTCCGGGAAGTGAACACGGTGTTGGAGTAATGCTTGCCGCAGGATGCCCTCTAGTTACTCGCTCGCGCTTTGCCTCCTCTTCTCGCTCTCTTTTGCGAACAGGATAGCCACCATATATGCTAGTTGCTTGCTGCAGCTCCACATATTTTCCTGCCTTACCTATGAGCTTAAATAGTCTTGATCGCGAGGGTGCGAGATTGCTGAGTCCCTATGGCTCACAGATTACTATTAAACCAGATGCAGGGCCCGATGATTCCGTTCCAGATGACGCGCTTGAGCTCAAGTGGGAGTTCGACGAGGACTCACGCCGATACTACGTGTCTTTCCCTGATGATCAGTAGTGGTGCCCAGTTGGGGTGATCGGGACCGTGTCGCATGTTGGGTTTATCTTTTATTTTGGCGCCGTAGTCGGGCCATAAGTGTTTGAATGTTGTAATGCTATTTATGTACTTGATTGACGTGGCGAGTGTAAGCCAACTATTGTATCTCCTCTTTTGTTATCTATATTACATGGGATGTTGTGAAGATTGCCTAACTTGCGACATTGCTTTCAATGCGGTTATGCCTCTAAGTCATGCCTCGACACGTGGGAGCTATAGCCGCATCGAGGGCGTTACACGCTGCCCTCCTGCTAACGTTGAAATTTGCCATTTTGGTTTTGGTGTAGCTCTGTATGTAAGTTTCGGCACCGTTTGCTGCATGGGATGAATGCGTTTGAGCTGCTCTTTTATGTTGCAGCAGAAAAAGCCCCGTTACATGCAGCCGGAAATAAGTGTACGCGATTAATTGTGCAGCACTGGCTACGGCGTCGTCCATTTACATGTAACCTCTGACGCCACCGTCCATCTGCATGCAATAAATTACACCACGGTTCAGCTATTTGTTTTTGTGTTTAACAAGTTCATTCCTCACCTTTGCCCCCCTCGCTCGAACAAACACCGTGGTTCGCAAGAAAATCAAGCCCTCCCGTCAGCGCTGCTCCAATGGAAGGTGTGTTTGTAGGAGCCATCGTCCTGCTGCCGTCAACCTCGCTGGTGTTCATGGCATTCAGAACAGTGGGCAGCAGGTAATTACATTTTGCTGTCAGACATTTTCGGTTTTGCATGTAGACTATTTTGCTGAGTATTAGATTTTCGTTTTCCAGCACATTGATCATTCAAAGAACTTAGTCCCTCTAGCCGTGAAGCAAGTCTCCAAGCTTGTTCCTTCTATGGAGCATGGGGGGTATTGTCAATTCATGGAATGCCTGTCAGCACTGTATACATAAACGCCTATGCGGTCTTTTTGGTTTCTTTGCTTTCATGGACAGCCATTCACACCTTGTGGTACTAGGCCCGGCTTCTTGGGAGGATGTTGAACCGTAGGGATATGACGGAAGAGATAAACTTCATCCTCACCGACGGCACTGGAGCTATTGAGGCCAGGATATGGTATTGTTTCAGACCCGCAAAACACTGCAATCTGTAGAGAGCAACTGTCAATTTATCAGTAAGCGTTCGGGTGTACTCCTTAAGGTTTGCGCCTGACAAACTAGCTACATAGTTTTTTCGTCAGGGATTTAAGCGCCTTGCTGAATGTTTTGTGTCTGAAATAACAAAAACGCATGGCTGTACTTTGTTTTTTCAGTGTTGTGACAAACTACAATGCAATCACTCATCACTTTCCTCCAGTGCATATATGTTCACTTGGATCTTCAGAGAAAGGCACGATTCACCCCTTTTGGTTGATCTTCTAAGTATTATGCATGTGACGAATGTTTTTGGTTGACCAAGTTATTCATGTTTTACATAGTACAATGATAGGCAAAATTATATTAGGCGAAGAGACCTGGCTGTAGCCGCCCATGAGCAATCATCTTCTGTTCGGAACGGCACAAATAGGCTGTTCAATGACGTGCTGCGAGTATTTTACCACCCAGGAATTCTGTAAGTGTATGTGTTTCTATCTTCGCAAAAAATAGATTGTTTTAGTACTTATTTTCTGTACCTAAATCGACCACCGTCCCAAAGATATGAAAAGTGAGTTGGAGAATGGCGCTTAATTCTCTCTTATCCAATCTCAAACCGGTGCGGATGCAGAGCAACTCAGGTAAGAAAGGACACCTCTGTTTTTTCATAGCTGCATAAATCACTGTGGTAGTGTGCTTGACAGCATGTTTTGTTTCAGGTCTCTTATTGGAGATCATGTTGCTACGGGCAACCTATTCACAACCGTTGATGATGATCATTTCAAGTGCTCATTCAATGGATAGGAAAATGTCGATCGCGATGAGCATCACCCTATGTTTGCACCTCAAAAACAGACTGACGGTCTAAGGCGTGCAAGAAAAATAACCTGTTCTTATGCCCCCCATTAGTTCTTATTTCTGAACTTCACAAAAATCATTTCGTAGTTGCGAAACTTTATCGTAACAACAGACCTGCCAGCAAGTTATAAACTTTCTGCATTGTTGTACTCTACTTCTCACGTCCCGGCATGCAATCTCTAACTTTTAAACCTTACTAGGGCAGTTTAAAAAAATATTACAAGTCTAGATCCTTGCTAAGTTGGAATGTTCCCAACTAAATTAATTCCTGACAGCCTTAGAAAAACACTCTGTAAAGCAGAGTCAAATTAAACAATGCATAGCAATGCATAAAAAAGGTCTCTTGGGCAAATTATAAGTCTGTAGAAACTCATTTCGATCATGTCGATTGCCGCACTTCGCTCTCAGAGGCATTGCACTGAAGACCACTATTAGAGTAGTGTAGTCTGGTGGTTGATAAGAGTGACATTACTACCAGAATATCACTTTGCTCACTTCCTCAGCAACCAGTCTGGCAAAATTGAATTTTGCTGGAAGTTGCCCAATGTTGCAAGTTAGCCCCGAAACCTCATAAAGCAGAATCATCCTAGATTGGTCGATTTCATCTCATATCTGTTGTGAAAATTCAAATCATATAGGGAATTAGGACGTTTCTCGTCCCATCTATCAGTCATTTTGATAGCGACTTATAGGCATACATACCGGAGAAAGAGTCCGATGTAGCTTTGTCCCCAGCCACTGCCTTGCGTAATGTAGCGTGATGATCCCGCTGGATGTCCTTAAAAATAAAGTTGTGACATTATTTTTTTTCAGTATGCCCACTGATTTTGAAAGTGATGAAGATTGAGGGAGTCCTAGATTAGGGGGTCTCCGGACAGCCGGACTATATCCTTTGGCCGGACTGTTGGACTATGAAGATACAAGATTGAAGGCTTCGTCTCGTGTCCGGATGGGACTCTACTTGGCGTGGAAGGCAAGCTAGTCAATACGTATATGGATATCCCCTCCTTTGTAACCGACCTTGTGTAACCCTAACCCTCTCCGGTTTCTATATAAATCGAATAGTTTTAGTCTGTAGAACAACCATAACATACAATCATATCATAGGCTAGCTTCTAGGGTTTAGCCTCTCTAATCTCGTGGTAGATCTACTCCTGTACTACCCCTATCATCAATATTAATCAAGCAAGACGTAGGGTTTTACCTCCATCAAGAGGGTTCAAACCTGGGTAAAACATCGTGTCTCCTGCCTCCTGTTACCATCCGGCCTAGATGCACAGTTCGGGACCCCCTACCCGACATCCGCCGGTTTTGACACCGACATTGGTGCTTTCATTGAGAGTTCCGTTGTGCCGTCGCCATCGGGAAGGATGTCTCATCCCGTCTTTAAAGATGGCACTATTGCTGAGGGAGCTTTAGCTATCGGCCAAACTCTCCGGCTAGGTGGTTTTCTTATGACCGCCTGTTCAGCCGCCGCGCCGACGATGACTTCTCGGGTCATCGAAAGTAATCTTCACGTCAACTCGAAACTCGCCGAGCAGTTAGATCCAATGGAGCTCTCTTCCCTGAACGAGCTCTTGGATCGCATCGCCGCCCTGGGAGTCGCTACAGGCTACGATCAGATTAGGCCTAAACCCGATCTGAGAGAGATCAATTCTCCCCAAGTCACCCATCACGTTGCAGTGGTGGAGGGACAATGCGGCAACCCTTCATCTATCTTAAGGACTAGCTATGTCCGGATTCCCGATCCCTCCAAGCCGGATACCCGCGGAGGGGAGGATGTCACTCAAGGCCTGAACCTAGAATCAGGCAGTGGGCTAGATTTATCGGAAAATATCCAAGAATCCAAACTTTCGAGTTCGGAAACTCCTTGCCCCTGAGTCTCAGATTGGGTAAGGATTCGGATTCAATTTCACCCACCCACCCAAACATACGCGATCTATCCCAAATTAGGCAAGAGCCCGAAGAAACAGTACACCATTACTGCGCGATTCCTCCTGGTCATGAATAGGATAAAGGACTGCCGTGAGGAAGACGCAATTTCATTCTTCTGCAATAATTGCACGGACAAGGGAATCCTCAACGCCATAAGTCGCCGCGAAATTACGCGCTTTGCTGACTTGGTGTCCATAGTACGAAAGTACTGTGCGATGGAAAGCGCCTGGAAAACCAAAATAAAATTTTGGGATAATCCGGCCCTGAATACAAACCCAGTCCGAAATAAAAGGGTGCATTATCACAATACACCTGGGTTAACTATCAAAACGCAAAAGCCCTCTACGGGGCAAGGAACCGTACTGGAGGGATGGCTCGACGGACCCTGCAAAATTCATAGTACAGCGGATGCAATACCAACGCACAGCCTCAGAGCATGTTGGATACTCCGGCAGGTGGCCAAAAGTGGTGAGGATCTACTCCTCCCAAAAACCACAGAGCACCATCCCGCGGACAACAATACGGTGTTAACGGTCTTTGAGACCTTCGCGTCAAATAATAGACGCAAGCGAACACTCCGCAGCATAGCCGAAATCTGCCACATAGCAGAAATAAATCCTTGGAGTGACATGGCTATTACCTTCAATGCCAGTGACAAACCCAAATTTCAAACAGCCCGAGCACCAGCCGCAGTGGTCCTCAGTCCAATCGTGGACGGCTTTCGACTCACCAAGGTATTCATGGACGGCGGCAGCGGATTAAACCTCATTTATGAGGAAACTCTTCAAAAGATGGAAATAGAATGGAGCCACATTAAGCAAAGTAGCACAACCTTTAGAGGAATCATCCCCAGTTGGGAAGCACGCTGTGCTGGGAAAATCACACTAGATGTGGTATTCGGCACGCTGGATAATTACAGGTCCGAAGAAATCACATTCCAAGTGGCCCTGTTCAGCAGCGGATACCACGCTCTACTAGGACGGGAAGTGTTTACAATTTTCCAAGCCATACCCCATTACGGGTACATGAAGCTCAAAATGCCCGGACCCAACGGAATCATCACTCTTGCTAGTGATCCGGACATAGCACTCCGCGCCGAAAATAAGACAGCCACACTGGCCCTCGAGGCACTATCCGAAGCCCTAGCGGCCGAGGAACTAACTGCGCTGCGCTCCACGGTGAACAGGGACAATGTGATACTCGATAAAAGATCCAAGTCCACCTCCTTTAAACCGGCGGACGAAATAGTCAAATTCCAAGTCCATCCAACGGACCCTGCAAAAACAGCTTCCATCGGGGCACAATTAAACCCTGATGTCGACGCCACATTGCAAGAGTTCCTACTCAAAAACTGGGACATTTTTGCCTGGCACCCTTCAGACATGCTAGGAATCCCACGCAGGCTGGCTGAACACAGCCTAAATATCCTAAAAGGATTCAAGCCTGTCAAGCAGGCTCTTCGGCGTTTCTCCGAGCCTAAGAGACAAGCCATGGGAGAGGAACTAGCCAAGCTATTGGAGGCCGGATTCATCAAAGACATAAAACATCCAGACTGGCTAGCAAACCTGGTGATGGTACCAAAGAAGGACAAATCCTGGCGCTTGTGCGTCGATTTTAAGGACCTTAACAAGGCCTGCCCAAAGGATCCCTTCCCCCATCCCCGCATCGATCAAATCATCAATGCTACCGCAGGACACGATTCATTGTGTTTCCTCGACGCATACTCCGGCTACCATAAAATTAAAATGGTGGAGCCAGACCAAGCCGCAACGGCATTCATCACACCATACGGCCCATTCTGCTTCAACACAATGCCCTTCGGGCTCAAAAACGCCGGCGCAACATATCAGCACATGATTCAGACATGTCTGGCAAACCAGAGCGGCAAAATAGTGGAGGCATACGTAGATGACGTGGTCGTTAAAACCAAGCATGTCGAAACTCTAGTAGACGACTTGAGGCTCACATTCGACAACCTCCGAACATATGACATTAAGCTCAATCCGGAAAAATGTGTTTTCGGCGTACCAGCCGGAAAGCCCCTGGGATTCATTGTCTCCAGTAGAGGTATTGAAGCTAATCCGGCCAAAATACGAGTGTTGTCACAGTTGGCTACCTCAACAGACCTCAAACAAATACAAAAATTGACGGGATGCGTGGCGGCTCTAAGCCGCTTTATCTCCCGCTTGGGAGAAAAGGCATTACCCCTTTATCGCCTCCTCCAGTGCACCGAACACTTCGAGTGGACGGATGCCGCCTCGGCCGGACTCAACGAAATAAAAGCCATATTGGCAACAAACGCAGTCCTGGCCGCGCCAAACATTGGCGAACCAATGCTATTATACATTGCGGCAACTCATCAAGTAGTAAGCGCAGTGCTCGTCGTCGAGCGAGAAGTGGACGAACACAAATTCCCCCTTCAAAAGCCGGTTTACTATGTGTCCACTGTCCTTACTCCATGCAAATCACGGTACCCGCATTATCAAAAGATAGCGTACGCGGTATTTATGGCATCCCGGAAGCTGCGACACTACTTTCAAGAGTGTTCGATAACGGTAGCCTCGGAAGTATCACTTAACGTTATTATAAACAACCGCGACGCGACGGGCCGGATTGCCAAATGGGCCATTGAGCTCCTCCAGTTCGACATAACTTATAAGCCACAGAGAGCTATTAAGTCGCAACTTTTGGCTGACTTCGTCGCTGAGTGGACGGAAGCCGAACTCCCTAAAGAGTACGGCACATATTCAAACTAGATCATGCACTTCGACGGCTCCAAAATGTTGGCTGGTCTGGGGGCTGGCGTCGTTTTGACGTCCCCAACAGGAGATACCGTTCAATACATACTACAGATAATGTATACGGACTCCAACAACGCAGCCGAATATGAGGCCCTTCTATATGGTCTCCGGATGGCAGTATCCATGGGCATTCAACGCCTAGAGGTGCGCAGGAATTCAAACCTCGCGATATCCCAAATAAATGGAGACTTTGATGCCAAGGATCCGAAAATGGCAGCTTATCGCAATGTCGTCCTAAAAATGTCAGCTCGGTTCGAGGGGCTCAAATTTCACCATGTGGCTCGGGAAAACAATCAGGCGGCGGATATCCTCGCCCGCATCGGCGCAAAACGCGACGCGGTCCCTCCCAACATATTTCTGGAACGGCTCTTCAAGCCATCCGTAGTATGGGAAGGGGACACCGGTAACAACAGTTCGGACCCGGCCAAAATACCCGACACCGAACTCTCTGACACAATCGGAGGCTCCGCCACCGAAATAACACAATCGGCCCACGAAATAATGGTCATTATTGCCCCGTGGACAGAACCATTCCTGGCCTACCTAACTAGACAGGAACTTCCGGAGGACCAAAATGAGGCACGCTGCATAGTGCGGCGATCCAAGGCCTACAGGGTCCATGAGGGAGAATTGTACAAAAAAAGCACTACCGGAGTCCTTCAAAGGTGCATCTCCGAAGAGGAAGGGCGGAACCTTTTGGCAAAAATTCATGCCGGACTCGGCGGTCATCACGCCGCAGCCCGGGCTCTTGTAAGCAAGCCTTCCGTACAGGATTCTATTGGCCAATGGCCCGGGCAGATGCACAGGACTTGGTCCAACGTTGCGCCGGTTGCCAGCTCTTTGCAAATCAAAGCCACATGCCACCCACCGCCCTCCGAACAATCCCCATTACATGGCCCTTCGCGGTCTGGGGGCTTGACATGGTTGGACCCCTTAAAGGGGGAACCCATAAGAAAAAATACTTATTGGTCATGGTGGATAAATTCACCAAATGGATAGAGGCTAAACCGGTTAAACAGCCGAATCCGGACCAGTGATAGATTTCATATCCGGGGTTGTACACCGTTACGGCGTCCCCCACAACATCATCACTGATAACGGCACGAACTTCACGGCCGACGAGGTAAAACTCTGGTGCAGCAAAATGGGCATCAAGCTCGATTATGCTTCAGTCTATCACCCACAAACCAACGGTCAAGTCGAACGAGCAAATGGTCTTATAATGAGCGGCATTAAACCCAGATTAGTGCGCTCCTTAACGGAGTCTGACACGCACTGGGTAGAGGAGCTCGACTCCGTACTCTGGGGGCTGCGGACCACGTCGAATCGTAGTACCGGATATACACCGTTTTTTATGGTGTACGGCGCAGAGGCAGTCCTGCCCTGTGACATAATTCATGACTCACCTCGAGTGCGCATGTACGAAGAAAGAGAAGCCGAGCTCGATCGGCAGGACATTCTGGACACCCTGGAGGAAGAGCGCGATGTAGCCAAAGCCTGTTCCGCATTTTACCAGCAACAGGCTCGCAGATACCAAAGCAGAGAAGTACGGGCCAAAACTTATAACGTTGGCGAACAAGTTCTACGACTGCCGGATAAGAAAAAGAACAAACTCGAGCCCAAATGGGAAGGTCCCTTCATTATCGACCAAGTTCTGGTCGGTGGAGCGTACAGACTGCGGGATGCATCGACTAGTCGACTCGAGCCGAACCCATGGAACGCAGCCAGGCTTCGAAGATTCTACGCCTAGCACCGAACTCTATGTTAGTCCCCTCCCTTTGTCCATTCTCTGCATATGCATCATCTGTCCTGTTTCCCTTTCTTTCTTTTATTTCTTTAGGCCTTCAAGGGTCACCTTGTGCCTCACTCGTACATTACAGATGTGCTAGCCGCACTCTTCATACCTGGGGGCTTCTTTCACAGAAGCCTAAGTTATTTACATGGGCCTCACGCCCAACACATGTGTTATACTTCCGCATGTACCTTTTTTCACCATTATATGCATCGATATGACTTAAGTTTTGGCCAAGCTAGGTTGCCTGGCTCTTGTATTTATGCCCTACATTCCCGTTAATTCGGCTAGGGCGTAAGGGGAGCACCTCTGCGATTGTTACCGCCGGGTCAGCCGGACGTGTACCTCAGACTGGGTGAAGCCAAAAGCTAGCGTTCTTAAGGGAATATTCGGTCGGTGAACAAAAGATGACTTTTATTATCCATATCTGCCCCAGATGATTCTTCTGCGCTTCTTATCGTAGTTCGGACATGCACTTTAGGGCATGCTTACCCAGGGAAAGGAACCCTTAACAGAACTATTCTCTCTGAAAGATGTTTCTTACTACCCATGTAATATAACATAACTAGTTGGGCACTTGTCTGATAAAGCACTAATGACCCCTACGCCTGGTCTCCATGCCCCGGTTCTTACATAACCGAGAGGGTATTCGGATACACTCCGGACTGTCGGGTCCCGAGGTTGAAGCGAAAAGGTCCGCCACGACAAACGATCTACAATCCAGCTAGAAGGCATTATACATGTCACTTTAAAATTACATAGTCAATTTGACTGGTTGAATTCCTCTTCAATACCATCCAACATGTTGTCTAGTCTATAGTCCTGTTGGGAATACTTTGCGGCCAATTCTACTTGGCCGTACACTAAGCTCACGGAGATCTCCTTCCCATCGGGCCCCACAGGTCCGACTTCGGCCATGTGGTTCGGGTCAGCCTTCGTGTATTGTGTCTTCACCATCGCCCAGACTTCCCTGGCGCTCTGACGGCAGGCCGATATCTTCCATAATCGGAAGCGCCGCCGTGCTCCCTTCAGCTTTTCTGCAAGCTCTCCAAGGCCTTCGGGTATGGAGACGGATGGCCACAGGGCCTGGGCGATGCCTTGCATCACCTGCCGAACTCGTTCGTGCAGCTGCGAGAGCTCGGGAAGAAGGTCACCCGTTGAACCGGGCATTTCCTCGGCAAGACGACCTGTTAGAATACCTACAGGCATAACTCTGTCAGCCAGCTTCCTCGCCGAACTCTTTTTCAAAGTTCGTTCAAGCACTTACTAAATATGCCGCGTCGAAGCCGCCGATTTTCCTTAACAGAGTCCGACAGTTGGGCACGAACATCTTGTAGTTCCATTGGTGTTGGCATCTTGGAGGTCATTTTTCTCCTGCCTCACCCTCGTAAGCACGTTCTCACCGGCCTTTAGCTGGCGTTGGAGCTGCTGCTTATCTGGATTTACTCCAGTGTCATCTGCAATTTTATCGTCAGATCTGCATACACGCCGCATTCTATATGATACTTATCATTTGAAGGATATGTTACCAGAGGGGGTCTCTTTGGGCTCCCCTGCTGCAGCCAGTGTGGCCTGAAGTTGGGCTTTGCACCCTTCCGGCTCCTGGGACAGTTGAGTATTCTTTTCCGTAAGAAACTGCATAACAAATGATCCTTAAATCAGTTATCCTAACTGTTTCAAGTCTCAGGGGCTACTGATATATATAATCACCAAATTTTCTCACCCGTATGTCTTTTACATACTGCTCCGTGGCTCTGGCTAGACCATTTTGAGCGGCACGGAGGTGCGCGTCTCCCGAGTTGAAGGCATCCAATGCCTCTTGGGAGAAACAAGCGTCACGAAGAACAGTCCGGCGACGCCTGTGGTTTATGGAACTTTCCACCTCGAAATGGGTGGCGGACAGCTTATCTGCATCCTCTGTCGGAGGAGCACCCGACGCACGCCTTGTATTCGTTCCCGCCTCCGAATCCGGCCATGGAGCCTGGCTTGTGGAGGCGCGATAGGTAGCCTCTCCAGGTATAGTCCGGCAAGCGCTCTTTTTCCTGAAAAGAAGGCATGGGCGTTAATATGCCTCTGAGAATAATGTCTTGCAATAAGGACGACGCGCCATACCGCTGCGCCGGTGTCTCAATCCGGACTGCGGGTCTTTTCAGCCTGCCTGGCCTTGCGGCCCCTTGTTGGCCAGTCGCCGCAAGCTCGGCCTTCAGCCTTGAGGACCTCCCCTGCAGAACACGGCTGTTATACGACGATCAAAAATACGCAAGGACGGATCCCTTTTTGAACTGCTGGGACTTCGGTCTCAGTCACCTGTGAGGCTGGAACTAACCCGGGGTAATCGGCCGTAATGGCCACCAAGGCATTGTCATTACTCGATTGGTAAAAAAACCCATCGATCAGCTCCACAGATATGTCCGGATCCTCCTGGGAGGCCGGATCAAGGCACCGTCCAGGGTCCTCGGGTTGTGGAGGAGGGTTGTTTATCCCCTTTACAGCCTGGCGCAGCTCCTGCGATGAAATCGCTAGAATGAATACTTAACTATGGGAATACGAAATGGATGGGCGACAAAAAGTCTCCGCTTACCCAGCTCGGAGGATTGTACATAGAAAATCTACCATGCGGGTTGACACGAAGGAATTCCTCCTCTTCTCCCTTGTACAAAGTGGATAAGATCTTTATTAGATCAGTAGCCGATCCCGGCCCTTTGCGGCCGTGGCGGGTGGCGTCATCCTCCCCGTTGAACTCCCACATGGGGTGGCCTCTATACTGAAGCGGCTGCACCCCCCGCATAATGCATGTGGCCATGACCTCGATCATGATCAATCCGGATCAAGCTAAAAAACTTATTCGGCTCATCAGGTAAAGAATGTCCCTGTCATCTTCCTCCAGGGAGCTCCGTGGACACCAGCTCCGTCGCTTCTTCAAAGGGGCGTTATCGAACTCTGGAAGGCCGATCCGAATACGATCCGAGAGGGGGACATCTTCTATATAAAACCATTCTGAAGGCCAGTCTTCTTACGTCTTCTTTGGGGTCCCGGACAGGTATCCGGTCCCGGCAATACACCACACTTCGGCTCCGTCCACTTGATATATTGACCCCTTCTGAGAACGGGCACAAGGCAGAACACCTTCTTCCACAGAGCGAAATGGGCTTCACAGCCCAAAAACAACTCGCAAAGGGCTACGAATCCCGCGATATGCAGCAGGGAGGCAGGCGTAAGATTCTGCAACTGGAGGCCGTAGAACTCCTGGAGCCCCCGGAGAAACGGATGAATTGGAAATCCGAGCCCTCTTACCAAATAAGGGACAAGGCATACCCACTCTCCCTTGGAGGGATTGGGAAGGCTCTCCGCTTGCTCTCCGCCATTATAGGTGGCAAGCCCGGCCCGAACCGGGACCAGGTACGCTGGGGGAAGAAATCCCTTGGACTGAAGCATCACTAATTTGTTGTGCGGGACGGAACATCTCTCCCAATCTCCAGGTTTGGAGCTAGGGGTGCGAGAGGAGGAGCTGCGTCGACCGGCCATGATGGAATGGATCTCTGTCGGGTGCGCTCCGATGAAGGCTCGCCAAGGGAGGATGGTGTGATTTGGATCTGAATCCTCGTCTTTTTAAATAGGCGGCTCATTCACACAGCTAGGGGGGTAAATGTGAAAACACCCTGGCTCTTCACATTCGCTCGACACGTGGAAAGTGGCCATTATTGGGCATGGAAGCCAAGGAGTGCAATATTCACAAGAAGCCAGACATTATTTCGACGGGTACACAGAATTCGGAGAGGAACCCGCCTTGCAATGCCGAAGACAATACTGCGCGCCGGACTCGTTGTCATTGAAGCCTGGTTCGGGGGCTACTGAGGGAGTCCTGGATTAGGGGGTCTCCGGACAGTCAGACTATATCCTTTGGCCGGACTGTTGGACTATGAAGATACAAGATTGAAGACTTCGTCTTGTGTCCGGATGGGACTCTACTTGGCGTGGAAGGCAAGCTAGGCAATACATATATGGATATCCCCTCCTTTGTAACCGACCTTGTGTAACCCTAACCCTCTCCGGTGTCCATATAAACCGAAGAGTTTTAGTCCGTAGAACAACCATAACATACAATCATACCATAGGCTAGCTTCTAGGGTTTAGCCTCTCTGATCTCGTGGTAGATCTACTCTTGTACTATCCCTATCATCAATATTAATCAAGCAGGACGTAGGGTTTTACCTCCATCAAGAGGGCCCGAACCTAGGTAAAACATCGTGTCCCCTGCCTCCTGTTACCACCCGGCCTAGACGCACAGTTCGGGACCCCATACCCGAGATCCGCCGGTTTTGACACCGACAAAGATGGTTCTATCGGGCATGTGCTCGTACCTGCTGCAGACCCAAGGGCTAGTGGTGAGCTTTGGGAACCAATTATGCCACCCTTTCATCTTCGGCATGCAACCATCAAGGTATTCAGCTCCAGCAGGCCCCCAAAATCCATCTCGACGACATACTGTATGTTTTCCCTGTCAAGTGAGGTGATCAAATTGTGAAGCTTCTCAACGCTGCACCTCGAGCTTATTGCAGGCGCCTTTCCATTGTGCTAGTTCTGATCTTCTTCGTCTGACTCTGACTCCGCAACGGTACGTCCAGCAGGGAAACCAATCCCCTCTTCTTTTGATTCTAAGGATGCATCGGCGATTCGTCGGGGTGTGCTCGGGCCCGAAGCGGGGATCCTGTACCCATCCATCCTACATCCAAACATGCCAGCGAAAAAAGAGTCATGTAATCAGAAAAAGAACTTTCGCCATTACAGATTCTGTAGTGCCTTTTTACACAGCTCGTTGTGTGGTGTAGTGAGTTGAGTTATGCTATTCTCACACACTGCTTGTATTCATTGCTTCAGGGCTACATATAGACAGATTACAATGAGAGAGAGAGAGCAGTGGAATGTGGATGCAACGGCAAGAGCCGATAGTGCCTAAACTCTAGGGATAACTACACACGTAATGCAAGTGGCCGTTGGACAGCCTGAGGAATCGGTCTTGCCAGTCAGCCACGCGAGACGTGAGGAGTGGGCGTATTCCAACACCCCCCCCCCCCCCCCCCGCAGTCACAACATGGGGCTCGCCAATGTTGAGACTGGACCAGAAGTCGAGGAAGACGCCCGTCGGCAGCCCCTTGGTGAAGATGTCGGCGAACTGCGAGCTCGTGGGCACGTGGAGCACACGTATCTCACCGAGGGCAACGCGCTCGCGCACGAAGTGGAGATTGATCTCAATGTGCTTTGTGCGTTGGTGCTGCACCGGGTTACTCGCCATGTAGGTGGCGCTGATGTTGTCGCAGTAGACCACCGTGGCACGTGAGGGAAGCTGATGGAGCTCACCGAGAAGCTGGCGGAGCCAAACTGACTCAGCGACGGTGTTGGCGACTGCCCGGTATTCCGCCTCGGCACTGGACCGGGAGATGGTGTTCTGGCGCTTCGACGACCAGCTGAGCAGGTTGGGGCCGAGGAAGACACAGTAGCCCGAGGTGGACTTGCGAGTGTCGGGGCAGCCAGCCCAGTCGGTGTCGGAGTAAGCCACAAGGTCGGTGTTGGTGTCGCGGTGGATCTGAAGCCCGAGATGCGTCGTGCCGCGCAGGTACCGTAGGATGCGCTTCACCAGCTAGAAGTGGCAGTCACGCGGCGCATGCATAAACATGCAGCACTACTGGACGGCGTAGGAGAGGTCCGGGCGCGTTAGTGTGATGTACTGTAGAGCGCCGGCCAAACTGCGGTAGAGAGACGGGTCGTGGAAGAGTGGCCCGGTGTCGGTGGAGAGTTTGGCCAACGTGTCGACCGGAGTGGAGATGGGCTTGCAGTTGAGCATGCCAGCTCGGTCGAGAATCTCCAAGGCGTACTGCTCCCGAGAGAGGAACAGCCCGTGCGCAGTAGTGGTGACGTTGACGCCGAGGAAGTGGTGCAGGGCGCCCAGATCGGTCATCGCAAACTCGCGATGAAGAGCCTCGATGACGGAGTGGAGCACGGCGGTGGAGCTGGTGGTGAGGATGATGTCGTCGACATACAAGAGCAGGTAGGCCAGCTGATCACCGCGCCGAAGCACGAAGAGCGACGAGTCGGACCGAGACGCGACGAAGCCCAGCGTCCGTAGGTAGGTGGTGAAGCATGTGAACCACGCGCGCGGCGCCTTCTTGAGACCGTACAGAGAACGGTTCAGCCGGCACACATGCGATGGCGAGGCAGCGTCGACTAAGCCAGACGGTTGATGACTATTGGGGAACGTAGCATAAATTCAAAATTTTCCTACGCATCACCAAGATCTATCTATGGTGTCATCTAGCAACGAGGGAGGAGTGGATCTACATACCCTTGTAGATCGCGCGCGGAAGCGTTCAAGAGAACGGGGTTGATGGAGTCGTACTCGTCGTGATTCAAATCACCGATGATCCTAGCGCCGAACGGACGGCACCCCCGCGTTCAACACACGTACGGAACGGAGATGTCTCCCACGCCTTGATCCAGCAAGGAGGAGGGAGAGGTTGATGGAGATCCAGCAGCACGACGGGGTGGTGGAAGTAGCGGGATTCCAACAGGGCTTCGCTAAGCGCTGCGGGAGGAGGGAGATGTGTCACGGGAGGGAGAGGGAGGCGCCAGGCCTTAGGTATGGTTGCTCCTCCTTTTCCCCACTATATATAGGGCCAAGGGAGAGGGGGGAGGCGCAGCCCTTGCCCCTTCCTCCAAGGAAGGGTGCGGCCAAGGGGGGGGGAGGAGTCCATCCTCCCCAAGGCACCTCGGAGGTGCCTTCCCCTTTTAGGACTCTCCCCTTTTTCTCTTCTCTTGGCGCATGGGCCTCTTGGGGCTGGTGCCCTTGGCCCATATAGGCCAAGGCGCACCCCCTACAGCCCATGTGGCCCCCGGGGCAGGTGGCCCCACCCGGTGGACCCCCGGAACCCTTCCGGTGGTCCCGGCACAATACCGATGACCCCGGAACTTGTCCCGATGGCCGAAATAGCACTTCCTATATATAATTCTTTACCTCCGGACCATTCCGGAACTCCTCGTGACGTCCGGGATCTCATCCGGGACTCCGAACAACTTTCGGGTTACCGCATACTAATATCTCTATAACCCTAGCGTCACCGAACCTTAAGTGTGTAGACCCTACGGGTTCGGGAGACATGCAGACATGACCGAGACGTTCTCCGGTCAATAACCAACAGCGGGATCTGGATACCCATGTTGGCTCCCACATGTTCCACGATGATCTCATCGGATGAACCACGATGTCAAGGACTTAATCAATCCCGTATGCAATTCCCTTTGTCTAGCGGTATTGTACTTGCCCGAGATTCGATCGTCGGTATACCGATACCTTGTTCAATCTCGTTACCGGCAAGTCTCTTTACTCGTTCCGTAACACATCATCCCGTGATCAACTCCTTGATCACATTGTGCACATTATGATGACGTCCTACCGAGTGGGCCCAGAGATACCTCTCCGCTTACACGGAGTGACAAATCCCAGTCTCGATTCGTGCCAACCCAAAAGACACTTTCAGAGATACCTGTAATGCACCTTTATAGTCACCCAGTTACGTTGTGACGTTTGATACACCCAAAGCATTCCTACGGTATCCGGGAGTTGCACAATCTCATGGTCTAAGGAAATGATACTTGACATTAGAAAAGCTTTAGCATACGAACTACACGATCTTTGTGCTAGGCTTAGGATTGGGTCTTGTCCATCACATCATTCTCCTAATGATGTGATCCCATTATCAATGACATCCAATGTCCATGGTCAGGAAACCGTAACCATCTATTGATCAACGAGCTAGTCAACTAGAGGCTTACTAGGGACATGGTGTTGTCTATGTATCCACACATGTATCTGAGTTTCCTATCAATACAATTATAGCATGGATAATAAACGATTATCATGAACAAGGAAATATAATAATAACTAATTTATTATTGCCTCTAGGGCATATTTCCAACAGTCTCCCACTTGCACTAGAGTCAATAATCTAGTTCACATCGCCATGTGATTAACACTCACAGGTCACATCGCCATGTAACCAACATCCAAAGAGTTTACTAGAGTCAATAATCTAGTTCACATCACTATGTTATTAACACTCAATGAGTTCTGGGTTTGATCATGTTGCTTGTGAGAGAGGTTTTAGTCAACGGGTCTGAACCTTTCAGATCCGTGTGTTCTTTACAAATCTCTATGTCATCTCCTAGATGTAGCTACCACGCTCTATTTGGAGCTATTCCAAATAACTGTTCTACTTGGAGCTATTCTAAATTGTTGCTCCATTATACGTATCCGGTATCTCTACTCAGAGCTATCCGGATAGGTGTTAAGCTTGCATCGACGTAACCCTTTACGACGAACTCTTTTACCACCTCCATAATCGAGAAAATTCCTTAGTCCACTAGTTACTAAGGATAACTTTGACCGCTGTCCTGTGATCCATTCTTGGATCACTCTTGTACCCCTTGACTGACTCATGGCAAGGCACACTTCAGGTGCGGTATACAACAAGCATACTGTAGAGAGCCTATGATAAAAGCATAGGGGACGACCTTCGTCCTTCCTCTTTCTTCTGCCGTGGTCGAGCTTTAAGTCTTAACTTCATACCTTACAACTCAGGCAAGAACTCCTTTGACTGATCCATCTTGAACACCTTCAAGATCATGTCAAGGTATGTGCTCATTTGAAAGTACTATTAAGCGTTTTGATCTATCCTTATAGATCTTGATGCTCAATGTTCAAGTAGCTTAATCCAGGCTTTCCATTGAAAAACACTTTCCAAATAACCCTATATGCTTTCCAGAAATTCTATGTCATTTCTGATCAACAATATGTCAACAACATATACTCATCAGAAATTCTATAGTGCTCCCACTCACTTCTTTGGAAATACAAGTTTCTCATAAACTTTGTATACACCAAAATCTTTGATCATCTCATCAAAGCATACATTCCAACTCCGAGATGCTTACTCCAGTCCTCAGAAGGATTGCTGGGGCTTTGCATACTTATTAGCATCTTTTAGGATTGACAAAACCATCCGGTTGTATCACATACAACCTTTCCTCAAGAAAAACGTCGAGGAAACAATGTTTTGACATCCTATCTGCAAGATTTCATAAATAATGCAGTGACTGCTAATATAATTCCAACAGACTCTTAGCATCGCTACGAGTGAGAAAGTCTCATCGTAGTCAACTCCTTGAACTTGTCGGAAAACATCTTAACGACAAGTCGAGCTTTCTTAATGGTGACATTTACCATCATTGTCCGTCTTCCTTTTAAAATGCATATGTACCTAACAGCCTTACGACCATCAAGTAGTTTCTCCAAAGTCTACACTTTGTTTTCATACATGGATCCTCTCTCGGATTATATGGCCTCGAGCCATTTATCGGAATCCGGGCCACCATCACTTCTCCATAGCTCGTAGGTTCATTGTTGTCTAGCAACATGACTTCCAAGACAGGACTACGTACCACTCTGAAGTAGTACGCATCCTTGTCATCCCACGAGGTTTGTTAGTGACTTGATCTGAAGTTTCATGATCACTATCATAAGCTTCCACTTCAATTGGTGTAGGTGCCACAGGAACAACTTCCTGTGCCCTGCCACACACTAGTTGAAGAGACGGTTCAATAACCTCATCAAGTCTCCACCATCCTTCCACTCAATTCTTTCAAGAGAAACTTTTCCTCGAGAAAGGACCCGATTCTAGAAACAATCCCTTATTGCTTTCGAATCTGAGACAGGAGGTATACCCAACTGTTTTGGGTGTCCTATGAAGATGCATTTATCCGCTCTGGGTTCGAGCTTATCAGCCTGAAACTTTTTCACATAAGCATCGCAGCCCCAAACTTTTAAGAAATGACAGCTTAGGTTTCTCTAAACCATAGTTCATTCGGTGTCGTCTCAACGGAACTACGTGGTGCCCCATTTAAAGTGAATGTGGTTGTCTCTAATGCCTAACCCATAAACTATCGTGGTAATTTGATAAGAGACATCATGGTATGCATCATATCTAATAGGGTGCTGTTATGATGTTCGGACACACCATCACACCATGGTGTTCCTGGCTGTATTAGTTGTGAAACAATTTCCGCAATGTCTTAATTCTGTGCCAAACTCGTAATTCAGATATTCATCTCTATGATCATATCATAGATCTTTTTATCCTCTTGTTACGACGATCTTTCAACTTCACCCTGAAATTACTTGAACCTTTCAATAATTCAGACTCGTGATTCATCAAGCAAATATACTCAACATCTACTTAAATCATCTGTGAAGTAAGAACATAACGATATCCACTACATGCCTCAGCACTCGTTGGACTGCACACATCAAAATGTATTACTTCCAACAAGTTGCTTTCTAGTTCCATTTTACTGAAACCGAGGCTTTCAGTCATCTTGCCCATGTGGTATGATTTGCATGTCTCAAGTGATTCAAAATCAAGTGAGTCCAAACAGTCCATTTGCATGGAGTTTCTTCATGCATATACACCAATAGACATGGTTCGCATGCCTCAAACTTTTCAAAACGAGTGAGCCCAAAGATCCATCAACATGGAGCTTCTTCATGCGTTTTATACCGATATGACTTACGTGGCAGTGCCACAAGTAGGTGGTACTATCATTACTATCTTATATCTTTTGGCATGAACATGTGTATTACTACGATCGAGATTCAATGAACCATTCATTTTAGGTGCAAGACCATTGAAGGTATTATTCAAATAAACAGAGTAACCGTTATTCTCCTTAAATGAATAACCGTATTGCGATAGACATAATCCAATCATGTCTATGCTCAACGCAAACACCAATCTCGATGGTAGAGGGAGCTTGCGATGCTTGATCATATCAACATTGGAAACACTTCCAACACATATCGTCAGCTCACCTTTAGCTAGTCTCCGTTTATTCCATAGCTTTTATTTCGAGTTACTAACACTTAGCAACCAAACCGGTATCTAATACCCTGGTGCTACTTGGAGTACTAGTAAAGTACACATCAACACAATGCATATCCAATATACTTCTATCGACCTTGCCAGCCTTCTCATCTACCAAGTATCTAGGGTAATTTTGCTCCAGTGGCTGTTCCCCTTATTACAGAAGCACTCAGTCTCGGGTTTGGGTTCAACCTTAGGTTTCTTCACTAGAGCAGCAGCTGAATTGCCGTTTCATGAAGTATCCCTTCTTGCCCTTGCCCTTCTTGAAACTAGTGGTTTCACCAACCATCAACAATTGATGCTCCTTCTTGATTTCTACTTTTGTGGTGTCAAACATCGCGAATATCTCAAGGATCATCATATATGTCCCTGATATATATTATAGTTCATCACGAAGCTCTAGCAGCTTGGTGGTAATGACTTCGGAGAACTATCACTATTTCATCTGGAAGAACAACTCCCACTCGATTCAAGCGATTGTTGTACTCATACAATCTGAGCACATGCTCAACGATTGAGCTTTTCTCCTTAGTTTGCAGGCTTAGGAAACTTGTCAGAGGTCTCATACCTCTTGACGTGGGCACTAATCTGAAATCCCAATTTCAGTCCTCGAAACATCTCATATGTTCCGCGACGTTTCAAAATCGTCTATGGTGCCTCAACTCTAAACCGTTTAACTGAACTATCATGTAGTTATCAAAACGTGTATGTCAGATGTTCGCAACATCCACAGACGACGTTCGAGGTTCAGCACACTGAGCGGTGCATAAAGGACATAAGCCTTCTATGAAGCAATGAGGACAATCCTCAGTTTACGGACCTAGTCCGCATAATTGCTACTATCAACTTTCAACTAAATTTTCTCTAGGAACATAATTAAACAGTAGAACTGAAGCACGAGCTACGACATAATTTGCAAAATCCTTTTGACTATGTTCAGGATAATTAAGTTCATCTTATGAACTCCCACTCAGATAGACATCCCTCTAGTCATCTAAGTGATTACATGATCCGAGTCAACTAGGCCGTGTCTGATCATCACGTGAGACGGACTAGCCAACGTCGGTGAACATCTTCATGTTGATTGTATCTTCTATACGACTCATGCTCGACCTTTCGGTCTTCTGTGTTCCGAGGCCATGTCTATGCACATGCTAGGCTCGTCAATTTAACCCTAAGTGTTGTTGCATGTGTAAAACTGTCTTACACCCGTTGTATGTGAATGTAAGGATCTATCACACCCGATCATCACGTGGTGCTTCGAAACGACGAACTGTAGCAACGGTGCACAGTTAGGGGAGAACACTTCTTGAAATTTTAATGAGGGATCATCTTATTTACTACCGTCGTTCTAAGCAAATAAGATGTATAAACATGATAAACATCATATGCAATCAAATAATAGTGACATGATATGGCCAATATCATATAGCTCCTTTGATCTCCATCTTGGGGCTCCATGATCATCTTGTCACCGGTATGACACCATGATCTCCATCATCGTGTCTTCTTGAAGTTGTCTCGTCATCGACATGCAAGTCGTGATTCCCTTGACAAGAACATGATCAATCTCATACATCACATATATCATTCATCACATCCTTTTGGCCATATCACATCACATAGCATACCCTGCAAAAACAAGTTAGACGTCCTCTAATTGTTGTTTGCATGTTTTACGTGGCTGCTATGGGTTTCTAGCAAGAACGTTTCTTACCTACGCAAAACCACAACGTGATATGCCAATTGCTATTTACCCTTCATAAGGACCCTTTTCATCGAATCCGATCCGACTAAAGTGGGAGAGACAGACACCCGCCAGCCACCTTATGCAACTAGTGCATGTTTGTCGGTGGAACCAGTCTCACGTAAGAGTACGTGTAAGGTCGGTCCGGGCCGCTTCATCCCACGATGCCGCCGAATCAAGATAAGACTAGTAACGGCAAGCATATTGAACAAAATCAACGCCCACAACTACTTTGTGTTCTACTCGTGCATAGAATCTACGCAATAGACCTAGCTCATGATGCCACTGTTGGGGAACGTAGCATAAATTCAAAATTTTCCTACGCATCACCAAGATCTATCTATGGTGTCATCTAGCAACGAGGGAGGAGTGGATATACATACCCTTGTAGATCGCGCGCGGAAGCGTTCAAGAGAACGGGGTTGATGGAGTCGTACTCGTCGTGATTCAAATCACCGATGATCCTAGCGCCGAACGGACGGCACCTCCGCGTTCAACACACGTACGGAACGGAGATGTCTCCCACGCCTTGATCCAGCAAGGAGGAGGGAGAGGTTGATGGAGATCCAACAGCACGACGGCGTGGTGGAAGTAGCGGGATTCCAACAGGGCTTCGCTAAGCGCTGCGGGAGGAGGGAGATGTGTCACGGGAGGGAGAGGGAGGCGCCAGGCCTTAGGTATGGTTGCTCCTCCTTTTCCCCACTATATATAGGGCCAAGGGAGAGGGGGGAGGCGCAGCCCTTGCCCCTTCCTCCAAGGAAGGGTGCGGCCAAGGGGGGGAGGAGTCCATCCTCCCCAAGGCACCTCGGAGGTGCCTTCCCCTTTTAGGACTCTCCCCTTTTTCTCTTCTCTTGGCGCATGGGCCTCTTGGGGCTGGTGCCCTTGGCCCATATAGGCCAAGGCGCACCCCCTACAGCCCATGTGGCCCCCGGGGCAGGTGGCCCCACCCGGTGGACCCCCGGGACCCTTCCGGTGGTCCCGGCACAATACCGATGACCCCGGAACTTGTCCCGATGGCCGAAATAGCACTTCCTATATATAATTCTTTACCTCCGGACCATTTCGGAACTCCTCGTGACGTCCGGGATCTCATCCGGGACTCCGAACAACTTTCGGGTTACCGCATACTAATATCTCTATAACCCTGGCGTCACCGAACCTTAAGTGTGTAGACCCTACGGGTTCGGGAGACATGCAGGCATGACCGAGATGTTTTCCGGTCAATAACCAACAGCGGGATCTGGATACCCATGTTGGCTCCCACATGTTCCACGATGATCTCATCGGATGAACCACGATGTCAAGGACTTAATCAATCCCGTATGCAATTCCCTTTGTCTAGCGGTATTGTACTTGCCCGAGATTCGATCGTCGGTATACCGATACCTTGTTCAATCTCGTTACCGGCAAGTCTCTTTACTCGTTCCGTAACACATCATCCCGTGATCAACTCCTTGATCACATTGTGCACATTATGATGATGTCCTACCGAGTGGGCCCAGAGATACCTCTCCGCTTACACGGAGTGACAAATCCCAGTCTCGATTCGTGCCAACCCAACAGACACTTTCAGAGATACCTGTAATGCACCTTTATAGTCACCCAGTTACGTTGTGACGTTTGATACACCCAAAGCATTCCTACAGTATCCGGGAGTTGCACAATCTCATGGTCTAAGGAAATGATACTTGACATTAGAAAAGCTTTAGCATACGAACTACACGATATTTGTGCTAGGCTTAGGATTGGGTCTTGTCCATCACATCATTCTCCTAATGATGTGATCCCGTTATCAATGACATCCAATGTCCATGGTCAGGAAACCGTAACCATCTATTGATCAACGAGCTAGTCAACTAGAGGCTTACTAGGGACATGGTGTTGTCTATGTATCCACACATGTATCTGAGTTTCCTATCAATACAATTATAGCATGGATAATAAACGATTATCATGAACAAGGAAATATAATAATAACTAATTTATTATTGCCTCTAGGGCATATTTCCAACAGTGACTGTACACCGTCTCGGAGAGGTGACCGTGGAGGAAGGCGTTCTTGACGTCCAACTGATGAATGGGCCACGACCTGCTGGCGGCGAGGCTCAGAACCGTCCGGATGGTGGCCGGCTTAACGACGGGGCTGAAGGTCTCAGCGTAGTCCACACCAGCCTGCTGAGTGAACCCCCGAAGCACCCAGCGCGCTTTGTACCGAGCGAGCGTGCCGTCTAGATGGAACTTGTGACGAAAGATCCACTTGCCCGTGACGACGTTCGCACCTGCAGGACGAGACACTAAACACCAAGTATCATTCCGAATCAGTGCGTTATATTCCTCTAGCATGGCGGCGTACCAGTTCGGATCCTGAAGTGCGACGCGGTAGGAGGAAGGAATCGGACTAATACTGGGAGCAGTGGCGTGTAGAACTTTGGGTTGAGCAAAACCCGATTTCCCTCGAGGCTGCATGCGGTGGGCGTTGGCTGGAGGCGCGATCGGTATGGCACGAGGTGGGAGCCGCGGGACAGGTGGCGCGGGTGGTATGGCTACATGGGAGCTGTCGGGGGAGACAGGCGTGGGGGATGGGGACGTGGGGGGTGAACCAGGGGCGGTGTCGTGGCGTGGGGCGTGGGGCGTGGTCCTGTGGTGGTGGCACGCAGGGAGTGGACGGGGGCGTGTGCTCCGCAGGTGGGGGCGACGCGCATCGCGAGCTGGCGGGAAGGGTTCGGGGCGGGCCAGCGGGAGGGGTTACGGGAGCCGAGGATGGCGCAGATCCCGGGGAGGATACCGGATATGACCGGTACGAGGTACGCGGCTCGGGGTGGATAGGGGCGCCGGGATTTTCTGTGGCAACAGAAAGGGGTGCAGATTGTGTGGAGGCGGCTGGATGGTAGGGAAAACAGGTCTCATCAAATGTAATGTGACGGCTAATGATGACTTTGCGGGTGTTTAAGTCTAGGCAGCGGTAGCCTTTGTGTTCCAACGGGTAGCCAAGGAAGACACACCGGGTAGAGCGAGGGGCGAGTTTATGTGGGCTGGTGGCGATGGTGTTGGGAAAACAGAGGCAGCCAAAGACACGCATGTGATCGTATGTTGGGTGGTGTCCAAGGAGGAGAAAGTGCGGTGTGGAGTAGTTGATGGCCGAAGATGGACGCCGGTTGAGGATGTAGGTAGCGGTGTGGAGAGCTTCGACCCAGAACGGAGGCGGGAGGTGCGCGTGAATGAGAAGCACACGGAGGATATCATTGGTGGTTCGGATGAGTCTCTCGGCTTTCCCGTTTTGTGGCGAGGTGTGAGGGCACGAGAGGCGGAAGGAGGAGCCGTGGCTTGAGAAGAGAGCGCGCAAGGAGGAGGTGAGAAATTCGCCGCCGTTGTCGCACTTCATGCATTGGATGACCACATGGAACTGCGTAAGAACATACGTGAAGAAGCGATGAACCGTGTCAGCAGAATCGGATTTGTTACGTAGAGGAAACGTCCAGGAGTAGTGAGAGTAGTCGTCAAGTATCACGAGGTAATATTGAAAACCAGAAAAACTAGGGACAGGGGAAGTCCACAAATCACAGTGTACTAACTGAAAGGGCGCACTGGTTTTTGATACAGAATGTGAAAATGGCAGCCGAGGCTGCTTGCCTAGTTTACATGATGCGCATACAACAGTAATAGGCAAGTCATTATGACAGTTGGGAAGGAAATCACTAGCTAAGGCAGACACGGTTTTATTGCTGGCGTGGCCTAAACGGAGATGCCAGAGGCCATTGCTGACGACGGAAAGAGCTGCTTGGACGCCCGAGTTGGAGAAGAAGGGATAAAGATCCCCGTGGCTATTGGACCTCATGATGATGCTCCCCGTTGCTAGGTCCTTCACGAAAAAACTTAAGGGATCAAATTCTATAGAACAGAAATTATCTTGAGTGAAACGACGAACGGAAATTAAATTGCGGGGAGATGAGCACGTCGTTAAGAGAGAAATTTGAGAGAGAGAGGTGGAGCCGATAGCATGAACAGGGAGGCTAGAACCATCGCCAACGAGAATGCCAGAGGAATGACGCATAGATGGGGAATGATACGAGGTGAGAGTGCTCGTCGTACCTGCGACGTGCGACGTGGCGCCCATGTCGAGGATCCAGTCCGTAGCGCCGCCGGCCCGCTGCTGGTGGACGGAGAGGTTCTGGAGCGCCGCGTAGAGCTGGTTGTACTGTTCCTAGGTCGGGCCACCAGATGGAGAGGCGGCGGCCATGGGGTAGGCCTGATGTGGTGGCGGAGGACGCGGTCCGAGGACCCCCGCAGCGTTTGGCGCAGCCTAGGGAGCCCGAGGCGGAGGCAGTCCGGGGATGAGTGCGTCGTATGGGGCGAAGTAGCCTGTCGGGGGCGGCGCGACGGAGCCTGGAGAGGGAGCGCCACGCCCGGACGAGGACCCACCAGCAGTAGGTGGGGCACCGCGGCCACGGCCACGCCCACGCCCACGGCCACGCGTGGGCCTGACCCGATCAGTGGAGCCGCGATCACCAGCGGGCGCGGCTACAGGGCCTTTGCCCCGGTCGACGGAGCCACGGTCGGAGGAGGAACCGCCCCCCTGGCCGATGGTGAGGGCGGTGGCGGTGACTTCTGGACGGCCGTCGAGGCGAGCGCGCTCGTTGGAGGAGATCTCCTCCATGAGTAGGCGAGAGCGCGCCTGCACAAAGGTGGGAAACGGCGACTGCATGGGAAGGAGAGTCGCCATGACCTGGAAGCGCCGGTTGAGGCCGCGGATGAGCTGCGGGGTGAGCGACTGGTCGGTGACGCGTTCGCCCACGTCCTCGAGCGCGTCTGCGAGGGATTTGAGACGCCGACTGTATTCGGCGATGGAGAGATCCCCCTGAACGAAGTTCCGAAACTCGGCGCCGAGGACGACGGCACGCCCCGGCTGGTTGTCCATGAAGAGCACGTGGAGCTGTGTCCAGATGTCGTGGGCGGTGCTGTCGGGGGATGCGACGACGTCCATGAGGTCCTCGGCGACGACGCCGTGCAGCCACAAGACCATGGACAGATCGTCGTGGCGCCACATGGCGCTCTAGCCGAGCGGCTCGGTGGCGATGTCGAGGTGGTGCTGAACCTCGTACTTGCATGCAATGATGTAGAAAAGTTGACGCCAGCGAGAGTAGTTACCAGACTCGAGTTGGAGCTTGGTGGTGAAGTAGTGCGCGATCGAGGGAGGAAGGCCGGTGGACAAGGAGGGGCCGGCGTCGGAGGTGCCAGGCCCTGGGTGGGGAACGAGGGCCCTGCCCTGGCCGCCCAGTGCGAGGCGCGGGATAGGGACGCTCCCGGTAGTATGGAGGATGCCCACGGGTGCCGAGGAGGACGGCGCCGCAGCGCCTTCAGGAACAGGCGCCTTGCCCAGATCACCAAGGTGGGCGCGGCGGGTCGGAGGCGGGGCCGTGGCGACCGCGGCGGCGGGCGCGGCCTGGGAGGAGGCGACCGCGACAGGCGCTGCGGCGGCGATGGGGACGGCGGCGATCGGAGCGGAGGCCGGCGCGTCGAAGTCCGCCGAGCGAGTGTGGCGGAGGAGGCAATGCATGGCGGAAGCTTGAAGGGATAGGAGGACCGGAGGTGCTCGCGTCTGATACCAAGTTGAGTTATGCTATTCTCATACACTGCTTGTATTCATTGCTTCAAGGCTACATATAGACGGATTACAATGAGAAAAAGAGAGCAGTGGAATGTGGATGCAACGGCAAGAGTCGATAGTGCCTAAACTCTAGGGATAACTACGCACGTAATGCAGGTGGCCGTTGGACAGCCTGAGGAATCGGTCTTGCCAGTCAGCCACGCGAGACGTGAGGAGTGGGCGTATTCCAACACAGTGGACAAAAAAAAATCTAGTAGGTATCAAGGTTATTTTTCTATAAGGCCATGCGCGAGTACAAGGTTAGAGATTATCGATGGATACGTAACGAACTTGCTAATCAACTAGTGAGATTAAGAAAGCGAATGCAAACATGATCCAGTTAGGAAATAGAACGGGGCACTGCGCGCCACTACATGGTAGCTCCTGCGGCTCGGAATGGAATCCTCCACTTGTTCTATCATACACTACAGGGGGGATGGCCATACCTTTAGATCTGCTGTGTGCCTCCGCCCTACGAACAAACAAAGTTCGTCGATCTTCAGCTGCTATCTGGGCTTTGTCAGAACAACAAATGCTCAACTCTCGTATCCAAAGGAGTGGCCCCGCTTATCTTTAAGCCGCCCCGTGAATGCGAGCATGGGCCGTCCTCCTCCTTCAGCTTGACAACGTACAAGGGAAAGCAGACAAAGAAAGCCCAGAAAACCTCTGACCGCCGGATTCCATCAGTCACGAGATACCTTTTTTTGGTCGGTGGGGGGAGCATTTGACTTTGCCCCAGTAGAAACCTTGTTTTTTCTGCCGACCCTGCTCCTTGGTTAGGCCAACTCCACTGCACGACCCTAAATTTATACCCATTTTGTTCGGATTTTGTCCGTATGGGGTAGAAATAAGGAGAACAAACGCCGGACAGAGGCCGCACAAACTTGCTGCACGCAGCGCTACTACCTCATTTTCACCCCATATGTCGTGGTCGTGGGTGCATGTGGTGGGCCAGGTACAGAAAAGGAGAGAGTGACATGTGAGGTCGAGGCGGACACAGACGGACGACGAGGACGCGAAGACGTCCGCTTTCTGTCCGCTTTAGCCCCAAACCGAGAGTAACTTTGGTCTGGAAATGGGGCAAAAGCGGACACGGGCCGGACAAAACGTCTGTATGCTCCCATGCGCTGGGTCGTTTGATTTGTCCATTTTACCCCAAATGGACACAAACAGACGATTTGGGGTAGAAATGGGTCACGCCGTGGAGTTGGCCTTATTGTCACGAGTCCCGTCCGATCGTGGTTGGGTCAACTTCTTGACCAGCGAAAAACACACACCGCCTACGTTTGTCTTGTTATGTTCGTCCTTTGCTGATCGGGCCACATCTGTGATGCCGTGTGTATTCGTGCCCATGCCATAGCCATTTTACAGCAACTCTGCGCCCTGCTAACCGGATCCTAGTCCAACCACATTTTCGCCTCTCCTAATAGCATCTACAACCAGCAACCTGCAAATCCGGATTCGTTCGCGGACACTAACCGGACACTCCTTAAATTCTGTTGTCCACATCCGTGTATCTCATATTCGGTCCTCGTATCCATACAAGCATGACACATAGATAAAAAGAACGTAGATCATCACACAAACATAGAATTGGACAGAGGAATGCACATTCCAATCACCAAAAAATCACCGACGAATGTCCAAAAGATCGCCACAGTTCACATAATTCACATAAACAACAGACAAATTTAAACTAGATTACTGAAACTTGAAATTGAAGAAGAAGACGGCAGAGATTCACCACTTCCTCGCCAGCCCTTTGCCCTTCCGGTCGTCGGCGCAGCTGTAGGCGTCGGCGGCTGGTGGCGGATCGTCTGAGTCGTCCGGCAAGGAGCCATGGTCGTCGTCGGAGGAGGAGGTGTCAGAGAGGATGACGAGCCCTTTTAGCCGCCGAACCTTCATGTCTTGCTGCCGCTTGAGCTTCACAAGCCGAGCCGTCTCCGCCACTGCCTCTGCCGCTTCGTGCTCGGACTGCTCAATGGCAATCCGGAGCGCCTTGGCGTTCTTCCGACAGAGCCGCCGCGCGTCCATCTAGGAGCCGGCGGCCGGCGGTAGACCCATTCAAGGAGCAGCACGTCCTCATCGCGCTCTGCCTCCATCCTGCGGTGGCGGCGCACAGACTGCTTGGCCTCCCTCCACTCCCTTTGCTGCTCGTGGCGGGCGGCGCGCCTCTGATTCGGGCATGCGCGCCTAGGCCAGCAGGGCGGGCACAAGCACCCACCGCTGCCCATGTGGGGGAGCAGCAGTCGGCAGGGATAGCGGGCGGCGTAGAGGAGGCGCGGATTGCGCAGGCTGCTTATCGAAGTTGTGCACGGGCCGGGAGGGGCCAGCACCGACGTCCGAGCTACGTCGACGGGGAAGCTGCGTCTACGGCAAGGCTGCAGATCCGGAGCTGTCCCCGGTCTCCACCTTGGACCGCTCCAAGGTGATGCGGGGGGCAAGCTCATAGTCCGGATCCAGGTCAGAGTCGGAGCGGCTGCCGGAGCTCGACATTGTGCCAGATTCGACCGGAATCGGTGCGGGGAGAGGAGGGGATAGAGCGAGAGAGGGGAGTGAGTGAGCTATGGTTTAGAGGGATGATCCAGATAGGATTTTTGTGGGACAGCCGCGGGGTCGACGGTGGGTCGGCCTTGTCAAGCGAACACGGCCGAGCATGCTCGGGATGCCCCATATCCGCCTCATATTTCGGCTGGATATGAGGGGTACCGGTCATCCAGAGTGTTTGAGGCACGTTTGAGGCGTCCGTCTGGGTCAAAAAATCATTACTGGTCAGTGAGCGGGCGGGCCGCCTAGGCGTTTGAGACCGGTTTGGGGCGCCCGGCTATAGATTCTCTAAGAACACGCAGCTATGGCCGGTTCTTCAGAAAGTGTATTTTCGATTCCCTTCCTATCAAAGACGGTTCTTCCCTCGTAGTTTTTGCGGTTCTTCATGGCGACCCGTGAACTCATTATGGCGCCTGTGTTTTTTAGCAGGTTGAACAATGGTTCCATGAATGCGGGACATCGGATCCTCACAAAAATCTATTTTCATTCCCTTCCCATCAAAGACGGTTCTTCCTTCCTAGTTTTGGTGGTTCTTCATGGCGACCCGCGAACCCATTATCGCAACGTGCGTTTTTGAGTAAGTTGTACAACAGTTCCATGAATGCGGGACACCAGTTCTTCACATAGTCTGTTTTCGGTTCCCTTCCCATCAAAGACGATTCTTCCCTCGTAGTTTTTGTGGTTCTTCATGGCGACCCATGAACCCATTATTGCATTGTGGGTTTTTTAGTGAGTTGAATAACGGTTCCATGAACCTGGGACACCGGTTCTTCACATAGTCCTTATTCGGTGCCCTTTCCATCAAAGACAGTTCTTCCCTCATAGTTTTTACGATTCTTCATAGTGACCAACGAACCCATTATGGTGACGTGTATTTTTTGAGTGGGTTCAACAATGGGTCCATGAATGTGGGACACCGGATCCTTACAAAAGTCTATTTTCGGTTACCTTTCCCATCAAAGAAGGTTCTTTCCCTAAGAGTTTTGGTGGTTCTTGTGGAAAAAGTCAAAACTCAGGAGAGATCACTAGCTCTCCCGCTTCTAATTGATGTCAGATATGACATTAAGTAACGAGTGCGATTTGTCGAAAGGATGGCGATTTAGGATACATAGAAGTGGGACACTGTGTGCATTGTGCAACCCATTATCGCGTCATGCATTTTTGAGTGCATTTAACAACGGTTCCATGAGTGTTGGACACTTGTTCCTCACAAAGTCTATTTTTGGTTCCCTTTACATCAAAGTAGTTTTGGTGGCTCTTCATGGCGACCCGCGAACCCATTATCCTGTCGTGCGTTTTTTAGTGGGTTGATCAACAGTTCCATGAATGTGGGACACTGGTTCCTCACAAAGTCTATTTCCGTTCCCTTCCAATCAAAGACGGTTCTTCCCTCGTAGTTTTAGAGGTTCTTCATGGTGACCTGAGAACCCGTTATCGCATCATGCGTTTTGAGTGAGTTGAACAACGGTTCCATGAATGTGGGACACTGGTTCCTCACAAAGTCTATTCTTAGTTCCCTTTACATCAAAGAAGGTTCTTCCCACATAGTTTTAGCGGTTCTTTATGGCGACCCATGAACCCATTATCCCCTTGTGCGTTTTTTAGTGGGTTGATCAACGGTTCCATGAATGTGGGACATTGGTTCCTCCAGGGCCGTCTACAGAAATTCGGGGCCCCGGGGCAAAAATAAAAATTGGGCCCCAAATTTTGAAAATTTCATATAACAGAAGAACTAATATACCTAAAGCATACTTTCAACTTATTATATAATTTCAAGTGTGTTTTATATTGCACAATATTTAGACATATATGAAATACAAATGCTAAAAATATAATAAAAGGGCACTACATTAATAACTAACCTCATGTGTTCTATCAAAAAGCAGAATCCTTCAATCATATCTTCGATGCCAATATTAGTACCATCACCTTCATGTACAATATTAGCACCAACATTTTCATTCGCACTGTCAGCCTTCATCTCACTTCAATGGTAGCATCATAACCATGGCCATCATCAACATTATCATCGGGAGTTTGATTTTCAGAATTTAATGGAGATTCTTTCATAACAAATATGTCAAGAGCACCCCTTCCAGTTTGAACTTGTGCTTCTAGTTTTTGTTGTTTCTTACGCTCTCCGCAATCTAAATCATACTTTCTTTTCTTGAAAACATTACGAGGATCCAGAAATCAACATCTTCCCGTTTTTATAAACCAAAAAACTTAATGATTAATTATTTAAACAGGACATTGCCTAATTAGTGTGAATATTAAAGATACCAAAACAAGTACAACTGATCAGGAACAAACTTAAATTTCCTCCTACTCACAACTCCTAATCTAGGTCGGGGAGATCAAACTTAACCAATTAGAACTAGTGATAAAGAACAGGGACAAAATTAAGTAGACGACATGACGGTACCTAGTTGACTAGTAGTGGAGGACAGAGGCAGACGGGCGATCGCCGATGGCGGAAGGCAGGAGGCGGCGTCATGTGCAATTGGCGGAAGGCAGTGCTCCAGACGAAGAGATTGGCTGAATCCAGGCGGCGTGTTAGCGATTAATGGAAAGAACGGCCAGGCCGATCGACACATACATGTATTAACAGGCCTCGTGGGCTGGCTTTGCTCCAAGGTACGTTAACTTAGGCCTTCCTTGCTGCCGGGTAGTACGCTTACTCTCCTAGCCGGATTAAATTGCTGATTATACGTACAGTATACTAAGTACCTAGTTATTTGGGGGCCCCAAATTTTTGGGGGCCATGTGTGGTCGCCCACCTTGGCCTCCCTCATGGACGGGCCTGGGTTCCTCACAAAGTCTATTTTGGTTCCCTTTCAATCAAAGACGGTTCTTCCCTCATAGTTTTGGCGGTTCTTCATGGTGGCCTGAGAACCCATTATCGCACCATGCGTTTTTGAGTGAGTTGAACAACGGTTCCGTGAATGTGGGACATCGTTCGCGTCGCTTCACGCCATCAGACTGTAGTGGGGCAGCGAGCAGCAGGCTCAGATTGTGAAGCATTAATTTGAAGACGTGTATGTTCATATAAGATACTCCTTGGGTCGTGCCAAAATCACAAATCAGCCTTCAGCATTGCGCTAAAGTGGTACTCCCTTCAGCCTACTAGTGTCAAAAACATTATTATATTATGGGATGGAGGTAGTAGAAAATAACAAGATCACTCCACTAAATGGATAACGTGTGCTCCCCAATGTTGTTTTCCTCCGACCCAAACAACGTTCGTTCATGTCTAACTGTGTGATTGAGCGCACACCCGCCAAGGTGGAAGAGGAGAATCGTCTCCGAGCCACGACGGTGGTGATCACCGGCCCATGCGTCGAACCTGCGGAGGTGAAGGAAGCCATCCTCTTCGAGTTCAACGACATCCCGAGAGCAGCCATCGTCGTGTCCATCATCTCGGTAAACTCCTTCATCGCCCGTTTCACGGATGAGGGGTGGCGCGATCAAGTTGCATCTGAGAGGGTGTTCAATAATGACCAGGCCACACCATTCCATGTCCAGGATAGGACGCTTGACTTCGACGCTGAGCTTGTTCGTTCATGTTACTGCGTGCGTGTTTCTCCTTGAGCGAGTCCCTAAGCAGGTGTGGTCGCTTGAGACGGCGAAGAAACTTCTCCCCATGTGCAGGATTGTCTCCATCGAGCTTGATATGTTCATGGAAAGGAACATATCCTTCTACATACTGCATGCGGATCCCCTTGATAACCATGTGGCGAGAACCAGACTGATTTCATAAATCTTGTTCCTTGGTGTTCCACCCTCCATATTTCTGGCGGACTAAATACATACGGGATTTGACGCATGTGCCCCGGGGGATGCGCTTGTTGTTTTTGGTGGAAACAACTCAAGACTGGGGGAGGGGCATGTTGGTTTGTTTTACAACCAGACATGTGGGGGGGCTTTTTGGTTTCGGTGGTGACGACTCGAGACAGGGGGGTGGGGCAAAGATCATCTATATTGGGGGGCATGTTGGTTTGTTCTAGAACCGGACAAGGCGGGGGGGGGGGCTTTTTGGTTTCGGTGTCGACGACTCGAGATAGGGGGTGGGGCAAAGATCTTATATAGGGGGGCATGTTGGTTTGTTTTTGAACCAGACAGGGCCTGGGGGGAGGGGACTTTGGTGCATGGGCGACGACCCTAGGGGACGTAAAGGCAGCTCGACTAGCTCTGCGATGAGCAGTGCAACAATGTGTGGGTGGACACCATGTTTTTTGGTATATTAGTTTGAGGGATGACAGAGTTTGGTTTGGCATGTTATCCTCATGGTTTCAGTCCTGCGCGAATCCTCAAAACCAACACTCATACGTACCCTCTCTGTTTTTTAGTCTGCATATAACTTTTGTGTGAAGTCAAAATATCTTTAGTTTGACCAAACTTGTAGAAAAAAGTATCAACATTTACAACGCCAAAGAAATATCTTTAGACTCATTATGAAATGTAGTTTCAACCCGTGCCTCTACACGGGCTAGCACTTCTGAATACTAAATATATTCATTTTTTACATTGATATAGGGATATATTCTACTTCATGAAGTAGAATACTTCATCTATGTACAACATATTTTACATTGTTTCAATGCACAAAATTTATGCATATATTTGTACTTGAATTTTCATTATTGCATTAATGACCTTTTTAGTGATGATAGTTGTGGGGGCAAATTTCTATATGTGTGATCCAAAGTTCTTTTTCGATCATGAATATGCTTTTTTTAGCGTGAGGCTTGAGGATTCCTTATTTTTGCATTTTGCATTTGTTTTTCATTACTTCAAGTTGATGGGTACATGGTTTTTGTTTTCATGCGATTTTGGATGCGGAATCCTCTTTCAGCTTGGTGACTGAGAATGTATCAATCTAACATCAAATCTAATGGTAGCATATGTCATAAGACTTAAAAATTGTCTATCTCTGAAAAGTAAATTTTTAATGGAGCTGGTTGATGCCCCAATTTAAAATAATCTATTTTCCCAACCCCTAAACTACCACAAAAAGACAATGATATGTGTTATTATATTTCGTAGTGGTTTTAAGTTCATATAACATTTTTGTACGGGTGACAGTTTATGCATGTTTTTCTTCTTGTGTCACAATTAGATGATTTCATATATTAAATAAATAACCTTGGCAATGATTATATGTTGGAGAGATTTATGTACGTATTTCTGATCCATTTTATTTTAATAATATCTTCTCTTTGTACATGGAATCGAAAATTCTTTTTCAGTTACGCATATGTTATTTTTATTTGAACATAGGCCTTCTTTTTAACGTGAGGCTGCTAGATTCCTTTTGTAGTTTTTTTCTTTTTCCAGGATATGCACGTGGTTTTTGTATAAATGGAAATAGGGGTGTGTGCTTGTGTTTTTGTGTGATGAGAAACCACATGTTTGTAACGTACCCTTTTCTCCCTTTTTATAAAGGGTGAAGGCATATGATTGATTTATTGAAAATGTGGGTAAGGTTGGCACTCTTTTTTGTAGCGTGAGGACTCTTTTTCTTACGTGATTTATTTTTTATAGTAAGGCAATAACTTTCCTTTTGTACATGTTGGGCAAGGTATCCTCTTTATACGTGTGGGTCTAATTATTTATGTACATGGTGTTCTTCTAAAGACAGGTCTTGTAATAGATCTTGACTCCTAATTTTTTAATCTAATGGCTGACTTAATCTTGATGATGTGGATTAACATGGAGGCTCGAACGGTGCCTCCAATTAGTAAATATAAGATATAAGATTTGCTATTGTAGATGTTGATATTTTTTTATAGAAATTTGGTTAAAGTTTGTAAAGTTTGACTTGACACAGATCTTATATGTGGTGTAAAAAGGAACGGAGGGAGTAGTTCGGAAAATTCATGCAGATTCATCAAAAAGCATGCCTTGGTTTATTAGGTTTTTTTAGGGGAACTGGTTTATTAGGTTGGGTTGCTTAATAATAGGAAACAAAAAGAAATCTCTTGCTACAAAAAATAAATGTTGTAATTACATATATCATTCTCTCCTGTTCCTCTCTCCAGTTAAAAAAAGAGATAATCATCACACGGAAAAGAAAAAAATTCCACTCGAGTTGCGTTTACTCTTAAGGGAAAAAAACATTTTCTGAAAAACATAATTGACGGAATAAAA
Organism: Triticum urartu; assembly: GCF_056163025.1. Classification (NCBI taxonomy): domain Eukaryota; kingdom Viridiplantae; phylum Streptophyta; class Magnoliopsida; order Poales; family Poaceae; genus Triticum; species Triticum urartu. The sequence goes on from NC_141877.1 coordinate 255,574,665, forward strand.
AAATACGTAACACGACCAATTTTTTTTGGGCGTCGCTACGCGTCTTCCGGCGGATGTATTAGAAACATCCGCCGCATGGAGCACCGTTTGATCTAACCATCACACGCGTGTGACCATCTCTCTACTTCCTGCAATAGCCTCTCAGTTTCGGAAACAGAATCCCCTCTCCGTCGTCCTTTCATAGCTCCGCCCAGCGCGGCGGCTGCCGCCGGCGCGCATGCCGGGGAATTAGTCCTTGCCGTGCTTGCCGGAGTTGCTGCTCCTCCTCCGTATCAGTCCCGCGAGCAGCTGCTAGCTCTAATCGAGCACGATGGCGGCGACCTCTCACACCCGACGTTTCTTCAATGTTTTCTGCAACCGGAGCTATGTTTCTGAAACATGCCTCGTGTTGTAATGTCTGACCATTCACTCTCTAACGTCGGGCGCTCCTGCGGCGCTATAACTTGGGCTATGATTCTGAAACAAGCCCCTTGTTGCAAAAAAAAAAACCTACACAACCGAAACATTTCTTTTCTTTCTGAAACAAAAGATATGTTGCAGAAATCTTTTGAAACAAGACCCCAGTTGCAGAAAAAAAACCTTCATCACCGAATATTTTTTCTTTCTTTCTGAAACTAGTCTTGCCTTGCATAAATCTACTGAAACAAGACCCTTATTGCAAGAAAACGACTCGTCGCGCGGGAGTGCCTTATGGCCAGCGTGGCTGCTTGATCAGGATTAATCTAACGGCTACGCAAGCGGCGGACACTCACGCACGCATCAGCCGGTTGAAGATGAGCTTTTCCCATTTTTTTTGCATTGGCATAAAAAGAATAATAGTTTAACATGGTACATCACAGTGAAAAAGGTTGTTTGTTTCGAACGTACCAACATTAGGTGGCAGGATCTAGGATAATTATGCAAATTAAAACAAGTCTCTAACATCAAACATTGCGATACAGCGAAAATGTTACGCGCTGGTTACCCCTGAGAAAAGAGGTTGGAGATGAATATCCAGCTTGGGCTGCCAGCTTGCTGTGATAGGCAAGACTTTGGTCAGCACTTGGTTGTCGTTCCCGTGGAACAGGTCTGATGACTAGCGTCTACTATGTGTCGATGGTGTATGTGCGAGTCATGAAGCCGAAGCTCATGGAAACGTGCGGCGCACCCTCATCCGCTGACAAAACATTTATTGAGTAGAAGGAAATGCATGCAGGGAAATTGTTTGTCCCCACATACAGAACCCTGACCCAATCAGGACGGCGGCTTGACAACCAATCTATCGCGGGCGCCGAGTTAGGACCGCGTACGTGCGATCCAGGTTGGAAAAAGCATGGTCGACCCTTTGTCCAATTTGTGCAAGACCATGGCCAATGCCAGCTAGAGAGGTGAAAATGGAAGACGACCAAACACTCCGCTGCTCGAACTCTACTACGTGACCTATGACTGGAGGGGCGCACCTCCCGCGGAACGCTCGGAGGAAGCCAGGAAGCTTCGCGGCGGAGTACCATGATGGGTGGACTGCGGCAGCGCGGGCTAGATTTTCAACGCTCCCAAGCCGGAGGAAGACCTCCTGAAGCAGGTTCAGGTCGCCGAGCACCTTCTCGACGTGGCAGCTTTCGTCCATCTCCTGTTTCTCTTCGCGTTGTGCAGAATTTTTCTTCAGAGGGTCTGGGCAAGGTGATAATGGAGATGTGTGTGTCCCCTATGGATGAAGGGCTTTTGGAAAACTCACATAGGCCCTGTTTGGATACTCTAACTAAGTTAGAGGCTAGAGTTATATTTTAACCCTGAACTAACCCTAAACTGACTCTAACCAAAGAGCTGTTTGGATGGTAGGGTTAGATTAACAATAAATATTCTTTCTCAACCATTTGACAACTTTAAACCCTATTTGGATGGGAGAGGTAACTTTTTTTACTATTTTTTAAGTGGGCCCAGAATAACTAACCCAAATAAGCTCCTCTAGTGTGGGCTAGTTTTTTGGGTGGGTTAGATCCAACTAACCCAAACTAATCCATCATGTTTGAATACTTTTGGGTTATTTGAGCCCCAACTAACTAAAACTAACTCTAACTTAGAGATCCAAACAGGGCCATAGACGGAGGGACCGAGGGGGGTGGCTTGCTGACCAGGTCCTGCTTTTGTTCTTTACCTCGAGGAAACATGAAGGGGAGCTTGTATGTCAGGCGAAGAAAATGATGTATTGCAAACAAAGAAAAAAGTTCTCCAAGGCCTTCTTGGAACTGCTCGGGGCGAAGGCCCGTGGTCCAAGCCTGCTAGGACTGTGCGCTTGGCAGCCTAGTGCTGGCATCAAGCAGGCTGCGTGGTCCAACTTTCTCTAAAAGAGGAAATAAGTATCAAATGAACTATAAAGTGAAAATGCAAATGAGGTAAGAGGAGCGACCGGATCCCCACGTGAATGAGCGCTTGTGATTGCAGCCGCGCCAGCGAAACTTTATATCTTTGCTTTTTCCTATTATATATATATATATATATAATTTGAATTCATATTTTCTAGATTTTTTTCGGATGTTTGATAAAATATCTTAACTTATTCATAAACCTACCTTCGATGTTAGGCTCATTATTCCTAAATTTGCTGTTGACTATCCTACGATTTGGTGTTGACTATCCCATGAGACAATTTTTCAACCCAGCCAACAATGTTTCATAGAATTTGGGCGTATTCTCCCATTGCAATGCACGAGCACCTTTACTAGTTGTAGTATAAGCCTCAATTCAGGGGGTGGAAAACCTAATTTGTAAAATAGTTTTGGGCCTTTTATTTATGTATGAAAATACTTTCATAACCTATACACATGGCATGATCATTGAGAAAAATTCTAGATCAAGGGCAGGAAATATGAGTAGGATTTTCTATGATTTTAAGGCAAGCATGACGATCAATGCAAATGAAATCCAATGAGAAGCAAATGAACAACAATTTTTTTAAATGATCCTAATTTTCAATCATCCAAACTCAAGAAAATAGTTATACATCTCTATCCAAACTCAAGCAAATAGTCCTACAAGTCTCAGGATGCTACACGGCGCCCGCGATTTTCTAGGCCCCGCGCATGTATCGGCAGCCAGCTTAAATGCGGTAGGAAGACGTCCCATCACCCAATGTGGTAGCATCGCTCGAGTCAGCATCAGCGTGGATAGCGAGCAAGCGTACGTGACACTCTCAGTCGGCATGCCCGGCAAGCTACAGAGCGGCGATGGCATGGGTGGGAGAGGGTTTTGGATGGGCCAGGGTGGCCAGTCCTACGTGGCGAAGATCCGGTCACCAGACATGTGGGGCACAGCGTTGGATGGCTAAAACATTCTGTTTTAAATGAATCAAGTCCCTTCTTTATTAGATGCCATCTGCTATTTATACAAGGGAAAGGACACCATTGGAAAAGGTGTCTGTTCAGAGGAGGTGCCTGTTCGGCGGGAACCGACGCGGCAGTTTTACAATTGAAAGGATCGATATGGTTGACTAGAGGGGGGGTGAATAGGCAACTAACAATTTTTAGCTTTTCTTTAACAAGTTAAACTTTGCATCAAAATAGGTTGTCTAGAAATGCAACTAGGTGAGCAACCTATATGATGCAACGAGGATAGGTACACAAGCAAGCAAGAGATATGAAACAAGTAAGCTTGCTTAAATAAAGGCACGAGATAACCAAGAGTGGAGACGGTGGAGACGAGGATGTGTTGCCGAAGTTCCTTCCCTTTGAGAGGAAGTACGTCTCCATTGGAGCGGTGTGGAGGCACAATGCTCCCCAAGAAGCCACTAGGGCCACCGTATTCTCCTCACGCCCTCACACAATGCGAGATGCCGTGATTCCACTATTGGTGCCCTTGAAGGCGGCTACCGAACCTTTACAAACAAGGTTGGGGCTCTCTCCACAACTTAATTGGAGGCTCCCAACAAAACCATGAAGCTTCACCACAATGGAATATGGCTCCGAGGTGACCTCAACCGTCTAGGGTGCTCAAACACCCAAGAGTAACAAAATCCACACAAGAAAGTATGGGGGAACCAAATATCCTTTGGTGGAAGCGTAGATCTAGGTCTCCTCCTTCAATCCCTAGCAAATCAACAAGTTTGAGTGGCTAGAGAGAGAGATCGGGCAAGAGAGCTTGAAGGGCATCAATGGTGGAGTGGGAAAGGTCAAAGGTAGGAGTGGTAGGTGGGAGAAGCTCCCTTATATAGTCACCCTCAATTTCCAACCGTTACTGCGTTTTTGCACTGCAGCGGTACAACCGATCCTCGTCCCGATACAACCGAGACTCACGGTGTAACAGCAGAACCCTACCAAGCGGTACAACCGGACAGGCGGGCGGTAGTACCGGCTAAGAAAGATAACCGGACTAACCGCCTGGCTACCGCACAACCACCACATCAAAACAGGAGCTTGACCGGTACTTGGGCGGTGCCTGGCCAGAACAACCGCATGGCCTTGAGCTCTTGGGCGGCTAAGTTCTGAGCAGAAGAACCGCTCGGACCACCGGTGGTACCGGTCATCGTGGAACGACCGGACCAACCGGGCCACTACCGCCCAAGAACAGCATCAAACCAGAGGCGAGAGCGGTACTTGAGCGGTACATGGACGGAACCACCGCCCTAGCTGTTGCAGAGCATGGTGGCGGTACCACCGCCCGGAGGCAACAGTACAACCGCTCGAGCAAAAGCTGGTGAGCGACAAGACCCAGCGGTACAACCGCTCCAGAGAGCGGTACAACCGCTGGGCAGAAACAGTGAGCAGGAAAAAAGGGGAAGAGGCAAGGAAAACTCTCTCTCTCACACACATCTGAGGAAGGCAAAGAGAGGGTGAGAAAAGTGTACGTGAACTGATTCCCCCAGAGCTTCCTAATGAGAATTCCCTCTTGATAGTACGGATACTCTACGACCAAAGAAAATAAAAACGTAGAGGACACATCTTCGATCTTTTCCTTCGAGAGGTAATAGCAATCCGATGTAAGCCTAAGCATCGAGAACCTGAAACATATAGCACACGTTTAGACTACAAAGGGTTGTCATCATCATCCAAAACATAAAGTAGGGAAATGCCCTTTCAATCTCCCCCTTTTTGGTGGATGATGACAACAACACGATTTGCAAGAGATAAGTCAATGAAATCTAAACAGAACTCCCCCTGAATGTGTGCCCCAACAAGTACTAGCTGTTAGAAAGCATGGGCACACTTTCAGGACTAGACTCCCCTAGATTTTATAGACTCATCACTCTGAGCTCAAAAGGATAGACAATATAAAACTTAGAGGCAATAATAATGATAAAGACCTACGAATAAACGGAGTAGCAAGTCTAGCAAGTCTCACACACAGCACGGAACGAAACAAGTCCACAAACAAACACAAAACACGAGAACAAGAGAAAACAACCCAAGCAAATCCCCGAGACCTATAGAACCCTCTCCCCCTTTGGCATCAAGACACCAAAAAGGAAAAGAGCGAAGCTAGCGACCCAAAGCTCAGGCGTCCTCCTCTGACTCCTCAGTCGCATCTGGATCTTCATCATCAAAGTCGTCATCGTCGTCGTGATCAGATTCTTCCATGGCATTGCCCGCTGCTGCAAACGAGGATGATGGCTGGGGAGGGGCTTCATCATCAGTCCAGGTGCTATGGGTAGAGATCCAACGCTCCTCTGGGGTGATGCTCTTCTCAGAGCCACTCTGAACCTGCATGTTGAGGTGCTTCATCATTGCAATTTGGCGACGCCTTGCAAGCTTCTCATTGACATGTGCCTCATACATCTTCTTCTGGATGTCAGCCTGGAGACAAAAGGTCTTTTTCACCTTGGCAGTAAGTTTGGCCACCCACGAAGGCTTGGCCCCTGGCTCCAGCTCAAAGTCCTCATCGTCAGAAGTAGCATAGACATCCTCAGGAGCATGTTCAGGGAAGCGAGGCTCGGCATGCTTCTTCTTCTTAAGGAGCTTGACCTCATGAACAGTGAGGTTGTCTGGAGAAGTGAGGAGCTCTCCAGGACGAGAACAGCCCACACAGAGTTCAGAAAGCACATGACAAACGGAGTGTAGATTGGGACTTTACGGTAGATGACCATGTTGTACATCTCATGCCACAGCCAATTGGACACATCAAATGTTGCCCCTGTCCCCAACATGGTCTTCATAGCAACCATCAAATCAACCAGATAGCCATGAATCTCATCTTGATTGCCCACCTTGGGCAAGAGCACATTGCGGAACACTCGGTGCATGATGTCATAGACCTTCTCCAAATCCTTGGATTCTCCAATAATCCCATGGTCCCGAATGTACAGAGGGGCAAGCTTCTCCTTAGGCATGGACTCAGGAAAATCATGAGGGCGAATGCCACCCCTTCCTTGCAGACCGGTATCCTCGTACCCAATAGCATTGCAGAAAGCCCTCCAGGGAACGTGAAACAATTCATCGCGACACATGAAGGTGAGAGTGCGCGCATCATCTTCTCCAAAATGAACCGTGGCATAGAACTGATGGATAAGTTGAACATCAAAGTCACAGTTGACTGACATGATCTTGACAAGATCAAACTCCTCGCAGAGAGCTAGTGCCTCACCAAAATACTCCATGTTGTTTCTCCAATGATCAAAATCAATTGTCCACTGCTTGGCATATCTGTTCTTGTTATGCTCAAAGAGTTCATGAACAATCCGCACTTGCATCTCATTCCGGAACTGAACAGTGGTCCAACGGGGAGCAATGGGAACCTCATACGGATTCTTTGAGCGGTAGGCTTCCCAATCCTTGGCTTTCCAACGATGCAACGGCATGACAACACGTTGCTTAGCAGCTGCAGACTTTTCACGGCGAGTGGGCTTGGTGGGAATCACAACTTCTTCATCATCTGACACAACCGGTCGCAAGGTCCTTCGTGCCCTCTTCTTGGTCTTGCGAGGAGCAGAGCGAGAACTAGAGCCACCTGAACACACACACACACGAAAAGAACACACAAAAACCCAACAAGGATGAGAAGATTGCACCCACTAGCAGAAAAGGAACAAGTTGCAACAACAGAGAAGATAGAACAGTGCTTAGTGGTTGATATACTCCGGTTGTACCGGATCTTCCGCTAGTAGTACCGCTCCAGCGGTTGTACCGCCCGTAGGGGCGGTAGAACCGCTGACAGTGGCACTACCAGGGAAGATAGATCTAACCGAGGCATACGAATCACACAAGTAATATTCCGAATTCTAAGTGCTGCAAACAAGACAGGAGACTAATAAAGAACTCTTCTAAGCCATAGATCGAACACTAAACGCGGAAAGATGGGTAAAGCCCTAGGCAAGGAATAACCCTAAACAAAAATCTAGAGGCAAAGAACACGAGGCAATACCACCATCCATGGGAAGAGATCGGAAGGCCTCCACGGAGAGAATCCACGGAGAGCCAAGGATCCGAAGCACGAGATGCACTCCGGGGCAGGGGTAGAGATGGCCGGCGGCTAGGGCAAGAAAAAGAGGAACGAGGACGAAGGGAAAAAAGACAGCCCTTCAGCCCCGTCGAGTATATATAGGCCCGAACGCACACCCCGGTAGAACCGCTTAGGGGAGCGGTTGTACCGCTCGTCTGGTATAGACCGGTGGATGGAGGCGGTACTTCCGGTGCCTGGAAGGCAGCGGTAGTACCGCACGGCAACAACCGGTAGTACCGGACGTGGGTTACCGTGGGAGTGTGCGGTGGAACCGCCCAGGCACCGAACGGAAACCCTTGGGACAGCACAACCCAGTACCAGCGGTAGAACCGCTCGTGGTACCAGTTGTACCGCCCGACCACCTAAGCCCAAGCCAAGATCAAATGAGTGCAATCCGAAGGGAGGAAGAAGGGGCACAAAAACAGGAGAGAAGAGAAACAACACCTTAGGAGAACCTAACACAAAGAGCAAAGAGAGAAAGAGAGAAAACAACACGAGAGCGGCAAGGCTAACTTCAACTCCCCGAAGAGAGGACGGTGGCCGAGGCCACCTATGTTTGAGTCAATTGGTATGGCACCGCGAAGAATTATCCTTGGGTCCATGACCAAAACTCGTCTTTGAAGCACAAGTACCATTAAATATGGCTAATGTGAAAGACATAATCAATTTATGCATAATGGGGGGAGGGAGAGTTCATTGAGAGAACAACACTCCCCCTATGTCCATGCCTACACCTAAACTAGACAACAAGTTGAGCGTGGTAGGGTGTGCAAGGGTTCAAGCCACATTGCTCGAATCAATGACATTTAGCTCATGCCTTAACTCGCGAAATCTTGCTTCATCTAAGGGCTTCGTGAAAATATCTGCAAGGTTGTCATGAGTGTTGACATAGTTGAGCTCGATCTCTCCTCGTCTAATGTGATCCCGGATGAAGTGATACCGGATCTCAATATGCTTCGTCTTGAAATGTTGTACCGGATTGAGAGAGATCTTGATGGCACTTTCGTTGTCACACCAAAGAGGCACTTTGTCACAAGTGACACCGTAATCCTTTAAAGTTTGCCTCATCCATAGGAGTTGAGCACAACAATTACCGGCGGCAACATACTCCGCCTCAGTGGACGAGAGAGACACACAACTTTGCTTTTTGGAAGACCAACTTACCAAAGAGCAACCAAGGAATTGGCACCCTCCGGAAGTGGACTTCCTATCCACTTTGTCTCCCGCCCAATCGGAATCCGAGTACCCTACAAGCTTGAAGTTTGATCCTCTAGGGTACCATAGGCCAAAGTTTGGGGTATGAGCCAAATATCGAAAGATTCGTTTGACCGTCACATAGTGACTTTCCTTAGGTGCGGCTTGAAACCGTGCACAAATTCCCACACTCAACATGATGTCCGGTCTAGATGCACAAAGGTAAAGCAAGGATCCAATCATGGAACGATATACCTTTTGATCCACCACTTTACCATTGGGATCTAAGTCAAGTTGGCACTTGGTGGGCATTGGAGTGGAAGCCGGCTTGACGTCACTTAGCTTGAATCTCTTGAGCATGTCTTGAGTGTATTTGGATTGATTGATGAAGGTTCCTTCTCTTCTTTGCTTCACTTCGAACCCTAGAAAGAACTTCAACTCTCCCATGGAGGACATCTCGAACTTTGAGGTCATGAGAGCGGCAAATTCCTCATTGAAAGCTTTGTTAGGAGAACCAAAGATAATATCATCAACATATAATTGGCACACAAACAACTCCCCTTTGACCTTCTTAGTAAAAAGAGTGGGGTCGATTAGCCCAACTTCAAAACCACGGTCTTGTAACAACTCGGTAAGGTGGTCATACCACGCACGTGGGGCTTGTTTAAGGCCATAGAGCGCCTTATCGAGTTGATACACATGATCGGGAAAGTAGGGATCCTCGAACCCGGGGGGTTGCTTGACGTAAACCAATTCATTAATGGGACCATTAAGAAAAGCACTCTTCACATCCATTTGTTGTAACTTAAAATTATGATGAGAAGCATATGCAATTAACAAGTGAATGGATTCAAGACGAGCAACGGGAGCAAAGGTTTCACCGTAGTCGATACCCTCGACTTGGGAGTAGCCTTGTGCTACCAAACGAGCCTTGTTGCGAATGATAATCCCATGGGCATCTTGCTTGTTCTTGCATATCCACTTGGTTCCAATGACATTGTGGTTCCCCGTTGGCCTTGGCACCAATCTCCACACTTTGTTGCGCTCGAAGTTGTTGAGTTCTTCGTGCATGGCATTGAGCCAATCCGGATCTTCTAGCGCCTCATAGACCTTGTGGGGTTCCACACAAGAGACAAACGCGTGATGCTCACAATAATTTGCTAATTGTCTACGAGTGCTTACCCCCTTTCTTAAGCTTCCAAGCACATTTGTCATGAGATGATCCTTGGTGGAGAGCTTGGATGCAATCTTGGCGGCACGACGCTCTAATTCCTCCTCGGTGGTGAGTTGAGGAGCGGTTACTTGATCATCTTGAGCGCAGTCATGAACTTGTTCTTGATCTTGAAATTGCTCGGGGGAGAGAACTTGACCTTGGGCATCACTTGGTGTGTCAACACCGTCTTGAGTATGATCTTGCCCTTGGTCTTGTTCATGAGGTTGAGGGCCTTCACTTTGTTCTTTGGAAGCGTGTGGGCCTTGGGTTGGTGATGGCTCCACTTGAGTGGAGCATTGTCCTTATTCTTCGGCCACAAGGGGTTCCTCAATGGGTAGGATAAAACCAACACCCATTCTTCTTATGGCTTGAGGAGGAATTTCATCACCTACATCACAAGTGCCACTTTGCTCCACTTGGGAGCCGTTATTCTCATCAAACTCCACGTTACACGTCTCCTCAATAAGTCCCGTGGATTTATTGAGGACACAGTAAGCATGAGAGTTTGTAGCATAACCAACAAATATGCCCTCATGAGCTCTAGCCTCAAATTTAGACAACCGAACACCTTTCTTGAGAATGAAACACTTACACCCGAACACCCTGAAGTACTTGAGGTTGTGCTTGTTACCGGTGAGTATCTCATATGGAGTCTTGTTCAAGCCCTTGCGGAGGTAGAGCCGATTGGATGCATGACACGCGGTGTTGATGGCTTCAGCCCAAAAGTTGTACGGAGACTTGAACTCCGCCATCATGGTCCTTGCCGCATCCATCAACGTCCAGTTCTTCCTTTCCGCAACACCGTTTTGTTGAGGGGTGTATGGTGCGGAATATTGATGCTTGATTCCCTCATCACTAAGAAATTCATCCAAGGTGTAGTTCTTGAACTCGGTGCAGTTGTCACTTCTTATTGTCAAGATCTTTGCATTGTGTTGACGTTGTGCTTCATTTGCAAAGTCAATGACGGTTTGTTGGGTCTCGCTCTTCCTCTTGAAGAAATACACCCACGTGTACCTTGAGTAGTCATCCACAATCACCAAGCAATACTTCCTACCTCCAAGACTATCGAAGGATGGAGGCCCAAAGAGATCCATGTGAAGGATCTCCAAAGGCCTCTTTGAATAAATGATAGTCGTGGGAGGGTGAGCCTTCTCATGTAGCTTTCCTTCGATACAGGCACTGCAAGCATGATATTTAGCAAAACTAACATTCGTTAGTCCACGGACATGGTCCCCCTTGAGGAAACTTTGCAAAGATCTCATATTGACATGGGCTAAACGGCGATGCCAAAGCCATCCCACATCAACTTTAGCCATTAGGCATGTCGCGGTCTTAGTGGGTCGCTCCGAAAAGTTAATCACATATAGACCGTTCTCGACATGCCCAACAAAGGCTACTTTAAGAGTCTTGCTCCACAAGAGGGCCATGGTATCGATATCAAAGAAAGTGGCAAAGCCCATGATTGCAAGTTGACGAACGGAAAGTAAATTGTATGCAAGGGACTCAACAAGCATGACCTTCTCGATCGTGAGATCATGAGAGATTACCACCTTGCCAAGTCCCAATACCTTAGAAGATGAGGCATCACCCCACTCGACATTGGTGGGCATAGATGGAACCTTGTGCACGTCCACCACCAAGTCCTTGCTTCCGGTCATATGATTTGTAGCTCCGCTATCAAGCAACCATGATCCACCACCGGAAGCAAACACCTACAAGAGATCAATGCTTGGTTTTAGGTACCCATTTTGTAATGGTTCCTTTGATGTTAGTAACAAGGTTCTTAGGAACCCAAATAGACCATTCAATTTATTCATGAAGAGAACCAACAAATTTGGCATAAACATGCCCATCACTAGCACGGCATAACACATAAGAAGGATTAAAATCGCCGGCTTTGTTGGGAGGGGTGACATTGCCCTTCTTGACATTATTCTTCTTCTTCTCCTCGGGGGTACTCTCTCCCTCCCTCACAAAGGTTTGCATGAGAGGAGGAGGCCGTTTGGTCTTGTCATTCTTCTTCTTGTTCTTGGAGTCGGGGACGTACCCAACCCCTTCCTTGGCCACACCTCCCTTTTGGTTGGTCAAGAGATTGTTGAGGTTCTTCTTGCCTTGTATGCAAGTCGCAAGACCTCTCTCAAGTTGCTCCTTCAACTTAGCATTTTCCTCAACAAGATGTATATGCTCACAACACGGGTTAGTAGCATTTGCATTATCAATTAAAACCATATGAGGAAAAGTTGCTTTATCCTTAGTTAGCTTCACTTGGAGTTGATCATGAGACTCCTTGAGACTAGCGTGAATACCCTTAAAGGCCTTGTGGGCCTTGTCAAGTATATCAAACTCCTCTTTGAGTCTAGCAAGATCAACCCCGAGTTTGGCCTTCTCGGAATTTAGCACACGAGAAACAACAAGGGCATGATCATAATCTTTCTCTAACTTAGCATGATCTACGTTGTGTGACTCCTCAAGAGCCAAACGAAGACCACGCTCTTCCTCAAGAGCATTGGAAAGATTCGAAATCTCATCAGCATAGTCACGACTATGTCCTTCCATCTTAGAGATGGTGTCTTCGTGAGCCTCGATCATGTCATTGGCCTCACCAAGTTGTTCCAAGAGAGCAATAAAGTGCTTCTTGGATTTTCCCTTGAGTTTGCCCATAAAGGCCTCAAACTCGTTAGCCTCCACATTAGCTCCCTCAAATTCATTAATGCTATCCATTAGGGAAGGATGATTAATGATGGTAGTTTTGATGTTGGAGGTTACCTTGTTGGTGGCTTTAGCCATGAGGCACTTGGCGGTGATGCTCTCGTTGGGTGAGTCGAAGAGAGACACCCGTGACGTTGTTGCAATGGCAACGGAGGCCATGGCAACCGACTCATCATCTTCATCATCGTCGTCGTCCTCATTGTACTCTTCTTGCACAACCAAGGCCTTGGGATGAGTCTTCTTGGTGAAGTTGTTCTTGTTAGGGAACGACTTGGCCTTGTCCTTTCGGATGAGTTTGCCACCATTGTCTTCCCTCTTCTCATACGGGCATTCCGCAACGAAATGACTCACGTTGCCGCAATTGTAGCAAGTCCTTACACGTTGCTTGCCCCTTGTACCACTCGAGTTGTTTTTGCTAAAGTTTGGCCTTGAGTTTTTCTTGCTCCAAAATTGCCTTGAAGCAAGTGCCATGTGTTCATGATATGCATACTTCGTATCTTCGGGGTTGCTCTCCTCTTCTTCCTCTTCTTCGTCTTCCACTATGAGCTTGGCCTTCAATGCAAGGTTAGGCTTCTTTGCCCGTTGAGAACGGAGCACCGCATTGTCGGCCGTCTTGTCCAAAATGTTCGTGGCCACAAACTCATCCAATACTTCGCTTGAGGTCAAAGTGTGGAAGTCCGGTCTTTGACGAATGACGGAGGACATGGCCTTGTGATAGGGCATCATTCCCTTGAGGAATTTGCGCTTTATCCAATTGTCATCCGTGTCCTTGCTCCCGTGATCTCGTAGTGAGACTGCGAGTTTGGTTACTCTCCGATAGAGCTCACGAGGTTCTTTATCTTCCTTCATTGCAAACTCATCGGCCTCATCTTGTACCACTTCATAGTTGGAGTGTTGAATGCTTGCGCTTCCCCGGTAGAGAGACATGACACAATGCCATGCATCTTTGGCCAAGGCGAAAGGACGAAGATGAGGTAGGTCTTCGGGTGGAATAGCATCTTGAATGATGAAGAGAGCATTCTCATTGAATTGATTGTCCGCAGCTTCTTGAGGAGTTAAGTTGCTTGGATCATGTGGATAGAAACCTTCTTCAATGATTCTCCAAAGGTTAGTGTTCACATGATTTAAATGACGTTTAAAGCGGTAAACCCAAGAATCAAAATCCTCATTTTTCACAATCTTAGGGGGAGGACCGGCATGATTCAAATGAGCGGAAGGAACCGGTCCACCATAAACAAGTGGTGGTTCCACATGGGCAAAGATGCCGGTGCCATTCTTGCCACTAGAAGAAGGAGCCTTTTCACTACTAGCTTCCCCCTTGTCGGGGATAGCATCCGTCACCTTGTTGGCGGGATCACCCACTTTCAACGGTGCGGTGGATAGTTTAAGCCCCTCAAGAAATTTAGTAAACATGCTTTCGACTTCGGTCGTCATGGAGGTTTTCAATGTCTCCAAGGCCACATTGAACTCCTCACGAGAGACCGAAGTTCCCCCATCTCCCGTAGACGAGATCGGATTCACACGGAGTGTTCCTCCACACCGTCTACGGTATCAACCACACTCTTTGGACGGTAAAGTCCTTAATATAGAGACGAGGCTCTGATACCAATTGAAAGGATCGATATGGTTGACTAGAGGGGGGTGAATAGGCAACTAACAATTTTTAGCTTTTCTTTAACAAGTTAAACTTTGCATCAAAATAGGTTGTCTAGAAATGCAACTAGGTGAGCAACCTATATGATGCAACGAGGATAGGTAAACAAGCAAGCAAGAGATATGAAACAAGTAAGCTTGCTTAAATAAAGGCACGAGATAACCACGAGTGGAGACGGTGGGGACGAGGATGTGTTGCCGAAGTTCCTTCCCTTTGAGAGGAAGTACGTCTCCGTTGGAGCGGTGTGGAGGCACAATGCTCCCCAAGAAGCCACTAGGGCCACCGTATTCTCCTCACGCCCTCACACAATGCGAGATGCCGTGATTCCACTATTGGTGCCCTTGAAGGCGGCTACCGAACCTTTACAAACAAGGTTGGGGCTCTCTCCACAACTTAATTGGAGGCTCCTAACAAAACCACGAAGCTTCACCACAATGGAATATGTCTCCGAGGTGACCTCAACCGTCTAGGGTGCTCAAACACCCAAGAGTAACAAAATCCACACAAGAAAGTATGGGGGAACCAAATATCCTTTGGTGGAAGTGTAGATCTAGGTCTCCTCCTTCAATCCCTAGCAAATCAACAAGTTTGAGTGGCTAGAGAGAGAGATCGGGCAAGAGAGCTTGAAGGGCATCAATGGTGGAGTGAGAGAGGTCAAAGGTAGGAGTGGTAGGTGGGAGAAGCTCCCTTATATAGTCACCCTCAATTTCCAACCGTTACTGCGTTTTTGCACTGTAGCGGTACAACCGATCCTCGTCCCGATACAACCGGGACTCACGGTGTAACAGGAGAACCCTACCAAGCGATACAACCGGACAGGCGGGTGGTAGTACCGGCTAAGAAAGATAACTGGACTAACCGCCTGGCTACCGCACAACCACCGCATCAAAACAGGAGCTTGACCGGTACTTGGGCGGTGCCTGGCCGGAACAACCGCATGGCCTTGAGCTCTTGGGTGGCTAAGTTTTGAGCGGAAGAACCGCTCGGACCACCGGTGGTACCGGTCATCGTGGAACGACCGGACCAACCGGGCCACTACCGCCCAAGAACAGCATCAAACCAGAGGTGAGAGCGGTACTTGAGCGGTACATGGACGGAACCACCGCCCTAGCTGTTGCAGAGCATGGTGGCGGTACCACCGCCCGGAGGTAGCGGTACAACCGCTCGAGCAAAAGCTGGTGAGTGACAAGACCCAGCGGTACAACCGCTCCAGAGAGCGGTACAACCGCTGGGCAGAAACAGTGAGCAGGAAAAAAGGGGAAGAGGCAAGGAAAACTCTCTCTCACACACACACCTGAGGAATGCAAAGAGAGGGTGAGAAAAGTGTATGTGAACTGATTCCCCCAGAGCTTCCTAATGAGGATTCCCTCTTGATAGTACGGGTACTCTATGACCAAATAAAATAAAAATGTAGAGGACACGTCTTCGATCTTTTCCTTCGAGAGGTAATAGCAATCCGATGTAAGCCTAAGCATCGAGAACCTGAAACATATAGCACACGTTTAGACCACAAAGGGTTCTCATCATCATCCAAAACATAAAGTAGGGAAATGCCCTTTCAACAACGGCCTGCGGTTAGTACAAGCAGAGATTAATCCCATAATTAACACATGGTTAATTAATTCTAACACTCCCCCTAATCAATGCTTGATTTTGTGAGCAGACGTCATCTTGATAAAGTTTCCTCCAAAAACCCTGTGGGAAAAAATGAGGATAGAGGTGTTTGATATATTGCCAAAACTCCTTCAAACCCAGTAGGAAAAATAAGGAGAAAATGCTGCATCATATAATGATTATTGTCTGTGTAACTCAATATGAGAAAAACCCATAGAGTTTAGAGGACAATAAATGTGTCTAATATACTTTCTTAAAAAACCCGGTGGGGAAAACAGAAAATATGACATATGGTCTTGTGTTGATATTACCTCATTAAAAACCTTTATGAGAACCTATAAAGTAAACTCATGGAGGGAAAAAGAGTATGATATGATGCTTTCAACAGGAACAATTCAGGAAGATACTCCCCTGATTCTTGCATATTCCGAAGTCGTTATATACCAATTCCATGAACACATTTCTAGAACATAGAAGTTGGTAGAGACCTGGTGAACAAATCAGTCGCATGATTTGACTTGCAAGATATGCAATATAGCGATATTGCTTATTATGTAGCCTGTTTGCATCTGGGCAACACAAGAAACATTATCCTTGAGATAATGGTTGGTGGATGTAGCCATGGGGTCTGTCTCGAAGACTCTTCATGAGAGGGCTACCACACCTAGTAGGAACACTAAGCTTGTCTACGATCTGATATAGTGGGATCTGATCGATGTATCCAATGATATCGGTGTTCACATTTATGTGAAACTGAAAAACCAGGACAAGATGTTTGATGCCTAGGAGATATCGAAAGATATTCTTGAGTACCAACCAATTGTGTTTGGTGGATCCAATGGCATAACGCTGAGTCCCAATATTTCATTTCCATCATCTCTTGGTCTAAATAGATCTTTCTCTACGTCTAGAGAATGAACCACCATGAGAGTTATGGATGTATAAGACTTGTCCACAATGAATTTCTCCAATATATTTTGGATATAGACAACATAGTGTACCAAAATGTATGAGTGAAGGTGCTCAAGTTGTAGTAACGAGCGGTATCTTGGTTTTACCCAAATCCTTCATTTAAACTCCGTCGTTTAGATGATTACATGTATCGTCATTGCAGGAGTAATCACTGTGTATGACAGACAAACATGGATAACCATCATTGTAGGAGTAATCCTTCTAGAAAGGAACTCACTAAGTCGGTTGTACCAAATGTACCGACAACAATAAGTCATATGGTGACTTACTGATTTTTACACAATGTATGTTGCATTTTGTATTTCGATTCAGAATTGAGATTCCATTGGAAATCAATCATACATGTCTGAATCTAGTGAGCCACATGGATATGTGATCACTACATCTATCAACTGCAGAGATAGATGATTTTGTACTGCCAATGATATAAGTTATCTGTAACGCCCTCGATGCGGCTATATCTCCTACGTTTCGAAGCACGACTTAGAGGCATAACCGCATTGAAAGCAATGTCGCAAGTGAGGTAATCTTCACACAACCCATGTAATACATAAGGGAAAAAGATACATAGTTGGCTTACAATCGCCACTTCACACAATTACATGAATAAAGCATTACATCAACCAAGTACAATCAGGGCCCGACTACGGAGCCAAAATAAAAGAAGAACCCCAAATGCGACAAGGTCCCCGATTGACCCCTACTGGGCTCCACTACTGATCAACTAGAACGAAACAACACAAAGGAAAAGATCTTCAACGAGCTCCTCCTGATCTTGGTTGCGTCATCTGCACGGACTCATCGGCACCTGCAAGCTGGTTTTGGAAGTATCTATGAGCCACAGGGACTCAGCAATCTCGCACCCTCGTGATCAAAACTATTTAAGCTTATGGGTAAGGTAAAGGTATGAGGTGGAGCTGCAGCAAGCGACTAGCATATATGGTGTCTAACATACGCAAATGAGAGCGAGAAGAGAAGGCAAAGCACGTTCGAGAAAGTATGATCAAGAAGTGATCCTAAACAACCTACGTCAAGCATAACTCCAACACCGTGTTCACTTCCCAGACACCGCCGGAAAGAGACCATCACGGTTACACACGCAGTTGATGCATTTTAATTAAAGTCAACTTCAGGTTTTCTACAACCGGACGTTAACAAATTCCCATCTGCCCATAACTGCGGGCACGGCTTTCGAAAGTTCAAATCCCTGCAGGGGTGTCCCAACTTAGCCCATCACAAGCTCTCACGGTCAACGAAGGAATAGACCTCCTCCCAAGACGTTCCGATCAGACTCGGTATCTCGGTTCTTCAAGACACTTCGACATGTTAAAACAAGACCAGCAACACCGCCCGAATGTGCCGACAAATCCCGATAGGAGCTGCACATATCTCGTTCTCAGGGCACACTCAGATGAGCCAGACGTCGGGTAGGCCAGCCCAGAGTTGCCCCTGGTAGCCCCGGACATCGCTCGGTTGGACCAACACTCGGAGGAGCACTGGCCCGAGGGGGGTAAAATAATGATTACCCTTGGGCGCGCGACCCCCAAGGGAAAAGAAAAAGGCTAGGCGGCGAATGGTAAAACCAATGTTGGGCATTGCTGGAAGAGCTTTACTTAAGGCGAACTGTCAAGGGGTTCCCATTATTACCCAACCGCGTAAGGAACGCAAAATCCGGGAACATAACACCGATATGACGGAAACTAGGGCGGCAAGAGTGGAACAAAACACCAGGCATAAGGCCGAGCCTTCCACCCTTTACCAAGTATATAGATGCATTAATTAAATAAGATATATTGTGATAGCCCAACAAGTAAACATGTTCCAACAAGGAACAACATCTCCATGTTCCAACAAGGAACAAACTTCAATCTTCACCTGCAACTAACAACGCTATAAGAGGGGCTGAGCAAAGCGGTAACATAGGCAAACAACGGTTTGCTAGGACAAGGTGGGTTAGAGGCTTGGTTCAACAATATAGGAGGCATGATAAGCAAGTGGTAGGTATCGCAGCATAGGCATAGCAAAAGAGCGAGCATCTAGCAAGCAAAGATAGAAGTGATTTCGAGGGTATGATCATCTTGCCTGAAATCCCGCAAGGAAGAGGAACGAGTCCATGAAGAAGACAAATGGACGTAGACGAACGGGTCCTCACAAACGCGACGTGATCGGAACCAACCCGAAGAAGCAAACACCGGAAAGAAGCACACAACATATTAAACAACCAAAACATGAACATGGTATGATGCACAATCAAGTATGATGCATGTCCGGTTTAAAGAGGCATGGCATGGCAAAGTGCACAAACAATCCTACAAATTAAGTGGAGCTCAATATGCAACGGGTTGCATATTGACGAAACACCACATTCAAGTTATTTTGTTCGATCTCGTTTATGTACCCAACAATATTAAATGTTGTCAAACATGGCAAGAGGGTGAAGCAAAGTAAAACTACCTAACTAGTCAAGGTTAAATGAGGCCGGAAGCAACGAACAACAAATCCGGAAACTCCTCATGTGCATATATTAGGTTCGGTACTGTTCTGCCCTAAACATTATTTTAGAGTTGTTAAACATGCAAGATGATGCCACCATGTTAAACTAGGCAAAATTCCACCCCAATTACATATAAAGTTTATTAAAATCCGAGTTACGGTTATTTAGTTATGAAATAAATCATTTTAGCATGGCATAGGGGCAAATTTAAACAAACATCATTTTAAACATTTTGAACATGGATGAAAGTGACATATTATTAAACTAGACGAAAATCTAAGCAACTTTCTTATAAAGTTTAATTAATTCCGATGCATGGTTATTTAGGTGTGAGCATTATAAAATGATGGCATATGCTGTAAATATGCATGCACTGGATAAATTGCAAAAATTCGTTGGACAAAGGAAAAAAACAAATGGGCCGAAATCTGAGGGAACTGGGCTGGTGGGAGCTGCTCACTTTGGGCCTGGCCCGGCCGGACGAAGAGGGAGGCCTGCAGGAAAGAAAAAAAACTAGCAACGGGTGGCTGGGCCTTGGGCCTGACGGTGGAGGAGGGAGGCCAGCAGGGGCGAGGCTGGGCCGGGAGGCCTAGCGCTGGGCCTCGCGTGCGGGGAGGAGGCTCGCGCGGACGAGCGGTGGCCCATGCGGCTGACGACGCGATCGTCGTTCTCCTCGTGCCAGAGTCGCACGAGCAGGAGGCAGTGGCGGCGGCGCCCAAAGTCAACGGCGGGGCAGCGGCGTCTCCGGCAGGTTAGGGCGACGGGGGGACCGGAGAGGATAGATCTGGCCCCGGGGGCCTCATTCCCGGCGACGTCGAGCTCGGGAAGCTCCAGGCGGCGGCGCTCCCTGGTGAGAGGGAGAGAGAGATTCGGTGAGAAGGGAGGGGGAATAAGCAGGAGGAAGAAGGGAAGGAGAGGTGCAGCCTGGTGGTGGCCACCGATGGCAGGGCTCCTCCTTGAGCTGCGGGAGCTGCTGCTGCTTGCGGGGGTGCTCGGGGCAGGGGCTGCATGGACTCAAACAGGCAGGGGCGGGGCGAATCGAGGAAGGCAGGTGACGACTGGGTGGCGCTGAAATTGAGGAGAAATTGGGCGGCGGCGCTAGGGTAGGATGGAAGGGACAAACTGCCTAGGATCTAGGGTTGGTCTAGTTTTAGACTAGGGAGTATATATATAAGGAAAGAGGGAGATTTTAGGGGCTAATCCGCCCCTCCAACTAAAATCGAGCGGTCGAGATAAATAGACTAGGAAGTCCAAATAAGAAAACGGAGACGTTTTGTAGATGTTTGGGGATGATCCGGACATGACGGTGACGACTGCTCGGGTCGGGTCCGGGACAATTTTCGGACGCGCGCGCGAGGAGGGCCGCGGGCTGACGAGAGAGGTTAGGTTGGACCTGGCGGTTGACAGCGGACTGTGCAGACGGGCTCGAGCTGAGAGAAGAGAAGAGAGAGAGACCCGGAGACTGTTTCCGGAGACCGAAAACGTCCGACGTTTTGACCGGCTACTATTGCCGCTATATTTATCCGTTGGGCTATCAAACGAACTCCGAACGCGATGAACTTGACAGGCGGTCTATCTACACTATAATAAGACCACACGCCAACTTTCATACCATTCCGAGAACATTTTCCGGCCACTTATAAAAATAATATTTCGGACACGCCGTGGGCGCGTGCAAGTGTGTTTGGGCTCAGAACGGACAACAGAGGGAACTGGGGGAACCCGGACGGATGCAGGTTTTGAAAACATGATGATGCGATGCACATGATGACATGATGAAATGCAACACGCAAGCAAATGACCTGGCAACAGCAGCGAATAACTGGAAGACACCTGGCACATCGGTCTCGGGGCGTTACATTATCGGAATGAGATTCCACCTCTGGAGAATAGTTAGGTATCAATACTTGCTCTTTGTTTCACCACCTCGTTGTTCTCAATTCTGTTTCCAGAAGAAAACTGGTGTAGGTATTGCTTATGAATACCTTCCCATTATTGAGCAAGATCATTTCTACCTAGATTATACCCTTTGCTTGAGTTCAGTCCGAGTGTTGTTCACACTTTGCCATGGCCATGGTCTTTGGATCTGAATTATTTGAAAGGTTTTTGCAATCTAGTTGAGAAATGTATGTCGACAATTGTAGACTTCCGGTTATATGATTCTCCAGAATCTATATATCAATATATAGTTGATGGAAATATCGTTACCCATGGTGACTGCTCGCGATTTCCCAATGCGATTGAGTCGGGTATTCCGATGTCCCGATCATTGTGTGCACTATGACCTGGGTTGGTGGAGGTTTCCCGTCCACTAGGTGTATACTACCCATTAGGTGTCTGCCAACGTGAAGTTGACTTGCATTTACTGATTCACAGGCCTTGATATCCTTGCTTGCGAGAAGCTGAATCCTGATGTACTTCTGACATACATCTCCCCCTGTTGCTTTGAACGGGGAGTGGAGTGGATTTTGTTGGTACCTCCACTCTTTCAGGCATACTTTTGCAGGATTTGTAGGATTGTGTGACACCTTTATAGTCAGTAAATGAATCTGGCAGGTTATTTGCAATATGTTGCAAATCTTCTGAACACATGGTTCACCTCTTTGATTACGTGGATATGAGGCAGAAATGTGTCGAACATTCCACTAATTTCCTGGCATTCTTTATGATACTTGAATTCTCCCCCTAATGCCTGGAAATATTCCTCATTGAATCAACATACTGGTCTTGAATAACTCCCCATGTGAAGGGCTTGAGGTATTGACGGTAATACAATTATTCCTCACATAGATCCCAACTATGTGTTGAGGGGCCAATGATGTATGTCGGGGTGATGATATCGGTGTGTAACCGAATTACCGCAGATAGGAAATACTTAGTAGATTTCCACGTATCAAAGATAGAGGGGAATAAAATTATGCAGTTTGGTCATGAGCGTGTAAAACTCCATGACTCCAACGTAAAGTTGGTAAGTTGCAATTTCAAAGTAAAGATTATGCAATGAGTTCAATTCTTTGGATGGGATTCTACCAAACCATTTTGAGTCTAGACATTAGGACAAATTGCTAAACTTCAATCCGAGGGCCATAGAAAAAGGCACTCAAGGAGAATTCTGCAATGCTATCCATTCGATTTGCTTGAAATCGATGTCGGGATAATGAGTCAATGGTTTCGTGTGAATAAAGCACACTTGAGACCATCATGTAGATGTGTCTTTGGAAAATCATGGATACCTAAATAGTCTAGTCAATGGTTGGGAAAAACCACTTACCTCGACTTGATGCATTCAAGGAGTCTGAGTGGTTCAGCGTAAACTTTAAGGTGCGCAATCCTTAAAATTAGCTTCCCTATGTCATATTAGTGCACACAAAATCTAAATATTGTTATAATTTAGCATCATAATAATCATAAACCAATGGAATTGCTGTTAGTTTCGGTTTCAACCCAATGTCTCGATGACCAAGGCGAGTATGCCAAGTTTGTCATGTACAAGACACTCTGAAAAAACTATCTCGTACTCCCTCCGGTCCTTTTTACTCTGCATATTAGAATTCTTTGAAGTCAAACTTCAGAAAGTTTGACCGCATTTATATGAAAAAATATCAACATCTGCCATGCTAAAGTTATACAATATGAAACTTTAAGTCATGACACATCTATTGATATTGATTTCAGATTGTGAATGTTGGTACTTTTTTCTATAAAGTTGGTCAAACTTTACGAGGCTTGACTTCAGTCAAATCTTATATGTGAACTAAAAAGGACCGGAGGGAGTATGCAACATGTGCTACGGGTTGTGTCGTATGTGTAGTACAATCCAGATGATACACAGAGAATGTGCTTGCCATATCCGTTGCATATAGTAAAGAGAAGTTATTTCTCTTTGTTGTCATCATAAGTTTTGCTATGGAAACTATTTTGACGAATACCTCCATAGTTTAGTAGGGTACGAATTGAACCTGAGAAGCAATAAAGCATCCCGACGTTACTCGAGTACCCACAGGGATAGTAAATATGACTCGGGTTGAGCCAACAAATACTTCATCACGTCTAGCGATTTTAAAATATCCCCTTTCTCTCAACGAGAGTGGAAATAGTTCACTTCCCTAAGTATGGAGTTTGTGGTGCATATGTCCACAAGGCACATATGATCCTTTTATCAGATTGACCCCCATAGAAATCTATATATAGATTTGAAGATTCTCAATATGAAAATCACTCAGATATATAGAATACATACAAATGTGTTATACCAAAGTGTTGATACAATATATTGTGATACATAATATATGATGACAACAATAATCATGTTCGTATTAGAACATCAGAAATGGACATAAATTAATAGATCACTAAGGAGATTGAGGGACTAAATGTAGTCGCCAAACATGTCAGTTGATGCATATCCAACCTTCATGTTCTCCTTGCTCATAGGGTCCCGTGACAGCTGGATAGTCATTTTATTGCTCGGTTCTAGAAGAACATCATGCAAATAACTGACTTTCATGATGGTGTCAGGTTGAAGGTTTGAAGTAAGCTTCAAACCTTTACCCTTGAGGTAATTTGTGTTCCGGTGGCGTGGCTTGGATTACACGCGCTATCCCATGAGAGGCAAGACTGATCTTGATGTCCATGACCCGCTTAAGCAAGTTCTGGCCATTGAGGGCAAGAGCCTCAAATTACTTAGCCATCGATTACTTAAAGGGGCAAACCAGAGATAATTAATTTACGAGTAGTAAATTAAAGACCATCATGGTTAGTGTTGTAATGAATTTTGCAAAATCGATGGGTATTTCAAGAAGTTATCTTGAAACCATTAGTGTGAACTTCAAATTGCTAAGTATGACATCTTGAAGATAATCTTCGAAAGGGAGTAGATCTCGCAGCACTAGGGAGTATAATCTGATGAAATCAGTAGATACTCATTCCTAATGCCTTATGTCATGACTTAGTATAATGTGTGGGAGAGCACTTTATAAAGCAATCATAATGTCGAAACGACAAAATATAAGCTTTAACAATAGTGGTGATAATCTGCAAAGCAGTAAATCTACACACTACCTTGTGATCTCAATACATCAATTTGACGAAAATCACTTTTGAGTTTTGCATATCAATTCTTCCTCGTATTAAGTCAAAAGACTCAATAAAAATAAATTGATTTTTATTTGCAAGAAATTGAAAATCTCAATTGCAAATAGTAGATGTAATTAATCTCAACATGTAGAATAACATGGAGATATATAACATCATACTTTATTCTGGAATACAAGGTACTCTACAGATGTACATTACTAATGTAATGAATAATAATTGTGTTGCAAACTTGATCCTCAAGTGAAAAACTTGAATTGTTTAGATCTCAAATTAAATGGGATCTTGTATCAAATTGCAAGATAATTCAGCAAAGTGAATTAATATTTTGCAAGAGAAAATTGATCTCAATCGCAATTATTTTGCGAGAAAAAAATTTCTCAATCGCAAATCAATATTGTTGTGCGAGAAAACTTAATCTCAATCGCAATGCAGAACATGTTATAGGAATTGCTAGAGAGCAAATACGATGAACATGCCCCATTTTCACAGAGTATATCTGAAATCATCATTTACATATATTGTAAATGTGATATGGAGATATCTGACGGTCTCCAATGCACAGCCTGTGGCCTGATTTGATGGTCAATGCAAATACATAGCCACTTGTGCGGGGTTAGTGCATAACCAGAGGGCTACAATGAAAAAACCTTCAAAGAGATAAGGTTCCCATCGTTGTCCTGTGTGTGGCCTGTAATTAGTACACGAATCAATCGATTCGGTTAGCTTTACACAGGAGCCATCGCCGCCGCTTCCGGGAGATCCAGCCATTTGCCTCGCGCCGGAGTTCGTCGGCGTACGCTGAACGACGCCACGGGCACCGCGCCGCGTGCCGTGGAGGTCCGCGTCAACCTAGGCCGAGGGCCATGGCTACGCGAGGAGGACCGGGCCGAGGCCGTACTCGACGTCCCGCTCCGCGTAGCCGCGCACCAGCCGGCCGGAGGAAGGAGCGCAGGTCGAGGGTCGCCACCGCCGTAGTCTGGCGGTGGAAACGACACCGTTCGCGCGCTGGGCCTCGCCGCGCCGGAGGAGGCCTGTGCCAGGTTCGGGCCTGGCCGACCGTCGGGGGCGAGCTGCACAATCAGCTGAAGGGAGAGCCCGCTCCATCTTCGCTACGGGCAGGACCGTGGCTGCAGGAACTCCACGCGGATGCCGGGAGCCGCGTCGGGCGCTGGCTGCCTCGCCTCCATCGCCCGTCTTCGTCGTCGCCAGGACGTAGAAGATGCGGGTGCGCCGCTGTCGAGGGTCCGCTGTGGGCTCCGCGCGCCGGGAGGTCGAGGCCGGGTTGTTCCCCGCTATAGGCGCCGAGTCTCCGGTCGGGAGGCGCTTGCCACGCCGCCGTGCCTTGCGTAGCAGGCCGGGTCGCAGATGCGCCGCGGTCGGCCGTGCCGGAGAGGGCCGCTTATGCGGCCACTGTGGACGGCGTCTGGGAGAAGGGGAAGGAGAGGGTGAGACCAAACCATGCCCTGGAGGACGCTGCGGTCGAGCGCCGGCACCTGGGCTCCATCGCCTCGTCACCGGAAGATGTCTCGCCGCGAGCGCCCAATGGAACGATTCGGTTCCTGCTTCCGCTTCCGGTTGCATCGCCTGTAAGAGCAAGTATAATAAGCCTAGTCAGCTGGCTATAAGGTTTTACATGTCAGCAAAAATCTTTGCTGGAGGAGTGAGAAACGAAGAGAAAGAGAAGAGCCGGCGCTCCGTGTATCGCCCGGCTGCAGCTCAATCTTCATGCAATACAGCCAGCATGCAGCCGGCGTGAGTGCTAAACGCAAGAGCTCTGTCTTTCCTGCCAATCATGTGAGTCTGTTTGACCTTCTTTAGATGCAAACATTGAATAATATAGTCCATCTAATAGCCAGTCTACAGCCAGCCTATTATACTAGTAGTCTTTTATCAAACCTTTGAATGATGTGGCACTCATATACAGCCAGCAGCAGGCTCTTCTATTAGCCATGCTCTAAGCTATCGGCGACGAAAGTAACATCCGTAACTGCCGGGATGGCCTAATCTCTCGTGGCCTTCTGCTCTCGCCAGAGCGTGCTGATAACGTGTTTTGAATGAATCAAGTCCCTTCTTTATTAGATGACATCTATTTATACAAGGAAAAGGACACCACTGGAAAATTAGATGACATCTATTTATACAAGGGAAATGACATCTATTTATACAAGGGAAAGGACATCACTGGAAAAGGTGTCTGTTAAGAGAAGGTGCCTGTTCGGCGGGAACCGACGCGGCAGTTTTACAACGGCCTGCGGTTAGTACAAGCAGGGATTAATCCCATAATTAACACATGGTTAATTACTTCTAACACATTCAAACACGTCCCGCATTGGATGGCAATAAACATTCGGATGTATTGGTCCAGACATTTCCGGGCAATGTTGGAGATGTCCTAAACGCTTATATTTAATTAGATAACACCCCGCATGTTGCTGCGGAATATGTGAAATATAAACTTCAAAAATATTATGCATATTCAAGGTAAAATGGAAGAGAAGTGTTTCAAATTTATTATTTGTTGTTTCATAGGAAAAATGCTTGTGTAATTAAATATAGTTTTTCTAAAGTAACCAAGTCATCTTGCCAAGGTTAGAAGTTTTTTTCTTTAATTTTTTGGATTGCTTACCACATGTGTCGCGTGGTGTTGCCAAGATTAGAAGTTGATTCCGTATAGCAAGTCTTGTTCCTTTTAGATGCATACTAAATTATTATTATATGAAGAAGTTATTACTGTATGAAGAGTGCAGACCTGATGCGTACCATTTCAGTCTAAATATAGCTCATGTGTCTTGTGAGACAAACAGAAAGCATATACTCCCTCTATAAACTAATATAATATTTTTTAGATCACTACTTAGTATATATTGCATGGCCATTTGACCATATATGGAACAGAATACTCATGGCCCTATCACCGGAAGGTGTCATATTCCTTTCTATTGCAACAAATCTGCGGAGTAAAACGTATAGATACAGGTGGATAGGGGATGCGAGATCAGGATAAAAAATGTGCAAAGGTGCCCATGGCCATTTTTCTTGCTTTTCTCTGTCGTAGCCTGTACTCCTGTGTTGGTGTGCCTTTTGCAGCCGACCACGCGCATCTGGTAGAAATTTAGGGCAGCCCTTAGCGGTCCTCCTAGATGCCGTCACTGTCGAGGTCAAGATAGTTGGCGGTAACTCTCTGCAGGGCGAGTCCGGCGGCGACCGCGGTCAACAAAGGCTCTGTAGACGGGGCTGAAGCAAGTTGGAGATGGAGGTGATTGACTTGAGATCGTTCAGGGTGCAGCTGCAGCCGTGCGGGCTCGTCCTCACCAGCATCCGCGACAGGTTCTCCAAGGACAGCGACGACAGGTTCATCACCGTGCACCACCGCCGCACCAATCACGGCTCTGCACCCCGACTATTTCTCCTCCTCATCGCTGCTGCCGCCCCGCCCGAAGCACACGAAGAGGACCCCGCCCCTCCAAGTTGTCGCTGTCAACCAAGGCCCGCCCTACACAGCGTCGGCTTCAAGGCCGAAAAGAATCCCTGTCAGAGACAATCTCCGCGTTGCTACCGGAGTATCCTCCCAGGCCGGAAAGAAAGGCATCTCCGGGTTCCAACGGTTGGTATGATTTCCATGAACCGACCAGAGCCAATCCCGAGAGCGACGCGGGGAGCTACCTTCTCTGGAATGGAGACTGGGAAGGGAGAGGAGGAGCAGAGCACCACGGTCGCTGCCTCACCGACACACGCATTATTAAACCCATTCATCGTCGCGCAAACGGCGCTCGCTCGCGCGTGCCACGTTGGCAAAGGTACTGTTTCATGCGTAGACAAAAGAGGCTTCTGCTTGTTCGCTCGGGGTTGGAGAGGAAAATATCTTCTCTCGTTTCCTTCCCTACGCACGCGACCCCTGTCTCTCTCTTTCCTTTCCTCTCCTCCAACCCCCGTCCCTTTCCTGCTGCTCCGCCGCCGGCTCTTTCTCCGCCAAGTCCACCGCGCGCCGCCCGTGCCCATGCCCTCCTCACCTCCCGTCCCGAGCTCCATCTCCCCCAGCCTCGTATACCCCGATCTTCTCGATTTGGATCTCAGGAGCACACAGGAGGGGAGGCGAGGTGCCTGCGCCGGCGGCAAGGGTGCGTGGGTGCGGCTGATGTCCACGTCCGCGGCCTCGCAGGCCAAGGACGCGGCGGCCAAGGCGGCCAAGGGCGACAGGGAGAAGAAGGAGGTGGCGATTACGTCAAGGACGCTCTTCGCTTGCTCTGCTCTGCTCTGGTTTTCCCGTTTCGATTACGTCACCGGCGAGGGGTCGCCAGATCGTAGTGTGTGTGCGGTTGATGGGCGCTATTATTTTATTAACATGTTGCGCCGCCGCCGTGTGTGATTGATTGGTTTTGCTGCCGCAGCAGCCATGGAAGATGTTCGAGTGGCAGGGTGGCCCCATCATCCTCGCCCAGGTGGAGACGGGTACATGGAGTAGGCGATGGGCGGCGGCGCCGAGCCGTACACCAACTGGGCCACCAAGATGGTCGTCGCCACTGACACCAGCGTGCCGTGGGTGATGTGAAAGCATGAAGATGCCCCCGACGCCGCGGTAAGCTACAACACCCTCTCGTTCTCGTTCTCGTCTCACACTTGCTCTCAATGCCATGGCCCATGGCGCAATGGCAAAGAGCAAATTGCGGTGCCAGCTAATTTAACCACTTCGCTTTCTTGCACTGGGCACATGCTTCTGTTAGGACATCACATCACCGAATCAAGCTGCCAACTTTGGAGCCTGGTACTGGCACCATAAAATATATACTCTTAGCTAATTCGTTCCTTTCCTTCTATTAAAATTGACAGATTTGTCAGTTGTTCCCTTTGTAATGATGAATATATTCGTGATGGCTGCAAAAAAATACCTGCAATGGCTTCTACTGCAACTCCTTCGGCCCCAACTCCAACAGCAAGCCTACCATGTGGACCGAGGCCTGGCCTGGATGGTAAGTTTGCACGAAGCGTGAAAATTTCTCAACAAACAGCACTTGAATTGCAATCTGCACGGCAAACATGTCACGACATTGCTGACACGATCAAGTATGTCGATTGATGTAAGGTTCACGGCATTTGGTGTCGCGGTGCCGCACCGGCTGGTGGAGGACATGTCGTTCGTGGTGGTAAGGTTCATTCAGAAGTGCGGTTCCTTCGTCAACTACTACATGGTGAGCAACTGATGCTGGCTACCACATGTTGTCACTCAATGTTTCGGTTTTAAGTTGTAGTGACACCTAACATTTAATCTGTCTTTCAGTACCATGGACCGGACCGCCGATGGCATGTTCATCGCGGCAAGCTACGACCATGATGCACCGATTGACGAATATGGTACGCGATCAGTACTCTGATTGTCTGTAACCATTGTTGTCATGGTGCGCAGGTCTGCTTAGGCAGCTGAACTGGGGACACCAGAGGAACCTGCACAAGGCCATCTAGCAGGCCGAGCGGGTTCTCGTCTCCGGCGATCCCTCCAATCCTCCATCCGGCGCATCGGGAACTATGAGAAGGTTCGATCTTGTTCCATCCCTAGGCAAATTCTAGTGACAAGAGATCCAAAAATGCCCGTGAACTTTCTGACGAAGTGAAAAAAAATCAGATCAAAACTACCTTCAATTCTCCCCAAAACTGCTCAGGGTGACATATATATATACCAGTTTTGCAAAGTTCAGGGTGTAAATAATCTGGTTTTAGAGTTTAGGAGGATATGCACCAATCAAGGAGGATTTTAGGAGGAAACTATACTTTCCTCGAATAAGAGTGAAACTGTGTATGCATTCTATGCACTGCAGATGTAGTATATGCACCCGAACCAAACGAGCCTTGCACATACTGACCACTCCGTCCCGCCATGCACCTTCCACAAGACCCATTTAAATTCATGTGCAAGACCATCTCCTCTAACCCAACACCAATGAGACAAGCAAAACCACTCCTAAGTCCTAATACACAAGCAAAGATGCTCGCTCATGTAAGTAGTTCTATAACATGCAATCTCTGGTCCATGATGCAAATTCCACATAGTCTGTAGTGTTTTACTAATCTACAACCACATGTAACAATTATGCTATCAGCCGCACCGGTTTATGCTATATGTGATAACATAGAGACACGAGAAACAAATCAGGACGCGGAATGTATAAACTGGAGACCAGCCCTTTGATTTTTAGTCCAGCCTGCAATTACATACCGGGGATTGGGAGCCGGGGTGGCGGAGACGGCCTGCGCAAGAGTGTGCATCTGCGGATGCATCGACGGGGTCCAGTAGAAGCCTCCCGTAGGTGCTGCGGCGAAGTCAGCGGTAGCAAGGTCGTCCATGAGGGGGCAGTCGAATACCCAGTTTGACACTTTCGGGGATGCCAGAGCGGCTCTCCGGGTCTCCAGGTCCAGCGAAGGTTGCCGGGGGACTAGGATTTCGCGACCGCGTCGGAATTGGGGGATATTTCGGGGTTGAGGTGGTGAGGGGTAGGGGAGAAGGGGGAAGCGGTCGTGGAATCCGGCGCCGAGGTAGATTTGTTCCGTGTTTTTAGTCCAACCTGTTTCGCCGAAGATAACACAAACGCGCAGTGTCTGCATCTTTGCGTGTCATTGCCTCATGGGTGACAGTAGTAGCATGGTCCCTATCATGCTTTTGATTTTGTTTACCCTGCTTTCCTGGGAGACAACATTTGGACTTTCTATTTAGAACGCAGACCCAAGCGGAGTAATTTTTTTACCTAATCATTCGTGGGAGTGGGTGTTTTACATTCTTCTTTATCAGATTACTGTGGATACTCGTAGTGGCATCCGTGTGTGCGGGAAAAATTCGCTGATTATGTCTATCTGGATTCAAGTAGGCGACAGTGGATAGAAGTACCCACAGATTATAGTCTGTCAGCAAACGTTAGGAATTAAAAACACAAATAACATGGCGCCCTTGACATCGCTACTACATACGATATTTTATTGATTAAAGTACCAGAGAGGATTTCATTTCTTTTGCCATTTAGTACTTTTCTAAAGCATCTGTTTATAATAATTTTGCACAAGTTTATCATCTTGGTCTCCTCTGTGTTTTGAAGTTTATCATGATCTGAAGCTGACCCTTCAAATTGGTTACAGAGGAGGCCCTGGCTCGGACAACCGCCGCAGGGTCGGGTGCGCCGGTGAGGTCCCTGGGGTCGGCGCGGCGGGCGTGACCTCTCCCGGCTCCCCGCCCTCGTCCGCGACAACAAGGACCAAGATGTATTTACGGTGTTGTCTGGTGTGTCGTCAGGTTTGGTTGGTCGAGGCCGGGTATGAGTAGCTCCTGATGCTGATGGATGGATGGAGATATCAGGGTCATGTCGCTGGGTGGGCAAAGACCGGGGGTACAACCTCCTTTTCGGTAAAAAAATGAGGGGTGATGATGATGACTCTGGCTGACATAAGCATGTCTTGAGCAATCAAGACTGCTGTAGCCTGTGGGTACTAAATTAGAGCCCACCCTTACCTCTCTGGCAGCCTGTTCAATTCATTGGTGATGTTGGATGTTCTGCACCTCGGATGGTCATTCTGACGAGTGATAACCAGGGCAGTTCGTCTACATTGCGATGGTTATGTTATGCAGCAAGAGATCTGAGTGTTGGGCTTGAAGATCAAAGACAAAACCGAGCCCTCTTTTGCTATGCTACAAATACACAAATTTTCCTTATTTATTATACAGTGTTCTTCTTTCTTTTCTATTCCTCTGTTGTGTTGATGTGAGTGAAGATCCATCTGGACTTGGGATTTATGTCTTTTTTTGGTGATGAACACAACCACCCTAAGCTTACATGAATTGGTTCATGGTTGCGCTGGACATTCCCCATGATGCCGCCGGCGCTTCTGCTTCTCACCCAACCAAGGTGAGCCAGTCCAGCTACTGCTAGCATGTCTTGTACCCAGTTCATGGTCAAGGTTCTGTACTAAACAGAAGGAAATACTATGAAGCATATATTTTAATTTTCAAGGAAATAGATCATAAGCCTGCAAAAAAAAGGAGTTAGATCACAACTGCTGTGTGCATGTAAGGTCACACAAATTTCAGAGTGTTCTTCGAAGTAATTCTCTTTGATCTTTGTGTAGGTTTTAGATTTTTGCAGATTTTGTGATGGAATTCTCTTAAATTTTCCCGATAACTCTGTTGTCGGAACATGGCTGTTTGGGAATTAGGCCGTTTACAATATAAGGAAAACAGTACCACCAGTGGGATGTGATAGTGTTGAAGCAAGGCCCATCTTGCAATTCAATACCCATGCTATTGTGTTTTTCATCTTGAAGTTGAATTTCTTTTCGACTCTTTACATATCATAGATGAAATATGAATGACCAATCTCGATGCAGATTATCACCACAGGACCATTGCATCCATGTAGGGTGCTCATTTTTATAAAGCACATCATTCCTTTCTTTATAAAGCACATCATTCCTTTCTTTATAAAGCACACCATTCCCTTCATGCTGATGGGTGAACAATTACGCTGCATCATTTGTATGTTCTCGATTTTTGTTTAATCTAAAGGCCTTTGATTTTAATAGAGGTCATTCTTTTGTATTAACTGTGTACAGGTGAAATCCCTTTTGTCATATCATATTTCTCTTATATGCATACAAATTATTATGGGCGATGAATTCAGGTGTCGTTTGTCGAGGTGATGTCGCCTTATTCAAACAAAAGGTTCATGAGAATGGTAGTCATTGGTGTTTCTGGGCTAGAGCATTCAGAATTGTAATGTGACATTACTTTAGTGACTGTAAGTGCCAAAAGGCACCCAAAATATAAGAAAAGTTATCTCAAGAGAAGCACAACACATCTTTACTATAAGGATACAGATTTATTCAATGGCATGGTACTGCTTATTTTTTGTTTAGCATCTGACGCTTATCTGGGCTACACAAGCACGTTCACAACTATGACAGCAAGACTAGTACGTAAAGGACCGCACAGGTGGCGCGCCCCAACCACTAGTCACATCAGCAAGAGGAACACCAGGCAGAAGAAGAGATTTTCAGTGGCTTTTCATTTTCAATGGCTTTTCACGGATGCGGGTGTGAACCGTGAAGGAGGAGAGGAGAAGACGTGTGAGGCTGCAAGCGCAATTCAAGTAGCAATCTCGCAAAATAAAGTTGTTCATGAAATTGCTAGATTAGCAAAATATTCAGCGACTAGGGATTGGTTTGAGGAGCCCATGGTTGATATTGTATCTCTTTTTATTGGTGATGTAACTGTTATTTTTAATCAATAAAGCTTAATGTTTTAAAAAAAAAGTGGCAATCTCGCGAGGCGACGTGTAGTATATATAAAAGGTGCAGACGACTCCTCGGTGACCATCTGTTCGTTTCACATTATTACTTTGCCTTTAATTTTTCCCTCTGTGATGGAGAAGGTGACCAGCGGAGAAGTAGATGAATAGTTTCTGTTAGGATTTAATTAATCTTATTAATCCCTGCTTTTCCGCGGTTGTCTCATGTCTTTTCGAACATCGAAGGCTATATATATATGTGTGTGTAATCCCATCATCAATGAGAACAACGATTCACTTTTACGTCTCTGTGTTTTGTCTCTCGTTCCTCTCTCTATCTCAATTCTAAACACGTTATCAGCCACGCTAGACTCGAAGGCAGAGCGAGAATGCCACGAACACAGAACGCCGCCGATGGCTCGCTGGAAAAGAAGAGCGAAAAGGATGAACTCTGCAGCGGAGCCATGCCTCCCGGCGGAGCAATTCTATCGGCGATTAGTCCGGCGCTCAGGCACGCACAAACCTCCTCAACGCCTCGCGTGATTCCCAGCGGTACCGGCGCTCTCCGGCGCGGCGGACTGCAGCATCAAGTCTTGCGCATGTGGGGACATCAGTCACGGCGGGGCCGCATCTGTAGTTATGTACTCGCGATGACGACTCCATCCAGCGCGCACGGCTTCCGCACAGGAGAATTCCTATCGCTGGTGATTCGATCTACCACAACCCCGTCCACGAGATGGCGAGATGGATCGATCGCTACTCAGACAGAAACAGGAAGAAATCCTTGAACAAGGAAGACGCACAGAGCAGGACACGGGCGTTGGCATCCACGATCAATTGATTAGTAACTGCCCTCTTCACGACAAGACTTGAAACGGCGCCTCAGGCCATTCACCAAAAAGACAGACAATGCATCAGTTTGCATGCATCCGTACAAGAAATTGATTTGGAAGAATCAACTTCGTTGTCTTTTGTGATTATTATCACAGATCTAATCATGTATATATCTTCTACTCATCTTATGCATGTACTACTCGCCCGGATCGAGCATGTGAGCATGGAGACATCGATTGCTACTCCAAGCAGGATTCAGGAGAAATTTTTCATCGGCGATGGCGGCAAGCACGGCCGATCTCCTCACAGAGATGCGGAATCGGATCCGTCAAATGGATCGATGGTTATCCTGGTTTGCATATCCACTCACTAAATTAATGCATGAATTGATTGGCTTTGACTAGTTTTGAACGGATGAACTAACCATTGCGTATACTAGTCTTGGTTGTTGCTGATCGGGACGGCGACCCATCACGATGGAGCGCTACCGTAAGCAGGTCGTGGAAGCGGCGGCCTCAGCGCAACGCGCGCATCGGCGGCTCGCGGCTCAGCGTCCAGCGCACGACGAGATGCAAACTCGTCCTCCCAGACCGAGGCGACGGAGCGTGGGCATCCGCGGCGCACTGGTCCTCCCGACCGGCGTCGCGCGAGCATGGCCGTCGGCCTGGCCCTCCCACTGTCCCACTGCGCACGCCGCAGATGGCCGCCTCGGCGACCGTGAGGACTGCCTCCAACCATGATGCGGCATGGAAGACCGAGGCCGGCGACGCTCCCGAGCGAACGACGCGGCCCTCGACTCGCATCCGCGCAGATCGGCGGGGCCCGAGGCAATGGCCCTCTACTGACCACGTTAGCGTCGCCGTCCGACACATGCCCGCACGATGCCCTCGACGCGACGGTGACCTTGGCGCCACCGACCCACTGGAGGCACGGCTAGCGCCAGCGCGCATGGTGGCCAGGCTGAATCAATGGTCCAGACCAATATTTGCACAACCTTCAATTTTAAAGATTTCGCAAATTGGTTCTGTTAACAGTGCTATTTGTGCCTTCAAATACTGTACTCTCTGTTGAGTAATGTGTACTCCAGAATGAGATTGTGATCTAAATAATTTCCATGTTCACGACATGTTCAAATTATTTATCTTCACTATTTGCAATTGAGATTTTTAATCTCTTGCAAAGTAAACTCAGTACTTCCATAGTACTCTTTCTCCGTTGAGTACCATGTATTTCGGGATGTTTCTATGATGTATGTATCTTCATGTTCACTACATGTCGAGAATAATATATCTATTTGCAATTGAGAATTTCAATTTTTTGCAAATACACATGCAAAATTCAAGGTGTCATCCTTAGCAATTTGAGATTCGCACTAATGATTTCGAGCACCTTCTTGAAATCTATTAATTTTACAACATTAAGATGTATTTATATTACGCAATATGTAATATAAATGAATTACCAGTTTTTCACCGGATATGATATGTTCTATGTGTTTACCACATTGCCATTCTTCATGAACATGTCACAGCGGTCGAGATTGATTTCTCCCGCACAACAAACTTGTAAATTTTTTACAATAACATCTCCCTTATTATATTAGGAAAACACAAGGTAATGAGTTGGATCTACTGCCTATGTGCAGACTATCTCTATTACTGTCAGATCTGTATGATCTTCAATGTGTTATGTTCCTATAATTGAGGTTGAGCATTTTCAAGTTATACACTTGAGACAAATTTTTGCATTCTTATTACAAAACCATGATGGTTTTTAATTTACTTCTTATAAATTAATTATCTCTGGCTTGCCCCTATAAGTAATCGATGGCTAACAATTTGAGGCTCTTGCCTTCAATGGCCACAACTTACTTAAGTGGGTCATGGACATCAAGATCAGTCTTGCATCCCATGGGATAGCACGTGCAATCTAAGCCACGCCACCGGGACGCAAAGGACCTCAAGGGTAATGGTTTGAAACTCACTTCAAACCCTCAACCTGACACCATCAAGCTGTCATGAGACCCTATGAGCATGGAGAACATGATGGTTCAATATGCATCAACCGACATGTTTGGAGACTATACATTCAGTCCCTTAGTCTCCTTAGTGATCTATTTATTTATGTCCATTTATGATTTTCTAATAAGAACATGATTATTGTTGTCATCATATATTGTATATCACAATATATTGTATCAGCACTTTGGTACAAATACATTTGTATGTATTCTATATATCTGACAATGATTTTTTTGAGAATCTTCATGTCTATATATAGATTTCTACAGGGGTCAATCTGATGAAAAATGATTTGTGCCTTGTGGACATATGCACCATGAACTCTATACTCGGGGAAGTGAAATGTTTCCACTCTCGTTGAGAGATAGGAGATATTTTAAAATCGCTAGACGCGATGAGGTATTTGTTGGCTCAACTCGAGTCATATTTACTATCCCTGTGGGTACTCGAGTAACGTTGGGATGCTTTATTGCTTCTCAGGTTTAACTCGTACCCTACTAAACTATGGAGGTATCCGTTAAAATAGTTTTCATAGCGAAACTTATGATGACAACGAAAAGAAATAACTTCTCTTTACCATATGCAACGGATATGGCAAGCACATTCTCTGTGTATCATCTGGATTGTACTACACATACGACACAACCCGTAGTACATGTTGTGTACGAAATAGTTTTCCAGAATGTCTTGTACATGACAAACTTGGTATACTCGCCTTGGTCATCAAGACATTGGGTTGAAATCGAAACTATCAGCAATTCCAATGGTTTATGATTATTATGATGCTAAATTCTAACAATATTTGGTTTTGTGTGCACTAAAAAAGTAACATAGGCAAGCTAGTTTTAAGGCTTGCACACCTTAAAGTCTATGCTGAACCACTCAGACTCCTTGAATGCATCAAGTTGAGGTAAGTGACTCTTCCGATCCATTGACTAGACTATTCAGGTATTCCATGGTTCTAAAAGACATATCTACATGGTGGTCTTAAG
Source organism: Triticum urartu (assembly GCF_056163025.1). NCBI lineage: Eukaryota > Viridiplantae > Streptophyta > Magnoliopsida > Poales > Poaceae > Triticum > Triticum urartu. The sequence continues at coordinate 255,612,126 of NC_141877.1, forward strand.
TATGTGCTTTATTTACACGAAATCATTGGCTCATTATCCTGACATCGATTTCAAGCAAATCGAATGGATAACATTGCAGAATTCTCCTTGAGTGCCTTCTCTATGGCCCTTGGATTGAAGTTTAGCAATTTGTCCTAATGTCTAGACTCAAGATGGTTTGGTAGAATCCTATATCCAAAGAATTAAGCTCATTGCATTATCTTTACTTTGAAATTGCAACTTACCAACTTTATGTTGGAGTCATGCAGTTTTACACGCTCATGACAGAACTGCATAATATTATTCTCCTCTATCTTTGATATGTGGATATCTACCAAGTATTTCCTATCTGCGGTAATTCGGTTGCATACCGGTATCACCACCTGACATACATCATTGGCCCCTCAACATATAGTTGGGATCTATGTGAGGAATAATTGTATTTCCGTCAATACATCAAGCCCCTTGAATGGGGAGTTATTCAAGGCCAGTATGTTGATTCAATGAGGAATATTTCCAGGCATTAGGAGGGAATTCAAGTACCATAAAGAATGCCAGGAAATTAGTGGAATGTTCAACACATTTCTACCTCAAATCCACGTACTCAAAGATCTGAACCATGCGTTCAGAAGATTTGCAACACATTGCAAATAACCTGCCAGATTCATTTACTGACTATAAATGTGTCACACAATCCTACAATCCTACAAAAATACGCTTGAAAGAGTGGAGGTACCAACAAAATCCACTCCACTCCCTGTTCAAAGCAACAAGGGAAGATGTATGGCAAAAGTACATTAGGATTTAGCTTCTCGCAAGCAAGGATATCAAGGCCTGTGAATCAGTAAATGCAAGTCAACTTCACGTTGACAGACACCTAATGGATAGTATACACCCAATGGATGGGAAACCTCCACCAACCCGGGTCATAGTGCACACAATGACCGAGACATCGGAATACTCGACTCAGTCGCATTGGGAAATCATGAGCAGTCACCATGGGTAACGATATTCATTAACTCTATATTGATATATAGATTCTGGAGAAACATATAACTGGAAATCTACAATTGTCGACATACATTTCTCAACTAGATTGCAAAACCTTTCACATGATTCAGGTCCAAAAACCATGGCCATGGCAAAGTGTGAACAACACTCGGACTGAACTCAAGCCAAGGGTATAATCTAGGTAGAAATGATCTTGCTCAATAATGGGAAGGTATTCATAAGCAATACCTACACCAGTTTTCTTCTGGAAACAGAATTGAGAACAACAAGGTGGTGAAACAAAGAGCAAGTATTGTAGCACAAGGGTTCACGCAGATACCCAACTATTCTCCAGAGGTGGAATCTCTTTCCGATAACTTATATCATTGGCAGTACAAAATCATCTATCTCTGCAGTTGATAGATGTAGTGATTACATATCCATGTGGATCACTAGATTCAGACATATATGATTGATTTCCGATGGAATTTCAATTCTGAATCGAAATACAAGATGCAACATACATTGTGTAAAACTAGTAAGTCACCATACGACTTATTGTGGTCGGTACATATGGTACAACCGACGTAGTGAGTTCGTTATACAAAAGGATTACTCCTGGAAAGATGATTATCCATGTTTGTATGTCTGCAATGACGATACATGTAATCATCTAATGACGGAGTTTAAATGAAGGACTTGGGTAAACCAAAACACCGCTCGTTACTGCAACTTGAGCACCTTCATTCATGCATTATGGTATACTATGTTGTCTATATCCAAAATATATTGGAAAATTCATTGTGGACAAATCTTATCCATCCATAACTCTCATGGTAGTTCATTCTCTAGACGTAGAGAAATATCTATTTAGACCAAGAGATGATGGAAATGAGATATTGGGACTCAACGTTCCATAATGCCATTGGATCCACCAAACACAATTAGTTGGTACTGAAGAATATCTTTCGATATCTCCAAGGCATCAAACATCTTGTCCTTGTTTTTTAGTTTCACAGAAAGTGTGAACACAGATATCATTGGATACATCGATCAGATCCCCACTATGTCAGATCCTAGACAAGTAGTGTTCCTACTAGGTGTGGTAGCCCTCTCATGAAGAGTCTTCGAAACAGACCTCATGGCTACATTCACCAACCATTATCTCAACGATAATGTTTCTTGTGTTGCCTGGATGCAAACAGGTTACATAATAAGCAATATCACTATATTACATATCTTGCAAGTTAAATCATGCGACTGATTTGTTCAGCAGGTCTCTACCAACTTCTATGTTTTGGTATGTGATGGCTTCGAATTTTGCAAGATTCAAAGGGAGTATCTTCCTGAATTGTTCCGGTTCAATGCATCATATTATACTCTTTGTCCCTTCATGAGTTTACTTTACAGGTTCTCATAAAGGTTTTTAATGAGATAATATCAACATGAGATCATATGTCATACTTTCTGTTTTCCCCACCGGGGTTTGTGGGAAAGTATATATGACATATTTATTGTCCTCTAAACTCTATGAGTTTTCTCGTATTGAGTTAAAAGAGACAATGGCCATTATATGTTGTGCCATTTTCTCCTTATTTTTCCCACTGGGTTTGAAGAAGTTTTAGCAACATATCAAACACCTATCACCTCATATTTTTCCCACATGGTTTTTGGAGGAGCTTTTTCAAGATGATGATACTTACACTAATAAGCATGGATTAGGGGAAGTGTTAGGATTTAATTAATCCTATTAATCCCTACTTTTCCTAATTGAGGCGGTTGTCTCATGTCTCTTCGGACGCACCCCTTCGGGGGCTATATATATGTGTAATTCCATCATCAATGAGAACAACGATTCACTTTTACATCTCTGTGTTTTGTCTCTCGTTCCTCTCTCTATCTGAATTCTAAACAGTTTCATTAGACAAAGAAAGAAGAAGAATAGGAACGTGCGGAAAACTAATTAGATGGGCCGAGAGCATATACAGGAAGGTCATACGTTGGCACTTGCAGTCCACTTGTTTAGACATGCAACGAAGGAAATTTAACGCGAAGATGAAACAAAAAGTTGAATGTAATGTACTAAATACCAATGATGTCACTGTTTTACACATGGGACCTACTTGATGATGTGGATGGGCTGCATGATGAGAGGACCTACTTGATGATGTGGATGGGCTGCATGATGAGAGAATAGGGAGAAATGGAGAGCAACTTCTTAAGAATGATAGATACCAACGTTAACACTTTTTGCAAGGAAAATACCATTGTTATCTACGTATGTTAATGCCGGTGAGCAAATCTATGACCCTTCAATTTCCACAAAGCATAACGCCACACAATTTCTTTCAACTGTGCTAAATTTTTGCTAAATGCCAATCAGTGGGCTACCTAGTGCGTCTATAAATCTTTGTGGAATGCATTTGTTATCCCATGCCGCAATACCGGTGGAATGGGACTTTGATCCACGTCAACTTTCATGTTGACTCCGGTATACAGGCAGTTGTCCCTTGCTCGTAAGACTACCCATAGTGGGGGGTAACTTAGACTTGCTAACATATGGGTGGTCTAATATAGCAAAAGTTGTGCCGCAATTGTTGAGTAGACTTGAGGATGCTGAGGATGGATTCAGTCCAGGGCAGTGAATATACAGACCTGATAGTGGTATGCCTTCTAAAGCCAAACATCGGAAGCATAACGTTTCAACGAGGTACGGCATGGAGCACAAGGGCATCCGTTTTTTCACCAGGAGTTCAAGACCAGGGTTTCTATTCATCAGACAACATTCTAAGCTGTAATTCAGCCATGATACCATAACTTCTCTCATCATGCATAGATAGGTGGTGGAGAAAAGCTGCCAAAAAGATCAATTACATGCTTCCTCCGCTTGTCAACAACCTTCCTGGGCATCAAAATATGCTCCCAATGTGCACAACGGGTGACTTGCAGGATCTTCATTTTCAGCAAAACTCTTGAGCGGCAAAATCATGCTCGTAATTTCAAACATATGTAGTTCACTACTCTATGCGTAGGGTCCTAAAGTGTTGCACTGCCTTACCATTGAGTCCAACATTCAGATGGGCTTGTCAGTGACTTGTTTGTGTCGGTAGGTCCTGACAGGTTGCCACTGCCTTACCAACAACATGATCATCAAAACAGCATAACGTGAGTCCTTGGGGGATTCTGAAATGAGAGAAGTGCATATGACACCCCCCAACTCTAGCCCTAGTCTAATATACACCTCCAACTTCAATATCATCTAATATACACTCCCCAACTCTCAAAACTGGCCATAATTCAACCCTCCCTTTCCTGTTGACCGGTTTTGACCCAGTTTAACCGGTTTTGACTGAGTGAACAGTAAAAATAAAATTTTAAAAACTATAAATATTTTTTTGAAAAATTTCAAAAATGTTCAAGTTTTTTTCACCACGTGAACAGTAAATTAAAAAAAATCACCTTTTCAGCATGTTTGGACACCTGAGTAAATTCGAGATGTCCGTAAATTCAATTTTTTTTTCAAAATTTCAGCTTGGTGAATAGTAAAATCGGTTTTCTTTTAAAACCCTTTTTTGCATGAATTATGTGTGAGCGCGTGGTGATTTTTTTTGGATTTTTTTCCTGAATTACTGTTCATCATGTTGAAAATTTTGAATATTTTTCGAATTTACGGACATCTCAAATTTACTCAGGTATCCAAACATGCTGAAAAGGTTATTTTTTTTGAATTTACTGTTCACGCGGTGCAAAAACTTGGAACTTTTTGAATTTTATTTTTTTTGTTTTTAATTTTTTATTTTTTACTGTTCACTCAATCAAAACCGGTCAAACTGGGTCAAAACCGGTCAACAGGGAGGGAGAGTTGAATTCTAGCCGGTTTTGAGAGTTGGGGGTGTATTTTAGACGGTATTGAAGTTGAGGGGTGTATATTAGACTAGGGCTAGAGTTGGGGGGTGTAATATGCACCTCTCTTCTGAAATCGTGTCTTCATTGCCTCCAGCGCATGTAGGGAGCAACTTATTTTATTCCTGACATCTTAAGCATCAGACAGCTATGCTGACTTGCGCTTCACTGCTGGACAAACTGGTGACTACATCCAAATGCAGCAACTGGAAGCATCATGGCCAGGCACAGTTCAATCCACCAACAGGGGCTTCACTGCTATACAATTTGTAGCAGAATCTCTTTTCAACTTCCCTATGGAGAAAGGAAATTATCACGACAGTGACACAGAACAGGGGCTTCCAGACAACCAGAAACTTCTATGGCACAAGTTCACTCTTCCCCCAAAACCACAACAAAACTTAATGCCTGCAAATGAACCCAATCGCCCACACGCCCACACGCCCACATTCAAGACCTTCCAAGTGTTGCTAGGGCACTCTTGACTGATTTAACCATTTCCCATATCTCCAACTGGTATGATAATCCATCTTGATCTCTTTTCAGGGATGTCTAGAAAATATGATGTTTTAGAAGAGCGCATCTCTAGATGTATCAGTTAACTGGCATAGAACCTTCAGCGTCAGAAAGGCAACAGTTATCCCCGTTACCATATTTATTACTGTTTTCTGGCAGTGACGGCTCCTTCACATGAACAAATACATCTTCTGTCATCAGAGGAAAAGACCAACTGAGGATTCAACCTGTAAGGTAAACAACAGCAGTGTTAGACATTTGGTCCCAAACAGAATATCATCTGAAGAGTTGTACATAACAGTAAAAATAATAATTAATAAATAACACAAAATGCACAAAACAGTGAACAGAAACACAAGAACATGAATAGGAGAAAAACAGTACACTCCATGGCAATTTCAAGCTAGAATCAGTTTGTAAGGAGGGCTATATGAGGTGCCGTGGGTTTTTAAGGCAAGCAATGAGTATTTTCTCTACCGCTCCCTGTTTACTTCCTGTCACGGTGCCAACCTCCCGTCACCAATGGTTATAATCTACAATGCCAAACCCTGACTCATAACAGATAAAGTTGTTGAAGATCATAGCCTACAATCTGTACCCTCTTGCAAATCGTACATGTGCCCCACAAGTACAACTGTGGGTGGTATTACAGGAAAAGTTAATACCATTCTCAAGATATGTCTGCATTCCTTCTTATGGTTCATGGAAGTAAAATATAAGGCGAAATTCTCAAACCACAAAGCAAAATAACATTTGCCTAGAGATATGGGAATTTTTTTTCCTTCTGTAGCTCATCAACTAATCTCCCCGCATCTGACATGGAAACAAACGATAACAGTGTGTCTCTAAAACCAATGGGGTGACATTGAACAGAAATAAACCATGAACCTTTAATTGTTTCCTACTGCAATCCTGAAGCAGTAAGCCAGTAACACTTGTTGCTCAATAAAACCCCATGGTTTGCAATATATGGTCTGTACAGTTAAATTGTTCTCGGTTTCTCTCAGAGAGATCCAGCCACATCTCATCCACCAAAGAAGTGCCAACTTCTAAGAAGTCCAAGAACCTCAAGATCAAGATGCATGTGTGTGTATAATCCAGGAGGGGGGTCTAGAATCCTTGACCATGCATGGTCTTATCAGATCCTGCTGGACTGTAGAATGGCAGAAGATGTCTTGAATACAATTCAGATCAGATTGTGACTTCAATTATCCAAATAAGCATGCCTTGTAACAATATTTAAGAAACTACTATTAGTTCGCAGCAGCCAAAATGCTAATAATATGTCCTAAGTCCATAACATGTTAAAGCCACATTCAGATAAGGTTACTGTGGCAATTAATCACCATATCCAGGACTGTCCACCAGAAATTAAATAATGCTCAAGCAGTGTTCATAAAATTGCTAGGCGCTAGATGCAAGGCCAGACCGTCAGGCAGTGGTCGAGCCGATTTTGTCAGAGGTTGAGCTGTGGAAGATGACAGTGCAAAGCTGCTTCGCAGTCTCCTGCTTCATATTATGCCTCCTGATGTAGGGGGTGTGTAGTAAAAGGGAGGGCATGTCTTCTCCCTCTTCTTTTTTTGTAGATTAGAGTAGGCTTATCTTTCTAGCTTCAGTTTTAGCCTTCGTTTTTGCTTTGGTTGTTGTACTTTGTGCCTTACCAGCATGCTTCTTCTAGATTCTAATATACAATGATGACACACATTTAGATGTGTGATTCACAGTAAAAGAGATTGCCTAGTCGCCCTACGCACCACCTAGGCAAGGGGGATGGAGAGGAGACAAAGAGCAAGGAGGGCCTGGGAGGGAGACAAGGAAAGGGAAGGGGAAGTTGAAGGCATCAAACTCAACAGCGACAAGGAGGCTCACCCTCAAGGTCTTCTTGCTTTCCTAGGGTTGCTTCCTCTTTAAATGGTTCAACTCAACCAGGACACTCAGGTGGTCAAAACATCACAATGAGCCTATACCGCCCATCAGACCATCTTCCACACCACTATTTAGCTCAAACTCTTCCCGTGACCTTGTCTTCCTCTAGCCACAGATGTGTCGTGGCCCTTACCTCTGAGCTCCAATGAGGCCTCTACTACACCTCAACACATGTCCATACACGACTGTGCCTACCTCACACAGAACTTGGCTAACTTTTAGAAACACTAGACTCACTATATTACTAACCAGGCTTCTCCAACACATGGCAATACTAACAAGACCCTATAGTAAAACTAATTGGGTTCCCCAGGGCTTATTGAATATCCAAATATAAAAGATAGAAAATTAACATGCTACTAGGTTAATGAAGGTGCACTGTCAAGAATGAATGTTTAATTTAAAATAATATATACAGAGACGCGGCGTAACTTCTGCCGTGGATGAAGAAACTACTTGCCTCATGTTTGGTAAGCCATCACCAGATTGCTTCGGTCATTTGGAAAGCTTCAGAATGATCTCCGCTGTTTGACCCATCCAAGAATGATCTCGACAAGCTAGCAAAGCAGTCATCTCCCACAGAACACAAGATATGGGCTGATGGACTTAAAAATGGTAAAAGGGTAAATCCTTATAAATCCATATAGTCCAAGTGCCAATAAACTTCCCAACCAACTTCTGTTCAAGAGTCAAGTCTGCAATCTGCTTTAAGCGTTCTATGGCATCAAAGATCAAACTACCATCCATCTGATGTCACGAAGAAATAGAGGAATGCTTTCCCCTTCTCACAAACTGGGAAAGGTTTCCAGCACTAAGAGCTCATTCAGTTCACGCACCATACTCTCCAGCCAACTTCAGTAAACAAGTTGACCCACCCCAGATTGATCTCCATAGCGGACTCGCTAAAAAGCGCTCTTGTGAGCACGAGCTCACATGCACCCTTTCTTACAGTAAAATCCAGAAAAAATCATAAAAAAGAAATATTTTTACAACAAACATTGATGCCTATTCACATGCGTGCAAATTTTTGTGATGGAATGACATTGATGGTCTGGGCAAAAAAACAAAATTGATGCTCCAAAATGCTTTCAAAAACAGTCTTTTTAGAGCATTGATTTTGTTTTTGTTTCCCAGACCTCCACGAATGGCATTCCATCACGAAAATTTGTAAGCATGTGAAAAAATACATCAATGTTTTTTAAATTGTTTAATATTTTTTCGGATTTTACTGTAGCGAAGGATGCGTGTGAGCTCTATGTGTCTGAGCACCCAAAATTACACTCTATACTTGGGATGATTAAGTCTAGCCTGTTGGGGCTAAATAGACCTAATCAGATTACCAGCTTATCTCCTACTCAAATCTGCACTGTGTTTCAAGCATCACATGGAAGAACACGTCAAACTTCTGTCTGCTGCTTTGACACAAAACTCGGGAGTGCTTTCCCCTTATCACGATCTGAGCAACATTTACCGCACAAGGAGCTCAGACACAACTCTTAAGCAAACACCCATTCAAAACCAACACTGCTTTTGAGCATTAAAGTGAAGAATGCATCAAGGTTCCACATGCAAGAACACTGTTATGGACAGCCTCTTGTATCAGAGCCAATGACCGGGAGTTTCACTCCAAGGAGAATCCTCCATGTTAAAATCTGGTAGGAGTTTCACAGACAATGTGCTTCTTCAAATCTTTGGTTCTCTTGGGAGTAGTGTAACCATTGAAATATGTTCCAGGGAGATCGAGGGCTGTGGCCTACATCAAATATGGTTCAGACCATATGCCACACAAGCTTTCAGGAGGTTGCCAGGCCGATGCATCTACAACTGCTTCTCCCAATTGGTATCAAGAAGGTAATCTTTATCTTCTACAACAAGTGCTTTCCTTAGTCAAAAAAACACTGTAGTGTGGTCACTAGTCAGAAAAAACATGGCGGTCCTTTCATGTTCTCCACCTGAGCAAAATCTTTCAAATCTAAGAGCTCATAAAGTTCAGGCACGGTACTCTGAATTACATCCATGATCCACTAGATCAGTCCAATTGTACTAAACTGAACTGCTGATGTCTGGAAGCTGGAGATACCAGTGGGTCTAATACAGAACATGACCAACTTAACAGCTAACACATCAGCCACATAGAGAGCTAACCATGTGGGTAATTGGCAAACAATAGTAATCACGTCCCAGCCTCACTCATACAGCATCAATCCAGGAAAAAAATGGGAGAAGTGGCATGTTGATGCACACGCTACTGGTCTAATTTCACAGAGCAAGAGAGGCCATGTTACACCATCATCAGTGCAGATCCAATATTAGTCCTGTGACTAATGGTAGTCACAACTTGCTTAAAAGAGCTCCTAGATCAACCTCTTCATGTGCAAGAATTGCCGATGCTAACTTCTAATATCTAACAACTGATAACTGATAAGTCTGAATAGCCTCATTCTTCTCTAATATTTTGCAAGAGAACAGAGCCACCTAAGGCTTCATGCACCAGACAGACAATCCAAATATGCTAGAAAGTAACCAGCCTAATACCGTAAAAGCTTAACTAGAACTTACACAAAGGGCCAGAGCAAGAATTTTCTAATCGAGCTCGCACAAGGTCTGGAAGTTTGAATTCCTCATAACGATCAAAATAAGCATCAAGACAAATACAAACTAAAAAACTGATGATGTAAACCAATTCAGATGAGACAGCTTATGCTGTTGAATAACCGTGGAGTTTAACGGCATAACTTACTACCCATAAGAAACGCAATCATTGTCCTAGATAATATATAGACTTTTTTTTTGCGGGGAAGATAATATATAGACTTGTCCACACTGTTATGGTTTATAGAGATTTAAGGAGGTAAAGTTAGTTCTGTTACAACAAATATCACTTACTGATCCCTATCTGCTGATAACAGCATTGGATCCACTACACATTCAAATATGCAGCAGTTGACATGAATCTAGCCAAACATATAATCACTACTTCAGACTTCCATTTTTACAGAAAATCTGCAGCAAACGCCTGAATAATTTGCTAGTTATAAACATTAAAACCACCTTTGCATTAAGTGACTAACGTCACCAACATAGTTTAACATGAGAGAAACCTACACTTGGTTATCACCAAGAGTGAACTTGACACACATGTACTACATGCACTATCTGTATCATCTCACATCAAGCTCATTAATTCATTGTGTAACCGCGTGATGGAAGTTTTTTCTGTAAAAACATACATTCAAAGTTTAGCAGTTAGACCCCCACTGCTTCACATTAAATTCAGAACACTTGCTCTATATGTGACACGACTAAGTCACTCTGATTTTCCAAAGTCGAAGCCACGTTAAAATGATTGCTAGTCTAGTCATAGATCCATCTAACAAGGAAACCTGGATATCCTAGTAACATGCATAAATCTGGAGCCAATATGTAAATAGTAACAGGATACTGTCAGGACAAATATTATCAACTAACACAGAAAGTATAATTATTCGAAGCATAAAGAAGTCTGGAGTCTTAACACAAACAAGTAGGTAGATAAGATACTCTAAACCATGTTATATGATAATTAACACCTAGAGGTGATTCTTTCTCCCCGGAATGTAGCAGCTGGGGTCTTAGCGGTACTGGAAACGGTTCTTCTCAAATGTGCCCCACGAAGATTCAGGAGGGTGCGAAGGACCTTTCTCAGAAACTCCCTGATAACAACACAGTACATTTTGAATAATATAGAAAACAAAGAATGAAACTGTCTAAGATTATACTGTTTTAAAAGATCATACCGCATGTATATTGTATTTATCTCCATATTGAGTAGGGAAGGTCGCTTCAGGACTGCCCAGCTTCATCCCATGTGCTCCACCTTAGAGAGCAGATAGACATAGTACCATGAGAGCGAATTTTCTTTGTTCCATGAAATATAAAGTGTTAACAGCAATGCATCCAATGATGATATATTCAGGTAGTCTAGCCTAAGAGAAAATCACCATCTAGGATAACTCTGTTATGCTTATGTTTTGAAGATGATGTATGCTCTCATTGTTGACAAGGAACACTCCTGGTTTTGCTTTGTGGGTGGTATGGTATTAGAATTTTTTATTTTTTATTGGTCCATTATCTTTTACTAGTGAAGGGGAGTATGCCGTCGTAATGGTTCAACCTCCCCTCCCGCGCTCCCCGTACAGTAAAAATTTCAGCCCACGCGTGCATATTAGCACAATACGAGCAAGAAAACCCGTAAAACCATCGCACGCACGCACGACTAGGGGAAAAGGAAACTGCCGCAATCCATGCATAGACGACACACACACACACACACCTCATCGCCACCCAACCCTCGCTACAGATCCCGTCTCTCTCCCGGGAAAAGTTATTGCCGCCCCTACGACCGTAGGTTTTAGGTATCCCACCATCGCATTTGCCCTTTCGCCCCTCTGGTCGCAATCTCTATCACCACTCAGATACCCACGGTGACCATCATGGCCTGATGCCCTTTCAGAACCCATCTGTTGGCGGCGCTGACCCATCTTCTGGTGCTGGATGCGGCGGCCATGGCGAAGGAGAAGAATTCACCGTACACCAACACCACCGACGACCTGCAGGGGACCCATTGACCGCTGTCGTGGCCTTCAGGTCGGCCACGGAGAAGTCCTCGCAAGGCAGCGGGTCCAAGTGGATGCACAGCGCTGCGGCGAGCGCCATGGTGAGCAACATCACTTCAATCATCATGAAGTGAACCAATGGGATCGAGCGGAAGTATGCGGGGAACAAGTCATAAGTACTCGTGCTCTCCACTTTATAAGGATGGGTTGATTTTGGCGGTGGACAGTGGTAATGCGGGGAAGCTTCCAGTTTGGAGCTTGTTGGCGATTCTCTAGTAGCCTTGCTGGTTCTGAATCCAAAGTGCACAATGGTCCCAAAGAGTTTGACTCTTTGAATCAGAGGAAAACAAGACTGGTTGCATGTGGTAATATTTTCTTAACCCATGAGAAAAAGCAAGGATTTCACATACGATGTACGCTTGACCTCTCCATATTGGAGATTTCTACCGCGTTGTTTGTCACTGCAATTTGATTTTTCTTTCTTCCGTAGCAACGCATTGTACTTACATCTATAGAAGAACACTCGGATATATATTGCTGCAGCCTACAGGTTAAACTATGATGGTGAAAAAAGATTAGCTACATCAAATAAAGAGCTCCTTAACACTCAAACCAAATGGCTGCCCTGGACTATCTTGTTTCTGTCTTACGTGATGTTTTTATTTCCTGTACTAATGGAAACATGACTAAAGTTGTTGAAGGACACCGATGCATGTCTATTTCTGACCTTCATAATATGAACTAATGAATATCCTTTCTTATTGCTACCATGTGTGTTAGGACCATAGTTGTCAGTCTCCTCTCCACCACCGCCACTTCCTTCATTTTCATTTTGCCTTTTGGCTGTTGCACACCGCTGCCAAGGCTACCAATCCGTTGCCTTTCCATGGCATGTTCCTTTGCTCCTTCGCCTCGTCAATTCGTTACACATCTCTGTATCCTCCAGTGGCGGACATGGTGATGAAGAACTGCAGCAATGATGGAAGACCGGTGATGGGGGGTTTGCGGAGGTACGAGTCCGACGATGTTCTCTGTATTCATCTATTATTTCTCGACATTTCCCTCAGTTCACACTCTCTGCCTCTCTCCCCACCGGGGTCACCCAGTGGCGTCCGAGATCGCGTCCCGGCCACCGATCCACATTGACCCCAGAGTAGATCCCAACCTTTGATTTGGGTCGACAACCCTGGGTCGTAGAACACAGCACCGACCCGCGATCCGGAATACTAAGATTAGGACATACATGGTTAGCTGGGTGGAACGTGAGAAGAAAATAAATATGTGTGCGCACACGCAGGGCTATAGTGTATAGCTCTCATGTGGATGTATATGTTTGTTTTGAAGAATCACTACTATAGTGAGCAAGAATGAACCCAGCAAAATAAACACCTGAGGTTAAAATGAAAAGTTTACATGTTGCAATAGGTTAATGGGCTTCCACTTAACCATACAGTTTGATACGAACAAACTTATTTGGTCAGCAAGAAAAAAAATAGTTCTGTCCATGTGGTTATTTCTATTTTTGATTTGGGTATACTTTTTGCTGCTAGATAGCAAAGAAAAACAGACAGTGGAATGAGCTGTTGCTGATGTTGACGCAGAGCTGGGACAACTTTTAGGATCAAAGTGGGAGAAAGAAAGGGAGGTATAGAGCCACTGGATAGATTTGGTGGCTGAATTTCATGGTAAGAAAGAATCAGTGCTTGTTCTGTTCTCATGGTGAAAATCACTTCACTTAATACAATCAGAATGTTATGTCAGATTATATACGGATGACAAACATGAATATAGAATCAGTTCTTATGGTGTTTCCTTGATTTAAGTCAAGGCACTCCATCACCCATGTTGGATGTGTTATGCCCAATTTTGTTATTCAGTATTTGACATGCTTGATACTCCATTTCTTTTGATAGTATGAAGTTACACCGGACAATTATGTATATATATCTCGTGTGGCGAAGTGGAATTTCCATGTTTTTGGAACACTATCTAAATTATTTCTATACACATGAATTTTCACATGCATCGTGTTGCGTTCTGCGAGGAAAGAGACACAAGTGGCATGAGGTGATCGTCGAGTGGAAGCAAGTGTAAGGTGATATTGTTGCAACGGTCATAAGCCACATACAACGCACACATCATGAATTACAATGATATTTTAACTAATGTAACTTCATCTCAGTTTATTATTCCGTGGCCACGCACGGGCACTAAAGTAGTACAAAGTAAACGTTGAGGTAGGAAACTGCGAAAAGATCAGGCTGTAGCCAGATTAAATCTCGTTGATTCATTCGTGAGGCTGATATGTAACATGTTGTCTTCTTAATAGTGTATAGGGGGGCACTTCTCATTATTTTTTTAAAGCATGTAAGCGAGCTACAGGATAACTGATAATATTCTGGTAACAGAAAATAACATGATTTCCATCCATACCAGCAGTAAAGAGAAAACATCCACACATGCATTTTGGACGCATACTGAGTACAAAATTCGGCATGGTTTTAACTCCTTTTAAAATTTGCATACCCAGAAAGACTGGCAAACTCGAGAAGGGCCCAGCATATGAACTGAAGACCCTCCACGTATACTATCTAAAAGCATATATTTTGTGTATGTAGTTATAATGTAAATATCACCTTGTCAGATATAAGAAGACAATTTCTATTAAAAATGAAAATGCGGGAGATCCTGCTCAAAAAAATTACCAATCATAAATCAAGACATTTCAACGCAAAATTCTCTATATATTGGGAGCCATGTCATTGTAGGGTAGTAATCGGTGGGCACAAGAAACTGCCACGTAGGGTTAGACCCTGGACAATGGGATAGGCAGTGGCTTTAATGAGCCTAAGATGGCTACAATTTTCCTAGCCTTGCTCATAGAGTTAGGCCTTTGAATTTAAATATGAGTGTCAGAGTGTGTGCCTAAATTACGAAGTAGTGAAAGTGCGAATTAAGAAAGCATTAAAGTAGAAGACATTAGACAAGGTATATCATATCTCTTGTATTGCAATCTATCCCTAGTTGTAAGAGCATCTCCAACAGCTCACCAAAAAAAAAACCACCCTATAATCACCTATTGGGGCTCCCCAATAACACTTTTCTGGTTATCGGGGATGAACGCTCCAGCAGATCCCCAACAAAACTTCCTCAATAACCAATCTGACATACGGGGCCCACTTGCTAACCGGTAAAGCGACGGTGTGGCTGTGCTCCGGCGGCTATGGCGGCGGTCTGACGATAGTCCAGTGGGCGGCAGTCGACCGGCGACGACAGCGGCTGTCCAGTGGCTGTCCAGCGGCGGGGCGGCTGTTCGGAGATGGTCCGTCAGCAGCGTCGGCAGTCTGCGCCGTGGCAGCTGAGCGGCGGCGGCAGTGGTCCGGTGGCCATTTAGCGGAGCGCTGACATCGCAGTATAGGGGATCATATCGGGAGAGGGCCAACTCGCCCTCCATTTAGGGAAAGATGGGTTGTTTTATTAGTAATCACCAATAATTTATTGGGGAAAGGGAAGCTGTTGGAGCAGAGTTTTTGGCTCAACTCCCCCAATACCAGGAAATTATTGGGGAATGGGGAGCTGTTGGAGATGCTCTAAGCAGGCAATCTACCAAGGCAAGGAAGAAAACAGGATGGCCTTTTGCCCTCCCCCCGTCTCATGTGCAACAGTTGCACACTAGCGGCATCTCTGTCATCCCGAATTTCCTACGGCACCGATCACGCAAGCAGAGAACCCCCCCCCCCCCCTCCCCCAAGGCAGCCAACTATTTGCAATGTGGCAATCCAGAAGTTCACACTGGCACGCATAATATGTTCAGTAGTAGCATCAATCCGTTTCCAATATTAATTGACAACTAGCATCTCCAAACAAATTAAGTAATTGGCTGATGTCCTCTTTCTTAGAAACCCATGCAAAGTGCTGGCAGATAGCAGATTCCTAACTCAGGATTGCTGATAATACAGAACCCTACCATATGCGCATGTACAACTTCAAATCCAGAAAAAATATGACAGTGAAAAAGGAAAATATGTAGAATGGATAACTGAAATTTACAAACACTGTAGATGATCCCAATAACATACCTGTGCCCCATGGTCTGCCATCAAAATTAGCTAATTCGGCCCGCATTTGTTGAATTTCTTGTGCCATCGAAATCATACTCTTCTCCATTGCTTTCCTTTGTTCCACCAACTCGAAATTCCCCTTCTGCTCCAATTCACATGCATTCCTGCAAACAATACAATTATAGAAACCAATGATACTCGAAGTTTCCAGTCCCCAAACAATTTACTGGGATAACTGAGAGTCAGGTCCAGCAAAAGAGATGGTGTGTGTACCTTGCATGGGTAAGTTCCAGTTGAAGGCCCTCAATCTCTGCTTTCAGCATAGGTAACTGTTGTTTATCAGATCTCTCCCTACTCAGCTCCTGCATGAGTGATGCAGCCTTTGCAGAGAGTTCTTTCCTAACAGCAAGGAGCTTCTCGATTTCACCACGAAGATGCACAACCTCATCTCTCAAAGGCTCATTTGATCTAAGTTCAGCTTCAAGCTTCCTTCTCTTGTCAACGAGCTCGCTGATATAAGCTTCCTTCTTGGCATTAATCTCTGCGATGATCATGTTAAGGTGACGGACCTCCTCCTTTCCGGCTTGCAACTCCCTGTGCAACTCCATCCGTTCCTCAGCTAGAGCATGACGATCAGCCATAAGCCTGCGGAAATCAATCTCGTGCAACTGAATTTCTTCCTCTAGGACATCCAGGTGAGAGCGAGGAGCCACCCTCATGAGCGGCCTTTCGTGAATCTCAGGGTAGGCTCTACGATCCTCAATCACACGAACTGCAGGATAGGCTCTGCGATCTTCGACTACACGGATCTCGTGATGGCCCCTACGATCATCAACCACTCGGATACCAGGATGATGACCCCTGCGATCCTCAGCCACACGGGCGTCAACATAGCCCCTTCCATCTTCGACAAAACGGCGCGGCAGGCGATCTCTTCCTGACATGATGATTCTAGGTAACCTGGTGGCCTGAAAGCAGCATAAGAAATGAACATCGAACCAATGTAAATCCACCTCTGTTACCAAACCAAAAGCGGATCTACATGGAAATTTGTGGAGAATAGTTAGCTTGGGATTAAGTAATCGCTTGATGATCCAAAAGCTCCTACCTTCAGAAACCAATGTCCAAGGTTTCGGACGGGGTGAATACGGCAGGGACGTGACGAGGTGGAATGGGAACGGCGATGGTGGCGGCGACGCGCGTGAGAGGTGGGTTAGGGTTTGGGCCGTGAGGCGTCGGCGACGACGCTCGGCAGCAGCTGGCGTAGCGCAGTAGACTAGAGAAGATTTTTAATGAGCCGGGATTGGGGCTCTGGTAGGTCAGAGCAACAGATTGGTTCGGTCATGGGACCTTACTCCTTAGAGCATCTCCAGTCGAGTCCCCAACAGATCCTTCCGAGATATTTTTGCCGTGCTGACATCGAAAAAACAGTCCAGTCACGCCTTCAGGACGCCGAAAAATGCCGGCTCGGACTTTTTTTGCCCGGCGGTCGTAGGCCGAACCCGGCGCACTGGGGGGCAGTTGGGGGCTCCGGCGCAAGGAAAAAGCGCGGTTGGCCCACGCCGTCAGGGGAAAAGTCAAGATTTTCTTCCTGACTCGCCTCCCACCCCCGCGCCCTCGGCCGCCAGTAGCTATATCTCGGCGCTGCCCGCCGCCTTTCACCACTAGATAGACATTCCACGCCGGAAAAATAGCAGAGCTTCGCCGCGGCAGCCCCTCCAACAGCAGCTGGGGCAGTTTAGCGGCGGGGACACGCCCACCGGGGCGCAAGGTGTTTGGCGATTTGCCTGCCTCGGCGATGGACTCGTATGACGAGGAAGCGCTCGCCGCGCTGCTGGAGGAGGAAGCCGAGGCCGACGTCCAGGAAGAAGAGCATCTTATGGTGCTCGCCGCCCTCGCCCAGCTGCTGGCGAGTAATGAAAAGCCGCGACGAGGTGGCTCGGCGCCGGGGCAGGTGAAAGCAAAGAACCGGCATCGTCTCGAAGGCTAATGCATGCTCTACTCCGACTACTTTGCCGATGCTCCACTTCACGGCGAGAAAACATTTCGGCGCCGTTATCGGATGAACCGAAAGCTCTTCCTCCGGATTGTGAATTCCATCAGGGAGTTCGACAACTACTTCAGTGCAAGATGGATTGCACCGGCGCCTTTGGATTCACCTCCATCCAGAAGTGCACGACAGCGATGAGGATGCTTGCATACAGAGCTCCCGGTGATTCAATTGACGACTATGGGCGCATGGGCGAGTCCACCAGCATAGAGTGTTTCTACAAGTTTTGTCGGGCAATGAGCAGTGTTTGGACCGCAATACTTGAGAACACCCAATGCGGAAGACACTGCTCGGATCCTAGCACAGAATGCAGCAAGAGGATTTCCTGGGATGCTTGGAAGCATCGACTGCATGCATTGAAAATGGAAGAATTGCCCATTTGCTTGGCAAGGGATGTACAAAAGCGCCAAAGGCGGTTGCAGTGTGGTGCTTGAGGCGGTGGCCACACAGGACCTCTGGATTTGGCACTCCTTCTTTGGTATGCCAGGAACTCACAATGACATCACCGTGCTGCAATGCTCTCCTGTCTTTGCCAAGCTTGTTGAAGGTCATTCTCCTCCGGTGAACTTCGAGATCAATGGGCGGCACTACAACAAGGGGTACTATCTAGCTGATGGCATCTATCTGAGATGGTCGACGTTTGTGAAGACCATCTCAAACCCTGTGCCAGGAGGCAAGAACGCCTGGTTTGCGAAGATTTAGGAGGCGTGCAGGAAGGATGTCGAGCGGGCATTTGGTGTGCTCCAATCTCGATTTGCTGTTGTCCGGTACCCCGCTCAGACATGGTCCAAAGATCAAATGTGGGAGATTATGACTTGCTGTGTCATCTTGCACAACATGATCATCGAGAGCGAGCAAGAAGACCCAGTGTTTGACACTGAATCATACTATAGGCAGGGTCCTCTAGCCGAAGTCGATCACCAGCTACCGACAACTTGGACTGCCTATCTCAGTATGCGTCAGGAGATCCGAGACCTACAGGTGCATCATCAACTGCAGAAAGATCTGATTGAGCACATATGGAGGCTCAAGGGAGACGTCGTGTGATGAAATGCGAGTTTTTATTTATTGAACTATATAATTTGTATTGAACTATTTGTTGTTGTACTATTTTGTTGAAGTATTTGATTTTTCTGTGATGAAATATGTGGTAAGCAAAAATTGTGTTGATAATTGAACGCCGAGACACGGCGAACCACGCCGAATATGGGCCTATTCTCGCCCATATGAGCCATTTATTCGCCGAAATGAGGCTGCAAAGTGGGCCAATTTCGGCGTCTAGGGGCGATCTGGGGCCGACGATTGGGCGCAAAACCGCCCCAGCGCCGATTGTATCGTCGGCTCGCCCCCAGGGGGCGATTTTTATGCGTCCTGGGGGGGCCAACGGCTGGAGATGCTCTTAATTTCTGGTTTATAAGGCTTAACTCAAAATTTTAGTTTTCCCGTTTTAAGGCTTAATTTGGTTGTTTTCCATCACATGTTCAGATTTCAAAGTGCATTAAATCAATGCATGCATATATTGAAAGAAAATTGACCAATGCATTGTTTTATGCGTGCATGCATTACAATTAATGCATTAGTAAATACAATTGTTTGAGGAAAACAAACGCATTAATTAAGTGTTTTTGCAAATTACAAAAATTATTCCACCACTCACCATCTATCTTGATTGGTGAGATTTTTGAATCGAACCCTATAAGGTGGTGTTTGGTTCTCTAGTCCTAGGACTTTTTCTAGTCCCAACTAAAAAGTCACTAGTCCCTAAAAAGTTACTCCCTATTTGTTTTCAGAGACTAAAAAGTCCCTAGTCCCTTCCTAGAGGTTATTAAATGACCATGTTGCCCCTAGTATATAGAAAAATAACAATCAAACAACACCATCGAGTGGCGGGCCAATGGGTGCATGAAGGGGCATTGTTGGAAAAGTCCCAAAAAATCCCAAAAAGACTCTCCTTGAGAGTCTTCTTCATTTAGTTCCAAATGCCTAGTTTAGTCCTTAAAAGGTCTCTCCCGTTTGGTAAAAAAATCTCTAAGAGGGACTTTTTCTAGTCCCTACACAAAAAAGTCTCTGGAAACAAACATCCCCTAAGACTACCCACAATGGGAGTAACATAAGTGGTAACATCACACTTATCTAGGCAAAATAGATGACGTGGCATGTAATTAATGAAGAAAAAGAGGCATGTGGTAACACAGCTAGTTACTGTAACATCACACATATCAAGAAAAGATGAGTCTACAACCTAATAAATAAAGTGATGCATGACACAACACATATGTTACTACCCACTGTGGAGGTGGTAACATAGACTAGTAACATATGCATGTTAAATCTTTTCTTGATATGTGTGATGTTACAGTAACTAGCTATGTTACCACATGCCCTTTTTTCTTCATTAATTACATGCCACGTCATTTATTTTGCCTAGTAAGTGTGATGTTACCACATATGTTACTTTCACTGTGAGTAGTCTAAACCGGAAAGGAGGGAGTATTTTCGAAACTTTGTTTGTTTGTTTTTTATACTTAAATGCGAAACCTTGGGTCACGAGACTCGGAAGGAAGAGGGAAGGCACATGATGACTGTATGAGTTTGATGTCATTGTTTTTTCCTATAGGATATAGGAGTACATCTATATTTCCCTAATCTATCTCTAATAATAAAGTACGGATTGATTTTGTCGGGTTCACCATCACAATACGCTTTCTTCTCATGTCATAATACGCTTTTACGATTTGTATAGACAAAATCGTAATATGAACAAGGTGAAACTAATTTATGTGATTGGGTTGAAATAACGTTTCGTGCATTCTATTGGGCCTGGAGCTGCAGAATTGGGTCTTGGGCCTTGGGCTAAACAACAAGAGAACGCACAAGCTTGGCCTTCAAAGAACAACGCACTGCCTGAACGCACAGGGACGCACGGCGTACGGCACCGCCGCCACGCGCTGCTGATCTTCATCTCCGACTTCTCTCCTATGCCGTCCCCGCCGCTACCTTGTTCTCCTTCCCCTCCCCACCCAGCCCCAATCTTCCCCGGCGCCACCCTCAGCCTCCTCCACGTCCAACCTCCCTCCGGTGGCCATGTCCGTTTTGGATCGGATCCGCGCAGGAGACCTACTCCAACACGTAGCCATGGGTGTCCGGCCTGGACTCCACATAGAATTCGCCGGTATAAGACAAAATCCTCGATTAGAAATCCAACTAAATTGCACTGCAAGTGATGTAGGGTAGAACCCTATACGGCCGATCTTTCATGAAAGGAGCGGATCCCAACTAAGAACACGGGGAAGAACGGAGAGAAATCACAAGGGGAAACACTCAAGAACAAGTCCAATCACACATCCACTAGACAATCAAACACACAAGTGTTAAGGCATATCTCTCTCGATGTAGTTTTGGTGATTGATGACAACATATTTGCGGACTAACCTTGTGCTTTGAGCATTTCAAAGATTCATCCTTTGGCTCGAGACGATTTCTTTCCCCTCGGAGTGTTTTTCAAGACGGTGTAGCTCTTTCGTTTCTTGTTGGTGGATTAGTTTCGTAAGAGTCACCGTACTATCAAGAGGGGGTCCGCTTGGGTATGGCTAGGGTGGAATCATCACGTACACTTTCGTTTCACACCCTCTGGGCCTTCTCGCGTCATTGGAGCTCTTATTCTCTGCTGTTTGGGCAGTCTTCAGCCCCAGCGATAGTACCGCGGTGCCCAGCGGCAGTACCGTTGTGGTACCGGGCCACTACCGCCTCGACTCGAGGGGGCACTTCTCGTGTCGGGTTGAGCGGCACCTGCAGCGGTAGTAGGTGCAGTAGTACCGCTCGAGAGCGGTAGTACCGCGCTACCACCGCGGCAGTACCGCGCTGGGCCTGACCGGCAGTACCACGCTGGGCCAGTCCCTCCTCTATCTTCAAGCCCTCTCTGGCTGGGCGATAGTACCGTAAGGGGGAGCGGTAGTACCGTTGGGTCCAGCGGTAGTACCGCTGCCCACTGCGGTAGTACCGCCCTCTGTGGGGTTGTTTAGTGGGGTAACGGTTGGATTGTTCCCCCCACTATAAAAGGGGGTCCCCTTCTTCGTTGACCCACCTCTTCCCCCAAAAGCTCCATTATTGCTCCAAGCTCCATTTTCGCCCGATCTCTCTCTCTAGCCAACCAAACTTGTTGATTTGCTCGGGAGTAGTTGAGAAGGCACTGATCTACACTTTCACCAAGAGATATTTGATTCCCCCACTAATCCCTAGCAGATCTTGTTACTCTTGGGTGTTTGAGCACCCTAGACAGTTGAGGTCACCACGGAGCCATAGTCCATTGTGGTGAAGCTTCGTGGTGTTGTTGGGAGCCTCCGATTGAGTTGTGGAGTTTGCCCCAACCTTGTTTGTAAAGGTTCGGTCGCCGCCTCCAAGGGCACCAATAGTGGAATCACAACATCTCGCATTGTGTGAGGGCGTGAGGAGAACACGGTGGCCCTAGTGGCTTCTTGGGGAGCATTGTGCCTCCACACCGCTCTAACGGAGACGTACTTCCCCTCAAAAGGAAGGAACTTCGGTAACACATCCTCGTCTTCACCGGATCCACTCTTGGTTATCTCTTACCTTTACTTGTGCAAGCTTATTAGTGTTACTTCTCTTGCTTGTGTGTATGTTCGTTGTTGTTGCATCATATAGGTTGCCCACCTAGTTGCACATCTAGACAACCTACTTTGATGCAAAGTTTAGGTAAAGAAAAGTTAAAAATTGTTAGTTGCCTATTCACCCCCCTCTAGTCAACCATATCGATCCTTTCAATTGGTATCAGAGCCTCGTCTCTTTACTAAGGACTTTGCCGTCCGAAGAGTATGGTTGACACCGTAGACGGTGTGGAGGAGCACTCCGGTGTAAATCTGATCTCGTCTACGGGTGATGGGGGAACCTCGGTCTCCCGTGAGGAATTCAATGTAGCCTTGGAGACATTGAAAACCTCAATGACGACCGAGGTTGAAAGCATGTTTACTAAATTCATTGAAGGGCTTAAACTATCCACCGCACCGTTGAAAGTGGGTGATCCCACTGACAAGGTGACGGATGCTATCTCCAACAAGGGGGAAGCTAGTAGTGAAAAGGCTCCTTCTTCTAGTGGTAAAAATGGCACCGGCATCTTTGCCCATGTGATAGAGGCAAAGGTGTCCCGATGTTTTGATGAGATATATATCGTTTTCTGTGGGAGTCGACTTTGACGATCCGACTACGAACGTGCGAAGACGTCGCGCCTTAGCAATCGCTAAACCAACTTCCGAGGGTTATTGACCACGCCGGAGCACGATCAACCTGACCACGAGGGTCTATTTCCTGCGAGCAAACGAAGAACAAGCAAGTAACTGAGATTGCAATCTGGATATTGCGAATAAAAGAGGAAAGATTTATTAATGAAGGTGGGGTTTCATGATGTCTTGGTCTGGTCGTTGGACACAAACGAAGTACACAAAGTTGCAGCTATGGCGAACTTTTAGTATAAACAAAACCCAAAGTCTAAACGATGCCCTAAGGGCTGTATATATGGAGGAGAGAGGGGGAATTTCGTGGCCCTTGGAGGAGGGGTCCGAAACCAACCCTAACTCTTGTTTCCCCACACATACGGACTCTAAAAACAGCCTATACTTAAGTATTTCGAAAATACATGGCCCTGGCCCAATAATAAGGTGACGCAGCACCTAGAATAGCCTCTGGACGAACTTTATGAAGTGACATCTTGTATATTTCGTCCAAGGCTTCATGCACTCCTTATGGTGGCTTCAAAGTCCTGAAATCATCACTTGTAACTCCGTTCTTGATCCCCTTGCGCATGCCATCATCTCCATGCTTGAACTTGCTCCAAGGTTCATCTTTCTTGTCCAAGCTAGGTCCTTCATTTGTAAGCAAAACAAATGTATCCAATTTAGGCAGCATCATATTCTCATGAGCATTAGAATCATTACCAAGAAACGAAAGTACCTGATAATTCAATTGGCGTGCGTGAGCTCTAGTAATTGGTCCAGTATGTATAGTAGCAGGGGCTGTGGGTGTAACAATTCAGTACGTTCTTTAGCATCAAAATTAACCTTCTCCGAAGATGGAAGAGGCAACAAATCAATAGGTGCGCGAGGTAGGAAACCATACACAATTTCAAAACGGCACATCTTAGTAGTAGAATGCAATGAACGATTATAAGCTAATTCAATATGAGGCAAGCATTCTTCCCACATTTTCTTATTATTCTTCAAAACAGCCCTAAGCATAGTAGACAATGTTCTATTGACTACTTCAGTTTGTCCATCAGTTTGGGGTGACATGTAGTACTAAAAAGCAGTTTAGTCCCCAACTTAGCCCATAAAAATCTCCAAAAGTGGCTAAGAAATTTAGTATCATGATCTGAAACAATAGTATTTGGCACGCCATGCAAGCGAATAATTTCACGAAAGAACAAATCAGCAACATTAACAGCATCATCGCTTTTATGACATGTTATAAAGTGTGCCATTTTCGAGAACCTATCCACGACAACAAATATGCTATCCCTCCCCTTCTTTGTTCGAGGTAAACCTAAAACAAAGTCCATAGATATATCCTCCCAAGGAATACTAGGTACAAGCAAAGGCATATATAAACCATGAGGATTGAGTCATGACTTAGCTTTTTGACATGTAGTGCAGCGAGCAACAAAACGCTCAACATCCCGTCTCATCTTTGGCCAAAAGAAATGTGTAGCAAGTATATCCTCCGTCTTCTTGACGTCAAAGTGTCCCATTAATCCTCCTCCATGCACCTCCTGCAACAACAAAAGACGAACGGAGCTAGCTGGAATGCATAGCTTGTTAGCACGAAACACAAATCCATCATTAAGAACGAACTTATTCCAAGTTCTCCCTTCCTTACAATTCTGCAATACATCTTTAAATTCATCATCATGCATATATTGATCTTTGATGGTCTCCAAACCAAATATTTTAAAGTCAAGTTGTGAAAGCATAGTATAATGACGAGACAAGGCATCAGCAATAACATTTTCTTTACCCTTCTTGTGTTTAATGACATAAGGGAAAGTCTCAATGAATTCAACCCATTTAGCATGTCTACGGTTCAGTTTTGCTTGACTTTTAATGTGTTCCAGAGATTCATGATCAGAATGTATAACAAATTCCTTGGGCCATAAATAATGTTGCCATGTTTCTAAGGTCCGAACAAGAGCATATAATTCTTTATCATAAGTAGAATAGTTCAGACTAGTTCCACTCAATTTTTCAGAAAAGTATGCAACAGGTTTACCATCTTGTAATAACACACCTCCTAATCCAATTCCACTAGCATCACATTCAAGCTCAAAAGTCTTATTAAAATCAGGAAGTTGGAGTAAAGGAGCATGTGTCAACTTATCTTTCAATACCTTGAAGGCTTCTTCCTGTGCGGTACCCCAAACAAAAGGCGCATCCTTCTTTGTAAGCTCGTTGAGAGGTGCAGCAATGGTGGTGAAATCTCTCACAAAATGCCTATAGAAACCAGCGAGGCCAAGGAAACTCCTCACTTGTGTGACCGTTTTGGGCTGCGGCCAACTCTCAATAGCTTCAATCTTGGCTTTATCAACTTCAATTGCCTGTGGAGTAACAACATAGCCGAGAAAAGATACTCGGTCGGTGCAAAAGGTGCACTTTCCAAGGTTACCAAACAAACGTGCATCACGTAGAGCAATAAAAACAGCACGTAAATGTTCCTCCAAAGATTTACTATAAATCAGTATATCATCAAAATAGACTACCACAAATCGTCCAATGAAAGCACGTAAAACTTCGTTCATTTACCTCATGAAAGTACTAGGTGCATTAGTTAACCCAAAAGGCATGACTAACCACTCATATAATCCAAACTTAGTTTTAAATGTTGTTTTCCATTCATCTCCCAATTTCATACGAATTTGATGGTATCCACTACGCAAATCAACGTTGGAGAATATTGTAGAGCCACTCAATTCATCAAGCATGTCATCTAGCCTAGGAATAGGATGATGATAACGAATAGTAATATTATTAATTCCTCTACAATCAACACACATACGCGACGTACCATCCTTTTTCGGCACTAAAATGATAGGAACAGCACAAGGACTAAGGGATTCACGTATATAACCTTTGTCGAGCAGCTCATGTACTTGACGCATAATCTCCTTCGTCTCCTCTGGATTGGTACGGTATGGCGCGCGGTTGGGTAATGATGCACCGGGAATTAAGTCAATTTGATGCTCAATCCCTCGAATAGGTGGTAATCCCGGTGGCACGTTTGTGGAAAGACGTCAGCGAACTCCTACAAAATGTTAGTGACAGCAAGAGGCAAAGAGGAAGGCACGTCCTCGAATGAAAATAATGCCTCTTTGCACACAAAAGGATAGCAAACAGATTTGCTAAAATCTAGATCATCAATATCAGATTTGGTGGCAAGTAAACATGCACTTTTCAATTTAATTTCAGAAGCAACACTAGATGGTTCATTATTAGGCTTCCTTTGTTGCTCAAATTCTTTTGCCACAATCTGATTTTCACTCTTATGTTTCTCCTGTTTTGCTTTATTAGCTCTATTAATATCATCTTTCAAAATGGAATCAGGAGTCATAGGAAGCAAAGTAATACTTTTGTCCTGATGAACAAGAGTATACTGATTGTTTCTACCATGGTGTACATTTTTTTAATCAAATTGCCATGGTCTACCAAGTAATAAGGAACATGCTTGCATCGGTACCACATCACAATCAACATAATCAGCATATGTAGAGATACTAAAATGCACACGAACAGTATGTGTTACCTTAACCTTGCCGCTGTTGTTGAACCATCGGATGTAGTAAGGATGTGGATGTGGTCTTGTGGTGAGAGATAGCTTCTCCACCATCTCCATGCTAGCCAAGTTGTTGCAGCTCCCTCCATCTATGATGACGCGAACAAAACGTTCCTTCACAACTCCCTTTGTATGGAACAAATTATGCCTCTGATTTTGCTCAGCTTGTGTGACCTGCACACTCAAAACATGTTGAGCAACTAGACATTCATATCTGTCAGCATCTTCAGGAGCCATGTATTGCGTCTCATGATCAGAATCATCTCCATCCATGTTCTTCACGTGTAATAAGAGCCAAAGTCTCCTCATCATAGTCACTAGCGGACTCATACCCACCATCCTTAGTAGAAATCATCACACGCTGAGATTTGCATTCTCTCGCAAAATGTCCTCTTCCCTTACAACTACGACAAATAATATCACTTGTGTGCCCTGTTGATGCCATGGAAGAAGAAGAGCTCTGCGCAGGCCCGGGAGGTGTGCTCTTGGTAGATAGTGGTGGTTGTGCCTGCTTTCTTGTATCACGGCTGGAGGTGGCACCTGATGGAGGTGCTGGTGTAGTGAAAGTAGAGGATGCACGTGGTGTCCATGATGAAGATCGACCTGCAGAAAAGTTAGTTCGCGCCAATGCCTATCGATCCTGCACTTCACGTTCAGCTTTACAAGCAAGATGGAATAAACGAGTGATATTAGTATACTCCTTATACTCTAGAATGGTCTGAATCTCTCTATTTAATCCACCCATAAAACGTGCAAGCATAGCTTCATTCTCCTCAACAATACCACATCTAATCATGCCAGTTTGTAATTCCTGATAATATTCTTCTACAGAATTTTTTCCTTGTCTTAAACGCTGCAATTTTTGAAGTAATTCACGTTGATAATATGGTGGAACCCAACGAGTACGCATAGCAGTTTTCAAAGCAGCCCAAGTAGCTGGAAGAGGATATAATCTACAATGCTTAGACCACCAAACACATGCAAAACTAGTGAATGCACAAACAGCAGCAGGAACACGTCTCTCCTCGGGATATTGTAAACATGTAAATCGTTGTTCAGTTTCTAACTCCCAAGTAAAATATATATCAGGAACATATCTACCCTCAAATGGTGGAATATTCAATTTCAGTTTAGGGAGATGGTCATGATCTCGTACCTGAGGGTGAGCCCTACCATTGCCATTATTTGCATGTGGACGACCTGGTGGTTGCGGTGCTGGTGGTTGCACGTAGTTCTGATTTTGATCAACCTCATCCTCGTAATCTCCCGCAAAATCCTCCTCCTCCGCATCAGCAGCAGGAGCCACAGAAGTATCAACAGCAGCACCAACAGTTTGGCCAGGTGCAAGAGGGAGACGGCTTGCTCGGCGGAGGGCTGTTTCGCGACGTGGAGGTAGTCGTCATTGTTGTTGTTGTAGAGGTGCGTTAGGTGCAGCCGGTGGTGGTGGTGGAAGACGCGCGAGCAATTCATTAAACCTGTTATCGAGCTTTGTTTCGAACATCTTCTCCATGCCATCTATCTTCTCCATGGACTCTTCAAATCTGTTTAGCACATCTTGCACCTGTCCACTCATCATTTGCTGAAATTTATCATGCAACTCCTTATTCGTCATGTTCTCCCAGTCAGTCTCGTCGGCTTGTGATCCTGCCATGGTTAGTAGAAATAGAAAGACACAAGAATATGATCCTACAGACTACTAACAAGAGGTGGTGGTGGTGTCACAAATCGGTCAAGCAAATCTCAAATTCTTACCAGTTCTTACCCAGCAGCAGGCGGTGATCGGCAACCGTCGTAGTCAAAACTCTCAAAGCTTGGATAGAGCGATTACCAGGTAGAGCCAAATGCACGACATAGATGTATGTGGAGCTGGGAAGACTTATAATATGGTAGCAAAAAGGGTCAGCAATAATCAATTCAGAGATGCAAAGTTGAATAAACGCTCAACGACGGTACTGTGCTGGTCCTAGGCTAGACCGTGCTAGAGACGCGAGCCTAGAACACTAACAAAATCACGACGCTGCACGTAAACAAGGGAGGAGCACGCTTTGAATTTTTTTTCTTTTTTTCACTTTTTTTTGCAATTTTTTCCTCTTTTTTTTGCTCCGCAACAAAATTTTTTCGAAAAAGTCTACAAATGGTCCAAAAACTGCCTAGCCAGAATTTTCCAGCCTTAGTTTTTTTTGAGTTTGGAACTATTTTTCTTCTGTGGGTAGCACGAAAGTTCGGGAGTCCTATGCTATCACGACTCGGAGTATCGCGTGATCTGGAAATCCAAAACAGAGTAACAAAATACTGGACTCGGACTAGGACTGGTGGCGGAGATGAATCTGGTGGAACTCGGACTGGTGGCGGCGATGAATCTGGTGGAACTCGGACTGGTGGCGGATATATGTTGCAGGTGGACTTGGATTGGCGTGATGGCGGTGGATATGTGGTATATGGCAGCGGCGATGATGATGGTGGTATATGGCAGCGGTGACGATGATGGTGGTATATGGCAGCGGTGACGATGATGGTGGTATATGGCAGCGGTGATGATGATGATGCGGCGGCGGCGTGACTACTTGTGAACAGAACTCGAAACTCTAAAGGACTAGACACTAAGACCAGCAAATAGACACGAAGATGCAACCGCAAACTCAACAATGCAAAACCCTAAAAAGATTATGCAATGGCTCAGATTGGTTCGGATATGATGAACTAACCCTAATTTTTTTGTGGCTTTTTCATGGACTGTAGGTATGAAGAACAGACTCGATCTAAACTACGAAAAACTGTAAAATCTCACCGAGCAACCTGAAAATATGATACCACTTGATAGAGGCAAAGGTGTCCCGATGTTTCGATGAGATAGATATCGTTTTATGTGGGAGTCGACTTTGACGATCTGACTACGAACGTGCGAAGACGTCGCACCTTAGCAATCGCTACACCAACTTCCGAGGGTTATTGACCACGCTGGAGCACGATCAACCTAACCACGAGGGTCTATTTCCTGCGAGAAAATGAAGAACAAGCAAGAAACTGAGATTGCAATCTGGATATTGCGAATAAAAGAGGAAAGCTTTATTAATGAAGGTGGGGGTCTGTGACGTCTTGGTCTGGTCGTTGGACACAAACGAAGTACGCGAAGTTGCAGCTATGGCGAACTTTTAGTCTAAACAAAACCCAAAGTCTAAATGATGCCCTAAGGACTGTATATATGGAGGAGAGAGGGGGAATTTCGTGGCCCTTGGAGGAGGGGTCCGAAACCAACCCAAACTCTTGTTTCCCCACACATACGGACTCTAAAAACAGCCTATACTTAAGTATTTTGAAAATACATGGCCCTGGCCCAATAATAAGGTGACGCGGCCCCTAGAATAGCCTCTGGACGAACTTTATGAAGTGACATCTTGTATATTTCGTCCAAGGCTTCATGCACTCCTTATGG
Organism: Triticum urartu; assembly: GCF_056163025.1. Classification (NCBI taxonomy): domain Eukaryota; kingdom Viridiplantae; phylum Streptophyta; class Magnoliopsida; order Poales; family Poaceae; genus Triticum; species Triticum urartu. Next base: position 255,642,411 of record NC_141877.1, read on the forward strand.
TGGCTTCAAAGTCTTGAAATCATCACTTGTAACTCCGTTCTTGATCCCCTTGCGCATGCCATCATCTCCATGCTTGAACTTGCTCCATGGTTCATCTTTATTGGCTAAGCTAGGCCCTTCATTTGTAAGCAAAACAAATGTATCCAATTTAGGCAGCATCATATTCTCATGAGCATTAGAATCGTTACCAAGAAACGAAAGTACCTGATAATTCAATTGGCGTGCGCGAGCTCTAGTAATTGGTCCAGTATGTATAGCAGTAGGGGCTGTGGGTGTAACAATGGTATTGATGTCCTCATCACCATGTGGAACCACCACTTGTTTATGGTGGACCGATTCCCTCCACTCATTTGAATCATGTCGGTCCTCCCCCTAAGATTGTGAAAAATGAGGACTTTGATTCTTGGGTTTATCGCTTTAAGCGTCATTTAAGTCATGTGAACACTAATCTTTGGAGAATCATTGAAGAAGGTTTCCATCTGCATGATCCAAGCAACTTCACTCCTCGAGAAGCCGCGGATAATCAATTCAATGAGAATGCTCTCTTCATCATTCAAGATGCAATTCCACCCGAAGATCTACCTCATCTTCGGCCCTTTGCCTTGGCCAAAGATGCATGGCTTTGTGTTGTATCTCTCTACCGGGGAAGCACAAGCATTCAACGCTCCAACTATGAAGTAGTGCAAGATGAAGCCGATGAGTTTGCAATGAAAGAAGATGAAGAACCTCGTGAGCTTTATCGGAGAGTAACCAAACTCGCGGTCTCACTCCGAGATCACGGGAGCAAGGACACGGATGACAATTGGATCAAGCGCAAATTCCTCAAGGCAATGATGCCTTACCACAAGGCCATGTCCTCCGTCATTTGTTAAAGGCCGGACTTCCACACTTTGACCTCAACTGAAGTGTTGGATGAGTTTGTGGCTATGAACATCTTGGACAAAACCGCCGACAATGCGGTGCTTCGCTCTCAAAGGGCAAAGAAGCCCAACCTTGCATTGAAGGCCAAGGTTTGCGTTGAAGAAGAAGAAGAAGAGGAAGAAGAGGAAAGCAACCCCGAAGATACAAAGTATGCCTATCATGAACACATGGCACTTGCTTCAAGGCAATTTTGGAGCAAGAAAAACTCAAGGCCAAACTTCAACAAGAACAACTCAAGTGGCACGAAGAGCAAGCAACATGTAAGGACTTGCTACAATTGTGGCAATGTGAGTCATTTTGTTGCGGAGTGCCCGTATGAGAAGAAGGAAGACAATGGTGGCAAGCTCATTCGAAAGGACAAAGCCAAGTCTTTCCCCAGCAAGAGCAACTTCACCAAGAAAACCCCTCACAAGGCGTTGGTGGTTCAAGAAGAGTACCATGAGGATGATGATGATGATGAAGATGGTGAGTCGGTTGCCATGGCCTCCGTTGCCATTGCAAAAACTCCACGAATATCTCTCTTCGACTCACCCAATGATAACATCACTGCCAAGTGCCTCTTGGCTAAAGCCACCAACAAGGTAACTCCCAACATCAAAGCTACCATCATTAATAATCCTTCCTTGACGGATTGCATTGATGAATGTGAGGGACCTAATGTGGAGGAAAATGAGTTTGAGTCCTTTATGGGTAAACTCAAGGGTAAAACCAAGAATCATTTTGTTGCTCTCTTGGAACAACTTGGTGAAGCCAATGACGTGATCGAGGCTCACGAAGATACTATCTCCAAGATGGAGGGGCATAGTCGTGACTATGCCGATGAGATTTTAGATCTTTCCAATGCTTTTGAGGAAGAGCGTGGTCTTCGTTTGGCTCTTGAGGAGTCACACAACGTTGATCATGCTAAGTTAAAGAAAGATTTGGAGCATGCTCTTGTTGTTTCTCGTGTGCTAAACTCCGAGAAGGCCAAACTTGGGGTTGATCTTGCTAGACTCAAAGAGGAGTTTGATCTAATTTACAAGGCTCACAAGGTCTTGAAGGGTGCTCATGCTAGCCTCAAAGAGTCTCATGATCAACTTCAAGTAAAGCTAACCAAGGAGAAAGCCACTTTTCCTCGTAAGATGTTAATTGATAATGCAAATGCTACTAACCCGTGTTGTGAGCATGTGCATCCTGTTGAGGAGAACGCTAAGCTAAAGGTGCAACTTGAGAAAGGTCTTGTGTCTTGAATACAAGGCGAGAAGAGCCTCAACAACCTCTTGACCAACCAAAAGGGAGTTGTGGGCAAGGAAGGGATTGGGTACGTGCCCAAGTCCAAGAACAAGAAGAAGAATGACAAGGCCAAACGACCTCCTCCTCTCAAGCAAACATTTGTGAAGGAGGGTGAGGGTGCTACCAAGGAGAAGGAGAAAAACTTCATGAGGGGTAGTGATGAGGACATCAATACCATTATTACACCCACAGCCCCTACTGTTACATATACTGGACCAATTACTAGAGCTCACGCACGCCAATTAAATTACTAGGTACTTTCGTTTCTTGGTAATGATTCTAATGTTCATGAGATTATGATGCTGCCTAAATTGGATACATTTGTTTTGCTTACAAATGAAGGGCCTAGCTTGGAGAAGGATGAACATTGGAGCAAGAACACGCATGGAGTTGATGGCATGCGCAAGGGGATCAAGAACGGAGTTACAAGTGATGATTTCAGGACTTTGAAGCCGCCATAAGGAGTGCATGAAGCCTTGGACGAAATATACAAGATGCCACTTCATAATATTCGTCCATAGGCTATTCTAGGTGCTGCGTCACCTTATTAATGGGCCAGGCCCATGTAATTTCGAAATACTTAAGTATAGGCTTTTTTTAGAGTCCGTATGTGTGGGGAAACAAGAGTTAGGGTTGGTTTCGGACCCCACCCTCAAGGGCCACGAAATTCCCCCCTCTTCCTCCATATATACAGCCCTTAGGGCGTCGTTTAGACTTTGGGTTTTGTTTAGATTAAAAGTTCGCCATAGCTGCAACTTCGCGTACTTCGTTTGTGTCCAACGACCAGACCAAGACGTCACAGAACCCCACCTTGATCAATAAAGCTTTCATCTTATATTCGCAATATCCCGATTGCAATCTCAGTTTCTTGCTTGTTCTTTGTTTGCTCGCAGGAAACATACCCTCGTGGTCAGGTTGATCGTGCTCCGGCGTGGTCAATAACCCTCGGAAGTTGGTTTAGCGATTGCTAAGGCGCGACGTCTCGCACGTTCGTAGTCGGATCGTCAAGGTCGACTCCCACAGAAAACGATAGCCACCATCTCATCGAAACATCGGGACACCTTAGCCTCTATCAAGTGGTATCAGATTTCCAGGTTGCTCGGTGAGATTTTACAGTTTTTCGTAGATTAGATCGAGTCTGTTCTTCATACCTACAGTCCACGAAAAAGCCAGAAAAAAAATTAGGGTTAGTTCATCATATCCGAACCAATCTGAGCCTTTGCATAATCTTTTTAGGGTTTTTGCTTTGTTGAATTTGCGGTTGCATCGTCGTGTCAAGTTGCTGGTCTTAGAGTCTAGTCTTTTAGAGTTTCGACTTCTGGTCATAAGTTGTCACGCCGCCGCCGCACCATCATCATCGCCCATCTACCACTTTTGCTTATCCGCCACCGCTCTGAATCCATATCCATATACCACCACCAATCTGTATCCATATACCACCACCAATCTGTATCCATATACCACCACCGCTACCATATACCACCACAATATATCCACCACCAATCCGAGTTCTTCTCATATTAGGTTTGTTCTTGAGATCAATCTAAATTCTGATTTGTGTTTCCTTGCCTGCGTAGGTCTCGGAAAAAAAAGAGTCTGGAGACCCCCGGGCAGTTTTTAGGCCAAAATTTTCACGGGCAAATTTTTTTCCCTATCCTATTTTTAGGCTTTTCTGAGTCTTTTGAGCCACGTACCATCATAGTGATTTTTTGTCGCACTTTTTCGTCGTCGCTGCCCTGATTTCCGAAAAAAAGTGAAAAAAAAATCCGTGCCCATCCTATCAGTTTGACGAGGGAAGAGTTTTGAGACACTCGCCATTATAGTGATTTTTCGCAAAAAAAAGAGGACCGCAAAAAAAGGAGCGCAAAAAAAAGAGCGAAAAAAAAGAGTTCCAGAGTGTGCTTTTCCCTTATTTACGTGCAGCGCCGTGATTTTGTTAGTGTTCTAGGCTCGCGTCTCTAGCACGATCTAGCCTAGGACCAGCACAGTACCGTCGTTGAGCGTTTATTCAACTTTGCATCTCTGAATTGATTATTGCTGACCCTTTTGCTACCATACTATAAGCCTTCCCAGCTCCACATACATCTACGTCGTGCGTTTGACTCTCCCTGGCAATCGCTCTATCCAAGCTTTTGAGAGTTTTGACTACAACGGTTGCCGATCACCGCCTGCTGCTGGGTAAGAACTGGTAAGAATTTGAGATTTGCTTGACGGATTTGTGACACCCGCCACCACCACCACTTGTTAGTAGTCTGTAGGATCATATTCTTGTGTGTTTCTATTGCTGCTAACCATGCCAGGATCACAAGTCGACGAGACTGACTGGGAGAACTTGACGAACAAGGAGCTTCATGATACGTTTCAGCAAATGATGAGTGGACAGGTGCAAGATGTGATAAACAGATTTGAAGAGGCCATGGAGAAGATAGATGGCATGGAGAAGACATTTGAAACAAAGCTCGATAACAAGGCCGCACCTCTGCAACAACAGCAACAACATCGACTACCTCCACGTCGGGAAACAATCCTCCGCCGAGCGAGCCGTGTCCCTCTCCAGTCGGGCCAAACTGCTGGTGCTGCTGTTGATACTTCTGTGGCTCCTACTGCTGATGTGGAGGAGGATGATTATGTGGGAGATTATGCGGATGAGGTTGATCAAAATCAGAACTACGTGCCACCACCAGCACAGCAACCACCAGGTCGTCCACATGCAAATAATGGCAATGGTAGGGCTCACCCTCAGGTACGAGATCATGACCATCTCCCTAAACTAAAATTGAATATTCCACCATTTGAGGGTAGATATGTTCTTGATATATATCTTACTTCGGAGTTAGAAACTGAACAACGATTTACATGTTTACAATATCCCGAGGAGAGACGTGTTCCTGCTGCTGTTTGTGCATTCACTAGTTTTGCATGTGTTTGGTGGTAGATTATATCATATTCCGGCTACTTGGGCTGCTTTGAAAACTGCTATGCGTATTCGTTGGGTTCCACCATATTATCAACGTGAATTACTTCAAAAATTAAAGCGCTTAAGACAGGGAAAAAATTCTGTAGAAGAATATTATCAGGAATTACAAACTGGCATGATTAGATGTGGTATTGTTGAGGAGAATGAAGCTATGCTTGCACGTTTTATGGGTGGATTAAATAGAGAGATTCAGACGATTCTAGAGTATAAGGAGTATACTAATATCACTCGTTTATTCCATCTTGCTTGTAAAGCTGAACGTGAAGTGCAGGATCGACAGGCATTGGCGCAGACTAACTTTTCTGCAGGTCGACCTTCATCATGGACACCACGTGCATCATCTACTTCCACACGTTCTGCTACACCGGCGCCTCCGTCGGCTGCCACCTCCAACCGTGATACAATAAAGCAGGCACAATCACCACTATCTGCCAAGAGCACACCTTCTGGGCCTGCAAAGAGCTCTTCTTCATCCATGGCATCAACAGGGCAAACACATGATATTATTTGTCGATGTTGCAAGGGTGGAGGTCATTATGCGAGAGAATTCCCATCTAAGTGTGTGATGATTGTTACTGAGGATGGTGGGTATGAGTCCGCTAGTGACTATGATGAGGAGACTTTGGCTCTTATTACACGTGAAGAACACGGTGGAGACGATTCTGATCATGAGACGCAATACATGGCTCCTGAAGATGCTGACAGGTATGAATGTTTAGTTGCTCAACGTGTTTTGAGTGTGCAGGTTACACAAGCTGAGCAAAATCAGAGGCATAATTTGTTCCATACAAAGGGAGTTGTGAAGGAACGTTCTGTTCGCGTGATCATAGATGGAGGGAGCTGCAATAACTTGGCTAGCATGGAGATGGTGGAGAAGCTATCTCTCACCACAAGACCACATCCACATCCTTACTACATCCAATGGTTCAACAACAGCGGCAAGGTTAAGGTAACACGTACTGTTCGCGTGCATTTTAGTATCTCTACATATGCTGATTATGTTGATTGTGATGTGGTACCTATGCAAGCATGTTCCTTATTACTTGGTAGACCATGGCAATTTGATAAAAATTCTGTACACCATGGTAGAAACAATCAGTATACTCTTGTTCATAACGATAAAAATATTACTTTGCTTCCTATGACTCCTGATTCCATTTTGAAAGATGATATTAATAGAGCTAATAAAGCAAAACAGGAGACAAATAAGAGTGAAAATCAGATTGTGGCAAAAGAATTTGAGCACCAAATGAAGCCTAATAATAAACCATCTACTGTTGTTTCTGAAATTAAATTGAAAAGTGCATGTTTACTTGCCACCAAATCTGATATTGATGAGCTAGATTTTAGCAAATCTGTTTGCTATGCTTTTGTGTGCAAAGAGGCATTATTTTCATTCGAGGACGTGCCTACCTCTTTGCCCCCTGTTGTCACTAACATTTTGCAGGAGTTCGCTGACATCTTTCCACAAGACGTGCCACCGGGATTACCACCTATTCGAGGGATTGAGCATCAAATTGACTTAATTCCCGGTGCTTCGCTACCCAACCATGCACCATACCGTACCAATCCAGAGGAGACGAAGGAGATTATGCGTCAAGTACAAGAACTGCTCGACAAAGGTTATATACGCGAATACCTTAGTCCTTGTGCTGTTCCTATCATTTTAGTGCCGAAAAAGGATGGTACATCGCGTATGTGCGTTGATTGTAGAGGCATTAATAATATTACTATTCGTTATCGTCATCCTATTCCTAGGCTAGATGATATGCTTGATGAATTGAGTGGCTCGACAATATTCTCCAAAGTTGATTTGCGTAGTGGATACCATCAAATTCGTATGAAATTGGGTGATGAATGGAAAACAACATTTAAAACTAAGTTTGGATTATATGAGTGGTTAGTCATGCCTTTTGGGTTAACTAATGCACCTAGTACTTTCATGAGGTTAATGAACGAAGTTTTACGTGCTTTCATTGGACGATTTGTGGTAGTTTACTTTGATGACATATTGATTTATAGCAAATCTTTGGAGGAACATTTGGAACATTTATCTGCTGTTTTTATTGCTCTACGTGATGCACGTTTGTTTGGAAACCTTGGAAAGTGCACCTTTTGCACCGACCGAGTATCTTTTCTTGGCTATGTTGTTACTCCACAGGGAATTGAAGTTGATAAAGCCAAGATTGAAGCTATTGAGAGTTGGCCGCAGCCCAAAACGGTCACACAAGTGAGGAGTTTCCTTGGCCTCGCTGGTTTCTATAGGCGTTTTGTGAGAGATTTCAGCACCATTGCTGCACCTCTCAACGAGCTTACAAAGAAGGATGTGCCTTTTGTTTGGGGTACCGCACAGGAAGAAGCTTTCAGGGTATTGAAAGATAAGTTGACACATGCTCCTTTACTCCAACTTCCTAATTTCAATAAGACTTTTGAGCTTGAATGTGATGCTAGTGGAATTGGATTAGGAGGTGTGTTATTACAAGATGGAAAACCTGTTGCATACTTTTCTGAAAAATTGAGTGGGCCTAGTCTGAACTATTCTACTTATGATAAAGAATTATATGCTCTTGTTCAGACCTTAGAAACATGGCAACATTATTTATGGCCCAAGGAATTTGTTATACATTCTGATCATGAATCTTTGAAACACATTAAAAGTCAAGCAAAACTGAATCGTAGACATGCTAAATGGGTTGAATTCATTGAGACTTTCCCTTATGTCATTAAACATAAGAAGGGTAAAGAAAATGTTATTGCTGATGCCTTGTCTCGTCGTTATACTATGCTTTCACAACTTGACTTTAAAATATTTGGTTTGGAGACCATCAAAGATCAATATGTTCATGATGCTGAATTTAAAGATGTATTGCAGAATTGTAAGGAAGGGAGAACTTGGAACAAGTTCGTTCTTAACGATGGATTTGTGTTTCGTGCTAACAAGCTATGCATTCCAGCTAGCTCCGTTCGTCTTTTGTTGTTGCAGGAGGCGCATGGAGGAGGATTAATGGGACACTTTGGCGTCAAGAAGACGGAGGATATACTTGCTACACATTTCTTTTGACCAAAGATGAGACGGGATGTTGAGCGTTTTGTTGCTCGCTGCACTACATGTCAAAGAGCTAAGTCACGACTCAATCCTCATGGTTTATATATGCCTTTGCCTGTACCTAGTGTTCCTTGGGAGGATATATCTATGGACTTTGTTTTAGGTTTACCTCGAACAAAGAAGGGGAGGGATAGCATATTTGTTGTCGTGGATAGGTTCTCGAAAATGGCACACTTTATACCATGTCATAAAAGCGATGATGCTGTTAATGTTGCTGATTTGTTCTTTCGTGAAATTATTCGCTTACATGGTGTGCCAAATACTATTGTTTCAGATCGTGATACTAAATTTCTTAGCCACTTTTGGAGATGTTTATGGGCTAAGTTGGGGACTAAGCTACTTTTTAGTACTACTTGTCACCCCCAAACTGATGGACAAACTGAAGTAGTGAATAGAACATTGTCTACTATGCTTAGGGCTGTTTTGAAGAATAACAAGAAAATGTGGGAAGAATGCTTGCCTCATATTGAATTTGCTTATAATCGTTCATTGCATTCTACTACTAAGATGTGGCCTTTTGAAATTGTGTATGGTTTCCTACCTCGTGCACCTATTGATTTTTTGCCTCTTCCATCTTTAGAGAAGGTTAATTTTGATGCTAAAGAACGTTCTGAATTGATTTTAAAAATGCATGAGTTAACTAAGGAAAACATTGAGCGTATGAATGCTAAATATAAACTTGCTGGAGATAAGGGTAGAAAACATGTTGTGTTTGCGCCTGGAGATCTTGTTTGGTTACATTTGCGTAAAGATAGATTTCCTAATCTGCGCAAATCAAAGCTAATGCCACATGCTGATGGTCCTTTTAAGGTGTTAGAGAAAATAAATGATAATGCATATAAACTTGAGCTACCTGTAGATTTTGGGGTTAGTCCCACTTTTAACATTGCAGATTTGAAGCCTTATTTGGGCGAGGAAGATGCGCTTCCGTCGAGGACGACTTCATTTCAAGAAGGGGAGGATGATGAGGACATCAATACCATTGTTACACCCACAACCCCTACTGTTACATATACTGGACCAATTACTAGAGCTCGCGCACGCCAATTAAATTACCAGGTACTTTCGTTTCTTGGTAATGATTCTAATGTTCATGAGATTATGATGCTGCCTAAATTGGATACATTTGTTTTGCTTACAAATGAAGGGCCTAGCTTGGAGAAGGATGAACATTGGAGCAAGAACACGCATGGAGTTGATGGCATGCGCAAGGGGATCAAGAACGGAGTTACAAGTGATGATTTCAGGACTTTGAAGCCGCCATAAGGAGTGCATGAAGCCTTGGACGAAATATACAAGATGCCACTTCATAATATTCGTCCATAGGCTATTCTAGGTGCTGCGTCACCTTATTAATGGGCCAGGCCCATGTAATTTTGAAATACTTAAGTATAGGCTATTTTTAGAGTCCGTATGTGTGGGGAAACAAGAGTTAGGGTTGGTTTCGGACCCCACCCTCAAGGGCCACGAAATTCCCCCCTCTTCCTCCATATATACAGCCCTTAGGGCGTCGTTTAGACTTTGGGTTTTGTTTAGATTAAAAGTTTGCCATAGCTGCAACTTCGCGTACTTCGTTTGTGTCCAACGACCAGACCAAGACGTCACAGAACCCCACCTTGATCAATAAAGCTTTCATCTTATATTCGCAATATCCCAATTGCAATCTCAGTTTCTTGCTTGTTCTTCGTTTGCTCGCAGGAAACAGACCCTCGTGGTCAGGTTGATCGTGCTCCGGCGTGGTCAATAACCCTCGGAAGTTGGTTTAGCGATTGCTAAGGCGCGACGTCTCGCACGTTCGTAGTCGGATCGTCAAGGTCGACTCCCACAGAAAACGATAGCCACCATCTCATCGAAACATCGGGACACCAGACCAAGGAGAAGGAGAAAAACTTCATGAGGGGTAGTGATGCCAAGAAGGGAAATGCTCCCCTTCCCAACAAAGCCGGCGACTTTAATCCTTCCTATGTGTTGTGCCGCGCTAGAGATGGGCATGTTTATGCCAAATTTGTTGGTTCTCCTTATGAGTACATTGAATGGTATATTTGGGCTCCTAAGACCCTTGTTACTAACATCAAAGGACCCATTACAAAATGGGTACCTAAAACCAAGCATTGATCTCTTATAGGTGTTTGCTTCCGGTGGGGGATCATGGCTGCTCGATAGTGGAGTTACTAATCATATGACGGAAGCAAGGACTTGGTGGTGGACATGCAACAGATTCCATCCATGCCCAGCAATGTCGAGTGGGGTGATGCCTCATCTTCTAAGGTATTGGGACTCGGCAAAGTTGTCATTTCTCATGATCTTACGATCGAGAAGGTCATGCTTGTTGAGTCCCTTGCATACAATTTACTTTCCGTTCGTCAACTAGCACTCATGGGCTTTGCCACTTTCTTTGATATTGATTCCGTGGCCCTCTTGTGGAGCAAGACTCTTAAAGTAGCCTTTGTTGGGCATGTCGAGAATGGTCTCTATGTGATTAACTTTTCAAAGCAACCCACTAAGACCGTGACATGCCTAATGGTTAAAGTTGACGTGGGATGGCTTTGGCATCGCCGTTTAGCCCACGTCAATATGAGATCTTTGCAAAGTCTTCTCAAGGGGGACCATGTCTGTGGACTAACAAATGTTAGTTTTGCCAAAGATCGTGCTTGCAGTGCTTGCATCGAAGGAAAGCTACATGAGAAGGCTCACCCTCCCATGACTATCATCTACTCGAAGAGGCCTTTGGAGCTCCTTCACTTGGATCTCTTTGGACCTCCATCCTTTGATAGTCTTGGGGGTAGAAAGTATTGCCTGGTGATTGTAGATGACTATTCAAGATACACTTGGGTATATTTCTTCAAGAGGAAGAGCGAGACCTAACAAACCGTCATCGACTTTGCAAATAAAGCTCAACGACAACACAATGCAATGATCTTGACAATAAGAAGTGACAACGGCTCCGATTTCAAGAACTACACCTTGGATGAGTTTTTGAGTGATGAGGGAATCAAGCATCAATATTCCGCACCTTATACCCCTCAACAAAATGGTGTAGCGGAGAGGAAGAACCGGACGTTGATGGATGCGGCAAGGACCATGATGGCGGAGTTCAAGTCTCCCTACAACTTTTGGGCCGAAGCCATCAACACCGCATGCCATGCATCTAATCGGCTCTACCTCCGCAAAGGATTGAACAAGACTCCATATGAGATACTCATCGGTAACAAGCCCAACCTCAAGTACTTCCGGGTGTTCGTGTGTAAGTGTTTCATTCTCAAGAAAGGTGTATGTTTGTCTAAATTTGAGGCTAGAGCTTATGAGGGCATATTTGTTGGTTATGCTACAAACTCTCATGCTTACCGTGTTCTCAATAAGTCCACGAGACTTATTGAGGAAACATGTAACGTGGAGTTTGGTGAGAATAACGGCTCCCAAGTGGAGCAAAGTGGTACTTGTGATGTAGGTGATGAAATTCCTCCCCAAGCCATAAGAAGAATGGGTATTGGTCATATCCTACCCATTGAGTAACCCCTTGTGGCCGAAGGAGAAGGACAATGTTCTACTCAAGTGGAACCTTCACCAACCCAAGACCCACACGCTTCCGAAGAACAAAGTGAGGTCCCTCAACCTCAAGAACAAGACCAAGGGCAAGATCAATCTCAAAATGGTGTTGTAACATCAAGTGATGCCCAAGGTCAAGCTCCCTCCTCCGAGCAAGTTCAAGATCAAGAGCTTCCACGAGATCAAGAACAAGCTCAAGACGACGCTCAAGATGATCTAGTGACCACTCCTCCTCTCTCCCCCGAGGAGGAATTGGAGCGTCGTGCCGCCAAGGTTGCTTCCAAGCTCTCCACCAAGGATCATCTCATGACGAATGTGCTTGGAAGCTTAAGAAAGGGGGTAAGCACTCGTAGACAATTAGCAAACTATTGTGAACATCACGCGTTTGTCTCTTGTGTTGAACCCCAAAAGGTCTATGAGGCGCTTGAAGATCCGGATTGGCTCAATGCCATGCATGAAGAACTCAACAACTTCGGGCGCAACAAAGTGTGGAGATTGGTGCCAAGGCCAACGGGGAACCACAATGTCATTGGAACCAAGTGGATATTCAAGAACAAGCAAGATGCTCATGGGATTATCATTCGCAACAAGGCTACTCCCAAGTCGAGGGTATCGACTACGGTGAAACCTTTGCCCCCATTGCTCGTCTTGAATCCATTAGCATGTTGATTGCATATGCTTCTCATCATAACTTTAAGTTACAACAAATGGATGTGAAGTGTGCTTTTCTTAATGGTCCTATTAATGAATTGGTTTATGTCAAGCAACCCCCCGGGTTCGAGGATCCCTACTTTCCCAATCACGTGTATCAACTTGATAAGGCACTCTATGGCCTTAAACAAGCCCCACGTGCGTGGTATGACCACCTTACCGAGTTGTTACAAGACCATGGTTTTGAAGTTGGGCTAATCGACCACACTCTTTTTACCAAGAAGGTCAAAGGGGAGTTGTTTGTGTGCCAATTATATGTTCTTGATATTATCTTTGGTTCCCCTATCAAAGCTTTCAATGAGGAATTTTCCGCTCTCATGACCTCAAAGTTCGATATGTCTTCCATGGGAGAGTTGAAGTTCTTTCTCGGGTTCAAAGTGAAGCAAAGGAGAGAAGGAACCTTCATCAACCAAGCCAAATACACTCAAGACATGCTCAAGAGATTCAAGCTAAGTGATGTCAAGCCGGCTTCCGCTCCCATGCCCACCAGTGCCAACCAGACATTGATCCCAATGGTAAAGCGGTGGATCAAAAGGTATATCGTTCCATGATTGGCTCCTTGCTTTACCTTTGTGCATCTAGACCGGATATCATGTTGAGTGTGGGAATTTGTGTATGGTTTCAAGCCGCACCTAAGGAAAGTCACTTTGTGGCGGTCAAGCGAATCTTTCGATATTTGGCTCACACCCCAAACTCTGGCCTTTGGTACCCAAGAGGAGCAAACTTTAAGCTTGTAGGTTATTCAGACTCGGATTGGACGGGAGACAAAGTGGATAGGAAGTCCACTTCCGGAGGGTGCCAATTTCTGGGTTGCTCTTTGGTGAGTTGGTCTTCCAAGAAGCAAAGTTGTGTGTCTCTCCCGTCCACGGAAGCGGAATATGTGGCCGCCGGTAGTTGTTGTGCACAACTTTTATGTATGAGGCAAACTTTAAAGGATTACGGTGTCACTTGTGACAAAGTGCCTCTTTGGTGTGACAATGAAAGTGCCATCAAGACAAAACTGAAGGAAATATGCCCTAGAGGCAATAATAAAGTTATTATTTATTTCCTTATATCATGATAAATGTTTATTATTCATGCTAGAATTGTATTAACCTGAAACATAATACATGTGTGAATACATAGACAAACAGAGTGTCACTAGTATGCCTCTACTTGACTAGCTCGTTGATCAAAGATGGTTATGTTTCCTAACCATATACATGAGTTGTCATTTGATTAACGAGATCACATCATTAGGAGAATGATGTGATTGACTTGACCCATTCCGTTAGCTTAACACTTGATCGTTTAGTTTGTTGCTATTGTTTTCTTCATGACTTATACATGTTCCTATGACTATGAGATTATGCAACTCCCGTTCACCGGAGGAGCACTTTGTGTGCTACCAAACGTCACAATGTAACTGGGTGATTATAAAGGTGCTCTACAGGTGTCTCCGAAGGTACTTGTTGGGTTGGCGTATTTCGAGATTAGGATTTTTCACTCCGATTGTCGGAGAGGTATCTCTGGGCCCTCTCGGTAATGCACATCACCTAAGCCTTGCAAGCATTGTAACTAATGAGTTAGTTGCGAGATGATGTATTACGGAACGAGTAAAGAGACTTGCCGGTAACGAGATTGAACTAGGTATTGAGATGCCGACGATCGAATCTCGGGCAAGTAACATACCGATGACAAAGGGAACAACGTATGTTGTTATGCGGTCTGACCGATAAAGATCTTCATAGAATATGTAGGAGCCAATATGAGCATCTAGGTTCCACTATTGGTTATTGATCGGAGACGTGTCTCGGTCATGTCTACATAGTTCTCGAACCCGTAGGGTCCGCACGCTTAACGCTACGATGACAGTTATATTATGAGTTTATATGTTTTGATGTACCGAAGGAGTTCGGAGTCCCGGATGAGATCGGGGACATGATGAGGAGTCTCGAAATGGTCGAGCCGTAAATATCGATATATTGGACGACTATATTCGGACTTCGGAAAGGTTCCGAGTGATTCGGGTATTTTTCGGAGTACCGGAGAGTTACGAGAATTCGCCGGGGAGTATATGGGCCTTATTAGGCCATACGGGAATAGAGGAGATAGGCCAAAAGGAAGGAGGCCTGCGCCCCCCTCTGGTCCGAATGGGACAAGGGGTGCAGCCCCCTTTTCCTTCTCCCTCTCCTCCTCTTTCCTTCACTCCTACTCCAACAAGGAAAGGAGGAGTCCTACTCCCAGGACTCCCCCCTTGGCGTGCCCTTCTCCTAGGCCGTCCGTCTTTTCCCTTGCTCCTTTATATACAGGGGCATGGGGCACCTCTAGATACAACAATTGATCTCTTGATCTCTTAGCCGTGTGCGGTGCCCCCCTCCACCATAATCCACTTCGATCATATCGTAGCGGTGCTTAGGCGAAGCCCTGCGTTGGTAGAACATCATCATCATCACCACGTCGCCATGCTGACGAAACTCTCCCTCAACACTCGGCTGGATCAGAGTTTGAGGGACGTCATCGAGTTGAACGTGTGCAGAACTCGGAGGTGCCGTGCGTTCGGTACTTGATCGGTCGGATCGTGAAGACGTACGACTACATCAACCGCGTTGTGCTAACGCTTCCGCTTTTGGTCTACAAGGTTACGTGGACAACACTCTCCCCTCTCGTTGTTATGCATCACCATGATCCTGCGTGTGCGTAGGAATTTTTTGAAATTACTACGTTCCCCAACAGTGGTATCAGAGCCAGGTTTTATGCGTTGATGTAATATGCACGAGTAGAACACAAGTGAGTTGTGGGCGATATAAGTCATACTGCTTACCAGCATGTCACACTTTGGTTCGGCGGTATTGTTGGATGAAGCGGCCCGAACCGACATTACGCGTACGCTTATGTGAGACTGGTTTTACTGCCGTGCTATGCACACAGGTGACTAGCGGGTGTCAGTTTCTCCAACTTTAGTTGAACCGAGTGTGGCTACGCCCGGTCCTTGCGAAGGTTAAAACAGCACCAACTTGACAAACTATCATTGTGGTTTTGATGCGTAGGTAAGAACGGTTCTTGCTAAGCCCATAGCAGCCACGTAAAACTTGCAACAACAAAGTAGAGGACGTCTAACTTGTTTTTGCAGGGCATGTTGTGATCTGATATGGTCAAGACGTGATGAGATATAAGTTGTTGTATAAGATGATCATGTTTTGTTGAAGTTATCGGCAACTGGCAGAAGCCTTATGGTTGTCTCTTTATTGCATAAGATGCAAGAGCCAAATAATTGCTTTACTTTATCGCTATGCGATAGCAATAGTTGCAAGAGCAATAGTTGGCGAGACGACCATGTGACGACACATTGATATAGATCAAGATAATGGAGATCATGGTGTCATGCCGGTGACGATGGAGATCATGACGATGCATTGGAGATAGAGATCAAAGGCACAAGATGATGATGGCCATATCATGTCACATATTTTGATTGCATGTGATGTTTATCTTTTATACATCTTACTTTGCTTAGTTATGACGGTAGCATTATAAGATGATCTCTCACTAAATTTCAAGATAAAAGTGTTCTCCCTGAGTATGCACCATTGCCAAAGTTCGTCGTGCCCAGACACCACGTGATGATCGGGTGTGATAAGCTCTACGTCCATCTACAACGGGTGCAAGCCAATTTTGCACACGCAGAAATACTCGGGTTAAACTTGACGAGCCTAGCATATGCAGATATGGCCTCGGAACACTGGAGACCGAAAGGTCGAGCGTGAATCATATAGTAGATATGATCAACATAATGATGTTCACCATTGAAAACTACTCCATTTCATGTGATGATCGGTTATGGTTTAGTTGATATGAATCACGTGATCACTTAGATGATTAGAGGGATGTCTATCTAAGTGGGAGTTCTTAAGTAATATGATTAATTGAACTTTAATTTATCATGAACTTAGTCCTAGTAGCATTAGCATATCTATGTTGTAGATCAATAGCTCGTGTTTAGCTCCTCTGTTTTATTTTTGATATGTTTCTAGAGAAAACTAAGTTGAAAAATGTTTGTAGCAATGATGCGGATTGGATCCATGATCTGAGGATTATCCTCATTGCTGCACAGAAGAATTATGTCCTTGATGCACCGCTAGGTGACATGCCTATTGCAGGAGTAGATGCAGACGTCATGAACGTTTGGCTAGCTCAATATGATGACTACTTGATAGTTTAGTGCACCATGCTTAACAGCTTAGAATCGGGATTTCAAAGACGTTTTGAACATCATGGACCATATGAGATGTTCCAGGAGTTGAAGTTAATATTTCAAGCAAATACCCGAGTTGAGAGATATGAAGTCTCCAACAAGTTCTATAGCTAAAAGATGGAGGAGAATAGCTCAAGCAGTGAGCATGTGCTCAGATTGTCTGGGTACTACAATCGCTTGAATCAAGTGGGAGTTATTCTTCCAGATAAAATAGTGATTGACAGAATTCTCTAGTCACCATCACCAAGTTAGTAGAACTTCGTGATGAACTATAGTATGCAAGGGATGACGTAAATGATTCCCGAGTTTTTTCATGATGATGAAATCGATGAAGGTAGAAATCAAGAAAGAGCATCAAGTGTTGATGATTAACAAGACCACTAGTTTCAAGAAAAGGGAAAGGGAAAGAAAGGGAACTTCAAGAAGAACGGCAAGCAAGTTGCTGCTCAAGTGAAGAAGCCCAAGTCTGGACCTAAGCCTGAGACTAAGTGCTTCTACTGCAAAAGGACCAGTCACTGGAAGCGGAACTGCCCCAAGTATTTGGCGGATAAGAAGGATGGCAAAGTGAACAAAGGTATATTTGATATACGGATTATTGATGTGTATTTTACTAGTGTTCGTAGAAACCCCCCGGTATTTGATACTGGTTCAGTTGCTAAGAGTAGTAACTCGAAACGGGAGTTGCAGAATGAACAGAGATTAGTTAAGGGTGAAGTGACGATGTGTGTTGGAAGTGGTTCCAAGATTGATATGATCATCATCGCACACTCCCTATACTTTCGGGATTAGTGTTGAACCTAAATAAGTGTTATTTGGTGTTTGCATTGAGCATGAATATGATTTGATCATGTTTATTGCAATACGGTTATTCATTTAAGTAAGAGAATAAATTGTTGTTCTATTTACATATATGGTTACACACCCAATGAAAATGGTTCGTTGGATCTCGATCGTAGTGATACACATATTCATAATATTGAAACCAAAAGGTGCAAAGTTAATAATGATAGTGCAACTTATTTGTGGCACTGCCGTTTAGGTCATATTGGTGTAAAGCGCATGAAGAAACTCCATGCTGATGGACTTTTGGAATCACTTGATTATGAATCAGTTGATGCTTGCGAACCATGACTCATGGGCAAGATGACTAAGAATCCGTTCTCCGGAACAATGCAGCAAGCAACAGATTTGTTGGAAATCATGCATACTGATGTATGTGGTCCGATGAATATTGAAGCTCGCGGCAGGTATCATTATTTTCTGATCTTCACAGATGATTTGAGCAGATATGAGTATATCTACTTGATGAAACACAAGTCTGAAACATTTGAAAGTTCAAAGAATTTCAGAGTGAAGTGGAGAATCATCTTAACAAAATAAAAGTTTCTACGATATGATTGCAGAAGTAAAATATTTGAGTTACGAGTTTGGCCTTCAGTTAAAACAATGTGAACTAGTTTCACTACTCACACCACCTGGAACACCACAGTGTAATGTTGTGTCCGAACGTCGTAATCGTGCTTTATTAGATATGGTGCGATCTATGACGTCTCTTACTGATTTACCGCTATCGTTTTGGGGTTATGCATTAGAGACAGCTACATTCACGTTAAATAGGGCATCATCTAAATCCGTTGAGACGACACCGTATGAACTATGGTTTGGCAAGAAACCTAAGCTGTCGTTTCTTAAAGTTTGAGGTTGCAATGCTTATGTGAAAAAGTTTCAACTGATAAGCTCAAACCCAAATCGAAGAAGTGCGTCTTCATAGGATACCCAAAAGAAATGTTGGGTACACCTTCTATCACAGATCCGAAGGCAAGATATTCGTTGCTGAGAATGGATCCTTTCTAGAGAAGGAGTTTCTCTCGAAAGAAGTGAGTGGGAGGAAAGTAGAACTTGATGAGGTAACTGTACCTGCTCCCTTATTGGAAAGTAGTTCATCACAGAAATCTGTTCCTGTGACTACTACACCAATTAGTGAGGAAGCTAATGATGATGATCATGTAACTTCAGATCAAGTTACTACCGAACCTCGTAGGTAAACCAGAGTGATATCCGCACCAGAGTGGTACGGTAATCCTGTTCTAGAGGTCATGTTACTTGACCATGACGAGCCTACGAACTATGAGGAACCGATGATGAGCCCAGATTCCGCGAAATGGCTTGAGGCCATGAAATCTGAGATGAGATCCATGTATGAGAACAAAGTATGGACTTTGATTGACTTGCCCATTGATCGGCAAGCCATTGATATTAAATGGATCTTTAAGAGGAAGACGGACGCTGATAGTAGTATCACTATCTACAAAGCTAGAATTGTCGCAAAAAGGTTTTCGACAAGTTCAAGGTGTTGACTACGATGAGAGTTTCTCACTCGTATCTATGCTTAAGTCTGTCCGAATCATGTTAGCAATTGCCGCATTTTATGAAATCTGGTAAGTGGATAAATAAAACTGCATTCCTTAATGGATTTATTAAAGAAGAGTTGTATATGATGCAACCAGAAGGTTTTGTCAATCCTAAAGGTACTAACAAAATATGCAAGCTCCAGCGATCCATCTATGGACTGGTGCAAGCATCTCGGAGTTGGAATATACGCTTTGATAAGTTGATCAAAGCATATAGTTTTATACAGACTTGCGGTGAAGCCTGTATTTACAAGAAAGTGAGTGGGAGCATTACAACATTTCTGATAAGTATATGTGAATGACATATTGTTGATCGGAGATAATATAGAATTATTCTACAAAGCATAAAGGAATGTTTGAAAGGAGTTCTTCAAAAAAAGACCTCGGTGAAGCTGCTTACATATTGAGCATCAAGATCTATAGAGATAGATCAAGACGCTTGATAAGTTTTTCAATGAGTACATACCTTAACAAGATTTTGAAGTAGTTCAAAATGGAACAGTCAAAAAGGAGTTCTTGCCTATGTTACAAGGTGTGAAGTTGAGTAAGACTCAAAACCCGACCACGGCAGAAGATAGAGAGAGAATGAAAGTCATTCCCTATGCCTCAGCCATAGGTTCTATAAAGTATGCCATGCTGTGTACCAGACCTATTGTATACCCTGCCCTGAGTTTGGCAAGGGAGTACAATAGTGATCTAGGAGTAGATCACCGGACATTGGTCAAAATTATCCTTAGTGGAATAAGGATATGCTTCTCGATTATGGAGGTGATAAAAGGTTCATCGTAAAGGGTTACGTCGATGAAAGTTTTGACACTGATCCAGATGACTCTAAGTCTTAATCTGGATACATATTGAAAGTGGGAGAAATTAGCTAGAGTAGCTCCATGCAGAGCATTGTTGACATAGAAATTTGCAAAATACGTACGGATCTGAATGTGGCAGACCCGTTGACTAAACTTCTCTCACAAGCAAAACATGATCACACCTTAGTACTCTTTGGGTGTTAATCTCATAGCGATGTGAACTAGATTATTGACTAGTAAACCCTTTGGGTGTTGGTCACATGTCGATGTGAACTATGGGTGATAATCACATGGTGATGTGAACTATTGGTATTAAATCACATGGCGATGTGAACTAGATTATTGACTCTAGTGCAAGTGGGAGACTGAAGGAAATATGCCCTAGAGGCAATAATAAAGTTATTATTTATTTCCTTATATCATGATAAATGTTTATTATTCATGCTAGAATTGTATTAACCGGAAACATAATACATGTGTGAATACATAGACAAACAGAGTGTCACTAGTATGCCTCTACTTGACTAGCTCGTTGATCAAAGATGGTTATGTTTCCTAACCATAGACATGAGTTGTCATTTGATTAACGGGATCACATCATTAGGAGAATGATGTGATTGACTTGACCCATTCCGTTAGCTTAACACTTGATCGTTTAGTTTGTTGCTATTGCTTTCTTCATGACTTATACATGTTCCTATGACTATGAGATTATGCAACTCCCGTTTACCGGAGGAACACTTTGTGTGCTATCAAACGTCACAACGTAACTGGGTGATTATAAAGGTGCTCTACAGGTGCCTCCGAAGGTACTTGTTGGGTTGGCCTATTTCGAGATTAGGATTTGTCACTCTGATTGTCGTAGAGGTATCTCTGGGCGCTCTCGGTAATGCACATCACCTAAGCCTTGCAAGCATTGCAACTAATGAGTTAGTTGCGAGATGATGTATTACGGAACGAGTAAAGAGACTTGCCGGTAACGAGATTGAACTAGGTATTGAGATGCCGACGATCGAATCTCGGGCAAGTAACATATCGATGACAAAGGGAACAACATATGTTGTTATGCGATCTGACCGATAAAGATCTTCGTAGAATATGTAGGAGCTAATATGAGCATCCAGGTTCCACTATTGGTTATTGACCAGAGACGTGTCTCGGTCATGTCTACATAGTTCTCGAACCCGTAGGGTCCGCATGCTTAACGCTACGATGACAGCTATATTATGAGTTTATATGTTTTGATGTACCGAAGGAGTTCGGAGTCCCGGATGAGATCGGGGACATGACGAGGAGTCTCGAAATGGTCGAGACGTAAAGATCGATATATTGGACGACTATATTCGGACTTCGGAAAGGTTCCGAGTGATTCGGGTATTTTTGGGAGTACCGGAGAGTTACGAGAATTCGCCGAGGAGTATATGGGCCTTATTGGGCCATACGGGAATAGAGGAGATAGGCCAAAAGGAAGGAGGCCTGCGCCCCCCTCTGGTCCGAATTGGACAAGGGGTGCAGCCCCCTTTTCCTTCCCCCTCTCCTCCTCTTTCCTTCACTCCTACTTCAACAAGGAAAGGAGGAGTCCTACTCTCGGTGGGAGTAGGACTCCCCCCTTGGCGCGCCCTCCTCCTCGGCCGGCCGCCTTCCCCCTTGCTCCTTTATATACAGGGGCAAGGGGGCACCTCTAGACACAACAATTGATCTCTTAATCTCTTAGCCGTGTGCGGTGCCCCCCTCCACCATAATCCACCTCGATCATATCGTAGCGGTGCTTAGGCGAAGCCCTGCATCGGTAGAACATCATCATCGTCACCACGTTGTCGTGCTGACGAAACTCTCCCTCAACACTCGGTTGGATCGGAGTTCGAGGGACGTCATCGAGTTGAACGTGTGCAGAACTCGGAGGTGCCGTGCGTTCGGTACTTGATCAGTCGGATCGTGAAGACGTACGACTACATCAACCGCGTTGTGCTAACGCTTCCGCTTTCGGTCTACGAGGGTACGTGGACAACACTCTCCCCTCTCGTTGCTATGCATCACCATGATCTTGCGTGTGCGTAGGAAATTTTTGAAATCACTATGTTCCCCAACAAAAACATATTGAGATTAGGTATCATTTCATCCGGGATCACATTAGGCGAGGGGAGATATAGCTTAACTATGTCAACACTCATGATAACCTTGCATATATCTTTACGAAGCCTTTGGATGAAGCAAGATTTCGCGAGTTAAGGCATGAGCTAAATATCATTGATTTGAGCAATGTGACTTGAACCCTTGCACATCCCACCTCACTCAACTTGTTGTCTAGTTTAGGTGTAGGCATGGACATAGGGGGAATGTTGTTCTCTCAATGAACCTTCCCTCCCCCCATAATGCATAAACTAACCAAACTCTTTCGCATTAGCCATTTTTTTATAGTACTTGTGCTTCAAAGATGAGTGTTGGTCATGGGCCTAAGGTTAAAATCTTCTCGGTGC
This sequence comes from Triticum urartu, assembly GCF_056163025.1. Taxonomy (NCBI): domain Eukaryota; kingdom Viridiplantae; phylum Streptophyta; class Magnoliopsida; order Poales; family Poaceae; genus Triticum; species Triticum urartu. Next base: position 255,664,872 of record NC_141877.1, read on the forward strand.
CATACCTCTGAACTCAAACATAGGTGGCCTCGACCACCGTCCTCTCTTGGAGAGGTGTGTGTCTTCTTTCTTTTTGTCGGTTTTTTTTGTGTGTGTGTGTTCTCGTTTTGTCTCGGTTTCTTCTCTTGTGTTCTGCCCGGTTTGGTCGGCTCTTTTTGCGGCAGAGCGGTACTACCGCTGCATGAGCGGTACTATCGCTGACAAGCGTCAAGGGGTACTACCGCCCACCCCAGCGGTACTACCGCTGCGGGGCGGGCGACGGGGGGTTATGTCGGGGCAGGGGGAGTTGCTTCTCCCCCATACCCATTCGCCCCCACTCGTCTTCCTCGTTGCTCCTGCAACCTCTCGCCGTAGGAGGGGCCCGTCCGGCCGTCGTTTTCGTGCCGTCCCTCTCCATTTCCTCCGGTGGAGTCGATCCCCACCACGTCCTCTTGCCATGGATGCCGGTATTGCCCCCGTTCCCGTTCTCTCTTTGCCTAGATCTTGCATCTAGTTTTTAGGGGCAATAGGCATTGTTCTTCTTGTCTTTTGGACAAGGCGAGGCTTGAGTAGGATGGAGATGGCTTCTAGGCTCTGTGGATTGAAGTTTGGTAGGTTTCTTTTTGAATTTGGCATCTCCTGTAGTGCCGGATCTGACCACGGTATTAGGTAACCGCCGTTCCCCATCTGGCGCGGTACTACCGCTCTCCTCGAGCGGTACTGCCGCTGTTATGTCACGGTACTACCGCTGTTGGGTCGCGGTACTACCGCTGGATGCCCAGTTCCATCTTTTCCTACCAAGCTTGGATCCTTGTTGTTTTGTTTGGTGGCTTATGCTCTTTCTTTCGTGTGTTTCTTCTGGTCGTGTGTTTTGGTTCCAGGTGATGATCATCCTAAGCAGCAGGTCTGCCGTGTCAACCCCGGTCGTGCAACGTCAAAGCGCTACCGCACTTCTGAGTCAGCAGGTGGTTCCTCCAATACTCAACCACCGCCAGAAGGCGCAACCTCAAGTGCTCCACCGCCACCTCAGCAGACGAAGAGATCCGCCAACAAGCCAAAGGGAAAGACTATGACTGAGATGACTGCCAAGGAGTTTTGGGCAAAGCATCGCCGCAACCCCTATGAGGAAGACCAAGATCCCACTTTGGTCAACCGCCCTTTCTGGAACCGCTTTCAGTTCTCCATCTATTTTGATGTGATCAAGGCTAAGAAGAATCTCTATGTTGATGTACGCTCCATCGACACGGATGCTATGGAGAAGGACCCTGAGTACTTTGGCGAAGCCCTTCAGATGTGTTCTTAGCTGAACATTCTTAGAATCATGCAGTTCAACAAGGATTTTGATGCAGATTTGGTGGCTCAATTCTTTGCTACTGTTCATCTTGGAACTGATGCCGACAGGACTCTGACTTGGATGACCAATGGCAAGTTGCTTTCCGTCAAGTGGAAGGCCTTCATGGAGTTACTTGAGGTGGAAGATCACGGGCTTGAGACTCCAGTCGGCTTCCGCCCTCACCACAATGCTACCTCCACTCACAAGCAAGCCCTCTGGCCCTACTGTATTGTGAAGGTTCACCCTATGACTAAGAAGGAAACCTATGAGCTATGTGCCTTTCTGGACATCCTTCATCATGTCTTCCGAGAGACTCTCTTCCCTCGCATCGGGAATCTGGATATGGTCCACTCCTATCTTATGGACATGCTTCTTTTCTGCCAGCATGAGAAGGGGGAGCGGTAGTACCGCTGCCCACTGCGGTAGTACCGCCCTCTGTGGGGCTGTTTAGTGGGGTAACGGTTGGATTGTTCCCCCCACTGTAAAAGGGGGTCCCCTTCTTCTTCGTTGACCCACCTCTTCCCCCAAAAGCTCCATTATTGCTCCAAGCTCCATTTTCGCCCGATCTCTCTCTCTAGCCAACCAAACTTGTTGATTTGCTCGGGAGTAGTTGAGAAGGCCCCGATCTACACTTCCACCAAGAGATATTTGATTCCCCCACTAATCCCTAGCGGATCTTGTTACTCTTGGGTGTTTGAGCACCCTATACGGTTGAGGTCACCACGGAGCCATAGTCCATTGTGGTGAAGCTTCATGGTGTTGTTGGGAGCCTCCGATTGAGTTGTGGAGTTTGCCCCAACCTTGTTTGTAAAGGTCTGGTCGTCGCCTCCAAGGGCACCAATAGTGGAATCACGACATCTCGCATTGTGTGAGGGCGTGAGGAGAACACGGTGGCCCTAGTGGCTTCTTGGGGAGCATTGTGCCTCCACACCGCTCTAACGGAGACGTACTTCCCCTCAAAAGGAAGGAACTTCGGTAACACATCCTCGTATTCACCGGGTCCACTCTTGGTTATCTCTTACCTTTACTTGTGCAAGCTTATTGGTGTTACTTCTCTTGCTTGCTTGTATGTTCGTTGTCGTTGCATCATATAGGTTGCTCACCTAGTTGCACATCTAGACAACCTACTTTGATGCAAAGTTTAATTTGGTAAAGAAAAGTTAAAAATTCTAGTCAACCATATCGATCCCAGCGGTACTACCGCTCCCCCTTATTGTACTACCGCCCAGCCAGAGAGGGCTTGAAGATAGAGGAGGGACTGGCCCAGCGCGGTACTGCCGGTCAGGCCCAGCGCGGTACTGCCGCGGTGGCAGGGCGGTACTACCGCTCTCGAGCGGTACTACTGCACCTACTACCGCTGCAGGTGCCGCTCAACCCGACACGAGAAGTGCCCCCCTCGAGTCGAGGCGGTAGTGGCCCGGTATCGCAGCGGCACTGCCGCTGAGGACACACAAGCGGTACTACCGCTGGGCACTGCGGTAGTACCGCTGGGGCTGAAGACTGCCCAAACAGCAGAGAATAAGACCTCCAACAACGCGGGAAGGCCCAGAGGGTGTGAAACGAAAGTGTACGTGATGATTCCACCCTAGCCATACCCAAGCGGACCCCCTCTTGATAGTACGGTGACTCCTACGAAACTAATCCACCAACAAGAAATGAATGAGCTACACCGTCTTGAAAAACAGGGGAAAGAAATCGTCTCAAGCCAAAGGATGAATCTCTGAAATGCTCAAAGCATAAGGTTAGTCCGCAAATATGTTGTCATCAATCACCAAAACTACATCAAGAGAGATATGCCTTAACAATCTCCCCCTTTTTGGTGGATTAATGACAACCAGGGATTTGCACAGGGAAAAGACATAAAAGTAAGGATACTTAGAACTACAAAATATAGACGGGTGTTGGGGATCGTAGCAGAAATTCAAAATTTTCTACGCATCTCCAAGATCAATCTATGGAGTAATCTAGCAATGAGGGGAAGGAGAGTGCATCTACATACCCTTGTAGATCGCTAAGCGGAAGCGTTCAAGTGAATGGGGTTGATGGAGTCGTACTCGCCGTGATCCAAATCACCGATGATCCTAGTGCCGAACGGACGGCACCTCCGCGTTCAACACACATGCAGCCCGGTGACGTCTCCCATGCCTTAATCCAGCAAGGAGAGAGGGAGAGGTTGGGGAATACTCCGTCCAGCAGCAGCACGACGGCGTGGTGGTGGTGGAGGAGCGTGGCACTCCAGCAGGGCTTCGCCAAGCACCGCAAGAGACGAGGAGGGAGAGGGGTAGGGCTGCGCCAAGAAGGAGATGTTCTCGTGTGTATGGCAGCCCAAAACCCCACTATATATAGGGGAAAGGGAGAGGCTGCGCCCCCACCTAGGTTTCCACCCCTAGGGGTGGCGACCAGCCCTAGATCCCATCTAGGGGCGGCCAAGGGGGGGAGAGGGGGGGCGCACCACTAGGTGGGCCTTAGGCCCATCTGAGCCTAGGGTTTCCCCCTTTTCCCTTCTCTCTTCGCCTTGGGCCCTGGTGGGGGGCGCACCAGCCCACCTGGGGCTGGTCCTCTCTCACACTTGGCCCACGCAGCCCTCTAGGGCAGGTAGCCCCACCTGGTGGACCCCCGGGACCCTCCCGGTGGTCCCGGTACGTTACCGATAGCACCCGAAACTTTTCCGGTGACCAAAACAGGACTTCCCATATATAAATCTTTACCTCCGAACCATTCCGGAACTCCTCGTGATGTCCGGGATCTCATCCGGGACTCCGAACAACATTCGGTAACCACATATATCTATCCCTATAACCCTAGCGTCATCGAACCTTAAGTGTGTAGACCCTACGGGTTCGGGAACCATGCAGACATGACCGAGACACCTCTCCGGCCAATAACCAACAGCGGGATCTGGATACCCATGTTGGCTCCCACATGTTCCACGATGATCTCATCGGATGAACCACGATGTCGAGGATTCAATCAATCCCGTATTCAATTCCCTTTGTCTAGCGGTATTGTACTTGCCCGAGATTCGATCATCGGTATCCGATACCTTGTTCAATCTCGTTACCGGCAAGTTTCTTTACTCGTTCCATAACACATCATCCCGTGATCAACTCCTTGATCACATTGTGCACCTTATGATGATGTCCTACCGAGTGGGCCCAGAGATACCTCTCCGTCACACGGAGTGACAAATCCCAGTCTCGATTCGTGCCAACCCAACAGACACTTTCGGAGATACCCGTAGTGTACCTTTATAGCCACCCGGTTACGTTGTGACGTTTGGCACACCCAAAGCATTCCTATGGTATCCGGGAGTTGCACAATCTCATGGTCTAAGGAAATGATACTTGACATTAGAAAAGCTTTAGCATACAAACTACACGATCTTTGTGCTAGGCTTAGGATTGGGTCTTGTCCATCACATGATTCTCCTAATGATGTGATCCCGTTATCAACGACATCCAATGTCCATGGTCAGGAAACCGTAACCATCAATTGATCAACGAGCTAGTCAACTAGAGGCTTACTAGGGACATGGTATTGTCTATGTATCCACACATGTATCTGAGTTTCCTATTAATACAATTATAGCATGGATAATAAACGATTATCATGAACAAGGAAATAACCAATTTATTATTGCCTCTAGGGCATATTTCCAATAGTCTCCCACTTGCACTAGAGTCAATAATCTAGTTCACATCGCCATGTGATTAAGATTCACAGGTCAGATCGCCATGTGACCAACATCCAAAGAGTTCACTAGAGTTCAATAATCTAGTTCACATCACTATGTGATTAACACTCTGTTACTTGTGAGAGAGGTTGTAGTCTACGGGTCTGTCACATTCAGATCCGTATGTACTTTGCAAATCTCTACGCTATATTTGGAGCCATTTCAAATAACGGTTCTACTTGGAGCTATTCTAAATTGTTGCTCCATTATACGTATCCGATATCTTTACTAAGAGCTATCCGGATAGGTGTTAAGCTTGCATCGACGTAACTCTTTACGTCGAACCCTTTATCACCTGCATAACCGAGAAACATATCCTTATTCCTCTAAGGATAATTTTGACCGCTATCTGGTGATCTACTCCTAGATCACCTTTGTACCCTCTTGCCAGACGTGTGGCAAGGCACACATCAGGTGCGGTACTCAGCATGACATACCATATAGAGCCTATGACAAAAGCATAGGGGACAACCTTCATCCTTCCTCTTTTTTCTGCCGTGGTCGAGCTTTAAGTCTTAACTTCATACCTTACACCTCAGGCAAGAACTCCTTCTTTGGCTGATCCATCTTGAACACCTTCAAGATCATGTCAAGGTATGTGCTCATTTGAAAGTACCATTAAGCGTTTTTTATCTATCCTTATAGATCTTGATGCTCAATGTTCAAGTAGCTTAATCCAGGTTTTCCATTGAAAAACACCTTTCAAATAACCCTATATGCTTTCCAGAAATTCTACATCATTTCGGATCAACAATATGTCATCCACATATACTTATCAGAAATGTTGTAGTGCTCCCACTCACTTTATTGTAAATACAAGTCTCTAACAAACTTTGTATAAACCCATAAACTTTGATTACTCTATCAAAGTATGTATTCTGACTCCAAGATGCTTGCTCTAGTCCATGGAAGGATCGCTGGAGCTAGCATACCTTTTAGCATCCTTAAGATCGACAAAACCTTTCTGATTGTATCATATACAACCTTTCCTTACGAAAACTGGTAAGGAAACTTGTTTTGACATCCATCTGCCAGATTGTAGCTTATGCTAACATGATTCCGACGGACTTAAGCATCGCTACGGGTGAGAAAATCTCATCGTAGTCAACTACTTGAACTTGTGAAAAACTCTTCGCCACAAGTCGAGCTTCATAGACGATGACATTACCGTCCACATCCGTCTTCTTCTTAAAATCCACATGTACCTAACAGCCTTACGACCATCAAGTAGTTCTTCCAAAGTCTACACTTTGTTTTCATACATGGATCCTCTCTCAGATTTTATGGCCTCGAGCCAATTTTCGGAATCCGGGCCCACCATCGCTTCTCCATAGCTCATAGGTTCATCCTTGTCCAACAACGTGACCTTTAAGACAGGGTTACCACTTAGAAGTTGTACACACCCTTGTCAACCCATGAGGTTCGATAGTAACTTGATCTGAAGCTCCATGATCATCATCATTAACTTTCCTTCAACTGAGGCAGGTGCCACAGAAACATTTTTCCTGTGCTGTGCTACTCTCTGGTTGAAGTAAAGGTTCAACAACCTTATCAAGTTCTATCTTCCTCCCACTCAATTCTTTCGAGAGAAACTTTTCCTCGAGAAAGGACCCGATTCGAGAAACAATCCCTATTGCTTTCGGATCTGAGACAGGAGGTATACCCAACTGTTTTGGGTGTCCTATGAAGATGCCTTTATCCGCTTTGGGTTCGAGCTGATCAGCCTGTAGCCCCAAACTTTTAAGAAATGACAGCTTAGGTTTCTCTAAACCATAGTTCATACGGTGTCATCTCATCGGAATTACGTGGTGCCCTATTTAAAGTGAATGTGGTTGTCTCTAATGCCTAACCCATAAACTATCATGGTAATTCGATAAGGGACATCATGGTATGCATCATATCCAATAGGGTGCAGTTATGATGTTCGGACACACCATCACACTATGGTGTTCCAGGCTGTATTAGTTGTGAAACAATTTCCACAATGTCTTAATTCTGTGCCAAACTCGTAATTTAGATATTCATCTCTATGATCATATCATAGATATTTTATCCTCTTGTCACGACGATCTTCAACTTCACCCTGAAATTACTTGAACCTTTCAATAATTCAGACTCATGATTCATCAAGTAAATATACTTAGCATCTGCTCAAATCATCTGTGAAGTAAGAATATAACGATATCCACTACATGCCTCAGCACTCATTGGATTGCACACATCAAGATGTATTACTTCCAACAAGTTGCTTTCTTGTTCCATCTTACTGAAAACGAGGCCTTTCAATCATCTTGCTCATGTGGTATGATTTGCATGTCTCAAGTGATTCAAAATCAAGCGAGTCCAAAGATCCATCAACATGGAGCTTCTTCATGCGTTTTATACCATTGTGACTAAAATTGCAGTGCCACAAGTATGTGGTACTATCATTACTATCTTATATCTTTTGTCATGAACATGTGTATCACTACGATCGGGATTCAATAAACCATTCATTTTAGGTGTAAGACCATTGAAGGTATTATTCAAATAAACAGAGTAACCATTATTCTCCTTAAATGAATAACCGCATTGCGATGAACATAATCTAATCATGTCCATGCTCAACGCAAACACCAAATAACAATTATTTAGGTTTAACACCAACCCCGATGGTAGACGGAGCGTGCGATGTTTGATCACATCAACCTTGGAAACTCTTCCAACACCTATCGTCGTCTCACCTTTGGCTAGTCTCCGTTTAGTCTGTAGCTTTTGCTTCAAGTCACCAATAATAGTGACTGAACCGGTATCCAATACCCAGGTGCTACCAGGAGTACTAGTGAGGTACACATTAATAACACATATATACTTTGTTGAAGTTGCCAACCTTCTTATCTACCATGCATTTGGGGTAATTCCGCTATGAGTGACCATTCCCCTTACAAATAGAAGCACTTAGTCTCAGGTTTGGGTTCAACCTTGGGTTCCTTCACTGGAGCGGCAACTGGTTTGCCATCCATGAAGTTTCCCTTCTAGCCCTTGCCCTTCTTGAAACCAGTGGTCTTGTTAAACCATCAACACTTGATGCTCCTTCTTGATTTCTACCTTTTGAGGTCTTAAGCACCACGAACAGCTCCGGGATCAACTCCATCCCTTGCATTTCATAGTTCATCATGGAGATCTAGTAGCTTAGTGATAGTGGCTAGAGAACTCTATCAATCACTATCTTATCTGGAAGTTTAACTCCCACTTGATTTAAGTGATTGTAGCACCCAGAAATTCTGAGCACATGCTCACTAGCTGAGCTATTCTCCTCCATCTTGTTGGCAAAAGAACTTGTCAGAGGTCTCACACCTCTCAACACGGGCATGAGCCTGAAATCCCAATTTCAGCTCTTGGAACATCTCATATGTTCTATGGCGTTCAAAACGTCATTGGAATCCCGATTCTAAGCCGTAAAGTATGGTGCACTAAACTATCAAGTAGTCATCAGGATGTGTCTGTCAGGTGTTCACAACATCCACAGACGACGTTGTAGGGGTTTGCACATCGAGCGATGCATCAAAGACGTAAGCCTTCTGTGTAGCAGTGAGGACATTCTACGGACCTAGTCCGCATCATTGCTTACAATATATTTCAACTTAATCTTTCTCTAGGAACGTATTGAAACAGGGAGCTACAACGTGAGCTATTTATCTACAACATATTTGCGAAGACAATTCAGACTATGTTCATGATAATTGAGTTCATCTAATGAACTCCCACTCAGATAGACATCCCTCTAGTCATCTAAGTGAAACATGATCCGAGTCAACTAGGCCGTGTCCGATCATCACGTGAGACGGACTAGTCAACATCGGTGAACATCTTCATGTTGATCGTATCTTCTGTACGACTCATGCTTGACCTTTCGGTCTTCCGTGTTCCGAGGCCATGTCTGTACATGCTAGGCTTGTCAAGTCAACCTAAGTGTATTGCGTATGTAAATCTGGCTTACACCCGTTGTATTCGAACGTTAGAATCTATCTCACCCGATCATCACGTGGTGCTTCGAAACAACGAATCTTCGCAACGGTGCACAGTTAGGGGGAACACTTTTCTTGAAATTTTAGTGAGGGATCATCTTATTTAAGCTACCGTCGTTCCAAGCAAATAAGATGTAAAACATGATAAACATCACATGCAATCAAATAGTGACATGATATGGCCAATATCTTTTTGCTCCTTTTGATCTCCATCTTCGGGGCTCCATGATCATCGTTGTCATCGGCATGACACCATGATCTCCATCATCATGATCTCCATCATCGTGTCTTCTTGAAGTTGTCTCGTCATCTATTACTTCTACTACTATGGCTAACGCTTTAGCAATAAAGTAAAGTAATTACATGACGTTTATGTTGACACGCAGGTCATAAATAAATTAAGACAACTCCTATGGCTCCTACCGGTTGTCATACTCATCGACATGCAAGTCGTGATTCCTATTACAAGAACATGATCAATCTCATACATCACATATATCATTCATCACATCCTTTTGGCCATATCACATCACAAGGCATATGCTGCAAAAACAAGTTAGACGTCCTCTAATTGTTGTTGCAACTTTTTACGTGGCTGCTATAGGTTTCTAGCAAAACGTTTCTTACCTACGCGAAAACCACAACGTGATATGCCAATTTCTATTTACCCTTCATAAGGACCCTTTTCATCAAATCTGATCCGACTAAAGTGGGAGAGACAGACACCCGCTAGCCACCTTATGCAACTAGTGCATGTCAGTCGGTGGAACCAATCTCACGTAAGAGTACGTGTAAGGTCGGTCTGGGCCGCTTCATCCCACGATGCCGCCGAATCAAGATAAGACTAGTAAAGGCAAGCAAATTGACAAAATCGATGCCCACAACAACTTGTGTTCTACTCGTGCATAGAAACTACGCATAGACCTAGCTCATGATGCCACTGTTGGGGATTGTAGCAGAAATTCAAAATTTTCTACGCATCACCAAGATCAATCTATGGAGTAATCTAGCAACGAGGGGAAGGAGAGTGCATCTACATACCCTTGTAGATCGCTAAGCGAAAGCGTTCAAGTGAACGGGGTTGATGGAGTCGTACTCGCCGTGATCCAAATCACCGATGATCCTAGTGCCGAACGGACGGCACCTCCGCGTTCAACACACATGCAGCCCGGTGACGTCTCCCATGCCTTGATCTAGCAAGGAGAGAGGGAGAGATTGGGGAAGATTCCGTCCAGCAGCAGCACGACAGCGTGGTGGTGGTGGAGGAGCGTGGCACTCTAGTAGGGCTTCGCCAAGCACCGCAAGAGACGAGGAGGGAGAGGGGTAGGGCTGCGCCAAGAAGGAGATGTTCTCGTGTGTATGGCAGCCCAAAACCCCATTATATATAGGGGAAAGGGAGAGGCTGCGCCCCCACCTAGGTTTCCACCCCTAGGGGTGGCGGCCAGCCCTAGATCCCATCTAGGGGGCGGCCAAGGGGGGGAGAGGGGGGGCGCACCACTAGGTGGGCCTTAGGCCCATCTGAGCCTAGGGTTTCCCCCTTTTCCCTTCTCTCTTCACCTTGGGCCCTGGTGGGGGGCGCACCAGCCCACCTGGGGCTGGTCCCCTCTCACACTTGGCCCACGCAGCCCTCTGGGGAAGGTAGCCCCACCTGGTGGACCCCCGGGACCCACCCGGTGGTCCCGGTACATTACTGATAGCACCCGAAACTTTTCCGGTGACCAAAACAAGACTTCCCATATATAAATCTTTATCTCCGGACCATTCCAGAACTCCTCATGATGTCCGGGATCTCATCCGGGACTCCGAACAACATTCGGTAACCACGTATATCTATTCCCTATAACCCTAGCGTCATCGAACCTTAAGTGTGTAGACCCTACGGGTTCGGGAACCATGCAGACATGACTGAGACACCTCTCCGGCCAATAACCAACAACGGGATCTGGATACCCATGTTGGCTCCCACATGTTCCACGATGATCTCATCGGATGAACCACGATGTCGAGGATTCAATCAATCCCGTATTCAATTCCCTTTGTCTAGCGGTATTGTACTTGCCCGAGATTCGATCGTCGGTATCCGATACCTTGTTCAATCTCGTTACCGGCAAGTCCCTTTACTCGTTCCGTAACACATCATCCCGTGATCAAATCCTTGATCACATTGTGCACATTATGATGATGTCCTACCGAGTGGGCCCAGAGATACCTCTCCGTCACACGGAGTGACAAATCCCAGTCTCGATTCGTGCCAACCCAACAGACACTTTCGGAGATACCCGTAGTGTACCTTTATAGCCACCCGGTTACGTTGTGACGTTTGGCACACCCAAAGCATTCCTATGGTATCCGGGAGTTGCACAATCTCATGGTCTAAGGAAATGATACTTGACATTAGAAAAGCTTTAGCATACGAACTACACGATCTTTGTGCTAGGCTTAGGATTGGGTCTTGTCCATCACATGATTCTCCTAATGATGTGATCCCGTTATCAACGACATCCAATGTCCATGGTCAGGAAACCGTAACCATCAATTGATCAACGAGCTAGTCAACTAGAGGCTTACTAGGGACATGGTATTGTCTATGTATCCACACATGTATCTGAGTTTCCTATCAATACAATTATAGCATGGATAATAAAAGATTATCATGAACAAGGAAATAACCAATTTATTATTGCCTCTAGGGCATATTTCCAACAACGGGCTCCCCCTGAATGTGTGCACCTATTTAGTAGTGCCTTTGGAATGCAAGGCACACACATTCGGATCAACACTCCCCCTATATTTTATAGTCCAAAAGTTCTAAGCATGGGATACATGAGAGCAGGGTATAAAACAGGATAAGCATGCAACTCATAAGATACTACAGTACTGAATAGACATAGATAATAAGGTAAAGATAGGGTAGCATATGTCTCACACCATATGACTAGAACTTAGATCTCACTGGCACCAAACCAAACCAAGCAAAATGACGAGAAAACACAAGACACCACAAACCACAAAGACACACTCGCAACACGGCAACAACACAAATCCCTAAACTCTCTCCCCCTTTGGCAGCGAGACACCAAAAGGGCAAAGAGAGAAGCTACGGCTCCAGGTGATAGCAACCTCATCACATCCTGGCAGGGTCATCCGCACTGCCATCCTCAATTGGAAACTGCTCGGTGTTTGAATCGGTCCACAGACAGTGCTGCTGAATCCATTCCTCCTCTTCAGTGATCTGGCCCTCAGAACCGCTAGCAACGGTCGCACCCAGCTGACGCATGAGCTCCTTGTGACGCCCCCTGGCCTGCTTCTCAGCCACATGAGTCATGTACTGACCATGAGACTCCATGCAGAAGAGCTTCTTCATCTTGCGTTTAAGCTTCTTTGCCCAAGAGGGTTCTGCACTAGAAGGCCCAAAGTCCGCATCGTGATCATCGGCCGCAGCCCCACCCTCGGTCTCCATGTCAGCAGCAGTAGATGGACCCCCTGGTTTAGGCGCTGGGGTGCCCCAATTGTCCTTCTTCCTTAGACGCTTGATCTCATGAGAAACCAATTCTCCAGTTTCCAACATCTCCTTGGGATAGTCACGTGCCTAGGCCTTCTCAATGAGCCGCATGATGAATGGACCATAGATTGGGCACTTGCGCTCAGAAACAGCAGAGATAAGTTCAGACCACATAACATGAGAAATGTCTAAGCACTCTCTAGTGTTTGCTTCCTTCTCATGCTGGCAGAAAAGAAGCATGTCCACGAGATAGGAGTGGAACATATCCAGATTCCTGATGCGAGGGAAGAGTCTCTCGGAAGACACGATGAAGGATGTCCAGAAAGGCAGATAGCTCATAGGTTTCCTTCTTAGTCACAGGGTGAACCTTCACAATACAGTAGGGCCAGAGGGCTTGCTTGTGAGTGCAGGTAGCATTGTGGTGAGGGCGGAAGCCGACTGGAGTCTCAAGCCCGTGATCTTCCACCTCAAGTAACTCCATGAAGGCCTTCCACTTGACGTAAAGCAACTTGCCATTGGTCATCCAAGTCAGAGTCCTGTTGGCATCAGTTCCAAGATGAACAGTAGCAAAGAATTCAACCACCAAATCTGCATCAAAATCCTTGTTGAACTGCATGGTTCTGAGAATGTTCAGCTAAGAACACATCTGAAGGGCTTCGCCAAAGTACTCAGGGTCCTTCTCCATAGCATCCGTGTCGATGGAGCGTACATCAACATAGAGATTCTTCTTAGCCTTGATCACATCAAAATAGATGGAGAACTGAAAGCGGTTCCAGAACGGGCGGTTGACCAAAGTGGGATCTTGGTCTTCCTCATAGGGGTTGCGGCGATGCTTTGCCCAAAACTCCTTGGCAGTCATCTCAGTCACAGTCTTTCCCTTTGGCTTGTTGGCGGATCTCTTCGTCTGCTGAGGTGGCGGTGGAGCACTTGAGGTTGCGCCTGCTAGCGGCGGTTGAGTACTGGAGGAACCACCTGCTGACTCAGAAATGCGGTAGCGCTTTGACGTTGCACGACCGGGGTTGACACGGCGCACCTTCTGCTCACGATGATCATCACCTGGAACCAAAACACACGACCAGAAGAAACACACGAAAGAAAGAGCATAAGCCACCAAACAGAACAACAAGGATCCAAGCTTGGTAGGAAAATATGGAACTGGGCATCCAGCGGTAGTACCGCGACCCAACAGCGGTAGTACCGCATGAGCGGTAGTACCGCATGAGCGGTAGTACCGTGACATAACAGCGGCAGTACCGCTTGAGCGGTAGTACTGCCCGAGGAGAGCGGTAGTACCGCGCCAGATGGGGAATGATGGTTCCCTACTACCGTGGTCAGATCCGGCACTACCGGAGATGCCAAATTCAAAAAGAAACCTACCAAACTTCAATCCACAGAGCCTAGAAGCCATGACCAACACTCATCTTTGAAGCACAAGTACCATAAAAATGGCTAATATGAAAGAGTTTGGTTAGTTTATGCATTATGGGGGGAGGGAAAGTTCATTGAGAGAACAACACTCCCCCTATGTCCATGCCTACACCTAAACTAGACAACAAGTTGAGTGAGGTGGGGTGTGCAAGGGTTCAAGTCACATTGCTCGAATCAATGATATTTAGCTCATGCCTTAACTCGCGAAATCTTGCTTCATCCAAAGGCTTCGTGAAGATATCTGCAAGGTTATCATGAGTGTTGACATAGTTAAGCTCGATCTCCCCTCGCCTAATGTGATCCCGGATGAAATGATACCTAATCTCAATATGTTTTGTCTTGAAGTGTTACACTGGGTTGAGAGATATCTTGATGGCACTTTCATTGTCACACCAAAGAGGCACTTTGTCACAAGTGACACCGTAATCCTTTAAAGTTTGCCTCATACATAAAAGTTGTGCACAACAACTACCGGCGGCCACATATTCCGCTTCCGTGGACGGGAGAGACACACAACTTTGCTTCTTGGAAGACCAACTCACCAAAGAGCAACCAAGAAATTGGCACCCTCCGGAAGTGGACTTCCTATCCACTTTGTCTCCCGCCCAATCCGAGTCCAAATAACCTACAAGCTTAAAGTTTGCTCCTCTTGGGTACCAAAGGCCAAAGTTTGGGGTATGAGACAAATATCGAAAGATTCGCTTGACTGCCACAAAGTGACTTTCCTTAGGTGCGGCTTGAAACCGTGCACAAATTCCCACACTCAACATGATATCCGGTCTAGATGCACAAAGGTAAAGCAAGGAGCCAATCATGGAACGATATACCTTTTGATCCACCGCTTTACCATTGGGATCAATGTCTAGTTGGCACTTGGTGGGCATGGGAGTGGAAGCCGGCTTGACATCACTTAGCTTGAATCTCTTGAGCATGTCTTGAGTGTATTTGGCTTGGTTGATGAAGGTTCCTTCTCTCCTTTGCTTCACTTCGAACCCAAGAAAGAACTTCAACTCTCCCATGGAAGACATCTCGAACTTTGAGGTCATGAGAGCGGCAAATTCCTCATTGAAAGCTTTGTTAGGGGAACCAAAGATAATATCATCAACATATAATTGACACACAAACAACTCCCCTTTGACCTTCTTGGTAAAAAGAGTGGGGTCGATTAGCCCAACTTCAAAACCATGGTCTTGTAACAACTCGGTAAGGTGGTCATACCACACACGTGGGGCTTGTTTAAGGCCATAGAGTGCCTTATCGAGTTGATACACATGATCGGGAAAGTAGGGATCCTCGAACCCGGGGGGTTCCTTGACATAAACCAATTCATTAATAGGACCATTAAGAAAAGCACTCTTCACATCCATTTGTTGTAACTTAAAGTTATGATGAGAAGCATATGCAATCAACATGCGAATGGATTCAAGACGAGCAACGGGAGCAAAGGTTTCACCGTAGTCGATACCCTCAACTTGGGAGTAGCCTTGTTGTGAATGATAATCCCATGAGCATCTTGCTTGTTCTTGAATATCCACTTGGTTCCAATGACATTGTGGTTCCCCGTTGGCCTTGGCACCAATCTCCACACTTCGTTGCGCTCAAAGTTGTTGAGTTCTTCATGCATGGCATTGAGCCAATCCGGATCTTCGAGCGCCTCATAGACCTTTTGGGGTTCAACACAAGAGACAAACGTGTGATGTTCACAATAGTTTGCTAATTTTCTATGAGTGATTACCCCCTTTCTTAAGCTTCCAAGCACATTTGTCATGAGATGATCCTTGGTGGAGAGCTTGGAAGCAACCTTGGCGGCACGACGCTCCAATTCCTCCTCAGGGGAGAGACGAGGAGTGGTCACTAGATCATCTTGAGCGTCGTCTTGAGCTTGTTCTTGATCTCGTGGAAGCTCTTGATCTTGAACTTGCTCGAAGGAGGGAGCTTGACCTTGGGCATCACTTGATGTTACAACACCATCTTGAGATTGATCTTGCCCTTGGTCTTGTTCTTGAGGTTGAGGGCCCTCACTTTGTTCTTCAGAAGCGTGTGGGTCTTGAGTTGGTGAAGGTTCCACTTGAGTAGAACATTGTCCTTCTCCTTCGGCCACAAGGGGTTCCTCAATGGGTAGGATATGACCAACACCCATTCTTCTTATGGCTTGGGGAGGAATTTCATCACCTACATCACAAGTACCAATTTGCTCCACTTGGGAGCCGTTATTCTCATCAAACTCCACGTTACACGTTTCCTCAATAAGTCCCGTGGACTTATTGAGAACACGGTAAGCATGAGAGTTTGTAGCATAACCAACAAATATGCCCTCATAAGCTCTAGCCTCAAATTTAGACAAACAAACACCTTTCTTGAGAATGAAACACTTACACCCGAACACCCAGAAGTACTTGAGGTTGGGCTTGTTACCGGTGAGTATCTCATATGGAGTCTTGTTCAAGCCTTTGCGGAGGTAGAGACGATTAGATGCATGGCATGCGGTGTTGATGGCTTTGGCCCAAAAGTTGTAGGGAGACTTGAACTCCGCCATCATGGTCCTTGCCGCATCCATCAACGTCCGGTTCTTCCTCTCCGCTACACCATTTTGTTGAGGGGTATAAGGTGCGGAATATTGATGCTTGATTCCCTCATCACTCAAAAACTCATCCAAGGTGTAGTTCTTGAACTCAGAGCCGTTGTCACTTCTTATTGTCAAGATCTTTGCATTGTGTTGTCGTTGTGCTTCATTTGCAAAGTCGATGACGGTTTGTTAGGTCTCGCTCTTCCTCTTGAAGAAATATACCCAAGTGTATCTTGAATAGTCATCTACAATCACCAAGCAATACTTTCTACCCCCAAGACTATCAAAGGATGGAGGTCCAAAGAGATCCAAGTGAAGGAGCTCCAAAGGCCTCTTCGAGTAGATGATAGTCGTGGGAGGGTGAGCCTTCTCATGTAGCTTTCCTTCGATGCAAGCACTGCAAGCACGATCTTTGGCAAAACTAACATTTGTTAGTCCACGGACATGGTCCCCCTTGAGAAGACTTTGCAAAGATCTCATATAGACGTGGGCTAAACGGCGATGCCAAAGCCATCCCACGTCAACTTTAGCCATTAGGCATGTCGCGGTCTTAGTGGGTCGCTTCGAAAAGTTAATCACATAGAGACCGTTCTTGACATGCCCAACAAAGGCTACTTTAAGAGTCTTGCTCCACAAGAGGGTCACGGAATAAATATCAAAGAAAGTGGCAAAGCCCATGAGTGCTAGTTGACGAACGGAAAGTAAATTGTATGCAAGGGACTCAACAAGCATGACCTTCTCAATCGTAAGATCATGAGAAATGACAACTTTGCCGAGTCCCAATACCTTAGAAGATGAGGCATCACCCCACTCAACATTGGTGGGCATGGATGGAATCTTTTGCACGTCCACCACCAAGTCCTTGCTTTCGGTCATATGATTAGTAGCTCCACTATCGAGCAACCATGATCCCCCACCGGAAGCAAACACCTACAAGAGATCAATGCTTGGTTTTAGGTACCCATTTTGTAATGGGTCCTTTGATGTTAGTAACAAGGGTCTTAGGAACCCCAATAGACCATTCAATGTACTCATAAGGAGAACCAACAAATTTGGCATAAACATGCCCATCTCTAGCGCGGCACAACACATAGGAAGGATTAAAGTCGCCGACTTTGTTGGGAAGGGGAGCATTTCCCTTCTTGGCATCACTACCCCTCATGAAGTTTTTCTCCTTCTCCTTGGTAGCATCCTCACCCTCCTTCACAAAGGTTTGCTTGAGAGGAGGAGGTCGTTTGGCCTTGTCATTCTTCTTCTTGTTCTTGGACTTGGGCACGTACCCAATCCCTTCCTTGCCCACAACTCCCTTTTGGTTGGTCAAGAGGTCATTGAGGCTCTTCTCGCCTTGTATGCAAGACACAAGACCTTTCTCAAGTTGCACCTTTAGCTTAGCGTTCTCCTCAACAGGATGCACATGCTCACAACACGGATTAGTAGCATTTGCATTATCAATTAACATCATACGAGGAAAAGTGGCTTTCTCCTTGGTTAGCTTTACTTGAAGTTGATCATGAGACTCTTTGAGGCTAGCATGAGCACCCTTCAAGACCTTGTGAGCCTTGTCAAGTAGATCAAACTCCTCTTTTAGTCTAGCAAGATCAACTCCAAGTTTGGCCTTCTCGGAGTTTAGCACATGAGAAACAACAAGAGCATGCTCCAAATCTTTCTTTAACTTAGCATGATCAACGTTATGTGAGTCCTCAAGAGCCAAACGAAGACCACGCTCTTCCTCAAGAGCATTGGAAAGATCTGAAATCTCATCGGCATAGTCACGACTATGCCCCTCCATCTTGGAGATAGTATCTTCGTGAGCCTCGATCACGTCATTGGCTTCACCTAGTTGTTCGAAGAGAGCAACAAAATGCTTCTTGATTTTACCCTTGAGTTTACCCATAAAGGACTCAATCTCATTTTCCTCCACATTAGGTCCCTCACATTAATCAATGCAATCCGTCAAGGAAGTATTATTAATGATGGTAGCTTTGATGTTGGGAGTTACCTTATTGGTGGCTTTAGCCATGAGGCACTTGGCGGTGATGTTCTCATTGGGTGAGTCGAAGAGAGATATTCGTGGAGTTTTTGCAATGGCAACGGAGGCCATGGCAACCGACTCACCATCTTCATCATCATCGTCATCCTCATGGTACTCTTCTTGAACCACCAACGCCTTGTGAGGGGTTTTCTTGGTGAAGTTGCTCTTGCTGGGGAAAGACTTGGCTTTGTCCTTTCGAATGAGCTTGCCACCATTATCTTCCCTCTTCTCATATGGGCACTCCGCAACAAAATGACTCACATTGCCACAATTGTAGCAAGTACTTACACGTTGCTTGCTCTTCGTGCCACTTGAGTTGTTCTTGTTGAAGTTTGGCCTTGAGTTTTTCTTGCTCCAAAATTGCCTTGAAGCAAGTGCCATGTGTTCATGATAGGCATACTTTGTATCTTCGGGGTTGCTTTCCTCTTCTTCCTCTTCTTCTTCTTCAATGCAAACCTTGGCCTTCAATGCAAGGGTGGATCTTCGGGTGGAATTGCATCTTGTATGATGAAGAGAGCATTCTCATTGAATTGATTATCCGCGGCTTCTCGAGGAGTGAAGTTGCTTGGATCATGCAGATGGAAACCTTCTTTAATGATTCTCCAAAGATTAGTGTTCACATGATTTAAATGACGCTTAAAGCGATAAACCCAAGAATCAAAGTCCTCATTTTTCACAATCTTAGGGGGAGGACCAACATGATTCAAATGAGTGGAGGGAATCGGTCCACCATAAAAAAGTGGTGGTTCCACATGGGAAAAGATGCCGGTGCCATTTTTACCACTAGAAGAAGGAGCCTTTTCACTACCAGCTTCCCCCTTGTCGGAGATAGCATCCGTCACCTTGTCGGTGGGATCACCCATTTTCAATGGTGCGCTGGATAGTTTAAGCCCTTCAATGAATTTAGTAAACATGCTTTCAACCTCGGTCGTCATTGAGGTTTTCAATGTCTCCAAGGCTACATTGAATTCCTCACGGGAGACCGAGGTTCCCCCATCACCCGTAGACGAGATCGGATTTACACCGGAGTGCTCCTCCACACCATCTATAGTGTCAACCATACTCTTCGAACGACAAAGTCCTTAGTAAAGAGACGAGGCTCTGATACCAATTGAAAGGATCGATATGGTTGACTAGAGGGGGGGGGGTGAATAGGCAACTAACAATTTTTAACTTTTCTTTACCAAATTAAAATTTGCATCAAAGTAGGTTGTCTAGATGTGCAACTAGGTGAGCAACCTATATGATGCAACAACAACGAACATACACGCAAGCAAGAGAAGTAACACTAATAAGCTTGCACAAGTAAAGGTAAGAGAACCAAGAATGGACCTGGTGAAGACGAGGATGTGTTACCGAAGTTCCTTCCTTTTGAGGGGAAGTACGTCTCCGTTAGAGCGGTGTGGAGGCACAATGCTCCCCAAGAAGCCACTAGGGCCACCGTGTTCTCCTCACGCCCTCACACAATGCGAGATGTCGTGATTCCACTATTGGTGCCCTTGGAGGCGATGACCGGACCTTTACAAACAAGGTTGGGGCAAACTCCACAACTCAATCGGAGGCTCGCAACAACACCACGAAGCTTCACCACAATGGACTATGGCTCCGTGGTGACCTCAACCGTCTAGGGTGCTCAAACACCCAAGAGTAACAAGATCCGCTAGGGATTAGTGGGGGAATCAAATATCTCTTGGTGGAAGTGTAGATCGGGGCCTTCTCAACTACACCCGAGCAAATCAACAAGTTTGGTTGGCTAGAGAGAGAGATCGGGCAAAAATGGAGCTTGGAGCAATAATGGAGCTTTTGGGGGAAGAGGTGGGTCAACGAAGAAGAAGGGGACCCCCTTTTACAGTGGGGGGAACAATCCAACCGTTACCCCACTAAATAGCCCCGCAGAGGGCGGTACTACCGCAGTGGGAGCGGTACTACTGCTGGACCCAGCGGTACTACCGCTCCCCCTTACGGTACTACCGCCCAGCCAGAGAGGGCTTGAAGATAGAGGAGGGACTGGCCCAGCGCGGTACTGCCGGTCAGGCCCAGCGCGGTACTGCCGCGGTGGCAGGGCGGTACTACCGCTCTCGAGCGGTACTACTGCACCTACTACCGCTGCAGGTGCCGCTCAACCCGACACGAGAAGTGCCCCCTCGAGTCGAGGCGGTAGTGGCCCGGTACCGCAGCGGTACCGCCGCTGAGGACACACAAGCGGTACTACCGCTGGGCACTGCGGTAGTACCGCTGGGGCTGAAGACTGCCCAAACAGCAGAGAATAAGACCTCCAATGACGTGGGAAGGCCCAGAGGGTGTGAAATGAAAGTGTACGTGATGATTCCAGCCTAGCCATACCCAAGCGGACCCTCTCTTGATAGTATGGTGACTCCTATGAAACTAATCCACCAACAAGAAACGAAAGAGCTACACCGTCTTGAAAAACACTCCGAGGGGAAAGAAATCGTCTCGAGCCAAAGGATGAATCTCTGAAATGCTCAAAGCACAAGGTTAGTCCACAAATATGTTGTCATCAATCACCAAAACTACATCGAGAGAGATATGCCTTAACACTTATTGTAGTTGTACACTTGCGCTCACACTCCTCCTCGTCGTCCGTACCATTCCGACAATACATATGCATGCACACGAGTGGAGTGTCACGTAGTATACCATCCTCGAAGGGGTCAAGTGAGCACGTGTAAAGGAGATGATTCACCTTTGTGTATGTGAAGTAGATGTCGCACGTGTCACTTGCCGAATGGACTCTTGACATGGTGATGTCCGTAGGATGCTCTGCATCATCTCCCCTCCCTTGGGAAAGATCCGACCTCGGATCGAAATCCAAATCACCATGGGAGAGAGATGGCGTCGCCGTGTAGGAGTGGTCGATCACCAAGTTCTCGTCATCTTGAAGCTCTAAATGGGCACTCTCCAATGTCGCACCATCTTGGGATTCCTTCAAAAGGAGCAAAGACAACAAACACTTGGAAAACAAATGTGGTTAGAGTTAGTGCAAAACCAAGCATTCAAGAGGTGATTTACCAAACAAGTGTCGTCATCATGCAAAGCATATGGTTTGACAAAGGATTGTGACATATAAGCACATAAATTGAGCACAAGCAAGGATATCATGGAAAAAAGTATGGAAGTGTGAGGTAGTGATGCAAATGTGTGTGACAAGAGAAGAAGCATCTACCTCATGGTCATAGCAAGCATGCATAAAGCTCTCAATGAAATGTCTATGGTAGGCATAGGAAGCATTCACAACACCAAATAAAATGAAGTGTCTAAACACATGGGTCAAGTGCAAGACAATCCAAGCATAATGTGCATGGGGTGTAGTGAATATAGTGTGGCACTCAACACAATAGAAAGAACAAGTGTTCATCATGTGTGAGGCAATCAAGGCAAGCATGTAGCAATCGATGGGACATGGCATATGTGAAGTGATGACATTGTTGCAACCAAACATATGAGAGGAGCAAGTAATCCAAGAATTGGATGCAACACACAAGGCATATATATCATGATGCATGGAGCGGTGAAAAATGACAAGTCGAAGCAAGGTCTCTAACATGTGTGCAATCAAGTGGTCCAAGTCTCATGGTGCAAGCAACACAAGTAGTATGATGCACAATATTCATGCTCATGGTTTTGGGATTCTCAAAAGAGAAGGATATCACCTTGAAAGCATGTCCTTGTGCATCCTTCACAATGCCGAAGTACAAGCAAGTGCGATGTAGAATCGTCATAGTAGGAGGTGGTTCACTCTCAAGAGCTCGGATTGTCAACTCACGTGATGTGGAAGTTGACACCAAGTCCAAGCATCCTACACATGCGCAAAACAAAGTAAAGAATGTATGTGCATGGTAGATAAACACATCATCCATCATGATGGTTCTCTTCTTTTTCACATAACCGTTAGAAGCACAAGTGCATGAATAATATGATGCAACAATGGCTATATTCATGGCACTAGGTATATGGTGCAAAGAGGCAAGACAAGTATGCTTCACAAGAAAAATGTCAAAATCTCCAATCATATGTGAGAATGCTATGGGGGCAAACTCATTATCAAGACTAGGGGCATTGTTGCACTAAATACATTTCAAATCATCTAGCATGAGAGAGGCAACATATGGAGATATATGACAAGAAGCAACAACAATAATGTGCAAAGCATGTAGATGGTTGTCATCAACCGCATGAAATGAGCAAGTATGAATCATTGGTGATGCAACATAAGCAAGCATAGTAATCAAGTCATGCAAGCTAGTAGTGCGAAGATGCAACATACTAGAGGAAATCATGGCAATCATGTCATGTGAGCAAATAATAGACATAGACAATGCACATGACATATCGCAAGCACGAACACAAAGCAAGATGAAAGTATCATCATAGGCATGGGGCACAAAGCAAACATGGCAATAACAAGCAATATCTCCACCAAGCTTGCAAATACACATACAAGTATGAGAATCTATCATCATGTGTAATGCAAAGCATGTGTCACAAATGCATGGCAAAGGCATAGGAATAAGCATATTGATGAGGACATTAATACCTTGGATACGACCAAAAATATTGCATACATGTATATTTGTGAGGTGATTTCTAATGCAAACTATGCAATAATTTATTTATGTCATCCAGGACAAAAATACTTCACAAACTTTTGTGCCATGTCTAATTGCAGGTGTATGGGAAATTTGTAAAATCCACATATGAAGATAAGGGAAAAGGAGAAGTTTAGGTGCTGTTCAAAAAGTCCTCTAACGTCACTTTTGGGCTAAGAGAAGATAGAGTCCAAGTCTCTCATGTTCTGGATTCAGATTCGGACTGCACAGACATACCTGACTCAAAACGCCAACAACTTTTTCATACGGACTCCGAATTGGGTGATTCTTTTTTTTTTGAAAGTAGATTTCGTGCTCTTTCCAACACAATTGGATTCACCTTCAAATTCGTCCGGAGCGTTGAGTTATGGACGAAACAATCTGACGTTGCAGCAGAATCCGAGTCAAACTACAAGCCCAAAGGTGTTGCATCACCTCCACTTGGGCCCATGAGCCTTGTACGACCTAGGGTTAGTTTAAGGCTGCCTTGGGACGTCCTCCCACCTCCTTGGCGCCACCCCTTGCTCCTATATAAGTAGATCCATCTAGTAGCTTTTTCCTTGGGATTTGTTTAGTTAAAAGTTAGCCATTGCAACTCGTGTACTTTGTTTGTGTCCAACGACCAAACGAAGACCGTTTTCGGATCCCCACCTTTATCAATACTTCATCTATATTTGCAATATTCAGATTGCATTATCATATTCTTGCTTGTTCTTCGATTGCGTGCAGGAATAGACCTTCGTGGTTAGGCTGATCGTGCTTCCAGCATCGTCAGTAACCTCGGGAGATTGGTTTAGCGATTGCTAAGGCGCAACATCGTGCACGTTTGTAGTCGGATCGTCAAAGTCGTATCCACCAAATTGATAGTTATCATCTCATCAAAAGATCGGGACACCCTCGCCTCTATCAAGTGGTATCAGTTTTCAGGTTGTTCGGTGAGAATTTCCAGTTTTTCCTAGATTAGATTTATTTTCTTACCTATTGTCCAAGAAAAAGCCACAAAAAAAAGTTAGATCTATTCATCCTTTGTCCAAGGCAGTCTGGGCCTTTGCAATTTCCTTTCATTGCTTGCATAGTTGAATTATCGGTTGCATCGTCGTGTCGAGTTGCTGGTCTTAGTGTCTAGTTCGTTTAGAGTTTCGAGTTCTGTTCACATTAGTCACGCCGCCGCTGCATCGTTATCCCTTCCGCTGTCCATCACCCATCCATCAATTTCCACCACATGCTACCCATCGTTCATTGTCATAATCATAGTTGAGATCGTTCACATCTTCGCTTAATCCAATCTGCATCTTATCTAGTTTGTTTTGGAAAGAGGGAGAGAGAAAAAAAGACAGAGAAAGAAAACGAGAGAAAAAAAGTCAGAGAAAAAAAAGAGAAAGAAAAAGAAAAAAATATGAGGAAAAAAAGAGAGAAGAAAAAAAAACAAAATTCGGATCTATCTAGACTCAATCTCGTAGTTGAATTCGGATTGGAATATGTTTTGTGCACTGTTCAGTAAAACAGGCATAACTTCCTCATACGAAGTTCGTTTTGGCTCAGTGAGTACTCGAATGAAAGATAGCGACGAGACGCTTCTAAATAGTTGCAGAAGCTTGTTCAATATTTGGCACCTCAAAATCGGCTTCTAAATAGGTCTTTTTGCCCTCCCAAGTTCACGAACACATCTTATTCTAGTTTTTCAGGCGAGTTTTAGAATTTTTTGACTCCTCATATCAACTCAGAATTGAGTTATTTCTTTTGTGTTTGAAAGATTGAGTCAATACCATTCTTGAAAAAATTATCGAAAAATTGGCACAAATTTTTCCATAGGAAAGTTGGAGAGAAAGTTGTTAATATATCCTGGTTGGCTGTTGTTTCACATCATTATCTTTACAGCTATTGTGATCTTCACTTATATTTTGCTGTCTAGAGCTACTTCATATCCTTTATTGATGCTACTTGTGCTACGGCGTGACCTCATTAGTGTTCTAGGATCGCGTCTCTAGTCCGGTCTAGCCTAGGACCAGCACAGTACCGTCGTTGAGCGTTTATTCAGCATTGCATCTCTGAATTGATTATTGCTAATCTTTTGCTACCATATATAGCCAACCGAGCTCCACATATTTCTACACCCTGTATATGTATGTTCCCCTGGCAATTTCTTTACACAATCTTCGGAGTTATTTGACACCGCTGGTTGCTTGTCACCATCTGCCGCACTTTACAACCACATCCTAGTAGTTCATAGGAACATTATTCTCGAATTTTGTTTCTTGTTTCTACTAATCATGACAGGTTCCGGAGATAGAAGTTCTTGGACGACGGACACATCTTCACCATCACGAGAGTTGGGACAACACACACAAGCATATGGCCAGGTTATCTCTTTACCATCATTTGAGGGTAGATTTAATCCTGCTATTTATCTAGCTTGGGAGCTTGAAGTAGAATAAGTTTTTACTCACCATGATTTTTCTAAACTTGAGAGAGTACGAGCTATCACTAGAGCATTTACTGGTTTTGCTTCTGTTTGGTGGAGTGTGCATTGTAAGAAAAACATTGATAACCAACCCACAACTTGGAAAGATTTGAAATATGTAATGAGACAACAATTTTTCCCTCCTTACTATCGTCATGAATTGCTTCACAAATTTGAACAATTTAAACAAGGAAACAACATGGTTCATGTTTACTACCAAGAGTTCAAATCTTATATGCATCATTGTGACATAGAAGAATCTGAGGATGATACAATGAATAGATTTTTTGGTGGTTTGAACCATGATATTCAGGCAAGATTTCAGTATATTCCTCATTGCATTACTGGTATGTATGTTCGTTCTTGTACCTTCGAGAGACAGATACAAGAGGATGCATTGGGTGACTACAACAACTACTATTCCAGTTCATGCTCACCGCCGCCGGTTGGTTCCTCCACCGTTGCACCTACTAGAGCAGCACCACCTCGGATTGTGAGCGCGACATCATCTCAAGAGTATGGTACATTGTAAACGTCCGTACCTACATCAGCTACGTCTTTGCGACAAGGTAACAGTAAAGGTATTGATGATATAACTTCATTTGAGAATGATGCATGCCTAATTAACTTGAATGCATCATGTGTTGAGTTACCTGTTGATTTGAGCACACCACCTATTTTAGCGAATCTTGTTACTGTCATGAATGCATCATGTGATCAAACAACTGAAATACCAACAATTTTGAGTGCACCCATTGAATTAACTGTTGATGCAAAAGAACCAATGTTTAATCATTTTGATATGACCTCTAATCTTGGTGATGATTATGTGTCCAATGACTTATTGCATGTTTGCTTATTTAAGCATGTTGTAGCATGTAAATTTGATGCAAGTAAGGTTTATTCACCAAAGTTGGGATGGTTTAATGATGAACATTGCCAATCTTTTGAAATGAATAAGAGCTTCACTTATATGTGCAAACTGAGTTGCAATATTTTCATGCCTTCTACTTCTTGTGATAATTTTTTGGCTTTATATTTCATGAACTATGAAAGTTACTCATGTATACACGTGTCATATGTGCAAAAATCAAGGGAAGTAAAAATGGATGACAAATACATATACAACATGTACACCTTGTCTCTTTTGTTAGGCACATTTCAGATTAAGCAACGCCGAGGACGACTTTGTTTTCAAGAAGGGGAGGATGATGAGGACATGACTACCTTGGATACGACCAAAAATATTTCATACATGTATATTTGTGAGGTGATTTCTAATCCAAACTATGCAATAATTTATTTATGTCATCCAGGACAAAAATACTTCACAAACTTTTGCGCCATGTCTAATTGCAGGTGTATGGGACATTTGTACAATCCACATATGAAGATAAGGGAAAAGGAGAAGTTTAGGTGTTGTTCAAAAAGTCCTCTCACGTCACTTTTGGGCCAAGAGAAGATAGAGTCCAAGTCTCTCACGTTCCGGATTCAGATTCGGACTACACAAACATACTTGACTCAAAACGCCAACAACTTTTTCACACGGACTCCGAATTGGGTGATTATTTTTTGTTTGAAAGTAGATTTCGTGCTCTTTCCAACACAATTGGATTCACCTTCGAATTCGTCCGGAGCGTTAAGTTATGGACGAAATAATCTGACGTTGTAGCAAAATCCGAATCAAACTACAAGCCCAAAGGTGTTGCATCACCTCCACTTGGGCCCATGAGCCTTGTACGACCTAGGGTTAGTTTTAGGCTGCCTTGGGACGTCCTCCCACCTCCTTGGCCGCCACCCCTTGCTCCTATATAAGTAGATCCATCTAGTAGCTTTTTCCTTGGGATTTGTTTAGTTAAAAGTTAGCCATTGCAACTTCGTGTACTTCGTTTGTGTCCAATGACCAGACCAAGTCCGCTTTTGGATCCCCACCTTTATCAATACTTCATCTATATTCGCAATATTCAGATTGCATTATCATATTCTTGCTTGTTCTTTGATTGCGTGCAGGAATAGACCTTTGTGGTCAGGCTGATCGTGCTTCCAGCATCGTCAGTAACCTCGGGAGATTGGTTTAGCAATTGCTAAGGCGCAGCGTCGTGCACGTTTGTAGTCGGATCGTCAAAGTCGTCTCCACCAAATTGATAGTTATCATCTCATTGAAAGATCGGGACACCCTCGCCTCTATCACATATCATGCAAAGTGAACATGGCAAGATGGGCATAGAGTGATATATAATGGGCAATAACCCATAGCCAAGTGAGGGCCATGTGGAAGAAATGCGCGAAGTCTTTGCACGAAGAGAGCAGTGGGAAAGACACTCTGTGGGATCCCAAGTCATCATTGCTCTCTAGAGCTCGTTTTGTCAACTCGTGGGATTGCGAGGTTGACAAGTATTCATGGGTACCTACACAAAAGAGACACAAACCAAAGAAATTGTGCGCGTGGTAAATGTACACATCATCCATCTTGATGTGTAGGCGCACATGAGAGTTAGCACAAGATAAGCATCGCTCAAAGAAATTTGATGCATGGTATAAGAACATGTCATCCATCATGAAAGAATAGTTATTGTGTATGACACGATGGGGATGCAAATTTAGCATACAAGTATATGGAACATCAATAGCATGTTTATTCATGGGGAGCATATTGTGCACACAAGTATTGGGATCATGCAATGAATGGGATGAATCAAAATCTCCTAAAATGTACGAGGAAACTATGGGGGTCTCCTCATGAGCAATATTGGAAACATCATATGGAGAAAAAGGATAACATCCAAAGAAATGCATATCCGAAGCTAGGTGGTCATGGCATGGAATATGAGATAAATGATGCAAAGGGAGCATATCAATATCATCACAAGAAAAACAAATGCCAATAACCATGGGCTTCTCATTTATGCCATATGTGCAAATTGGGTTTATTTTAATGGCATATGCATAGTCACTAAGATGAGATTGCAAATATGACATATGATTGATCGCATGCATAGCATATGACAAGTCAAGCGGATTGGCAAACATGATGTGACCGAGAGAATTAGCACAAGAAATCCTACGTAACATGGCATCACAACTAATAGACTCCACATGGCAATCATCATACTCATCATAAATGGGTAAATCATCGCATGGGGAAGTTGCACTATCATGAAGCATGGTAATAGGTTGATCAACATCATGCAAGCAATCAATGCCAAGAATGTCCACTAGTGAGACTAGAGCATCACCTTCACCTATGTTACCTTTGTCATTACACTCATGTGGTGTAGGTGAGGTGGGAAAGACCAAATGGTGGTCATCTTCATCTTGATGGAACCATGTGGGGGGGGGGGGTGCATCATATTCCACCATGGCCATCGTCTTGTCCAAAGGGAGGACGAAGTCATCACGAATCGGCGCATCATCATAGATGGGACCTAGCACCAAATGAGAAGACACAATAAAGGTAGAGGTCAAGTCGTTAGTGTTGAAAGTGGCCTCACATGACCTATCAACTATCTCACTCTCTCTATGTGATGGTTCACTCACTACCTCAAGGTAGGTGCACTCAATCTCACGTATGGTGGAGTCACTCATCTCACTCAGGTGGTGGGGGTTGTGGCTCTCCTCACATGGGAATTGGGGCAACTCGTCATATATGGGGCTAGTGGTGAAGTTACTCTCACTCTCAATATGATGGCACAAATCACTCAAGTCATCAAACGTCACCGTGGTCGAGGTGAAATACTCAACCATCTCATCGTCGTCGCCATGGATGAAGGCCAAAGATGGCACATCATTACTCTCGCCTCCTAAGATGGAAGCATCATCCTTTCTCGCCACCTTGTCGCTCGCCTCCAAAGCTTGGTCCTTGAGGGTCTCCGTAGTCGTACTCATCACCGCACTGTCTTGAAAAAGAGTCATGGAGGACTCGACATCAACAATGCCACAAAGAGGTATGGCGGTGAAGTCGAACTTGGGAGCATCGTCTTGGATCTCGTCGGGCTTGGACATCTTGGTGGTACTATCCTCATGCTCGCCTTCTTGGAGCTTGGTCTTCGAGAAGTGTGCTTGGGGGTGGAGAAGCCTTGGCCTTCATGAGTTCTTGTTCCGCCATGAGAGCACCAATGTAGTAGTCATCAAGGGACTTGTAGTTCTCGAGGAAGATCGTCTTGGAGATGTCGTTGTGCAATCCCATCATGAAGTGGAAATTCATCGAAATGGGGTCGTCCACGCCGGCTCGTCGCAAGGCAATCTTCATCTCCTTGAAGTAATTGCCGATGGACTTGGATCCTTGGATGGTGTTCTTCAATTGGCGTTGAAGTTGTTCCGTGTAGGTTGGAGGCACGAACTCTGGCCGCATAGCTCTCTTCGTCTTGGGCCAACTCATGTCGTAGGTCTCCGAAGATGCGTGAAGCCACCATGTGGACGCGTAGTCGTGGAAGTTCCTAGTGGCGCACTTCACTTGATCTTCGGGAGGAACTTGATGTAGCTTGAGGTAGTTGTCCATCAAACGCTTCCACTCGAGATACTCCTCGGGTTCTAGAGTCCCATAGAAAGGAATCTCATGGTCGGTGTCGAGGTCGTAGTAGCTCATGGAAGTCGCGGACTTGAGCTTGGGGAGCTTCTCTTGAGCGTAGTCTTGAGGTACTTGTTGGCGAAGATGCCGTATATCCAAAGGCGAAGATGCCTTGAAGTTGCTTGTCGAAGATGCCAAGGGAGATGGTGAAGTCATTGAGTGGTTGTTGGTGTTGAGCTCTTGACCTTCACGTCCTTGTTGGTGATGGTATCGATGCCGATTTGATTTTGCCGGAGATGGTAGCTCGGAGACATGTGCTCTTGAGCGTCTTCTCGAAGATGAGGAAGACCGATTGTAGGACTTGATGAGGGCTTTGATCTCCTCCATTTGAGCTTGCATCTTGGCGTCGTTGGAGTTGTTCGTGGCATCGAACTCGTCGTTGTTGTTGTTGTAGACCGAAGATGAAATGCCTTGCCTATCCATCACAAGACTCGAGTAGAGGTGAGTAGGAAATGAGATAAACAATACCAAGTTACCTTTTCCCAAAGTTGAGGATGTATCCCGTTTCACTCAATGTGAGATGAAAGGAATAGTGGAATTGGTACCAGACTTGTTCACTCACACCTACAAACTAAAGCTTATGGAGTAGCTCGGTGAGGATAGTGGCATAAAAATTTATGTAAAATGTTAGCAAGAGTCAATAATGTTGAAAGAGATTCACAAATTCGCAAGTGCAACAAGTAGACCAATAGCAATATATAGCACACGGAAACGCACACACGGATAGATAAATGGGGTCGTGCAACCAAGGAATGAGCTCAAAATGTGGAATCCACGGAAAATGCTCTTGTTGCACAACTCTAGAGAGACGCTAGCATGATTTCTCAATAGGCGTATACGACACTTGTGCACAACCTATAGGAGACAAAAATGCAACGACTTCTATCCCAAGTATGCTATGTATATGATGTTCCGGTGGTATGATCCAAGATGATCGGATATGACAATCTTATGCAATGTGGTATGATGCTATGGCACTTGCTTACAAGCTCTTTGTTCACTCTTTTTCTTTGCTTAAAAGCTTATTCTTTTTTTGTATGGCCACTTTGCGAAATGCACAAACCAAGATAGTAATTGTGTATATGCGGGAACAAACTTGAGGCATAAGAGATGATACGATGATACCAATATGATATGGTATGTATGCAATGTATGGTGTAGATCACTAATGTGCACAAGTAACGTTGCCGGCAATACTCAAATGGCTAGTCTCGATAGGAAAGTAACGCGAAATGGGCTAGGGGTTATCAATGCAATGGCAAGGGAATATACAATGGAGGAATACCGCGATACCAAGATGATATGGAGGTTACCATCCGTGTCGATGATGAGTGGCGGTGATCTTGATGGAGATACCAAGATGATGGAGACTCGTCCCTAAGTAGCCTAAACACCTTAGGAAACGGAAAACCAGGAACTCAAAATCTCAAATGTCAAATGGTGGTAGCGGGAAAGCGGTGGAGGTTGCGGAAGTGCAATGAGATTGCGGAAATGGAGGGTAGTTTGGTGGACTATACATGGTGCCGGAGTTGGAAGCACGATCCCTAAGTAGCCGAAACACCTTAGGAGACACAACTCACAACACAAACAAAATTGGGTTAAGTTGGGGTGGCGGAAGTGTATAGTGGTCAAGCCTATGCGGAAGTGGTGGTTGTGGTTGATGAATAATCAACCATCCCTAAGTAGCCTAGACACCTTAGGAGACTCAAATCACTCCTCAAACAACCACCAACGCGATGGGGAACAAAATTGGTTAGGTTGCGGAAGTCGGTGGTGGTGTAGCGGATGATGTGGTGGAAGCCCTAGGCAAAGATGCCAAAGTTCCAAAAATTGATGGAGTCAAATGGTGATGGTTGTACTTTTGTGGGAAGTGGGATGTCAAGAGCTTCAAAATGAGCTAAAGAACGTCAAAATCAGAGTTCAGATGAATTAGTTATGGCCGAAACAAAATTTGAGTGAAGGTGGTATCTACAGGTTACGGACGTCCGGACAAGGTCGGATGTCCGGGGGCCGGACGTCCGGGAGGGCTCGGAAGTCCGTAAATTCAGCTTGGGTTAGGGGTTCCGGTCATCCGGAAAAGGTCATACATACGGTCATTCCAGGGGCTCCGGACATCCGTGAAACGTCGGTCATCCGGTGGGTCGGGGTCAACGCGGGATTTGAGATCCGGGACGCGACTTTGGGTGGAAAATGGAGATTTTGGGGTAAAAATTGATGAGATTTTGTGGGTGAAAGATGGGGAAACTTGGGGAAATGCTAGATCCACTTGAAACCAAGCAAATCTAAGGATCAAATCCAACAAAACTTCGTCAAACCAACAAATCACAAAAAAATTGGGGCTATTTTTGGTGGGGATTTTCGAAATTGGGGAAGAACACAACAAAATTAGGCTAGAAAACAACGAGGGGAGGCTCCGAAATCGTGATCAACGTGGCTCATGATACCAAGATGATGTAGGGTAGAACCCTATACGGCCGATGTTTCACGAAAGGAGCGGATCCCAACTAAGAACACGAAGAACACAGGGAAGAACGGAGAGAAATCACAAGGGGAAACACTCAAGAACAAGTCCAATCACACATCCACTAGACAATCAAACACACAAGATCCACAAGGTACATGAACAACAAAGGGAAAGATACAAGGTAAGGTTCATCTCCAAAAGGAGGTCTTGATGATATCCTAGACGGATCTTCCCATGAAGGGGTCTTGACGATATATCCCGCAGGATCTTCTCCTAGATGGAGGTCTTGGCCTCCAATGGAGTAGTAGTCTCTCTCTCTCTCTCAAGAGTAGAGTGGTACAAGGAGCAAAGCTCTCTATAAAATGAGCTATAACTTTGCTAACCCTAGAAAGGATGAGGGGAAGGTCTATTTATAGTCTAAGCCATGAAGGGGTAAGTGGGAGAGAGATACAAGGCCAAAGGCCCGGCTGCGCACGGGCAGGGTCGGACGTCCGGTCGGTGTCGGACGTCTGATCGCTCGCGGGGGTCCGGTCGTCCGGAGGGCATCGGACGTCCGGTCGGTGTCGGACGTCTGATCGCTCGCGGGGGTCCGGTCGTCCGGAGGGCATCGGACGTCCGTCGTTTTGCTTCGGGATGGGTGGCACCGGATTTCCGGAGAGCGTCGGACGTCCGGTGTTCGTCGGTCGTCCGGCGGCTTCCAGTCGTCCGGTCGTTGTAGACTTTGCAGCTCCTTCTTCCGTCTTCTCTTCCAGGCTTCCCTCGCGGATGGTGTAGTTGTACACTTGCGCTCGCACTCCTTCTCGGCGTCTGTACCATTCCGACAATACATATGCATTCACACGAGTGGAGTGTCACGTAGTATACCATCCTCGAAGGGGTCAAGTGAGCACGTGTAAAGGAGATGATTCACCTTTGTGTATGTGAGGTAGATGTCGCACGTGTCACTTGCTGAATGGACTCTTGACATGGTGATGTCCGTAGGATGCTCCGCATCAGCAAGTCTGCAAGTTTGGAACTGTCCAATGTCGCCTCCGCCCACTTTGTCGGAAGACCACCCAATGTCGCCTTTGTCGACTTCGCCGGAAGACAATCCACTGTCCAACAAAGTTCCATAGTTCGCTGAAACTTCGTCGGCTGGTTCTCCACTTGAGGAATATAGCCAAGGAGGATCAAAATCATGGTCTTTGGTTTTCTGCAACATGTCCATTGCTTCAAATATGTCTATGGTCTTATTTTACTACTGGTTGTGAATGTGATGCATAACACTCTGATGTTGAAAACGTGGATCAGGTCCTGTAGTATAAGTATAGCACATATAATGGTTATAGGATGGAAACTTTGTATTATTTTGCCGTCGTCTTTCGTTTCTGAAACTAGCTGCAGCAAGTAGAAATCTGAATTGATGCAAGCAAGTAATTTACGCCTTGATTAGAAAAGACAAGGTCAAGCTCGCCGATGTCTTCCATGGGAGCTGAGCAGGTAGCAAGCAGCACGGGTGGCATCATTGGCACGAGCGACACATGTCTGCTAGCCACATCGGTTCCTTGCTTTGCGGCTAGAAGTACATTCATGACCAGCATTAGTGCATGTGGTTACTTGCAGCCCTGCCGCCGTCTACGCTTACTGCACAGCGGTGCTCTTCTTCCGCTGTTGCGTGCTGCCGCTCCAGCTGTAAATAACTCCTTCCTCTCCACTTCAATAGATGAGATGTCCAAACCTGTGGTAACCTGCTCCTTTTGCCCTTCCATGACATGAGATCAAAATATTGTTGTTTTCTCTGGTGACTGCAGTTCGGGTCAAGCCAAAGAGGGGCTAATCTCTAACAATCTTTAGCAAGAACTCGATCTACTCATCTGGTCTAACTTCCACCGCTGAAATTCTGCATCCACATCTTTGGAAAGTCCTTGCTGAATTTGTATGGTAAGAGTGCTTCCTCCTTTTATATACATTCCATTGAGTACTAAATAAATTATTTTCCAGCTAATTCAATAGATTTTAATTAAGAGGGCAAGTAATTATGGGTGATAACTACTTAGTTTATTTTGTAATCTTAGAGTCCTGTAGTATTTTGTAATTGGGCTAAGATTTGTTGTCTGAATCTAGATTTTTATTCTTAGAGTTTCTCTCCATGAACACCATATGTCGTCCGCCCATACTCCACACTTCGCCGGAACTCCGTCTGTCGGTTCTCCATTTGAGGTATGTATGAAGCTAACCTTGGAATTTCCGGATAGTTGTCTACACGCCCATGTTTTGTTTGCACTAGGAAAGGTCATACTCCTTTAGTACGGGTGTTCATTTACTTTTTTGCTGGGAGGCTTAGCGATGTAATATGACGATGTTCTTCAGTCAGCACTACTACAACATGCTCCTCCCTTTACTTACTTGTATCTATAGGGTGCCCAGTAGTTTGTTCTACTGCTGAAAGTATTTTTTTCAATTGCGGAATTGTAAGCTTGGGTACCAATTTTACACCAAATTTGTGTCGAACTATCGATAGTGAATGCCTAAACTTGAATGCTGGACCTACTTATGGTTAATAGATCTTGTTGTTCTCAAGACTCAACTATGGATGTCGAAATGTGGATACTGGATGTCTAAACTTGAGTGCTAGACCTACTTATGGTTAATAAATCTGGTTGTTCCCAAGACATAACTATAGATGAACAATTTTGCAAACTTTTTCTATTGGCATAGACTCAAGCAAGCAGCTCTTTGAGTTTCTACTTGCCAGATTTAGGAGTTAGTTAATCCTCTTTGTTCCTATTGATGCACGTGAATTTGGATATATGATTATTGGTTCATGTTTGATCTATGATATACACGTGAATAGGTCGAGAAGGTGGAGCTACAATTAAGCACATGTTGTACTGGGTCGGTATATGACATATTCTCTATTACCTGAGTCAACACCCACTGTAGAGCATAGGGCTTGAACATGGGTAGCAGGCTGGGTGCACGCCCACGCATACACCTATAGCAAACTCGATGACCCATTTCTCAACTAATCATAATTCATAATGACATGACCACTTCGAAGCATGCTATTTGCATAGTATCTTGAACGAAGTTATGAAAGATAAAATCATAACTATAAAAACTGAAGTTTGTTCAGTCTCTTTGTGCAACCAGTCATGCCATGGCTTTTCATAATTAGGTAACTAAATAGATTAATCATTAGGTAAAGATATACTGATATTTATTTGCAATGATTTCATCTTTCTTTTCACCTCCCTGTTCTTCTCGCCGGTGGTTTTGATTTTAATCAAGCAGTACAAAAGTCTATTGGTAAACAATGTTGTGTTATGTTGCGTTTGGATAGAGGATCCAATTAACAATTTGGGCTCTAGAAAAATGATAAAAGTCATCGTGTTCCAATTCAATTAGAGGCTTATCTGATACCTATCATATTCTTCGTTTGTTATTCAGCTTGTTGTTGCGTGTTTGTAGCAAAATCCCAGATGCTATAGCTGAAGCAACTTTTGTTCGATCTTGCTCTTCTGTCCATTTTCTTCATTTTTATTATGACAACAGCATTGTAGTTTAATTATGGCTGATGTGTACGCCAGAAATAGGAGGATCCGGAAATGGTTAATTAGATTAGAATGTAAAATTTTGTCATACCGTCACTATGCTTGTGCTGAAGTTCAATACATAGGGAATCAGTTGTGCTATTATTTGTCTATCATTAGTTTATTTTTCTTCCTTCCGGTGGACGAAGTGTAGATTCTTTTCCTAGTCTTTTGATGGTTTGCTAGAGTGTGTTTTGACAATGCTTTAGGCCATGTTTGGCTGCTCAGTTTTTTAAACCACAGTTTTAAATTCTTTGACGCGTTTGCCATCATGTAATACAGTAGTTTCATAAACCGAAGTTCCAGTATCATGGTATTTTTGGAGTATTTGAAAAGATCTCAACATCTCTTTTTTCTAAACCAAAACTAGAAAGCTTTGGTATTAGTAACTGAAGTATTCGCAGCGCAGGCATTGGAATACTGATGTATTAAATTACTATAGTTTTAAAAAATATGTTGTATCTGTTTGGTTATGGCAAGTATCAATGTGAATTTTTATTCTTGTAGTTGCTACACTGGTATTTTAAGTTATTTTTATTGCAGAAATAATATTCAATTTAGAGACATAGACATAGCAGAGGCGACCATGTTGTATCCAAGGTGGCAGCCCCACATCATTCAAATTCCTTTTCTCTGTGATGCATGGATGATCTTAATTTGGCAGGTGTAGAGTGTTCGGCAGAGGATATTACTATTGTGGCATGGGTTCACTTCATATATACAAGTGCAGTGTTACCTTTAGAAATTTCATGGAAGTATTTGGTGGTGTTTTCCCGCTCCTGATTGTAGTCAATCCTTACGAAGGATGGTGTATGGATCAGGCATCCGTCACGTTCAACTCAAGAAGATTATTTTTGGAAGTTTTAATCATTGCCTTGCGCAGGTGCGGTTCAATGATAACTCGCCTAAGGATTGACCATGTTTGAACGCACATATGACGTGGATCTATGGGGTCTTTAGCCATGTTTATCAGACTAGCAGCGTGTGATTTTTTCCCCGTTGCAACGCACAGGCCCTTTTGCTAGTAATATTTTTTTAATAATAAAGCATGGATTGACTCCGTGGGTTCACCGTCACAATACGCTTCTTACCGTGAATTTTACACTTTCAGCTTGAATTTAAAACATATACATGAGGTGGTACTAAAGTAAAGTTCTCAGATATTGGCTATTTTTTGCCAAGGACCCATGATCGGTTTCCCTTCCCGACTAGGCCTTCTCTATTCATACGCCATCTATGCTGGGCCAGGCTGGGCCTCAGCCTGCCAAACAATTCCGGTTCAGAAAAACAAAAGGTGCATTGCATATGAATCGAACCACGTACGGAAGCCTCGCCATACAAGGCTACTGGAGTCTCGAGTCGTCCACGGGTCGTCCACTCTGAGCGATTGGATTGTGGTTTCGACAACAACGTCCACACACCACGCGTGCAGTCCGCCCCGATCGAGATCCGTCGCCGTCGGGAACCTTCGCCCCCTCGTATAATCTATCGATCTCCTCGTTGACGTCCAGTTAGCCCATGGATCCGCTGCTGACGATCTCAAGTCCTTCACATCCCGATAGATCGCAAGCCACGTCCCCACACTCCGTCGATCACAAGCCAGGCCGACGAGGCGAAGGAAGGGCAACATGGAAGGCAGTCGAGGTCTATGAGAAGGGGCTTGAAGGACGGGTTCGCAGCCTCGCACAGGTTCGCCAGATCCTCCCACGCAGCCCGATCTCCATCGCAAGTTGTTTCACGAGTCAGACCGCTCGAGTAAGATCACTTCCACCCCATCACGTGTGATTACTGTGAGCACCCCGACTTCATGCTTGGCAAATACTGCAGAATGTGTAGCAGAATCCTGGCAATCTTAGCAACTACCTCTCTGACGGTGCAGGTGCTCGGCCTCATTATGGCCAGGCACAAGTGGAGATGAGTGGGAGGAAGAAGAGTGAAAGGAGAAGAAGGGATTTGCACAGAGCAGAATTTCTTGTTTGGATGAGAGGTTGATGTAGTCTTGCGTCGTTTTGAAATTCCTGTCTGGGTATACATGTATATGCTCCTATATCCAACGTCTCAAGGTCTCCCTAATCCTGTTGGTCTCCAACCCAGCTTCGGTTCTCATCCTGTTCCATCATTTATTTTTAGTATCTAGCTGACGACAGTCGTTCGATCTTCGTCATAATCACCTGTGACACATGTTGGTTTAGTCTATATTTATGTACATACCATCTACATCTCATGCCTCCAGAGATCAACATGTACTGCTTTTAGATTTGGGTATTGCAAATTCTTCACCTTATTTATACCGATTTTTGCATGAATTATACAATCATGAGTTATTGATACCGTGATCTTTTGGAGCCTGAGATTAAATAAGATATGAAATCATATATGCAAGTTATATTTGAAATAGTTTCCCACTGTATAAGCAGAATTAAAATTGATTAGTTTTGTCTGAAAAAATATACTAGATGTTTCTATACCCATAATTATTATTATTTAGGCATCAAGATATATATGTTCTTTTTTACTTGCATCTTTACTTTGAATGTGTGTTGTATGGTGTGTGTATTCAGTGCCGACATCTTACCTTGCAGGTCTAAGACAAGATTGAACTCTTGAAATATATATTTTGTTTATTGGCCCAAGAGAAAGGTATGAGAAACAAATGCAACAATTCTATGGAGTTCTGTGATTGTAGTATCTGTCCATAGTAGGAAAAAAGGCAACCAGAGTTTTTGTTCTAGACATGTATGATGTTTGTATTCCAAATAAAAAGGCTAATAAGAATGACTTCTTCAAGATGATCCGTAGAAAGCCAGGAGGAAGTTCAAATATGGTGCAACTTGCAAATCATGAGTTCTAAGAGAAGCCTATTATTACTTCAGAAGAAACACTTTGATCCAATCTTGGGTCATTGTTATGATCAACTACATACAGAGGGCCAAATTTACTAGTACACATTGTCTTGATGTTTTAATATTTGTGTGCCACTCAGTATTCCGCTCCGCACGTCCTGTAGTAGGAGATAAAAAATAGGGAGGGAGAGACAGAGAGTACAGAGGAACCACAACGGCAGTGTTTCGAAGTGTTCTCTACCACTGTTTCGAGTTTCTTTTGCTCAAAGTTCCAAGAGTATAAATCTAGCTGATTATTTGACCTAATTGTGTTACTCATCAAAAAATCAATTCCATTGCTCAAAAACAAAAATCAAGGACATTTTTCATGAACTTCAAATGTTTTTCATGTACAACTCACATTTTTTCCCGTTGCAACGCACGGGCATTTGTGCTAGTATATACCTATCTATCCCTAATAATAAAGCACGGATTGACTTTATCAGGTTCACCATCACAATACGCTTTCTTATCATGTCATAATATGTTTTTACAATTTGTGTAGACAAAATCGTAAAATAAACGAGGTGGTACTAATTTACGTGATTGGGTCGAAATAACGGTTCACACGTTCTATTGGGCCTGGAGCTGCAGAATTGGGCCTTGGGCCTTGGGCTAAACAACAAGAGAACGCACGATCTTGGCCTTCAAAGAACAACGCACTGCCTGAACGCACAGGGACGCACGGCGTATGGCACCGCCACCACGCGCTGCCGATCTTCATCTCCGACTTCTCTCCTGTGCCGTCCCCACCGCTACCTTGTTCTCCTTCCCCTTCCCACCCAGCCCCAATCTTCCCCGGCACCACCGTCAGCCTCCTCCATGTCCAACCTCCCTCCAGCGGCCGTGTCCATTTTGGATCGGATCTACACAGGAGACGTACTCCAACACGTAGCCATGGGTGTCCGACCTGGACTCCACATAGAATTCGCTAGTATAAGACGAAAGCCTCGATTAGAAATCCAACTAAATTGCATTACAAGTCTGCAAGTTTGGAACTGTCCAATGTCGCCTCCGCCCATTTTGCCGGAAGACCACCCAATGTCGCCTCTGTCGACTTCGCAGGAAGACAATCCGATGTCCAACAATGTTCCACAGTTCGCTGAAACTTTGTCGGCCGGTTCTCCACTTGAGGTACATAGCCAAGGAGGATCAAAATCATGGTCTTTGGTTTTCTGCAACATGTTCATTGCTTCAAATATGTCTATGGTCTTATTTTACTACTGGTTGTGAATGTGGTGCATAACACTCTGATGTTGAAAATGTGGATCAGGTCCTGTAGTATAAGTATAACACATATAATGGTTATAGGATGGAAACTTTGTATTATTTTGCCGTCGTCTTTCATTTCTGAAACTAGCTGCAGCAAGTAGCAATCTGAATTGATGCAAGCAAGTAATTAACGCCTTGATTAGAAAATACAAGGTCAAGCTCGCCGATGTGTTCCATGGGAGCTGAGCAGGTAGCAAGCAGCACAGGTGGCATCATTGGCACGGGCGACATGCGTCTGCTAGCCACATCGGTTCATTGCTTTGCGGCTGGAAGTACATTCACGGCCAGCGTTAGTGCATGTGGCTACTTGCAGCCATGCCGCCGTCTGCGCTTACTGCACAGCGGCGCTCTTCTTCCGCTGTCACGTGATGCCGCTCCAGCTCTAAATAACTCTTCCTCTCCACTTCAATAGATGAGATGTCTGAACCTGTGGTAACCTGCTCCTTTTGCCCTTCCATGACGTGAGATCAAAATATTGTTGATTTCTCTGGTGACTGCAGTTCGGGTCAAGCCAAAGAGGGGCTAATCTCTAACAATATTTAGCAAGAACTCGATCCACTCATCTGGTCTAACTTCCACCGCTGAAATTCTGCATCCACATCTTTTGAAAGCCCTTGCTGAATTTGTATGGTAAGAGTGCTCCCTCCTGTTATATACATTCCATTGAGTACTAAATAAATTATTTTCCGGCTAATTCAATAGAATTTAATTAGGAGGGCAAGTAATTATGGGTGATAACTACTTAGTTTATTTTTGTACTCTTAGAGTCCTGTAGTATTTTGTAATTGGGCTGAGATTTGTTGTCTGAATCTAGATTTTTATTCTTAGAG
Source organism: Triticum urartu (assembly GCF_056163025.1). NCBI lineage: Eukaryota > Viridiplantae > Streptophyta > Magnoliopsida > Poales > Poaceae > Triticum > Triticum urartu. The sequence continues at coordinate 255,706,107 of NC_141877.1, forward strand.
TTTCTCTCCATGAACATAATATGTCGTCCGCCCATACTCCACACTTCGCCGGAACTCCGTCTGTCGGTTCTCCACTTGAGGTATGTATGAAGCTATCCTTCGAATTTCCGGATAGTCGTCTACACTCCCATGTTTTGTTTGCAACAGGTCAGGTCATACTCCTTTAGTACGGGTGTTATTTTACTTTTCTGCTGGGAGGCTTAGCGATGTAATATGACGATGTTCTTCAGTCAGCACTACTATAGCATGCTCCTCCCTTTACTTACTTGTATCTGTAGGGTGCCCAGTAGTTTGTTCTACTACTGAAAGTATTTTCTTTAGTTGCAGAAATGTAAGCTTGGGTACCAATTTTACACCAAATTTGTGTCGAACTATCGATAGTGAATGTCTAAACTTGAATGCTAGACCTACTTATGGTTAATAGATCTTGTTGTTCTCAAGACTCAACTATGGATGTCGAAATGTAGATACTGGATGTCTAAACTTGAGTGCTAGACCTACTCATGGTTAATAAATCCTATTGTTCTCAAGACATAACTATAGATGAACAATTTTGCAAACTTTGTCTGTTGGCATAGACTCAAGCAAGCACCTCTTTGAGTTGTACTTGCCAGATTTAGGAGTTAGTTAGTCCTCTTTGTTCCTATTGATGCACATGAATTTGGATATATGATTATTGGTTTATGTTTGATCTAAGTATACGTGAATAGGTCGAGAAGGTGGAGCTACAATTAAGCACCTGTTGTACCGGGTCGGTATATGACATATTCTCTATTACCTGAGTCAACACCCACTGCAGAGCATAGGGCTTGAACATGGGTAGCAGGCTGGGTGCACGCCCACGCATACACCTATAGCAAACTCGATGACCCATTTCTGAACTAATCATAATTCATAATGACATGACCTCTTCGGAGCATGCTATTTGCATGGTATCTTGAACGATGTTATGAAAGATAAAATCATAACTGTAAGAATTGAAGTTTGTTCAGTCTCTTTGTGCAACCAGTTATGCCATGGCTTTTCATAATTAGGTGACTGAATAGATTAATCGTTAGGTAAAGATATACTGATATTTATTTGCAATGATTTCATCTTTCTTTTCACCTCCCTGTTCTTCTTGCTAGTGGTTTTTATTTTAATCAAGTAGTCCAAAAGTATATTGGTAAACAATGTTGTGTTATGTTGTGTTTGTATAGCGGATCTAATTAACAATTTGGGCTCTAGAAAAAATGATAAAAATCATCGTGTTCCAATTCAATTAGAGGCTTATCTGATACCTATCATATTCTTCGTTTGTTATTCAGCTTGTTGTTGTGTGTATGTAGCAAAATCCTAGATGCTATAGCTGAAGCAGCTTTCGTTCGATCTTGCTCTTCTGTCCATTTTCTTCATTTTTATTATGACAACAACATTTTAGTTTAAATATGGCTGATGTGTACGCCAGAAATAGGCGGATCTGGAAATGGTTAATTAGATTAGAATGCAAAATTTTGTCATACCGTCACTATGCTTGTGCTGAAGTTCAATACATAGGGAATCAGCTGAGCTATTATTTGTCTATCATTAGTTTATTTTTCTTCTTTCCATTGGATGAAGTGTAGATTCTTTTCCTGGTCTTTTGATGGTATGCTAGAGTGTGTTTTGACAATGCTTTAGGCCATCATGTTTTTTAAACCATGGTTTTAAATTCTTTGACGCGTTTGCCATCATGTAATACAGTAGTTTCATAAACCGAAGTTCCAGTATTGTGGTATTTTTGGAGTATTTGAAAAAGATCTCAACATCTCTTTTTTCTAAACCAAAACCAGAAAGCTTTGGTATTAGTAACTGAAGTATTCACAGCGTAGGCATTGGAATACTGATGTATTAAATTACTATAGTTTCAAAAAAATATGTTGTATCTATTTGGTTATGGCAAGTATCAATGTGAATTTTTTATTCTTGCAGTTGCTACACTGGTATTTTAAGTTATTTTTATTGCAGAAATAATATTCAATTTAGAGACACAGACATAGCAGAGGCGACCATGTTGTATCCAAGGTGGCATCCCCACATCATTCAAATTCCTTTTCTCTATGATGCATAGATGAACTTAATTTGGCAGGTGTAGAGTGGTCGGCAGAGGATATTACTATTGTGGCATGGGTTCACTTCATATATACAAGTGCAGTGTTACCTTTAGAAATTTCATGGAAGTATTTGGTGGTGTTTTCTCGCTCCTGATTGTAGTCAATCCTTACGAAGGATGGTGTATGGACCAGGCAGCCGTCACGGTCAACTCAACAAGATTATTTTTGGAAGTTTTAATCATTGCCTTGCGCAGGTGCGGTTAAATGATTACTCGCCTAAGGATTGACCACATATGAACGCACAGATGATGTGGATCTGTGGGGTCTTTAGCCATGTTTATTAGACTAGCAGCGTGTGATTTTTTTCTCCCGTTGCAATGCACGGGCCCTTTTGCTAGTAGAAAAGACACACAAATAGATTATTGACTCTAGTGCAAGTGGGAGACTGAAGGAAAAATGCCCTAGAGGCAATAATAAAGTTGTTATTTATATTTCCTTATATCATGATAAATGTTTATTATTCATGCTAGAATTGTATTAACCGGAAACTTGGCACACGTGTGAATACATAGACAAACAGAGTGTCCCTAGTATGCCTATACTTGACTAGCTCGTTAATCAAAGATGGTTAAGTTTCCTAGCCATAGACATGTGTTGTCATTTGATGAACAGGATCACATCATTAGAGAATGATGTTATGGACAAGACCCATCTGTTAGTTTAGCACTATGATCGTTTAGTTTGTTGCTATTGCTTTCTTCATGACTTATTCATGTTCCTATGACTATGAGATTATGCAACTCCCGAATACCGAAGGAACACCTTGTGTGCTATCAAACGTCACAACGTAACTGGGTGATTATAAAGATGCTCTAAAGGTGTCTCCGATGGTGTTTGTTGAGTTGGCATAGATCAAGATTAGGATTTGTCACTCCGTGTATCGGAGAGGTATCTTTGGGCCCTCTCGGTAATGCTCATCACTATAAGCCTTGCAAGAAATGTGACTAATGAGTTAGTTACGGGATGATGCATTATGGAATGAGTAAAGAGACTTGCCGGTAACGAGATTGAACTAGGTATGAAGATACCGACGATCGAATCTCGGGCAAGTAACATACCGATGACAAAGGGAATAACGTATGTTGTTATGCGGTTTGACCGATAAAGATCTTCGTAGAATATGTAGGAGCCAATATGAGCATCCAGGTTCCGCTATTGGTTATTGACCGGAGATGTGTCTCGGTCATGTCTACATGGTTCTCGTACCCGTAGGGTCCACACGCTTAACGTTCGATGACGATTTGTATTATGAGTTATGTGACTTGATGACCGAAGTTTGTTCGGAGTCCCGGATGAGATCACAGACATGATGAGGAGTCTCGAAATGGTCGAGAGGTAAAGATTTATATATTGGACGAAGGTATTCGGACACTGGAAAGGTTTCAGGATGTTTCAGATATTTATCGGAGAACCAAGGGGTTACTGGAACCCCCCGGGGAAGTTATGGGCCCTAATGGGCCATAAGGGAGTAGGAGAGGGAAGGCCACAAGGTGGCACGCCCCCCAAGGGCAGTCCGAATTGGACTAGGGGAGGGGCGCGGCCCCCTTCCTTTCCCTCTCCCTCTCCTTCCCTCCTTATCCTTCTTGGAATAGGAAGGGGGGGATCCTACTTGGACTAGGAGTCCAAGTAGGACTCCTCCCATGGCACGCCCCTCCTTGGCCGGCCTCCTCCTCCCCCTCCTTTATATACGTGGGCGGGAGGGCACCCGAAAGGACAATAGACAATCTCTTAGCCGTGTGCGGTGCCCCCTCCACAGTTCAACACCTCGGTCATATCATCGTAGCGCTTAGGTGAAGCCCTGCACCGGTAACTTCATCATCACCGTCGCCACGCCGTCGTGCTGACGGAACTCTCCCTCGTCCTCAACTGGATCAAGAGCTCGAGGGACGTCATCATGCTGAACGTGTGCTGAACACGGAGGTGCCGTACGTTCGGTACTTGGATCGGTTGGATCGTGAAGACGTTCGACTACATCAACCGCGTTACTAAACGCTTCTGCTTTCGGTCTACGAGGGTACGTGGACACATTCTCCCCTCTCATTGCTATGCATCTCCTAGTTAGATCTTGCGTGATCGCAGGATTTTTTTGAATTACTACGTTCCCCAACAGTGGTATCAGAGCCAGGTATATGCGTAGATGTTATATGCACGAGTAGAACACAAAGAGTTGTGGGCGATAATAGTCATACTGCTTACCACCAACGTCTTACTTTGATTTGCCAGCATTGTTGGATGAAGCGGCCCGGATCGACATTACATGACCGCGTCCATGAGACTGGTTCTACCGACGTGCTTCTCACACAGGTGGCCGGCGGGTGTCTGTTTCTCCAACTTTAGTTGAATCGAGTTTGACTACGGCCGGTCCTTGTTGAAGGTTAAAATAGCACACTTGACAAAAAATCGTTGTGGTTTTGAGCGTAGGTAAGAATAGTTCTGGCTAGTAGCCCATACCATCCACGTAAAACTTGCAACAACAAAGCAGAGGATGTCTAACTTGTTTTTGTAGGGAATGTTGTGATGTGATATGGTCAAGACGTGATGAGATATAAATTGTTGTATGAGATGATCATGTTTTGTAAAAGTTATCGGCAACTGGCAGGAGCCTTATGGTTGTTACTTTATTGTATGAAATGCAATCGTCATGTAATTGCTTTACTTTATCACTAAGCGGCAGCGATAGTCATAGAAGCAATAGTTGGCGAGACGACAACGATGCTACGATGGAGATCAAAGTGTCAAGCCAGTGACGATGGAGATCATGACAGTGCTTTGGAGATGGAGATCAAAGGCACAAGATGATGATGGCCATATCATGTCACATATTTTGATTGCATGTGATGTTTATCCTTTATGCATCTTATTTTGCTTAGTACAGCAGTAGCATTATAAGATGATCCCTCACTAAATGACAAGGTACAAGCGTTCTCCCTGAGTATGCACCGTTGCTACAGTTCGTCCTGTCGAGACACCACGTGATGATCGGGTGTGATAAGCTCTACGTTCACATACAACAGGTGCAAGCCAGTTTTGCACACGCAGAATACTCGGGTTAAACTTGACGAGCCTAGCAAATGCAGATATGGCCTCAGAACACTGAGACCAAAAGGTCGAACGTGAATCATATAGTAGATATGATCAACATAGTGATGTTCACCATTGAAAACTACTCCATCTCACGTGATGATCGGACATGGTTTAGTTGATATGGATCACGTGATCATTTAGATGACTAGAGGGATGTCTATCTAAGTGGGAGTTCTGAAGTAATATGATTAATTGAACTTTAATTTATCATGAACTTAGTACCTGATAGTATCTGCATGTCTATGTTGTTGTAGATCAATGGCCCATGCTACCGTTCCCTTAAATTTTAGTGCGTTCCTAGAAAAAGCTAAGTTGAAAGATGATGGTAGCAACTACACGGACTGGGTCCGTAACTTGAGGATTGTCCTCATTGCTGCATAGAAGAATTACGTCCTGGAAGCACTGCTAGATGCAAGACCCGCTGCAGGAGCAACTCCGGACGTTATGAACATCTGGCAGAGCAAAGCTGATGACTACTCGATAGTTCAGTGTGCCATGCTTTACGGCTTAGAATCGGGACTTCAAAGATGTTTTGAACATCATGGAGCATATGAGATGTTGCAGGAGTTGAAGTTAATATTTCAAGCAAATGCCCAAGTTGAGAGATATGGAGTCTCCAACAAGTTCTATAGCTGCGAAATGGAGGAGAATAGTTCTGTCAGTGAACACATACTCATAATGTCTAGGTACCACAACCACTTGACTCAGTTGGGAGTTAATCTTCCTGATGATAGTGTCATTGACAGAGTTCTTCAATCACTGCCACCAAGCTATAAGGCTTCGTGATGAACTATAATATGCAAGGGATGGAAAAGACAATTCCCGAGCTCTTCGCGATGCTAAAGGCTACGGAGGTAGAAATCAAGAAGGAGCATCAAGTGTTGATGGTTAACAAGACCACTAGTTTCAAGAAAAAGGGCAAAGGGAAGAAGGGGAACTTCAAGAAGAACAACAAGCCACTTGCTTCTCAAGGGAAGAAGCCCAAGTCTGGATCTAAGCCTGAGACTGAGTGCTTCTACTGCAAAGGGACTGGTCACTTGAAGCAGAACTGCCCCAAGTATTTGGCGGAAAAGAAGGATGGCAAAGTGAAAGGTATATTTGATATACATGTTATTGATGTGTACCATACTAAAGCTCATAGTAGCGCCTGGGTATTTGATACTGGTTTTATTGCTCATATTTGCAACTCGAAGAAGGGGCTACGGATTAAAGGAAGATTGGCTAAGGACGAGGTGACGATGCGCGTGGGAAATGGTTCTAAAGTTGATGTGATCGCCGTTAGCATGCTACCTCTACATCTACCATCGGGATTAGTTTTAACCCTAAATAGTTGTTATTTGGTGCCAGCGTTGAGCATGAACATTATATCTGGATCTTGTTTAATGCGAGACGGTTATTCATTTAAATCAGAGAATAATGGTTGTTCTATTTATATGAGTAATATCTTTTATGGTCATGCACCCTTGATCAGTGGTCTATTTTTGTTGAATCTCGATTGTAGTGATACACATATTCATAATATTGAAGCCAAGAGAGGCAAAGTGAATAATGATAGTGCAACTTATTTGTGGCACTGCCGTTTAGGCCATATTGGTGTAAAGCGCATAAAGAAACTCCATGCTGATGGGCTTTTGGAATCCCTTGATTATGAATCACTTGATGTTTGTGAACCATGCCTCATGGCAAAGATGACTAAGACTCCGTTCTCCGGAAAAATGGAGCGAGCAACTAACTTATTAGAAATAATACATACTGATGTATGCGGTCCGATGAGTGTTGAGGCTCGCGGCGGGTATCGTTATTTTCTGACCTTCACAGATGATTTGAGCATATATGGATATATCGACTTAATGAAACATAAGTCTGCAACATTTGGAAAGTTCAAAGAATTTCAGAGTGAAATGGAAAATCATTGTAACAAGAAAATAAAGTTTCTACGATCTCACCGTGGAGGTGAATATTTGAGTTATGAGTCCGGTCTTCATTTGAAACATTGTGGAATAGTTTCACAACTCACGCTAACTGGAACTGAAGGAAATATGCCCTAGAGGCAATAATAAATTTATTATTTATTTCCTTATTTCATGATAAATGTTTATTATTCATGCTAGAATTGTATTAACCGGAAACATAATACATGTGTGAATACATAGACAAACATAGTGTCACTAGTATGCCTCTACTTGACTAGCTCGTTAATCAAAGATGGTTAAGTTTCCTAAGCATAGACATGAGTTGTCATTTGATTAACGGGATCACATCATTAGGAGAATGATGTGATTGACTTGACCCATTACGTTAGCTTAGCACTTGATCATTTAGTATGTTGCTATTGCTTTCTTCATGACTTATACATGTTCCTATGACTATGAGATTATGCAACTCCCGTTTACCGGAGGAACACTTTGTGTGCTACCAAACGTCACAACATAATTGGGCGATTATAAAGGTGCTCTACAGGTGTCTCTGAAGGTACTTGTTGAGTTGGCGTATTTCGAGATTAGGATTTGTCACTCCGATTGTCGGAGAGGTATCTCTAGGCCCTCTCGGCAATGCACATCACCATAAGCCTTGCAAGCAATGTGACTAATGAGTTAGTTGCGGGATGATGCATTACATAACGAGTAAAGAGACTTGCCGGTAATGAGATTGAACTAGGTATTGAGATACCGATGATCGAATCTCGGGCAAGTAACATACCGATGACAAAGGGAACAACGTATGTTGTCATGTGGTTTGACCGATAAAGATCTTCGTAGAATATGTGGGAGACAATATGAGCATCCAGGTTCCGCTATTGGTTATTGACCGGAGACGTGTCTCGGTCATGTCTACATAGTTCTCGAACCCGTAGGGTACGCACGCTTAAAGTTCGGTGACGATTTGTATTATGAGTTTATGTGTTTTGATGTACCGAAGGTAGTTCAGAGTCCCGGGTGAGACTGGGGACATGACAAGGAGTCTCGAAATGGTCGAGACGTAAAGATCGATATATTGGACGACTATATTCAGACATCGGAAAGGTTCCGAGTGATTCGGGTATTTTTCGGAGTACCATGGAGTTATGGGAATACGGGGAAGAAGTGTTGGGCCTTAATGGGCTTTAGTGTGAAGGAGAGGCAGCAGCCAGGAGGTGGCGTGCGCCCCTCCCAAGCCCAGTCCGAATTGGACAAAGAGTTTGAGGCGCGGCCCCCTCTCCCTTCCTTCTCCCCTTCCCTCCTTTCCCCCCTTCTCCTAGTTGGACTAGGAAAGGAGGAAACCTACTCCTACTAGGAGTAGGAATCCTACTCCCTTGGCGCGCCCCTCCTAGGGCCGGCTTCCTCCTCCCTTGATCCTTTATATACGGGGGCAGGGGGCACCCCAGGACACACAAGTTGTTCTGTTGATCTATTCCAGCCATGTGCGGTGCCCCCCTCCACCATATTCCTCCTCGGTCATATCGTAGCGGTGCTTAGGCAAAGCCCTGCATTGGTAGCAACATCATCACTGTCATCACGCCGTAGTACTGAGGGAACTCTCCCGTGAAGCTCTGCTGGACCGGAATTCGCAGGACGCCATCGAGCTGAACGTGCGCTGAACTCGGAGGTGCCGTGCGTCCATGTAGCGACCAGACCTCAAACAGTCTGATCTCTGTGCATCAGTGTCATCCCTGGATCGGTAATGCTGACACGCACAGTACTTGAGGATTTATAACAGAGTAGCAATCACACACTTATTACATTGAATGTCTCAAAAGAGAACTTATTACAATAAATATGGCATAAGGCCACCTAATACGATAACAACGGAAGGCTTGGAAGATAAACTAAGTCCATCAACTCCAACTGCATCACTGAGTGAAAGACCACGACCTAAGGCTCCTTACGCATCGTCTGAAAAGTCTGCAACATGATACGTTGCAGCCCGAAAACGGGTCAGCACATGGAATATGCTGGCAATGTAACACAAGAGAGTAATGAACAGAATAAAGCTATCACTACATGCATCTATGGCTGGTGGAGGCTGTATGGTTAATAGGTTTTGCGAAAAGCCAATTTTTCCCTACTGCAAAGGAATATATTTTTATTTAACTACAAAGTTGGTTGAAAACATTGAGAAGGTAAACCCCCTCTCAATCCCAATTAAAAGTAATCATTAACACAATCAAATTATATTAAAGAGTGATGAGATCCACATGATAATCCAAGAACCAGATACTCAAGATGTCCATAACCGGGGACACGGCTAACTATGATTAGTTTGTACACTCTGCAGAGGTTTGTGCACTTTTCTCCACAAGACTCGATGTCCTCCGTTGGATTTCTCGCACTACATAATGTTTGAGAAACGGATGACCGAGACACAGTCTTTTCGAAGAGGTCCCCTTAACCGATAGATAGGCCGGTACACCTACAATCCCCTACATCTGCTAGCCCATCATGGAAAGGTTTCCCACAACTTACTCAACTATGCTAGAGCCCATAATGGCATGTGGCTGCACATGGAAGTTTCCAGTATGAATAATATTATGAGCCCTTTGAGCCTGGGTGGCGGTCCGTAGGAGAATGACACGGTACCCCGGGATTTCCAAAAAAACTAGGCAATCACTGGATACCCCAGGTGCCTCAATCCACCCAGATGTGTATTAAAGTTGCCACCTTAAGTTGAACCATTAAATAACAATATCACATCTGTCATAGATACTCTCAAACCCAATCCACGTCTACGAGCATAGCATAGCATAACATACTAAGCAACGTAGAAGTAACTCCCCAGGGTTTGATAATAAACTGGTGAATAGGTACTACCTCATCTACTTCCCAAACCCACAATTTAATCAGATCCTAACCATGCAATTGTTTGAGGATTGATCTAATGCAATAAAAACTGGGTAGTGAAGAGGTATGATCAAAGTGTCACTTGCCTTGCTGATGATCCGTGAAACCTAGAGACTCGATGTAGCACGCTTCGCACTCTGGGTACTCTATCGCAATCAAACAAGCATACAATAAGAAATCAAGCAAGGGCATGGGTAAAACTCAAATAAAAAGTCTAACCAGAAAGTTCAACTTAAGAACTCCGATTTGCAAAAAGAATCAACTCAAACGAAGCAACGAAACTCAAACAGCGAAAGAATCAATTTCGTTTACTAATCTGGACTAAAGTCAAATTTTGGAGTAGCAAAAACTTGTTCAAGTTGGTTAAACAGAAAGAGGGTTTCGAGACGAAACTCTAGGCGCTTGAATCGCCTGATTCCGATAAACGAGCAAAAAGTTATACTAGAATAAAAATCGGATCAGAAATCGCGATCGAAAATAATCGCGGAAAATCCAAGAAAAAGAAAAACTGATGAACAGGCTAACGAACGAACATTCTCTGTTTGCAGCTAAACGGTTCCGGCGGGGTCCGCCGACGGCGGGGCGGCTCCGGTGCGGCGGCGTGGGGCGGCGGACGGCGGCGGCAGCGCGCGAGGCGAGGCGGCGGCGGTGGATCGGCGGCGGCGCGGCTAGGGTTAGGGTTTGGGCGGCGGCGCGGTTTGGGCTGCAGCGGGCTCGGCGACGCGGCTTAAAAAGGCCCCCCGGGCGGAGTCCCGCTCGGGTACGGCCCGGAGTCGGTTCACTTTTTTTTAATTAATTCCGACGTGCAGGAAAAGAAAGAAAAGAAATACTAAACGGACTCCAAAAATCCCGAAATAAATTTTTCCCGTCCTCTAAAAGTAAGCCGGACAAGGTGAACATTTATTTGGGCCTAAAATGCAATTTTGAAGAATGCATATTTTTCCTAATTCAAATAAAATAGCGATAAAACTCCGAATAAAAAAAAATCTTATTTGATTTTAATATTAAATCTTCTTTATTTCTCTATTTTGAGGAAGTCATCTTATCCTCTCTCTTTTGTTTTTATAAAAGAAATATTCGAAGAGAAAATAATTAAAATCAAACGATCCTCTTTTCAAAATTCGAGAAAACTCGAATATGAAAATAATGAAATCCCCAACTCTCTCTGTAGGTCCTTGCGTTGCGTAGAATTTCTAGGATCAAGCCAAAATGCAATAAAATATGATATGCAATGATGATCTAATGTATACTCTTCCAAATTGAAAATTTGGGATGTTACAAACCTACCCCCCTTAAGATGAATCTCGCCCTCGAGATTCGGGTTGGCTAGAAAATAGGTCTGGGTGGTCTTCGCGAAGATCATCCTCTCGTTCCCAGGTGGCTTCGTCCTCGATACGGTGGCTCCATTGAACTTTGCAAAACTTAATAACCTTGCTGCGGGTAACTCGGCTGGCAAACTCGAGGATCCTGACTGGCTTCTCCTCATAGGTTAAATCATTATCCAACTGAATTGCTTCCAGAGGTACTGTATCTCTCAGGGGAATGTCAGCCATCTCTGCGTGGCACTTCTTCAACTCGGAAATGTGGAACACATCGTGAACTCTTGACAATCCTTCGGGTAATTCCAACTTATAAGCAACTTCTCCCATACGTTCCAAAACTCTGTATGGTCCCACAAAGCGTGGCTCTAACTTTCCCTTAACTCCAAAATGCTTCACTCCTCGAAGGGGTGATACACGAAGATATACTCTGTCTCCGACTTCATAAATTGTCTCCTTGCGTTTAGAATCCGCATAACTCTTCTGTCTAGATTGGGCTACCTTGAGTCAATCGCAAATCAGCTTAACCTTCAATCATGAGAGCTCTATCTACCAACCGTTGGTAGTTATTAAAGGTTGCTACCATCAACTTCATGCTCAGCTCATCATTCAGTCTTTTCAAAAACTTCTCCTGCTTAGCTGCATCCGTAGCAATGTCATCTGGGGCATAACGTGCTAGCTTGCTAAAGTCATCCACATACTGCTAACGGTGCGTCCTCCTTGGCGTAAGTTGCTAAACCCACGCTTCTTTATGGCCATAGCTCCTGTTGATACATGGGCAGTGCGAAAAGCCTGCTGGAACTGGTCCCATGTAACAGTGGCTATAGGATATGTGACAGTGTAATTCTCCCACCATGAGGCTGCTGGTCCATCCAATTGGTGCGCGGCAAAACGCACCCTCTCAGCATCTATGCATCCTGCAGTGGTTAACTCCCTTCCAATCCTACGGAGCCAATCATCTGCCACTATCGGCTCGGTGCTACTGGAAAACACCGGCGACTGCAACCTCAGAAAATGGGCTAAATTGTCAACTAGGGGGGTGGTGGTGGGTTGTTGTTGTTGTCGTTGTCGTTGTTGTTGTTGTTGTTGTTGTTGTTGTTGCCTTGGTTCTGAACTAACAACTGCATCAGGGTATTCTGCTGCTGGATCAACTGAGTGAGCTCCGGTGGAAATGTAAATCCGGGGTCACGTCTCGGAGGCATCTGAGGGTTTAGAGGGAAGAGAATAGAATAGAATGAGGTCTAGTGAGAAAACACTACCCATATGCACATGAGACAAACACAATCATATCACTCAATCAATCAAGCAAGGGCATACAATCGGTCTAGAACTTATCATTACAAAGTGCTTGGACTATACTATTTACATGGTATACTACTACTGTTTTGGTGGTCAACTAGAAATTTTGTTCGGTCGAAGACTCCATGATATCCACTCCAGCTTCATCAACATAATCATCATCACTATCGTCGGGGTCCGAGTCGATGTCGTCGATGATGATGTAGTTTTCCGGGCAAGTGGAACCGTCATCTTCTACTCCTGGCGCGGGGTCTCCCATGAATACTCCTAGCTTCCTTGTCAAGTTGTCATTCTTCTCCACTAGTACGATGATTTCTTCCTCATAATCTTCGCGAGTTGCCTTGAGTTCTTCCTCAAGCTCCGTGATCCTTGTCATCGCATTCTTCAGATCTATCATGCCTGCGCACATCTGATTTTCTTGGCGGCAAATATGCTGGTTTAACTCCTCGATGAAAGCAGCAATTGATCTATCCTTCCTGGTGCTGATCATGTCCCATTGCTCATCTCGGCGCCCACAAATTTGGTAGATAGTATCCTTGAGATCCTTGTGGTAAACTTCTCCAATGCGTCCCATGGTGACGTGAGCTGCCATACTCTTTCCTAGACTCCAGGTTGGTGCATCAAAGGAAAACTCTATGGGCTCAGTGACTGGCGTGAATGTCCTTCCTGGAACTTGAACTTGAATCATCCATCGCTCCTCTTCTGGTAAAGTGGCATTGTAAGTCCCGGTAAAGCTTGGTATTCCGATGTTCAGGTACCTAGTGACTTCCTTCAAGTGGCGTCCAAAAGGTGTGTCTTCATCTGGTTGTGCAAACTTGTTCCTTGCGTCCGCCATCCTAAAGAGTAGAAAATGGAGAGAAATCAGAAATGAGAAGAGAGTAGCGATCTAGGGCTTTAGCTTAGTGGTCGTGTCCTACAGTCAGCGTGTGCTCTGATACCATGTTGTAGCGACCAGACCTCAAACAGTATGATCTCTGTGCATCAATGTCATCCTTGGATCGGTAATGCTGACACGCACAGTACTTGAGGATTTATAACAGAGTAGCAATCACACACTTATTACATCGAATGTCTCAAAAGAGAACTTATTACAATAAATATGGCTTAAGGCCACCTAATACGATAACAACGGAAGGCTTGGAAGAACCAGATACTCAAGATGTCCATAACCGGGGACACGACTAACCATGATTAGTTTGTACACTCTGCAGAGGTTTGTGCACTTTTCCCCACAAGACTTTATCTCCTCCATTGGATTTCTCGCACTACATAATGTTTGAGAAACGGATGACCGAGACACAGTCTTTTCGAAGAGGACCCCTTAACCGATAGATAGGCCGGTACACCTACGATCCCCTACATCTGCTAGCCCATCATGGAAAGGTTTCCCACAACTTATTCAACTATGCCAGAGCCCATAATGGCATGTGGCTGCACATGAAAGTTTCCAGTATGAATAATCTTATGATCCCTTTGAGCCTGGGTGGTGGTCTATAGGAGAATCACACGGTACCCCGGGATTTCCAAAAAAAACCCAGGCAATCACTGGATACCCCATGTGCCTCAATCCACCCAGATGTGTATTAAAGTTGCCACCTTAAGTTGAACCATTAAATAACAATCTCACATCTGTCATGGATACTCTCAAACCCAATCCACGTCTACGAGCATAGCATATCATAACATAATAAGAAACGTAGAAGTAACTCCCCAGGGTTTGATAATAAACTGGTGAATAGGTACTACCTCATCTACTTCCCAGACCCACAATTTAATCAGATCCTAACCATGCAATTGTTTGAGGATTGATATAATGCAATAAAAACTGGGTAGTGAAGAGGTATGATCAAAGTGTCTCTTGCCTTGCTGACGATCCGTGAAACCTAGAGACTCGATGTAGCACGCTTCACACTCCGGGTACTCTATCGCAATCAAACAAGCATACAATAAGAAATCAAGCAAGGGCATGGGTAAAACTCGAATAAAAAGTCTAACCAGAAAGTTCAATTTAAGAACTCCGGTTTGCAACAAGAATCAACTCAAACGAAGCAACGAAACTCAAACGGCGAAAGAATCAAGTTTCGTTTACTAATCTAGACTAAAGTCAAATTTTAGAGTAGCAAAAACTTGTTGAAGTTGGTTAAATAGAAAGAGGGTTTCGAGACAAAACTCTAGGCGCTTGAATCACCTGATTCCGATAAACGAGCGAAAAGATTAGTAAACGAAACTAACTTGACGAACTATCGTTGTGGTTTTGATGCGTAGGTAAGAACGGTTCTTGCTCAGCCCGTAGCAGCCATGTAAAACTTGCAACAACAAAGTAGAGGACATCTTACTTGTTTTTGTAGGGCATGTTGTGATGTGATATGGTCAAGACATGCTGAAATATAAATTGTTGTATAAGATGATCATGTTTTGTTAAAGTTATCGGCAACTGGCTGAAGCCTTATGGTTGTCTCTTTATTGCATAAGATGCAAGCGTCATACAGTTGCTTTACTTTATCGCTATGTGATAGCAATAGTTGCGAAAGCAATAGTTGGTGAGACGACCGTATGACGGCACGTTGATAGAGATCAAGATGATGGAGATCATGGTGTCATGCCGGTGACGATGGAGATCATGACAGTAGTTTGGAGATGGAGATAAAGGTGCAAGATGATCATGGCCATATCATGTCACATATATTGATTACATGTGATATTTATCCTTTATGCATCTTATTCTGCTTAGTTTGACGGTAGCATTATAAGATGATCTCTCACTAAATTTCAAGGTAAAAGTGTTCTCCCTGAGTATGCACCATTGCCAAAGTTCGTCGTGCCGAGACACCATGTGATGATCGGGCGTGATAAGCTCAACGTTCATCTATAACGGGTGTAAGACAGTTTTACACACGCATAATACTCGGGTTAAACTTGACGAGCCTAGCATATGCAGATATGGCCTCAGAACACTGAGACCGAAAGGTCGAGTGTGAATCATATAATAGATATGATCAACATAGTGATGTTCACCATTGAAAACTACTCCATCTCACGTGATGATCAGACATGGTTTAGTTGATTTGGATCAGGTGATCATTTAGATGACTAGAGGGATGTCTATCTAAGTGGGAGTTCTTAAGTAATATGATTAATTGAACTTTAATTTATCATGAACTTAGTCCTGATAGTATTAGCATATCTATGTTGTAGATCAATAGCTCGCGTTTAGATCCTCTGTTTTATTTTTGATATGTTCCTAGAGAAAAATAAGTTGAAAGATGTTAGTAGCAAAGATGCGGACTAGCTCCGTGATCTGAGGATTATCCTCATTGCTACACAGAAGTATTATGTCCTTGATGCACCGCTAGGTGACAGAATTATTGCAGGAGCAGATGCAGACATTTTGAACGTTTTGACAAAAGCTCGGTATGATAACTACTTGATAGTTTAGTGCATGCTTTACGACTTAGAACCGAGACTTCAAAAATGTTTTGAACGTCACGGAGCATATAAGATGTTCCAAGAGTTGAAATTGGTATTTCATACTCATGCCTGTGTCGAGAGGTATGAGACCTCTGACATTACTTTGCCTACAAGATGGAGGAGAATAGCTCAACCAGTAAGCATGTGCTCAGATTGTCTGAGTACTACAATCACTTGAATCAAGTGGGAGTTAATCTTCCAGATAAGATAGTGATTGATAGAGTTCTCTAGTCACTATCACCAAGTTGCTAGAACTTTGTGATGAACTATAATATGCAAGGGATAACGGAAACGATTCCCAAGCTATTCGTGATGCTGAAATCGACGAAGGTAGAAATCAAGAAAAGCATCAAGTGTTGATGGTTAACAAGACCACTAGTTTCAAGAAAAGGGCAAAGGATAGAAGGGGGACTTCAAGAAGAACGACAAGCAAGTTGTTGCTCAAGTGAAGAAGCCCAAGCCTGGACCTAAGCCTGAGACTAAGTGCTTTTACTGCAAAGGGACTAGTCACTGGAAGCGGAACTGCCCCAAGTATTTGGCGGATAAGAAGGATGGCAAAGTGAACAAAGGTATATTGGATATACATGTTATTGATGTGTACTTTACTAGTGTTTATAGCAACCCCTCGGTATTTGATACTAGTTGAGTTGCTAAGAGTAGTAACTTCAAACGGGAGTTGCATAATGGATAGAGACTAGTTAAGGGTGAAGTAACGATGTGTGTTGGAAGTAGTTCCAAGAATGATATGATCATCATCGCACACTCCCTATACTTTCGGGATGTGTGTTGAACCTAAATAAGTGTTATTTGGTGTTTGCGTTGAGCATGAATATGATTTGATCATGTTTATTGCAATACGGTTATTCATTTAAGTTAGAGAATAATTGTTATTCTGTTTACATGAATAAAACCTTCTATGGTTATACACCCAATGAAAATGGTTTGTTTAATCTCGATCGTAGTGATACACATATTCATAATATTGAAGCCAAAAGATGCAAAGTTAATAGTGATAGTGCAACTTATTCGTGGCACTGCCGTTTAGGTCATATTGGTGTAAAGCGCATGAAGAAAATCCATGCTGATGGGCTTTTGGAATCACTTGATTATGAATCAGTTGATCCTTGTGAACCATGCCTCATGGGCAAAGATGACTAAGACTCTGTTCTCCAGAACAATGGAGCGAGCAACTGATTTATTGGATATAATACATACTGATGTATGAGGTCCGATAAGTGTCGAGGCTCGCGGTGGTTATCGTTATTTTCTGACCTTCACAGATGATTTGAGCAGATGTGGGTATATCTACTTGAAGAAACATAAGTCTAAAACATTTGAAAAGTTCAAAGAATTTCAAAGTGAAGTGGAAAATCATCGTAACAAGAAAATAAAGTTTCTGCGATCTGATCGTGGAGGAGAATATTTGAGTTACGAGTTTGGTCTTCATTTGAAACAATGTGGAATAATTTCGCAACTCACGCCACCTGGAACACCACAGCGTAATGGTGTGTCCGAACGTCATAACCGTACTTTATTAGATATGGTGCGATCTATGATGTCTCTTACCGATTTATCACTATCATGTTGGGGTTATGCATTAGAGACAACTTCATTCACGTTAAATAGGGCACCATCTAAATCCATTGATACGACACCATATGAACTGTGGTTTGTCTAGAAACCTAAGCTGCCGTTTTTAAAGTTTGGGGCTGTGATGCTTATGTGAAAAAGTTTCAACCTGATAAGCTCAAACCCAAATCGAAGAAATGTGTCTTCATAGAATACCCAAAGGAAACTGTTGGGTACACCTTCTATCACAGATCCAAAGGCAAGATCTTTGTTACTAAAAGTGGATCCTTTCTAGAGAAGGAGTTTCTCTCGAAAGAAGTGAGTGGGAGGAATGTAGAACTTGATGAGGTAATTGTACCTTCTCCTGAATTGGAAAGTAGTTCATCACAGAAATCAGTTCCAGTGATCTCTGCACCAATTAGTAAGGAAGCTAATGATGATGATCATGAAACTTCAGATCAAGTTACTACCGAACCTCGTAGGAACCAGTGTATGGTCCGTACCAGAGTGGTACAGTAATCCTTTCTGGAAGTCTTGTTACTAGACCATGATGAACCTACGAACTATGAGGAAGCGATGATGAGCCCAGATTCCACGAACTGGCTTAAGGCCATGAAATTTGAGATGGAATCCATGTATGAGAACAACATATGGACTTTGATTGACTTGCCTAATGATCGGTGAGTCATTAAGAATAAATGGATCTTCAAGAGGAAGACGAACGCTGATAATAGTGTTACTATCTACAAAGCTCGAATTATCACAAAAATGTTTTCGACAAGTTCAAGGTGTTGTCTACGATGAGAATTTCTCACTTGTATCGATGCTTAAAAGTCTGTCCGAATCATGTTAGCAGTTGCCGCATTTTATGAAATCCAGCAAATGGATATCAAAACTACATTCCTTAATGGATTTATTAAAGAAGAGTTGTATATGATGCAACCAGAAGGTTTTGTCGATCCTAAAGGTGCTAACAAAGTGAGCAAGCTCCAGCGATCCATCTATGGACTGGTGCAAGCATCTCGGAGTTGGAATATATAGTTTGATAAAGTGATCAAAGCATATGGTTTTATACAGACTTGCGGTGAAGCCTGTATTTACAAGAAAGTGAGTGGCATATTGTTGATCAGAAATAATGTAGAATTTTCTGGAAAGTATAAAGGAGTGTTTGAAAAGAGTTTTTCAAAGAAAGACCTCGATGAAGATGCTTACACATTGAGCATCAATATCTATAGAGATAGATCAAGATGCTTGATAAGTTTTTTCAATGAGTACATATCTTGATAAGATTTTGAAGTAGTTCAAAATGGAATAGTCAAAGAAGGAGTTCTTGCCTGTGTTGCAAGGTGTGAAGTTGAGTAAAGACTCAAAACCCAACCACGACAACAAATAGAAAGAGAATGAAATGTCATTCCCTATTCCGCAGTCATAGGTTCTATAAAGTATGCTATGTTGTTTACCAGTCCTATTGTATACCTTAGCATTTTTTTAGCAAGGGAGTACAATGGTGATCTAGGAGTAGATCACTGGACAGCGGTCAAAATTATCCTTAGAGGACTAAGGAAATATTTCTCGATTATGGAGGTGATAAAAGAGTTCGTCGTAAAGAGTTACGTCGATGCAAGCTTTTTACATCGATCTAGATGACTCTAAGGCTCGGTCTGGATACATATTGAAAGTGGGAGCAATTAGCTAGAGTAGCTCCGTGCAGAGCATTATTGACATAGAAATTTGCGAAATACATACGGACCTGAATGTGGCAAACCCGTAGACTAAAATTCTCTCACAAGCAAAACATGATCACACCTTAGTACTCTTTGGGTGTTAATCACATATCGATGTGAACTAGATTATTGACTCAAGTAAACCCTTTGGGTGTTGGTCACATGATGATGTGAACTATGGGTATTAATCACATGGTGATGTGAACTATTGGTGTTAAATCACATGGCGATGTGAACTAGATTATTGACTCTAGTGCAAGTGGGAGACTGAAGGAAATATGCCCTAGAGGCAATAATAAAGTTATTATTTATTTCCTTATTTCATGATAAATGTTTATTATTCATGCTAGAATTGTATTAACCGAAAACATAATACATGTGTGAATACGTAGACAAACATAGTGTCACTAGTATGCCTCTACTTGACTAGCTCGTTAATCAAAGATGGTTAAGTTTCCTAAGCATAGACATGAGTTGTCATTTGATTAACGGGATCACATCATTAGGAGAATGATGTGATTGACTTGACCCATTACGTTAGCTTAGCACTTGATCATTTAGTATGTTGCTATTGCTTTCTTCATGACTTATACATGTTCCTATGACTATGAGATTATGCAACTCCCGTTTACCGGAGGAACACTTTGTGTGCTACCAAACGTCACAACATAACTGGGTGATTATAAAGGTGCTCTACAGGTGTTTCTGAAGGTATTTGTTGAGTTGGCGTATTTCGAGATTAGGATTTGTCACTCTGATTGCCGGAGAGGTATCTCCGGGCCCTCTCGGTAATGCACATCACCATAAGCCTTGCAAGTGATGTGACTAATGAGTTAGTTGCGGGATGATGCATTATGGAACGAGTAAAGAGACTTGCCGGTAACGAGATTGAACTAGGTATTGAGATACCGACGATCGAATCTCAGGCAAGTAACATACCGATGACAAATGGAACAACGTATGTTGTTATGCGGTTTGACCGATAAAGATCTTTGCAGAATATGTGGGAGCCAATATGAGCATCTAGGTTCCGCTATTGGTTATTGACCGGAGACGTGTCTCAGTCATGTCTACATAGTTCTCGAACCCGTAGGGTACACACGCTTAAAGTTCGGTGACGATTTGTATTATGAGTTTACGTGTTTTGATGTATCAAAGGTAGTTTGGAGTCCTGGATGAGATCGGGGACATGACGAGGAGTCTCAAAATGGCCGAGACGTAAAAATCGATATATTGGACGACTATATTCGGACATTGGAAAGGTTCCGAGTGATTCGGGTATTTTTAGGAGTACCGGGAAGTTACGCGAATACGGGGAAGAAGTGTTGGGCCTTAATGGGCTTTAGTGTGAAGGAGAGGCACCAGCCAGGAGGTGGCACGCGCCCCTCCCAAGCCCAGTCCGAATTGGACAAAGGGTTTGGGGCGCGCCCCCCTCTCCCTCCCTTCTCCCCTTCCCTCCTTTCCCCCCTTCTCCTAGTTGGACTAGGAAAGGAGGAAACCTACTCCTACTAGTAGAGTGCACGTGCGTTGCTACGGGCGACAATGTAGATAATCAGCATTCTTATACTCACAATGTTACTAATATGTCGACGATGAAAATGATTATCATGAGAGTTGCATTCTTCCTCATCTCTCCAAATAAATAGATATTTCTAACATAGTTCCACAAATTTCTTTTATTTCTATGATTGGTCGGGATAGGAGTATGCAAATTAAATGTTGGAGGATGTTGCGCCGACCATCCCCTTAAACCTTGCCACCATCTCCGCCACCCAAGACCTCTCGTACCCTACATTCAAATCGCGAGACCTCTCGTACCCTACATTCAAATCGATTAATCCACTGTCCATCTCTACCAACGATGATCCATCTCTGCTAATGGTTCTTCTTCCTCCCGCTTCTGTTTTTTTCTTCGTCCATCCTATTGACCCGCCCACCTCTTCGTGCCTAACCAATTGCCACCGCCACCCTATAGCCGGTGAGTGTTACCGAACGCCGCCCCATGCTTGAGTCACCACCTCCGCCAGCGTCAACACCATCCATCCCTCTAAACCCAACCACCATCTCCGGTGCCCATGACCACTCGCACACCGCACTTGAGTCCGTCAACCCCTGGCCTCTCCTCCACCGCCGACGACCCGCTGGTGCTACTATTCTTCTTACTCCCACCGCCCACCTTTTTCTTCATCCACTCTATCAACCCACCCACCTCTATGTGCCCAACCACTTGCCACCGCCATCCACGATCAGCAAGTGTTGTCACGCACTATCCCGTCGCCCCCTATAAAAAGTCGCCCCCTCCGTCGCCAGCCAACCCTCTAAACCCTACCAGCATATCTAGGGCATGCAACCTCCCCGCACTCCACACTCCATTGCATTAACAGGTGCCTCTCCTTCACCGGCGGCAAGATGGCATGCCACATCATCTTCACCTTTTGTGAGGTCCTAATGCGCCATCGCCGGGGATGCCGCGGCCTAACATCCAGGGCTCAGGGCTGTGCGTGCATTGCTACCAAAAAAATTGTCTCATCAAGAGCAAAGCACGTTCCAAAAAACATCTTAATAAGCTTCAGTTTGTTCAAGCCTACTAAGCTCCAAATAGAACTCCAAAAATCAGGCTAACCATCATTGGTTTTATTTAAAGAGCTAAAGGTGCAAAGTTTACGCACATTAATCTTTACTCAAGAAATCTAGATTATTAATCTATACTCAAGAAATCTAGAGTTCATTATCGTTCATTCATTTAGCTTCAAAATGTATTCTATATACATGTGTCCCATGCCGTGATAAACAACAGATTGTCAAAAAACTTTCTTGTTCTCATTTTTGACTACAGTATGATCAATCAGAAGTTTGACCGCTATATCTCATTAGTCACAACACTTTGGCAGACCATCACCACTAATAAATAAAGGTAAATAGAGTAGATCAAACAAGGGGAAAGGATAAATCTGCACCTTTATCATTGAGGCGGTAAAAGATTCCAATATATGGAAAATTAGAGCCTTTGCCATGCCAATAAGCTAGTCGATGTTGCTAAGAGTCGATAGATGTTTTTTTCCTGCATTTGTAGTTTTGAAATCTTGGTAGGAGTCAATAGATCATGTATATGTTTGAGGCAAACAACAACTAGTTCCTAATTACAGTGAGTGAGATGTGTCTTCGGGGAACAACTAACACTCTTTTGATTAAATGGAAGTGACACAATCCAGCCAGGAAGACAGAAACCTAACAAATAAAAAAGGATACATGCAAACTGCACCCACAACACACCACTTGATCATATTTATACAATAGTGTTGGAAGGATGCTGCTGGGCCTCTCCGGCCTCGTCCTGGTAGATAGCCTCGTCGGTGTCGCACTGTGATGCCTCTCGTCGTGCTATTCAGCCTGGTGCTCGTGCCCCCCGCGCTCGCCGTCACTGGGTTCATCGCCATCAGTGTGCATACCTTGTTCTGATAACAGTGATTGAGTTATCATTTTTATTGTCCTAAACCTAGAGTCAAACAAAACCATGTTTCAGGGACATTCACACGCAAAGTAAAGATAAACAGCATGCATAACTTTGGCTAGACCGAACCACAGTGTGGTTTGGTCGTACCTCAACGAAACGCCAGAGATGCCATCCGGCACCCATCCGTTGCATCCGCTAATCAAATAGTAGGACCTACAAACTGGTTATACACTAAAAAGCTAAGCATGATCAGTATAAACCTAAAACAGATTTAGCAAACAGAACCACATATAACTCCCAAGCAAGGAAAGGTACCTCTGCATCAGTAGAACGCCTATGAGTTGCAACGGGTTGCATTGACGACTTCTTTTTTTACCGTTCAAGCACCCTTCTTCTCTTCCTTCTCCCAGCTAAAAATGTTTCTCCGAGTGATATGTCAATGGTTAAATTTACACTACATAAAGGAAGGTGAAATGGCTCATCATGCGATATGACTCACTCATCTGTAATCATAAACATCATATTCTTGTTTCATCAAGCAACAGATAACATGGTTGTACACAATGGCCATGCAAAACTGGTAAAGAAAACAAACAATTGGACCATGGTATGTTTCCAAATGAAATTGATGTGCATTGCAATGGAAAGTATGGGACCTATCTTGGAATAGTTGCAGAAAACAAGAGAATATGGGTGAAAAACTAAAATATTTGTTGCAACTAATCTACTTTTCTTAAAATTAGTTTACCTACAAAATCACCATTCAGTCTGGTAGTTCAGAGGATGTGTTTGATGTCAGTTCAGAAGGTTGAATATGAGACTATACCAGAAGCAAAGGATTCCCTGAAGGAGTAGCTATTGAAGATATTTCATATTCTTTATGTCGAACAAGTGTGACTGGCTGGTATTATTTTTCAAACAAGCATCTTCTGACATGTCAAATATCCAATCAAAGTGTGACCTACCTAGACTGAAACCAAAGTTCATAGACATGCGTGTAAACTGGAAACTATCCCGCGCCACAACCCCGACATGCCACCGCTCTTCCTCGAGCAGCAACGCCGCATGATACAACTAACTGTAGCCCACGCTACTCATGATAGCCGCACACAGACCACGAATGCCGCACCACCTTCCGGTGCCGCTACCCCCCCACTGTCCCTCGAGCACTAACGCCGAACGATACAGCTACCCGCAGCTCACGCTGCTCAGGCCAACCGCACATAGACCACGAACGCTGCACCACATCCTGGGCCGCTGCCCCAACATGTCGTCCAACAGTCCCGACTGGGGCGCATTGACGGAGCTGACAACCTTGCTGCTTCCGCACTTCAAGGTCCTCACCCAAGCCATGCCGACAAGCAGCCCTACCTCTTGGAGCTGTTGTCATAGTACCGCCCGAGGCCGCAGCCTCGACACTTAATAGAAGATCCCGGAGCCGCAGCCCTGACATACACCGCCCTTGAAAACGAAAGAGCCCCACACGACATCCAAAGGCTGACCCTCCAAGGCAACGCCTCCGAAGATGGTTACGACGTAAACGCCATTGTCGCCTGTAGAAAACTGGAGTTTAGGTTCTCACCCGGAGAGCCCAAGCACATGAAACGATAGGAAGATGTCTATGACTATGCCTCTAAGAAGGTCACGGAGCTTTCGCTCGAGTCCCTGATCTCCTATCAATGAGCTTGCTTGCAAATCTGGTCACACAATGATACCCAGGCCATCAGAGCCAAGCACATTGTGTAGGTCACCCCCTGCCATCAGCCGACATAGCCCTCACGCGACGACTAGCTATAGCAACTCATGCGACATAGAAACAACGCGGTTGTCAGGGTCAGATCTGAGTGCATCGCTCCAAATCCACCATCCCGAGCCGATGCAGCAGCCCTTGCCATAGCAGCCATCAGCCCAAGGCTGCTGCCCCAGCATTCTCTGGCGCCGCAACCACCGGCTACCCCGCTGCAGATCCACGAAACCAGGAGAACAACGTCATCAATCTGCAGAGCAGCACAGTCACACCTCTCACCGCGAAGAAACACACAACACCCATATGTCCACCCTCGCGCATGCTAGGCGCCAGATCCACGCCCCCCTCGCACCTCCGCCACGGACCAACGCACACAGTCGGCCAGAGCACCTGTAGGCCTTACTTCGCCAGCGCACATGCCAGATCGGCTCGCACCCTGGCCGAACCCGCGGTCACGCGCACCAGCGCGCCATGCCGCCGCCAGCTCACCCTCACCAATAAATATAAATGAAAAGTGAAATTATGTAGTCTTAATTGCACAATCAAATCATCCTCAAGCAAATAAAGAGGTAGTTGTTCATCTAAGGCTGCATACCTAGTAGTTGGAAATTGGAAGCACTTAGAAATAAGCATAACATATCAGAAACACAATTTTCTTTTCTATCAGCGATCTCCCCCACATGAAAAGAAGATAGTATGCTCAAAAATCATTATTCGTCACAAAGGATGTATTTAACTAAAATGCATAAGACCAAACAATGCACAAAAATGGTAATGGTAGGAATAATTGTTATCCGAGTAGTGCTAACCAGAAACTACGTATGTCCATTGTGTCGATCATCCATACGTTCGGATAAAATATAATTTGGTCAAACCAAGAAATAAAATGAAAGTTATTTTTTACTTATGCTAACAGACTACCTTGAGTTTCTATATTCCTGCAAACTCGTGAATAATATTTCCTTTTCTCTTCTCTTTGTAAGACTAATTCCCAAATTCCATCTGGTACTAATTAAAACATATAGAAATACCATGAGAATACTCGTACATGTCTAAAATACCAGTTGCAAACTGACCAAAGGCCTAGTAGCGCAAGTATGTAAATTGGTATCAAGGAGAACTTATGCAGCAATTGGTGTAGACTAATCCTATATAATTAAAACAGTTAACTTCCCGTGTCTAGTACAGTCAATAAAGTATCACGTTCAAGACAAATCTGATATAGTGTGAATAAATTAATAAGTAAATCAATATGGTGCATACTCTAAAAGGTCAGATCTTTGATGTCGTAGAAGTTAC
Source organism: Triticum urartu (assembly GCF_056163025.1). Taxonomy (NCBI): domain Eukaryota; kingdom Viridiplantae; phylum Streptophyta; class Magnoliopsida; order Poales; family Poaceae; genus Triticum; species Triticum urartu. The sequence continues at coordinate 255,732,019 of NC_141877.1, forward strand.
TAATGTTCTACTCGTTTCAAAAATCCCTACAGAAAAAAAGGAATACATTTCAAGCTCCAGCATGAACCAACAATTTATTATGTGAAATACGTTCTTATCAGCAATAGATATTTTCAGATCAAAAAATAGTATCCAATCTTATAAGGAACTCTATATTATGAAACTCCCACTCATAGATCTAAACCGAGGGTAGTATTTCATATCAATTATTTTACCATATGAACTTGATACTATTACTATCATCGACGGCAAAACTGACACAATTTATTTTTATAAAAAATAACCATAAGGAAGGCCATACATCAGTGCCAGCAAAAATATGATCATATACCCAACACAAATTTATATGCCCAACAAAACTGCAACCCCAATCAAACAAAATATCAGATGGGCTGATCCCTGAGATCGAGAAGATATCCTATTCTTCGCAGCTGCAATTGTTTGCCATCCAAACTGGTGGGCCTAATTATAGGCATGTAAATAGTCCTAACATGTATTTTTCATAGCAGCATCAGGTATGACTGAACTTTCTTAAAAATAGCTCGCATCATGCTAAGTTTACCAAACCAACATACAAATGAAATATTAGAAAAGACTACAGGACAATTTTTACCTTGATGATTAGTTTGGGATCTCATGGTTTTTGCTTTCTGGCGATGTAATCGGACATGGATATTCTTCACATCTGCAAGTGCCTTCGGCCATGGGTGGAGGCTGACTGACCCTTGAGGAGCTTGTGGCGGGTCTTGCACTCCAGGCAGTTCCCTCGTGGTGCTCGTACTTGTAGCATGTTTGGCAGACGGAGAAGGCCACACCCATTGCAGGTGAAGTGCTCGACGTGAGCCCCATGTCGTCCCCGCAAATGAAATATTTGATTTACAGAAGGGGTTGAGTTCATACTGTTTTTTAAAGTTCAGTGCCCATCTCCATATTAAAGACAAAGAGGAATTATTTCAGTTTGAAGTAGAAAGGCAATAACTTTGGAATTGCCAACCTGCAAATATAAAAAACAAAGCAAAGCAAATATTCTTATGATTTGGAAAACAAACATCCTATACAAGAAACAATATAAGTTCTAACAAATCGCTGGTTCGGTTCAAACATCAACACACATAAAAGTGGCACTGATTCACCATGAAACCATGCTATTGAGTATTGAGAGATATAGCAGCAGATGCATTTTGATATATCTAGGCACACCGGCACAAGGATTCACAACAGTGATTATATGGGGAGTAAAAAACATTTAGGCTACATCTGGAGCTATCTATGTATGTCCAAATTTTGATCTAGCGACAGTACGTTTAAAGATACACATACACACATGTTACTACCAATAATTATGAATGGATTGTACCTTACAAATACACCATACTAAAACATTATATTCAAGCTATCAAGGTCTATATAGAGTTTCTTGAAAATAAAGGAACACGCAACTGAGTTCTCGACAACAACTTTCCTGAAAAGGAGATTCTCTAGAAAAGAAATGTTGATCCTAGCATTTGGCAATTTGTTTCAGACCAACCTTCCTTTTTCTGTGTGCCACCATGGTCGTAAATGTGCAATCTCAGATAGTGGTGCTGACTGCATACTACTGAGATAATCCTACTTGTTGCCCGGAGCTTGACACCATTCATCCTTCTATAGGCTAGTGTTACAGAAAAGGGCAAAGAGCTAACAAAGGGCATACTCATAGTGCAGTGTTCCTTCCTACAACCCCTCGTTCCTAGTCAGTAAAAGGCTTACAACAATTTATCCTGGCTCCGCATTTACTTTAGCTTGTCTGCCGAGTTAAACAAGGATTGAGCTGTAGGTGGTTGTCACCTACTTTGGCAGTTTTGTAGAACTAAAGGCCTAAAGTTATCATGGCACAGTCAACAAATAGAACTTGCAAGTATTATGTACATTTAAGTAGCAGATGTTTCTCAACACAAAATGCAAGCAACTGTGCAAATAGGGTCTAAAATTCATGCAAGTAGTCAGAATATTTTCGACGCAAATCGTACAAGTAGCAGGAAGAAACAAATAAAATGTAAATAAAGAATAGTTACCTTCAGTAAATTGGTTTCTCCTAAGAAGGCAGGCAAGATGAACAGACTATGTAGCAGCAATAATGGGCCTGATGAATTAACAACTTAGCAACAATGGGCAACGTTGCGTGGATAGAGGAAGGGAACTATGAGTCGAGAAAATTGGTGAAACAATCACTGGTGCCCTGCTCCGCCAGTCTGTCGTGCATCCTTAGGATGGTGATCGGTGAGAGGTCAATGCAAGTGATGCCACAGGTGACGCCCTCTTGCAAAAGCTCTATAAGAATCAACAGAAAGAAATCGAGTTAACAGAGATACTTTTCTAAGGGCCTGAGAGGTTATATAATGTATAGAAGATTCATGGAAAGACGTCACTTACATGATACATGTAGCTAGAGAATCACGGTGCCCTCAATTGAAGTTTTATGTTCTCCCCATTAGTGATCACACTGAATCAAAAAGCAAAATGTCAGACAAACAGATTACCTGGAGTGAAGGCATCAGGTAAACAAATTATCTGAATCAAAAAGCTCACTAAAAACAGAATCAAAAAGCTAAATGCCAAACAGATTGAGTACTTTGCCTGGTATACATACTTGTCCCGCCTTGCATCAACCCCGTGCATGGTGGTGGCATCAACAGCGTCATGAGCTCCTGCTGCCCTTGCATCGATAGAAAGGTTGTCATCGTCGGCGCCGCGCACCTCCGAACCAAGGATCCATTTGGCATGGAGGAGAGCGCGATCAGATTGATGCGTCCATCCCCAAACAACGAGCCAAGATAAAGAATATTATGACTGGGAGTTGTGTGTCCCCACTTTGTGTTTGCAACCACCTCCTTTCTACAGCTCCAAATCAGGGGAGCATCTCTTCATTCCCAGCGAGACGGTCTATGCAGGTGCCGCCAGCGGCGGCGACGCCCCACCACAAAAGATTGTCTTCGAGCCACGAGTTGCCGCGCCCAACCCCAAGGACCTGCAGTTGGTAGATATTTATTGGGGAAAACGGCCAATAAAGCATGACTAAAGTTTAAACTTTGCATAACTAAAAAGTAATCAATGTATCAAAGGATTTGATCTATGGGCATTTTCCTTTTTCCCAAGTAACAACGTCAAACTTTTCAGGGGAAGGGTATATACAATATTTACAAAACTGAATTCTTTCCACGTGTTTTTAAATCAATGGATCCTTCATCTAGTCCTTTTGCTATCTCCTACAAATTCTTTAAAGAGTAGTACTACACTGTAGCAAAATAATGCAATACCTAGAGTTAAATCTATCAATTTTGGCACATACGTACTTGCATGGTCTTCTCCTCCTCTGTTAGCATTTCTCAGTCCAATTCGTGCCTGCATGAACATGGTGGCGACAAGAACACCCAACCCCAAGGACCTGCAGCACAAGAACACACAACATACATGGTGGCGAGATGGCGTGCTTCAACTGCAGTGAGTCCCCGGCCGTACACGGGTGCCCCTTTGGTCGCGACACAGCACCGTCGGCGGTGGGCATCACGATGCCGTCTTGGAGGCACAATCAGATCGACAAAACAATGTATCTACCTTGCCATCCATCCCAATACAGAATTGAGAGCTCCCGTGTGTATAATACCGACTGCTATAGTTGCTTGCCATCACAATTAACGAAGTAAAGCATATAGATAGAGGATAAGATTACAGCAATAAACTAAACAAGTTCAGCTTCTATTGGTGAAAGGCAACTGATGACTCTAACCGCAATTCTACACGCAATGATAACCTAAATTTACATCAATTCAACAAGGTTTGGACCATTTAATTTTGCTTGGCTATCACGACGATTTGGATAAACATGAAACATACAGTTCCCATGACACCTATGAGTGCATCACATGTTCTTAAACATCAAGTTTATTCTAGATGGTCCAGAAATACTACACACAGAGTGGTACATATATACAGCTACAAGCAATCATACGTAGCGAGTAGAATTCAGAGTAATATGCATAGAACAAAAAATAGAGCAAGTAACCGAGGTTAGTCAGTGAGACTGACCCAGCAATCCGACGAACATGACGATGCTGGGCTTGCCCTTCTTGGGGGTGAAGGCCGGCTTCCCGGGATCCAGCATGTTGTAGAGCTCCGTGAAGACGGCCTGCAACACGAAACAGAAACAAAGGCATCAACCTCTCGCGCAACCGGCCGCCGCCCTCGTTGCTGCAGACGGAGGCTGCCTCCTCGCCGAATCGGGTCAGAGCGGCGTCCCAAGAGACAAGACGCACACGGTGCCCGCCGCCTCGATCTACCTCTCCCGGCGCGGCCCATCTGGACGAGATGTTGCCGTGGCGGATCTGGCCGCCGCCCCGCTGACTTGCTCGAGACGATCTGGGGCATTCCCGCTCGTGGTGGGCAGTGCCGGCGGGGAAGAGAGCGGCACGGGCGGAGGGAGAAGCAGTGGGTGGAGCGGCATGAGGTGGGGCTGATCGAGGAGCTCCGGTGCGGCGGCGGCTCAAGGAACCCTAGCGCGCGAGAGGGCTATCAGGGAGAGGAGTTGTTTGCGGGAGCGGGGTGCAAGGTGGGACGAAATAAAACCAGTGAAAAAAAGCCGTGACAAAAAAAACCATGATAGGTGGGATCCGTAATTTATTTTCGATCCTTTCAGTTAATAACGACGGGAGTTTGGGCGTGTGCGGGACTCGATCGCGGGGTTTTCCTTGGTTTTTCGCGGCTTAGGGGAAGGTGGGAGGAAGTACCAAAAAAGACCGGGTAAGGTGGGACGAAAATAAAATCCGGAACGCGGACTACCAACTGAGACATTAGGAGTAGAGACTAGGAGTAGGAATCCTACTCCCTTGGCGCGCCCCTCCTAGGGCCGGCCTCCTCCTCCCTTGCTCCTTGATATATGGGGGCAGGGGGCACCCCAGGACACACAAGTTGATCTGTTGATCTATTCCAGCTGTGTGCGGTGCCCCCTCCACCATATTCCACCTCGGTCATATCATAGCGGTGCTTAGGCGAAGCCCTGCGTCGGTAGCAACATCATCACCATCATCACGCCGTTGTGCTAACGGAACTCTTCCGTGAAGCTCTGCTGGATCGGAGTTCGCGGGACGTCATCGAGCTGAACGTGTGCTGAACTCGGAGGTGCCGTGCGTTCGGTACTTGGATCGGTCGGATCGTGAAGACGTACGACTACATCAACCGCATTGTGCTAACGCTTCCGCTTTTGGTGTATGAGTGTACGTGGACACACTCTCCCCTCTTATTGTTATACATCACCATGATCCTGCGCGTGCGTAGGAATTTTTTTAAATTACTACGTTCCCCAACAGGAACACCACAACGTAATGGTGTGTCCGAACGTCGTAACCATACTTTATTAGATTTGGTGGGATCTATTGTTGGGGAACGCGGTAATTTCAAAAAATTTCCTACGCACACGCAAGATCATGGTGATGCACAACAACGAGAGGGGAGAGTGTCGTCCACATACCCTCGTAGACCATAAGCGGAAGCGTTATGAGAATACGGTTGATGTAGTCGTACGTCTTCATGATCCGACCGATCCAAGTACTGAACGCACGGCACCTCCGAGTTCAGCACACGTTCAGCTTGGTGACGTCCCTTAGTCCTTGTGCTGTTCCTATCATTTTAGTGCCGAAAAAGGATGGTACGTCGCATATGTGCATTGATTGTAGAGGCATTACTAATATTACTATTCGTTATTGTCATCCTATTCCTAGGCTAGATGATATGCTTGATGAATTGAGTGGCTCTACAATATTCTCCAAAGTTGATTTGCGTAGTGGATACCATCAAATTCGTATGAAATTGGGAGATGAATGGAAAACAACATTTAAAACTAAGTTTGGATTATATGAGTGGTTAGTCATGCCTTTTGGGTTAACTAATGCACCTAGTACTTTCATGAGATTAATGAATGAAGTTTTACGTGCTTTTATTGGACGATTTGTGGTAGTTTACTTTGATGACCCATTGATTTATAGCAAATCTTTGGAGGAACATTTGGAACATTACGTGCTGTTTTTATTGCTCTAGGTGATGCATGTTTGTTTGGTAACCTTGGAAGGTGCACCTTTTGCACCGACCGAGTATCTTTTCTTGGCTATGTTGTTACTCCACAGGGAATTTAAGTTGATAAAGCCAAGATTGAAGCTATTGAGAGTTGGCCGCAGCCCAAAACGGTCACACAAGTGAGGAGTTTCGTTGGCCTTGCTGGATTCTATAGGCGTTTTGTGAGATATTTCAGCACCATTGTTGCTCCTCTCAACGAGCTTACAAAGAAGGATGTGCCTTTTGTTTGGGGTACCGCACAGGAAGAAGCCTTCACGATATTGAAAGATAAGTTGACACATGCTCCTTTACTCCAACTTCCTGATTTTAATAAGACTTTGGAGCTTGAATGTGATGCTAGTGGAATTGGATTAGGAGGTGTGTTATTACAAGATGGCAAACCTGTTGCATACTTTTCTGAAAAATTGAGTGGGCCTAGTCTGAACTATTCTACTTATGATAAAGAATTATATGCTCTTGTTCGGACCTTAGAAACATGGCAACATTATTTATGGCCCAAGGAATTTGTTATACATTCTGATCATGAATCTTTGAAACACATTAAAAGTCAAGCAAAACTCAACCATAGACATGCTAAATGGGTTGAATTCATTGAGACTTTCCCTTATGTCATTAAACACAAGAAGGGAAAGAAAATGTTATTGCTGATGCATTGTCTCATCATTATACTATGCTTTCACAACTTGACTTTAAAATATTTGGTTTGGAGACCATCAAAGATCAATATGTGCATGATGCTGAATTTAAAGATGTATTGCAGAATTGTAAGGAAGGGGGAACCTGGAACAAGTTCGTTCTTAACGATGGATTTGTTTTCGTGCTAACAAGCTATGCATTCCAGCTAGCTCCGTTCGTCTTTTGTTGTTGCAGGAGGCGCATGGAGGAGGATTAATGGGACACTTTGGCGTCAAGAAGATGGAGGATATACTTGCTACACATTTCTTTTGGCCAAAGATGAGACGGGATGTTGAGCGTTTTGTTGCTCGCTGCACTACATGTCAAAAAGCTAAGTCACGACTCAATCCTCATGGTTTATATATGCCTTTGCCTGTACCTAGTGTTCCTTGGGAGGATATATCTATGGACTTTGTTTTAGGTTTACCTCGAACAAAGAAGGGGAGGGATAGCATATTTGTTGTCGTGGATAGGTTTTCAAAAATGGCACACTTTATACCATGTCATAAAAGCGATGATGTTGTTAATGTTATATTCGCAATATCCTAATCAATAAAGCTTTCATCTTATATTCGCAATATCCTGATTGCAATCTCAGTTTCTTGCTGGTTATTCTTTACTCGCAGGAAACAGGCCCTCGTGGTCAGGTTGATTGTGCTCCGGCGTGGTCAATAACCCGTCAGAGTTGGTTTAGCGATTGCTAAGGTGCAACGTCCTCGCACGTTCGTAGTCGGATCATCAAAGTTGACTTCCTCTAAAACAATAGCCACCATCTCATCGAAAGACGGGACACCTTTGCCTCTGTCAAAGAAACTCTTTCTCTAGAAAGGATCCATTCTTAGCAATGAATGTCTTGCCTTTGGATCTGTGATAGAAGGTGTACCCAACAGTCTCCTTTGGGTATCCTATGAAGACACATTTCTCCGATTTGGGTTCGAGCTTATCAGGTTGAAGCTTTTTCACATAAGCATCGCAGCCCCAAACTTTAAGATATGACAACTTTGGTTTCTTGCCAAACCATAGTTCGTAAGGGTCATCTCAATGGATTTAGATGGTGCCCTATTTAACGTGAATGCAACCGTCTCTAAAACATAACCCCAAAACGATAGTGGTAAATCGGTAAGAGACATCATAGATCGCACCATATTTAGTAAAGTATGATTACGACGTTCGGACACACCATTACGCCATGGTGTTCCAGGTGGCGCGAGTTGCGCAACTATTCCGCATTGTTTCAAATGAAGACCAAACTCGTAACTCAAATATTCTCCTCCACGATCAGATCATGGAAACTTTATTTTCTTGTTACGATGATTTTCCACTTCACTCTGGAATTATTTGAACTTTTCAAATGTTTCAGACTTATGTTTCATTAAGTAGATATACTCATATCTTCTCAAATCATCTGTGAAGGTGAGAAAATAATGATACCTGCCATGAGCCTCAATATTCATCGGACCACATACATCAGTATGCATGATTTCCAACAAATCTGTTGCTCGCTCCATAGTTCCAGAGGACGACGTTTTAGTCATCTTGCCCATGAGGCATGGTTCGTAAGTACCAAGTGATTCATAATCAAGTGATTCCAAAAGTCCATCAGAATGGAGTTTCTTCATGCGCTTTACACCAATATGACCTAAACGACAGTGCCACAAATAGTTGCACTATCATTATCAACTCTGCATCTTTTAGCTTCAATATTATGAATATGTGTATCACTACTATCGAGATTCATCAAAAATAGACCACTCTTCAAGGGTGCATGACCATAAAAGATATTACTCATATAAGTAGAACAACCATTATTCTCAGATTTAAATGAATGACCGTCTCGCATTAAACAAGATCCAGATAACAATTATTCAGGTCTAAAATTAATCCCGAAGGTAGATGTAGAGGTAGCGTGCCGACCGTGATCACATTGACTTTGGAACCACTTCCCACACGCATCGTCACCTCGTCCTTAGCCAATCTTCGCTTAATCCGTAGTCACTGTTTCGAGTTGCAAATATTAGCAACAGAACCAGTATCAAATACCCAGGTGCTACTGCGAGCATTAGTAAGGTACACATCAATAACATGTATATCACATATACCTTTGTTCACCTTGCCATCCTTCTTATCCGCCAAATACTTGGGGCAGTTCCGCTTCCAGTGACCAGTCCCTTTGCAGTAGAAGCACTCAGTCTCAGGCTTAGGTCCAGACTTGGGCTTCTTCACTTGAGCAGCAACTTGCTTGCCATTCTTCTTGAAGTTCCTTTCTTCCCTTTACCCTTTTTCTTGAAACTGGTGGTCTTGTTGACCATCAACACTTGATGTTCCTTGTTGATTTCTACCTCCGTAGCCTTTAGCATCGCGAAGAGCTCGGGAATTTTCTTATCCATCCCTTGCATATTATAGTTCATCACGAAGATCTTGTAGCTTGGTGGAAGTGATTGAAAATTCTCTCAATGACACTATCATCCAAAAGATTAACTCCCAGTTGAATCAAGTGATTGTTATACCCAGACATTTTGAGTATATGCTCACTGACAGAACTATTCTCCTCCATCTTGCAGTTGTAGAACTTATTGGAGACTTCATACCTCTCAATCCAGGCATTTGCTTGAAATATTAACTTCAACTCCTGGAACATCTCATATGCTCCATGAAGTTCAAAACATCGTTGAAGTCCCGGTTCTAAGCCATAAAGCATGACACACTAAACTATCGAGTAGTCATCAGCTTTGCTCTGCTAGATGTTCATAACATCTGGCGTTGCTCCTGCAGCGGGTTTGTCACCTAGCGGTGCTTCCAGGACATAATTCTTTTGTGCAGCAATGAGGATAATCCTCAAGTTACGGACCCAGTCCGTGTAATTGCTACCATCATCTTTCAACTTTGCTTTCTCAAGGAACGCATTAAAATTCAACGGAACAACAGCACGGGCCATCTATCTACAACAACATAGACATGCAAAATACTATTAGGTACTAAGTTCATGATAAATTAAAGTTCAATTAATCATATTACTTAAGAACTCCCACTTAGATAGACATCCCTCTAATCATCTAAGTGATCACGTGATGCATATCAACTAAACCATGTCTGATCATCACGTGAGATGGAGTAGTTTTCAATGGTGAACATCACTATGTTGATCATATCTACTATATGATTCACGCTCGACCTTTCGGTCTCAGTGTTCCGAGGCCATATCTGCATATGCTAGGCTCGTCAAGTTTAACCCGAGTATTCTGCATGTGCAAAACTGGCTTGCACCCATTGTATGTGAACGTAGAGCTTATCATACCCGATCATCACGTGGTGTCTCGGCACGACGAACTTTCGCAACGGTGCATACTCAGTGAGAACACTTATACCTTGAAATTTAGTGAGAGATCATCTTATAATGCTACCGTCGATCTAAGCAAAATAAGATGCATAAAAGATAAACATCACATGCAATCAATATAAGTGATATGATATGGCCATCATCATCTTGTGCCTTTGATCTCCATCTCTAAAGCACCATCATGATCATCATCGTCACCGGCTTGACGGCTTGATCTCCATCGAAGCACCGTTGTCATCACGCTAACTATTGCCTCCACGACTATCGCTACCGCTTAGTGATAAAGTAAAGCAATTACACGGCGATTGCATTTCATACAATAAAGCGACAATCATATGGCTCCTGTCAGTTGCCGATAACTATGTTACAAAACATGGTAATCTCGTACAATAAAATTTAGCATCATGTCTTGACCATATCACATCACAACATGCCCTGCAAAAACAAGTTATACTTCCTCTACTTTGTTGTTGCAAGTTTTACGTGGCTACTACGGGCTGAGCAAGAACCGTTCTTACCTACGCATCAAAAACCACAACGCGGTATAGTGATTGCTTTTTGATCTTCAGAAAGAACACTGTCCATTGAATCCGATTCATCTAAAGCTGGAGAAACAGACACCCACTAGCCACCTGTGTGCAAAGCACGTCGGTAGAACCAGTCTCGCGTAAGTGTACGCGTAATGTCGGTCTGGGCCGCTTCATCCAACAATGCCGCTGAATCAAGAATCAACTAGTGACGGCAAGCAATATGTATATACCCATGCCCGCAACTCCTTTGTGTTCTACTCGTGCATATAACATCGACGCATAAACCTGGCTCGGATGCCACTGTTGGGGAACACAGTAATTTCAAATTTTTTTCCTACGCACACGCAAGATCATGGTGATGCACATCAACGAGAGGGGAGAGTGTCATCCACGTACCCTCGTAGACCATAAGCAGAAGCGTTATGCGAACGCGGTTGATGTAGTCATACGTCTTCACAATCCGACCGATCCAAGTACCGAACGCATGACACCTCCGAGTTCAGCACACGTTCAGCTCGGTGACGTCCCATGAACTCCGATCCAGCAGAGCTTCAAGGGAGAGTTCCGTCAGCACGACGGCATGATGATGGTGATGATGATGCTACCGACGCAGGGCTTCGCCTAAGAACCACTACGATATGAGCGAGGTGGATTATGGTGGAGGGGGCACCGCACACGGCTAAAAGATCAACTGATCAACTTGTGTGTCTATGGGGTGCCCCCCTTCTCCGTATATAAAGGAGTGGAGGAGGGGGAGAGGTCGGCCCTCCTAGGCGCGCCCCAAGGGGAGTCCTACTCCCACCGGGAGTAGGACTCCAACCCTTCCAAGAGTAGGAGTAGGAGAGAGGGAAGGAGGAGAGAGGGGAAAGGAAAGGGGGGCGCCACCCCTATAGCGACCCGACCTCAAACGGTCAAGTCTCTGTGATACAGTGTCATCCCCGGATCGGTAATGCTGACACACACAGTACTCGAAGGATTTATAGTAGAGTGGCAATCACACACTTATTACATTGAATGTCTCAAGAGAGAACTTATTACAATAAATATGGCTTAAGGCCATATAATACGATAACAACGGAAGGCTTGGAAGATAAAGTGAGTCCATCAACTCCGACAACATAGCTGAGTGCATGACAAATGACCTATCGCACCTTACTCCTCATCTGAAAAGTCTGAAACATGATATGTTGCAGCCCGAAAACGGGTCTGCACATGGAATATGCTGGCAATGTAACACAGGAGAGTAATGAACAGATAAAAGTTATCACTATATGCATATATGGCTGGTGGAGGCTGTAGGGTTAATATGTTTGGCGAAAAGCCCATTTTTCCCTACAACAAAGGAGTATATTTTATTTAACTATCATGGTAGTTGAAAAATATTTAGAAGGTTTCCCCAACTCAATCCCAATTAAAGTAATTATCAACCCATCCAATTAATTTAGAGTGATGAGATCCATATGATAACCCAAGAGCCAGATACTCAAGATGTCCATAACTGGGGACACAGCTAACCATAATTAGTTTATACACTCTGCAGAGGTTTGCGCACTTTTCCCCACAAGACTCAATCTCCTCCGTTGGATTTCTCGCACTACAGGGTGTTTGAGAAACGGATGACCGAGACACAATCTTTCAGAAGCATTTGCTCTTTACTCCAGGCGGACCGGTACACCTACAATCCCCTACATCTGCTAGTCCACCTCTTCAAGAACTCATGCAACTTACTCAACTATGCCAGATCCCATAATGGCTTGTGGCTGCACACGGAAGTTTCTAGCATGAATATTCTTATGATCGCTTTGAGCCTGGGTGGCGGACCGTAGGATGATCACACGGGTACTCCGGGATATCCTAGGACAACACTGGATTCTCCAGGTGCCCACAAGTAATCCACCCAGATGTGTATTAAATTTGCCACCTTAAGTTGAACCATTAATTAACAACTCACATCTGTCATCGATACACTCAAACCCAAACCACGTCTACGAGCATAGCATGGAAATATAAGCATAACGCAGAAGTAACTCCCAAGGGTTTGATAATAAAACAGGTAATAGGTTCTACCTCAATATCTACTTCCTAGACCCACATGTTAAGAGATCCTACTCATGCAATGTGTGAAGGTTGAAACTAATGTATAAAAACTGGGTGATAAAGGGGTATGATCAAAGTGTTACTTGCCTTGCTGACGACCTGCAAATCCTAAAGACTCGTAGTAGCACGCTTCGCACTCCGGGTGTTCTATCGCAAACAAACAATAGCATACATAAGCAATCAAGCAAATATGCACGGGTAAATCTCAAATAAGAAGATCTAACCGGAAAGTTCAACTGAAAAACTCCGGTTTGCAAAAAGAATCAAATCAAACGGAGCAATGAAACTCAAACAGCGAGAGAAACAAGATCCGATTACTAATCTAGACTAAAGTCAAATTTTACAGTACCAAAATCTTGTTCAAGTTGGTTAAACAGAAAGAGGGCTTCGAGACGAAGACTAGGCGATTGAATCGCCTGATTCGATAAACGAGCGAAAAGATAAACTAAAATGAAAAACAGGGCAGAAATCGCGAACGAGAATAATCGTGGAAAATCCCTGGAAAAAGAAAACTGACTAACAAGCTAACGAACGAACGTTCGCTAGCTGCGGTTAACGGGTGAAAACCGTTCGTTAAAACGAACGTACGAATGGGGGTTCGCTAAATAACTAAACCGAAAAAATAAAACATATCTAAAAAACGCATCTAGGTTTTTCATATAAAATCAAACGATTTTTAGAATAAAACCGACGGCTACCTCGCGGATCGGGACGGCGGCGGCGGCGGCGAACTCCGGCGGTGGCGGGCGGCGGGGCGGCGGCGGCACGGCGTCGGGGCAGCGAGGCGGCGGAGCTAGGGTTTGGGGGCGGCTCGGCCCTCCGCTTAAAAAGGCTGGCCAGGCGAAGTCCTAGTGGGGCACGGCCCGACTAAGTTGGTTGACTTTTTTTTAAATAATTCCGCGCAGAAAAATGAAGAAAAGAAATACTAAACGGACTCCAAAAATCCTGAAATAAATTTTCCCCGTCCTCTAAAAATACGGCGCACAAGGTGAACATTTATTTGGGCCTCTAGTGCAATTTTTAAAAACGCATATTTTTCCTATTCAAATAAAATAGCGATAAATCCCCAAATAAACATATAATTGATTTTAATATTTTTCCTCCAACATTTCATTTATTTTGGAGAAGTCATATTATCTCCTCTCATATAATTTTAATATGAAATATTTTTAGGGAGAAAAATAATTAAGACCAAAGTGACCCTTGTTTCAATAATTGATAAAACTCAAATATGAGATCGAGGGAAATCCCCGACTCTCTCCGAGGGTCCTTGAGTTGCTTAGGATTTCGAGGATCACAAGAACGAAATGCAATAAAAGATGATATGCATGGATGACCTATGTATAACATGCCAAATTGAAAATTTGGGATGTTACAAACCTACCCCCCTTAAGATGAATCTCGCCCTCGAGATTTGGGTTGGCTAGAAAATAGGTGTGGGTGGTCCTTGCGTAGATCATCCTCTCTTTCCTAGGTGGCTTCGTCCTCGGTGTGGTGGCTCCACTAAACTTTGCAAAACTTGATAACCTTGCTGCGGGTAACTCGACTGGCAAACTCGAGAATCTTGACTGGTTTCTCCTCATACGTCAAATCACTGTCCAATTGAATTGCTTCCAGGGGCACTGTATCTCTCATAGGAATATCTGCCATCTCGGCATGGCACTTCTTTAACTGGGAAATGTGAAACACATCATGAACTTCTGATAGTCCTTCAGGTAATTCCAACTTGTAGGCAACCTCTCCCATGCGCTCCAGAACACGGTACGGTCCTACAAATCTCGGGGCTAATTTTCCCTTAACTCCAAAACGCTTAACTCCTCGCATAGGTGAAACTCGCAGATATGCTCTGTCTCTGATTTCATAGACTACCTCCTTGCGTTTCGAGTCTGCATAACTCTTCTGTCTGGACTGAGCTACTTTCAGTCTATCTCGAATCAGCTTAACCTTCTCCTCAAACTCCTTAATCAAATCCGGTCCAAACAACTGGCGGTCTCCAACTTCATCCCACATCAACGGTGTTCGGCATCTTCTTCCGTACAAGGCTTTAAACGGTGCCATCTTTAAACTAGCCTAGTAGCTGTTGTTGTAAGAGAACTCCGCGTAGGGTAAATTATCATCCCAACTAGACCCTTAGTCTAATGCACAAGATCTCAACATGTCCTCCAGAATCTGATTGACTCTCTCAGTCTGTCCATCTGTCTGCGGGTGAAAAGCTGTACTGAACTCCAGCCTGGTTCCCGAAGTCTGGTGCAGTTGATGCCAAAACTTTGAAGTAAACTGTGTTCCTCTGTCTGATACGATGGTCCTCAGAACTCCATGCAGACATACAATCCTGGTCATATATATCTTGGCCAACTTTGCACTTGTATATGTGGTTTTCACTAGGATAAAGTGAGCTACTTTGGTCAAGCGGTCCACTACTACCCAGATAGAATCATATCCCGGTCGGGTCCTAGGTAATCCGGTGATAAAATCCATGCCAAGTTTATCCCACTTCCATTCGGGTATCGGCATAGGCTGTAGTAATCCTGCTGGCTTCTGATGTTCTGCCTTCACTCTCTGACATACATCACATACGGCTACATACTCGGAAATATCCTTCTTCATTCCAGTCCACCAGAAATGCTCCTTCAAATCCAAATACATCTTGGTGTTTCCGGGGTGTATCGAGTATGGTGAGTTGTGAGCTTCCTGTAATATCAACTGTCCGATCTCGGCATTATTGGGCACAAAAATACGGTCCTCAAACCACAAGGTGTCGTGCTCATCCTCACGAAAACCTTTGGCCTTGCCTTCACTCATCTTCTCCTTTATCTCGACAATTTCTTCGTCATCCTTCTGGGCTTCTTGAATCTTTCCCAACAAGGTCGACTGAACTTCCATGGTTGTAACAAAACCTTTGGGAACAATCTCTTAACGTAGCTCCCTGAAATCTTCTGCTAACTCCTTTGGCAATCCTCCTGTTACTAAGGTATTGGCATAACTCTTTCAGCTCAAAGTGTCTGCTACGACATTGGCCTTTCCCGGATGATAGTGCAACTTCATATCGTAATCCTTTATAAGCTCCAACCATCTCCTTTGCCTGAGGTTCAAATCCTTCTGTGTAAAAATGTACTTCAAACTCTTATGATCTGTGTACACATCACAATGGTTTCCAATAAGAAAATGTCTCCAGGTCTTGAGTGCATGTACTACGGCTGCCAACTCCAAGTCATGTGTGGCATAATTCAACTCATGCAGTCGAAGTTGTCGCGAGGCATATGAAACAACTCTTCCATCTTGCATAAGTACTCCTCCAAGTCCTAAACGAGAGGTGTCGCAATACACTTGAAAATCCTTGCGTATATCCGGCAGGATCAACACTGGGGCTGTAGTCAAACCTTTCTTCAACTCCTGGAAACTTGCTTCACATTCCTCAGTCCAATGGAACTTGGTGTCCTTTTTCAACAACGTCGTCATAGGCTTCACAATCTTAGAGAAATTTTCAATGAATCTCCGATAGTATCCCGCGAGTCTAAGAAAACTGCGGATCTCTCCAACTGAGGTGGGTGCCAACCACTCAGTGACTGACTGAACTTTGGTGGGTCTACTGCTATACCTTCTCCCGATATAACATGTCCAAGAAATCCAACTTCCTTCAACCAAAACTCACATTTGTTTAACTTGGCATACAATTGATGCTCCCCGAGTTTCTCAAGAACGAAGTGCGAATGCTCTTTGTGTCCCTCTTCATTCTTTGAGTATACTAAAATATCATCAATGAACACCACGACAAACTTACCCGAGAACTCCATGAACACCTTATTCATCATACTCATGAAATAGGCAGGGGCGTTAGTCAATCCAAATGACATAACCGTATATTCATAAAGCCCATACCTTGTCGTAAAAGTTGTCTTAGGTATATCCTTTTCTCAAATCTTCAGCTAGTGGTAACCTGATCGCAGGTTGATCTTCGAAAACACTTTAGCTCCTTGCAGCTGGTCAAACAGATCATTGATCATCGGTAGTGGGTACTTGTTCTTGATTGTCACTTCATTCAACACCCGATAATCAACAACCATTCTTAGAGATTTATCCTTCTTCTCAACCAATAGCACTGGGGCTCCCCATGGTGACAAACTCCGTCGGATGTAACCTTTCTCCAATAACTCCTTAATCTGTTTCTTGATCTCCTCCAGATCATTCGTGGGCATCCGGTATGGTCTCTTTGATATAGGCCTGGTGCCTGGCAACAACTCTATCAAAAACTCAATGTCTCTATCTGGTGGCATGCCTGGTAACTCCTCTGGAAATACATTTGGGTAATCCTTCACAACAGGCACTTCCTCCTGAACAACTCCCGTGAGAGAATGTACTTGAGTTCCCCTTGGCGCATGCCTGGATACATACTTGATCCTTTTTCCCTCCGGGGTAGTACGCAGAATTGACTTACTGGCGCAATCGATGTTTCCTCCATACATCGATAGCCAATCCATTCCTATTATCACATCCAATCCTTGCGACCCCAGAATTATCAGGTCAGAGGGGAAAACATGACTACCTATGGTTAATGGCATCTGAAAACATCCATTGCTTGCCATATACTCGGCTCCGAGTGAGGTTACTATCATAGGCGTCTTAAGAACTCTACTGGGCAACTTATACTTATCCACAAATCCCCTTGATATGTATGAATGCGATGCACCAGTATCAAAAAGAACGATTGCAGTAAACGACTTAACTAAAAACTTATCGATAACTGCATTTGGTTGCTCTTCAACCTCCTCCACACTCACGTGGTTCACTTGTCCTTTATTAAATGGATTTGGATTCTTCCCAGAGCTCCCATTACCATTTCCGTTCTTCGCTTTAGGGCACTCTGCGGCATAGTGTCTAGTCATCCCGCACTTGAAACAAGTAATGTGGCTTAGGTTCCTCTTGGCGGGTGTGGCTGGATTGGAACGGTTCTGATTGCTGCTTGCTCCATTCCCATTCCCATTCCTTGGGCCAGTATGATTATGGGTACTTCCTCCATTGTGAGTGTGGCCTCCATGGTTATGGGTAAGCCCTACCGAGTTCGGGGTAAAGCGAGGCTTCTACTGAGCTCCTGAATTGTACTTCCCTTGTCCATATTTCCTCTTGCGGCTCTCTATCTGCTGCTGCTTCCCTTCGATCATGAGAGCTTTATTTACCAACTCCTGGTAGTTGTTAAATGTTGCCACCATTAACTGCATACTCATCTCATCATTCAGCCCTTCCATAAACTTCTCCTGCTTCGCGGCATCTGTGGCCACATCATCTGGAGCATAGCGGGATAACTTACTAAACTCCTCCACGTACTGGCCTATAGTATGGTTCCCTTGGCGTAAGTTGCGAAACTCACGCTTCTTCATGCTCATAGCTCCAGTGGATACGTGGGCTGTGCGGAATGCTTGCTGAAATTGCTCCCAGGTGACATTGGCTATAGGAAAAGTGGTTGTGTAATTCTCCCACCATGCGGCTGTTGGTCCATCCAATTGGTGTGCGGCAAAATGCACCTTCTCAGCATCTGTGCAACCTACGGTGGTCAACTCCCTTCCAATCCTACGTAGCCAATCATCAGCAATTATAGGCTCGGTGCTACTGGAAAACACCGGCGGCTGCAGCCTCAGAAAACGGGCTAAGTTGTCAACTGGTGGTGGTGGCAGTGGGTTGTTATTGTTGTTGTTGTTGCCTTGGTTATGAACTAACAACTGCATCAAGGCATTCTGCTGCTGGATCAACTGAGTGAGCTCCAGTGGGAAAGCAAAACCGGGGTCACGTCTCGGAGGCATCTGATGGGTTTAAAGGGAAGAGATTAGAACAAAATGAGGTCTAATGAGAAAACACTACCCATATGCACATGAGACAAACACAATCATATCATATCACTCAATCAATCAAGCAAGGGCATACAATTGGTCTAACTATCATTACAGTGCTCGGACTACTAATATTTATAGGGGAAACTAATAATAGTATGGGGGTCTACTAGAAATTTTGATCGGCGGAAGACTCCATGATATCTGCTCCAGCTTCGTCTTCATAGTCATCATCACTACTATCCGGGTCGGAGTCGGTGTCGTCTATGATGATGTAGTCTTCGGAATGAATCTCCTTGGGTTCTCGTCTTCTCCTCCTGGCGCGGGGTCTCCCATAAAAACTCCTAGCTTCCTGGTCATGTCGTCATTCCTCTCCACAAGTATCATCATTTCCTCCTCATATCCATCGCGTGTAGACTTAAGCTCCTCTTCTAGCTCCGTGATCCTGATCATCGCGATCTTCAAATCTATCATGCTTGCGCACATCTGGTTCTCCTAGCGACGAATGTGGTGGTTTAATTCCTGGATGAATCCTGCAATGGACCTGTCCTTCCTGGTGTTGATCATCTCCCATTGCTCATCTCGGCGTCCACATATCTGGTAGATGGTGTCCTTCAGCTCCTTGTGGTAAACTTCGCCGATGCATCCTATAGCGATGTGGGCTACCATACTCTTGCCTAGACTCCATGTGGCTGCATCGAAGGAAAACTCTATGGGTTTGGTGACTTGCGGGAACGTCCTTCCTGGAACTAGAACTCGAATCATCCATTGCTCCTCTTCTGGTAAAGTGGCGGTGTAGGTCCCGGTGAACCTTGGTATTCCAATGTTCAGGTACTTAGTGACTTCCTTCAAGTGTCGTCCAAAAGGTGTGTCTTCATCCGGTTATGCAAACTTGTTCCTCGTATCCGCCATCCTAAAGAGTAGAAAATGGAGAGGAGTCAGAAATAAGTAGAGAAGAGTGACCTATGGCTTTTCTTAGTGGTCGTGTCCTACATTCAGCGTGTGCTCTGATACCATCTTGTAGCGACCCGACCTCAAACGGTCAAGTCTCTGTGCTTCAGTGTCATCCCTAGATCGGTAATGCTGACACACACAGTACTCGAAGGATTTATAATAGAGTGGCAATCACACACTTATTACATCGAATGTCTCAAGAGAGAACTCATTACAATAAATATGGCTTAAGGCCATCTAATACGATAACATCGGAAGGCTTGGAAGATAAAGTGAGTCCATCAACTCCAACGGTATAGCTGAGTACATGACAAATGACCTATCGCACCTTACTCCTCATCCAAAAAGTCTACAACATGATATGTTGCAGCCCGAAAACGGGTCAGCACATGGAATATGCTGGCAATGTAACACAGGAGAGTAATGAACAAATAAAAGCTATCACTATATGCATATATGGCTGGTGGAGGCTGTATGGTTAATATGTTTTGTGAAAAGCCAATTTTTCCCTACAACAAAGGAGTATATTTTATTTAACTATCATGGTAGTTGAACAATATTGACAAGGTTTCTCCAACTCAATCCCAATTAAAGTAATTATCAACCCAACCAATTAATTTAGAGTGATGAGATCCATATGATAACCCAAGAGCCAGATACTCAAGATGTCCATAACCGGGGACACGGCTAACCATGATTAGTTTATACACTCTGCAGAGGTTTACACACTTTTCCCCACAAGACTCGATCTCCTCCATTGGATTTCTCGGACTACAGGGTGTTTGAGAAACGGATGACCGAGACACAATCTTTTAGAAGCATTTGCTCTTTACTCCGGGCGGACCTGTACACCTACAATCCCCTACATCTGCTAGTCCACCTCTTCAAGAACTCATCCAACTTACTCAACTATGCCAGAGCCCATAATGGCTTGTGGCTGCACATGGAAGTTTCTAGCATGAATAGTCTTATGATCCCTTTGAGCCTGGGTGGCGGACCGTAGGATGATCACACAGGTACTCCGGGATATCCTAGGACAACACTGGATTCTCTAGGTGCCCACAAGCAATCCACCCAGATGTGTATTAAAGTTGCCACCTTAAGTTGAACCATTAATTAACAACTCACATCTGTCATGGATACACTCAAACCCAAACCACGTCTACGAGCATAGCATGGCAATATAAGCATAACGTAGAAGTAACTCCCAAGGGTTTGATAATAAAACAGGTAATAGGTTCTACCTCAATATCTACTTCCCAGACCCACATGTTAAGAGATCCTACTCATGCAATGGGTGAAGATGTTGGAAATATGCCCTAGAGGCAATAATAAATTAGTTATTATTATATTTCCTTGTTCATGATAATCGTTTATTATCCATGCTAGAATTGTATTGATAGGAAACTCAGATACATGTGTGGATACATAGACAACACCATGTCCCTAGTGAGCCTCTAGTTGACTAGCTCGTTGATCAATAGATGGTTACGGTTTCCTGACCATGGACATTGGATGTCATTGATAACGGGATCACATCATTAGGAGAATGATGTGATGGACAAGACCCAATCCTAAGCCTAGCACAAAGATCGTGTAGTTCGTATGCTAAAGCTTTTCTAATGTCAAGTATCATTTCCTTAGACCATGAGATTGTGCAACTCCCGGATACCGTAGGAATACTTTGGGTGTGCCAAACGTCACAACATAACTGGGTGGCTATAAAGGTGCACTACGGGTATCTCCGAAAGTGTCTGTTGGGTTGGCACGAGTCGAGACTGGGATTTGTCACTCCGTGTAAACGGAGAGGTATCTCTGGGCCCACTCGGTAGGACATCATCATAATGTGCACAATGTGATCAAGGAGTTGATCACGGGATGATGTGTTACAGAATGAGTAAAAGAGACTTGCCGGTAACGAGATTGAACCAAGTATCGGGATACCGACGATCGAATCTCGGGCAAGTATCGTACCACTAGACAAAGGGAATTGTATACGGGATTGATTAAGTCCTTGACATCGTGGTTCATCTGATGAGATCATCGTGGAACATGTGGGAGCCAACATGGGTATCCAGATCCCACTGTTGGTTATTGACCGAAGAGTCATCTCGGTCATGTCTGCATGTCTCCCGAACCCGTAGGGTCTACACACTTAAGGTTCGATGATGCTAGGGTTATAGGGAATAGATATACGTGGTTACCGAATATTTTTTGGAGTCCCGGATGAGATCCCGGACGTCACGAGGAGTTCCGGAATGGTCCGGAGGTAAAGATTTATATATGGGAAGTCCTGTTTTGGTCACCGGAAAAGTTTCGGGGTTTATCGGTAACGTACCGGGACCACCGGGAGGGTCCCGGGGGTCCACCAAGTGGGGCCACCAGCCCTGGAGGGCTACATGGGCCAATGGTAGGAAGGGACCAGCCCCTAGGTGGGCTGGGGCGCCTCCCACCAAGGCCCAAGGCGCCTCCAAGAGGGAAGGGGGGCAAATCCTAGGGCAGATGGGCCCTAAGGCCCACCCCAGGTGCGCCTCCCCCTCTCCCCCTTGTGGCCGCCACCCAGATGGGATCTGGGGGCTGCCGCCACCCCTAGGGAGGGAACCCTAGGTGGGGGCGCAGCCCCTCCCCTTCCCCTATATATACTTGAGGTATTGGAGGCTGCAACACACACGAGTTCCTCTCCTTCTTGGCGCAGCCCTACCCCTCTCCCTCCTCGTCTCTTGCGGTGCTTGGCGAAGCCCTGCTGGAGTACCACGCTCCTCCACCACCACCACGCCATTGTGATGCTGCTGGATGGAGTCTTCCTCAACCTCTCCCTCTCTCCTTGCTGGATCAAGGCATGGGAGACGTCACCGGGCTGTACGTGTGTTGAACGCGGAGGTGCCGTCCGTTCGGCACTAGGATCATCGGTGATTTGGATCACGACGAGTACGACTCCATCAACCCCGTTCTCTTGAACGCTTCCGCGTAGCGATCTACAAGGGTATGTAGATGCACTCTCCTTCCCCTCGTTGCTGGTTTCTCCATAGATTGATCTTCGTGATGCGTAGAAAATTTTGAATTTCTGCTACGTTCCCCAACAGTGGCATCATGAGCTAGGTCTATGCGTAGTTTCTATGCACGAGTAGAACACAAAGTAGTTGTGGGCGATGATTTTGTTCAATATGCTTACCGTTACTAGTCCAATCTTGATTCGGCGGCATTGTGGGATGAAGCGGCCCAGACCGACCTTACACGTACTCTTACGTGAGACTGGTTCCACCGACTGACATGCATTAGTTGCATATGGTGGCTAGCGGGTGTCTGTCTCTCCCACTTTAGTCGGATCGGATTCGATGAAAAGGGTCCTTATCAAGGGTAAATAGCAATTGGCATATCACGTTGTGGTTTTTGCGTAGGTAAGAAACGTTCTTGCTAGAAACCCATAGCAGCCACATAAAACATGCAAACAACAATTAGAGGGCGTCTAACTTGTTTTTGCAGGGTATGCTATGTGATGTGATATGGCTAAGAAGAATGTGATGAATGATATGTGATGTATGAGATTGATCATGTTCTTGTAATAGGAATCACGACTTGCATGTCGATGAGTATGACAACCGGCAGGAGCCATAGTAGTTGTCTTTATTTATTGTATGACCTGCGTGTCATTGAACAACGCCATGTAATTACTTTACTTTATTGCTAACCGGTAGCCATAGTAGTAGACGTAATAAGTTGGCGAGACAACTTCATGGAGACACAATGATGGAGATCATGATGATGGAGATCATGGTGTCATGCCGGTGACGATGATGATCATGGAGCCCCAAAGATGGAGATCAAAAGGAGCAATATGATATTGGCCATATCATGTCACTTTTTGATTGCGTGTGATGTTTATCATGTTTTTGCATCTTATTTGCTTAGAACGACGGTAGTAAATAAGATGATCCCTCATTAAAATTTCAAGAAAGTGTTCCCCCTAACTGTGCACCGTTGCGAAAGTTCGTCGTTTCGAAGCACCACGTGATGATCGGGTGTGATAGATTCTTACGTTCACATACAACGGGTGTAAGACAGATTTACACACGCAAAACACTTAGGTTGAATTGACGAGCCTAGCATGTACAGACATGG
The DNA here is from genome assembly GCF_056163025.1 of Triticum urartu. NCBI lineage: Eukaryota > Viridiplantae > Streptophyta > Magnoliopsida > Poales > Poaceae > Triticum > Triticum urartu. The sequence goes on from NC_141877.1 coordinate 255,755,658, forward strand.
CCTCGGAACACAAGAGGCCGAAAGGTCGAGCATGAGTCGTATGGTACATACGATCAACATGAAGATGTTCACCGATGATGACTAGTCCGTCTCACGTGATGATCGGACACGGCCTAGTTGACTCGGATCATGTAACCACTTAGATGACTAGAGGGATGTCTATCTGAGTGGGAGTTCATAAGATGAACTTAATTATCCTGAACATAGTCAAAAGGTCTTCGCAAATTATGTCATAGCTCGCGCTTCAGTTCTACTGTTTAGATATGTTCCTAGAGAAAAATTAGTTGAAAGTTGATAGTAGCAATTATGCGGACTAGGTCCGTAAACTGAGGATTGTCCTCATTGCTTCATAGAAGGCTTATGTCCTTAATGCACCGCTCAGTGTGCTGAACCTCGAACGTTGTCTGTGGATGTTGCGAACATCTGACATACACATTTTGATAACTACGTGATAGTTCAGTTAAACGGCTTAGAGTTGAGGCACCGAAGACGTTTTGAAACGCCGCGAAACATATGAGATGTTTCGAGGGCTGAAATTGGGATCTCAGGCTCGTGCCCACGTCAAGAGGTATAAGACCTCTGACGATTTTCTTAGCCTGCAAACTAAGGGAGAAAAGCTCAATTGTTGAGCTTGTGCTCAGATTGTCTGAGTACAACAATCATTTGAATCGAGTGGGAGTTGATCTTCTAGATGAGATAGTGATGTTTCTCCAAAGTCATTACCACCAAGATGCTAGAGCTTCGTGATGAACTATAATATATTGGGGACATATATGATGATCCTTGAGATATTCGCGATGTTTGACACCACAAAAGTAGAAATCAAGAAGGAGCATCAATTGTTGATGGTTGGTGAAACCACTAGTTTCAAGAAGGGCAAGGGCAAGAAGGGATACTTCATGAAACGGCAAATCAGCTGTTGCTCTAGTGAAGAAACCTAAGGTTGAACCCAAACCCGAGACTAAGTGCTTCTGTAATAAGGGGAACAGCCACTGGAGCAGAATTACCCTAGATACTTGGTAGATGAGAAGGCTGGCAAGGTCGATAGAAGTATATTGGATATACATTGTGTTAATGTGCACTTTACTAGTACTCCTAGTAGCACCATGGTATTAGATACCGGTTCGGTTGCTAAATGTTAGTAAACTCGAAATAAAAGGCTGCGGAGTAAACGGAGACTAGCTAAAGGTGAGCTGGCAATATGTGTTGGAAGTTTTTCCAAGCTTGGTGTGATCAAGCATCGCACGCTCCCTCTACCATCGAGATTGGTGTTTGCGTTGAGCATAGACATGATTGGATTATGTCTATCGTAATACGGTTATTCATTTAAGGAGAATAATGGTTACTCTGTTTATTTGAATAATACCTTCAATGGTCTTGCACCTAAAATGAATGGTTTATTGAATCTCGATCGTAGTGATACACATGTTCATGCCAAAAGATATAAGATAGTAATGATAGTACCACCTACTTGTGGCACTGCCACGTAAGTCATATCGGTATAAGACGCATGAAGAAGCTCCATGTTGATGGATCTTTGGGCTCACTCGTTTTGAAAAGTTTGAGACATGCGAACCATGTCTATTGGTGTATATGCATGAAAAAACTCCATGCAAATGGACCGTTTGGACTCGCTTGATTTTGAATCACTTGAGACATGCAAATCATACCACATGGGCAAGATGACTGAAAGCCTCGTTTTCAGTAAAATGGAACTAGAAAGCAACTTGTTGGAAGTAATACATTTTGATGTGTGCAGTCCAATGAGTGCTGAGGCGTGTAGTGGATATCGTTATGTTCTTACTTCACAGATGATTTGAGTAGATGTTGAGTATATTTACTTGATGAATCACGAGTCTGAATTATTGAAAGGTTCAAGTAATTTCAGGGTGAAGTTGAAAGATCGTCATGACAAGAGGATAAAAGATCTATGATATGATCATAGAGATGAATATCTGAATTACGAGTTTGGCACAGAATTAAGACATTGTGGAAATTGTTTCACAACTAATACAGCCTGGAACACCATAGTGTGATGGTGTGTCCGAACATCATAACTGCACCCTATTGGATATGATGTGTACCATGATGTCTCTTATCGAATTACCACGATAGTTTATGGGTTAGGCATTAGAGACAACCACATTCACTTTAAATAGGGCACCACGTAATTCCGATGAGATGACACCGTATGAACTATGGTTTAGAAAAACCTAAGCTGTCATTTCTTAAAAGTTTGGGGATGCGACGCTTATGTGAAAAAGTTTCAGGCTGATAAGCTCGAACCCAAAGCGGATAAATGCATCTTCATAGGACACCCAAAACAGTTGGGTATACCTCCTGTCTCAGATTCGAAAGCAATAAGGGATTGTTTCTAGAATCGGGTCCTTTCTCGAGGAAATGTTTCTCTCGAAAGAATTGAGTGGGAGGATGGTGGAGACTTGATGAGGTTATTGAACCATCTCTTCAACTAGTGTGTGGCAGGGCATAGGGAGTTGTTCCTGTGCCACCTACACCAATTGAAGTGGAAGCTTATGATAGTGATCATGAAACTTCAGATCAAGTCACTACCAAACCTCGTAGGACGACAAGGATGCGTACTACTTCAGAGTGGTACGTAATCCTGTCTTGGAAGTCATGTTGCTAGACAACAATGAACCTACCAGCTATGGAGAAGCGATGGTGGGCCCGGATTCTGATAAATGGCTCGAGGCCATAAAATCCGAGAGAGGATCCATGTATGAAAACAAAGTGTAGACTTTGGCAGAACGGCTCGATGGTCGTAAGGTTGTTGAGTACAGATGGATTTTAAAAAGAAGACGGACAATGATGGTAAATGTCACCATTAAGAAAGCTCGACTTGTCGTTAAGATGTTTCCCGACAAGTTCAAGGAGTTGACTACGATGAGACTTTCTCACTCGTAGCGATGCTAAGAGTCTGTTGGAATTATATTAGCGATTACTGCATTATTTATGAAATCTTGCAGATAGGATGTCAAAAACCATTGTTTCCTCGACGATTTTCTTGAGGAAAGGTTGTATGTGATACAACCGGAAGGTTTTGTCAATCCTGAAAGATGCTAACAAGTATGCAAAGCTCCAGCAATCCTTCTAAGGACTGGAGTAAGCATCTCGGAGTTGGAATGTATGCTTTGATGAGATGATCAAAGTTTTGGGTGTATACAAAGTTTATTAAGAACTTGTATTTCCAAAGAAGTGAGTGGGAGCACTATAGAATTTCCCATGAGTATATGTTGTTAACATATTGTTGATCGGAAATGATGTAGAATTTCTGGAAAGCATGCAGAGTTATTTGAAAAGTGTTTTTCAATGGAAAACCTGGATTAGGCTACTTGAGTATTGAGCATTAAGATCTATAAGGATAGATCAAAACGCTTAATAGTACTTTCAAATGAATACATACCGTGACAAGATTTTGAAGGAGTTCAAAATGGATCGGCAAAGAAGGAGTTCTTGGCTGTGTTATAAGGTGTGAACATTGAGTAAGACTCGAAACCTGACCACGACAGAATAGAGAGAAAGGACGAAGGTCATCCCCTATGCTTTAGACGTAGGCTCTACAGTATGCCATGCTGTGTACCGCACCTGAAGTGTGCCTTGCCATGAGTCAGTCAAGGGGTACAAGAGTGATCCAAGAATGGATCACAGGACAATGGTCAAAGTTATCCTTAGTAACTAGTGGACTAAGGAATTTTCTCGATCATGGAGGTGGTAAAAGAGTTCGTCGTAAAGGGTTACACCGATGCAAACTTTGACACTAATCCAGATTATTATGAGTAGTAAACTGGATTCGTATAGTAGAACAGTTATTTGGAATAGCTCCAAATAGAACGTGGTAGCTGCATCTGGGAGATGACATAGAGATTTGTAAAGCACACACGGATCTGAAAGATTCAGACCCGTTGACTATAACATCACTCACAAGCAAAACATGATCAAACCCAGAACTCATCGAGTGTTAATCACATGGTAATGTGAACTAGATTATTGACTCTAGTAAACTCTTTGGGTGTTAGTCACATGGGGATGTGACCTTGAGTGTTAATCACATAGCAATGTGAACTGGATTATTGACTCTAGTGCAAGTGGGAGACTGTTGGAAATATGCCCTAGAGGCAATAATAAATTAGTTATTATTATATTTCCTTGTTCATGATAATCGTTTATTATCCATGCTAGAATTGTATTCATAGGAAACTCAGATACATGTGTGGATACATAGACAACACCATGTCCCTAGTGAGCCTCTAGTTGACTAGCTCGTTGATCAGTAGATGGTTACGGTTTCCTGACCATGGACATTGGATGTCATTGATAACGGGATCACATCATTAGGAGAATGATGTGATGGACAAGACCCAATCCTAAGCCTAGCACAAAGATCGTGTAGTTCGTATGCTAAAGCTTTTCTAATGTCAAGTATCATTTCCTTAGACCATGAGATTGTGCAACTCCCGGATACCGTAGGAATGCTTGGGTGTGCCAAACGTCACAACATAACTGGGTGGCTATAAAGGTACACTACGGGTATCTCCGAAAGTGTCTGTTGGGTTGGCACGAATCGAGACTGGGATTTGTCACTCCGTGTGCCGGAGAGGTATCTCTGGGCCCACTCGGTAGGACATCATCATAATGTGCACAATGTGATCAAGGAGTTGATCACGGGATGATGTGTTACGGAACGAGTAAAGAGACTTGCCGGTAATGAGATTGAACAAGGTATCGGATACCGACGATCGAATCTCGGGCAAGTACAATACCGCTAGACAAAGGGAATTGAATACGGGATTGATTGAATCCTCGACATCGTGGTTCATCCGATGAGATCATCGTGGAACATGTGGGAGCCAACATGGGTATCCAAATCCCGCTGTTGGTTATTGGCCGGAGAGGTGTCTCGGTCATGTCTGCATGGTTCCCGAACCCGTAGGGTCTACACACTTAAGGTTCGATGACGCTAGGGTTAGAGGGAATAGATATACGTGGTTACCGAATGTTGTTCGGAGTCCCGGATGAGATCCCGGACATCATGAGGAGTTCTGGAATGGTCCGGAGATAAAGATTTATATATGGGAAGTCTTGTTTTGGTCACCGGAAAAGTTTCGGGTGCTATCAGTAATGTACCGGGACCACCGGGTGGGTCCCGGGGGTCCACCAGGTGGGGCTACCTGCCCCAGAGGGCTGCGTGGGCCAAGTGTGAGAGGGGACCAGCCCCAGGTGGGCTGGTGCGCCCCCACCAGGGCCCAAGGTGAAGAGAGAAGGGAAAAGGGGGAAACCCTAGGCACAGATGGGCCTAAGGCCCACCTAGTGGTGCGCCCCCCCTCTCCCCCCCTTGGCCGCCCCCTAGATGGGATCTAGGGCTGGCCGCCACCCCTAGGGGTGGAAACCTAGGTGGGGGCGCAGCCTCTCCCTTTCCCCTATATATAATGGGGTTTTGGGCTGCCATACACACGAGAACATCTCCTTCTTGGCGCAGCCCTACCCCTCTCCCTCCTCGTCTCTTGCGGTGCTTGGCGAAGCCCTACTGGAGTGCCACGCTCCTCCACCACCACCACGCTGTCGTGCTGCTGCTGGATGGAGTCTTCCTCAACCTCTCCCTCTCCCCTTGCTGGATCAAGGCATGGGAGACGTCACCGGGCTGTACGTGTGTTGAACGCGGAGGTGCCGTCCGTTCGGCACTAGGATCATCGGTGATTTGGATCATGACGAGTACGACTCCATCAACCCCGTTCTCTTGAACGCTTCCACGTAGCGATCTACAAGGGTATGTAGATGCACTCTCCTTCCCCTCGTTGCTGGTTTCTCCATAGATTGATCTTGGTGATGCGTAGAAAATTTTGAATTTCTGCTACGTTCCCCAACAGAAGATTGAAACTAATGCATAAAAACTGGGTGATAAAGGGGTATGATCAAAGTGTTACTTGCCTTGCTGACGACCTGGAAATCCTAAAGACTCGTAGTAGCACGCTTTGCACTCAGGGTGTTCTATCACAAACAAACAATAGCATACATAAGCAATCAAGCAAAGATGCATGGGTAAATCTCAAATAAGAAGATCTAACCGGAAAGTTCAACTGAAGAACTCCGGTTTGCAAAAAGTGTCAAATCAATCGGAGCAACGAAACTCAAACTGCAAGAGAAACAAGATCTGATTACTAATCTGGACTAAAGTCAAATTTTACAGTACCAAAATCTTGTTCAAGTTGGTTAAACAGAAAGATGGATCCGAGACGAAGATCTAGGCGCTTGAATTGCCTGATTCCGATGAACGAGTGAAAAGATAAACTAAAACGAAAAACAGGGCAGAAATCGCGATCGAGAATAATCGCGGAAAAACCATGGGAAAAGAAAACTGACGAACAGGCTAATGAACAAACGTTCTCTGTCTGCGGTTAACAGGTGAAAACCGTTCGTTAAAATGAACGTACAAACGGACGTTTGCTAAATAGCTAAACCAAAAAAAAAACCGATCTAAAAAACGCATCTAGGTTTCTCGTATAAACCGAACGATTTTTAGAATAAAACCGACGGCTACCTCACGGATCAGGGCGGCGGCGGCACGGCAACGGGGCAACGGCGAATCGGCGGCGACGACGAAGCCAGGGTTTGGGGGCGGCTCGGGCCTCCGCTTAAAAAGGCTGGCCGGGCTAAGTCTTAGTCGGGCACGGACCGACTAGGTCGGTTGACTTTTTTTTTAAATAATTTCGCACAGAAAAACAAAGAAAAGAAATACTAAACAGACTCCAAAAATCCTGAAATAAATTTTCCCTGTCCTCTAAAAATACGCCGGACAAGGTGAACATTTATTTGGGCCTCTAATGCAATTGTGAAAAACGCATATTTTAGCTAATTCAAATAAAATAGCGATAAACCCCCAAATAATCATACAAATTGATTTTAATATTTTTCCTCCAACATTTCATTTATTTTGGAGAAGTCATATTATCTCCTCTCATATAATTTTAATATGAAATATTTTCGGGGAGAAAAATAGTTAAAACCAAAGTGATCCTTGTTTCAATATTTGATAAAACTCAAATATGAGAATGAGGGAAATCCCCAACTCTCTCCGAGGGTCCTTGAGTTTCTTAGGATTTCGAGGATCACAAGAATGAGATACAATAAAACATGATATGCATGGATGACCTATGTATAACATTCCAAATTGAGAATTTGGGATGTTACTGCCCCCTCCTTGTCCAATTCGTACTAGAGGGAGTGGGGGCGTGCGGCCAGCCCTGGCTGCCCGTCCTCTTCTCCAATAAGGCCCAATAGGCCCATTACACTCCCTTGGGGGTTCAGGTAACCTCCCGGTACTTCGGTATTTGTCCGAACTTGCCCGGAACCTTTCCGAAGTCCAAACATAGTCATCCAATATATCGATCTTTATGTCTTGACCATTTCGAGACTCCTCGTCATGTCCGTGATCATATCCGGGACTCCTAACTACCTTTGGTATATCAAAACACATAAACTCATAATACCGATCGTCACCGAACGTTAAGCGTGCGGACCCTACGGGTTCAAGAACTATGTAGACATGACCGAGACTCGTCTCCGGTCAATAACCAATAGCGGAACCTAGATGCTCATATTGGCTCCTACATATTCTACGAAGATCTTTATCGGTCAAACCGCATAACAACATACGTTGTTCCCTTTGTCATCGGTATGTTACTTGCCCGAGATTTGATCGTCGGTATCCTCATACCTAGTTCAATCTCGTTACCGTCAACTCTCTTTACCCGTTCCGTAATACATCATCCCGCAACTAACTCATTAGTCACAATGCTTGCAAGGCTTATAGTGATGTGCATTACCGAGAGGGCCCAGAGATACCTCTCCGACAATCGGAGTGACAAATCCTAATCTCGATCTATGCCAACTCAACAATTACCATCAAAGACACCTGTAGAGCACCTTTATAATCACCCAGTTACGTTGTGACGTTTGGTAGCACACAAAGTGTTCCTCCGGAACTCGGGAGTTGCATAATCTCATAGTCATAGGAACATGTATAAGTCATGAAGAAAGCAATAGCAACAAACTAAACGATCACCGTGCTAAGCTAACGGATGGGTCAAGTCAATCACATCATTCTCTAATGATGTGATCCCATTAATCAAATGACAACTCATGTCTATGGTTAGGAAACATAACCATCATTGATTCAATGAGCTAGTCAAGTAGAGGCAAACTAGTGACACTTTGTTTGTCTATTTATTCACACATGTACTAAGTTTCCCATTAATACAATTCTAGCATGAATAATAAACATTTATCATGATATAAGGAAATATAAATAACAACTTTATTATTGCCTCTAGGGCATATTTCCTTCATCTATGATGTCTCTTACTGATTTACCACTATCATTTTGGGGTTATGCTTTAGAGACGGCTGCTTTCACATTAAATAGGGCACCATCTAAATCCTTTGAGATGACACCATATGAACTGTGTTTTGGCAAGAAACCTAAGTTGTCATTTCTTAAAGTTCGGGGCTATGATGCTTATGTGAAAAAGCTTCAACCTGATAAGCTCGAAGCCAAATCAGAGAAATATGTCTTCATAGGATACCCAAAGGAGACTGTTGGGTACACCTTCTGTCAAAGATCCGAAGGCAAGATATTCGTTGCTAAGAATGGATCATTTCTAGAGAAGGAGTTTCTCTCAAAAGAAGTGAGTGGGAGGAAAGTAGAACTTGATGAGGTAATTGTACCTTCTCCCGAATTGGAAAGTAGTTCATCACAGAAATCAGTTCCAGTGATTCCTACACCAATCAGTGAGGAACCTAATGATGATGATCATGAAACTTCAGATCAAGTTACTACCGAACCTCGTAGGTCAACCAGAGTACGATCCGCACCTGAGTGGTATGGTAATCCTGTTCTGGAGGTCATGTTACTTGACCATGACGAACCTACGAACTATGAGGAAGCGATGATGAGCCCAGATTCCGCGAAATGGCTTGAGGCCATGAAATTTGAGATGGGATCCATGTATGAGAACAAAGTGTGGACTTTGGTTGACTTGGATGAGCGGCAAGCAATAGAGAATAAATGGATCTTCAAGAAGAACACTGACACTAACGGTAATGTTACTGTCTACAAAGCTCGACTTGTTGCAAAAGGTTTTCGACAAGTTCAAGGAGTTGACTACGATGAGACCTTCTCACCCGTAGCGATGCTTAAGTCTGTCTGAATCATGTTAGCATTTGCCGCATTTTATGATTATGAAATTTGGCAAATGGATGTCAAAACTGCATTCCTTAATGGATATCTTAAAGAAGAGTTGTATATGATGCAACCAAAAGGTTTTGTCGATCCAAAAGGTGCTAACAAAGTGTGCAAGCTCCAGCGATCCATTTATGGACTGGTGCAAGCCTCTCGGAGTTGGAATATACGCTTTGATAGTGTGATCAAAGCATATGGTTTTATACAGACTTTTGGAGAAGCCTGTATTTACAAGAAAGTGAGTGGGAGCTCTGTAGCATTTCTAATATTATATGTGGATGACATATTGTTGATTGGAAATAGTACAGAATTTCTGGATAGCATAAAAGGATACTTGAATTAGAATTTTCAATGAAAGACCTCGGTGAAGCTGCTTATATATTGGGCATCAAAATCTATAGAGATAGATCAAGACGCTTAATTGGACTTTCACAAAGCACATACCTTGATAAAGTTTTTAAAAAGGTCAAAATGGATCAATCAAAGAAAGGGTTCTTTCATGTGTTACAAGGTGTGAAGTTGAGTCAGACTCAATGCCCGACCACTTCAGAAGATAGAGAGAAAATGAAAGTCATTCCCTATGCCTCAGCCATAGGTTCTATCTTGTATGCAATGCTGTGTACCAGACCTGATGTGTGCCTTGCTACAAGTTTAGCAGGGAGGTACCAAAGTAATCCAGGAATGGATCACTGGACAACGGTCAAGAACATCCTGAAATACCTGAAAAGGACTAAAGATATGTTTCTCATTTATGTAGGTGACAAAGAGCTTGTCATAAATGGTTATGTCGATGCAAGCTTTGACACTGATCCGGATGACTCCAAGTCACAAACCGGATACGTATTTATATTGAACGGTGGAGCTGTCAGTTGGTGCAGTTCCAAGCAGAGCGTCGTGGCGGGATCTACATGTGAAGCGGAGTACATAGCTGCTTCGGAAGCAGCAAATGAAGGAGTCTAGATGAAGGAGTTCATATCCGATCTAGGTGTAATACCTAGTGCATCGGGTCTAATGAAAATCTTTTGTGACACTACTGGAGCAATTGCCTTGGCGAAGGAATCCAGATTTCACAAGAGAACCAAACACATCAAGAGACGCTTCAATTCCATCCACGATCAAGTCAAGGAGGGAGACATAGAGATTTGCAAGATACATACAGATCTGAATGTTGCAGACCCGTTGACTAAGCCTCTCTCATGAGCAAAGCACGATCATCACCAAGACTCCATGTGTGTTAGAATCATTACTATGTAATCTAGATTATTGACTCTAGTGCAAGTGGGAGACTGGAGGAAATATGCCCTAGAGGCAATAATAAAGTTGTTATTTATATTTCCTTATATCATGATAAATTTTTACTATTCATGCTAGAATTGTATTAACCGGAAACTTAGTACATGTGTGAATACATAGACAAACAGAGTGTCCCTAGTTTGCCTCACTTGACTAGCTCGTAAATCAAAGATGGTTAAGTTTCCTGACCATAGACATGTGTTGTCATTTGATGAACAGGATCACATCATTATAGAATGATGTGATGGACAAGACCCATCCCTTAGCTTAGCATTATGATCATTTAGTTTTATTGCTATTGCTTTCTTCATGACTTATACATATTCCTTTGACTATGAGGTTATGCAACTCCCGAATACCGGAGGATCACCTTGTGTGCTATCAAACGTCACAACATAACTGGGTGATTATAAAGATGCTCTACAGGTGTCTCCGATGGTGTTTGTTCAGTTGGCATAGATCAAGATTACAATTTGTCACTCTGTGTATCGGAGAGGTATCTCTGGGCCCTCCCGGTAATGCACATCACTATAAGCCTTGCAAGCAATGTGACTAATGAGTTAGTTACAGGATGATGCATTACGGAACGAGTAAAGAGACTTGCCAGTAACGAGATTGAACTAGGTATGAAGATACCGACGATCGAATCTCGGGCAAGTAACATAGCGATGACAAAGTTAATAACGTATGTTGTTATGCGGTTTGACCAATAAAGATCTTTGTAGAATATGTAGGAACCAATATGAGCATGCAAGTTTCGCTATTGGTTATTGAACGAAGATGTGTCTCGGTCATGTCTACATAGTTCTCGAACCCGTAGGGTCCGCACGCTTAACATTCGATGACGATTTGTATTATGAGTTATCTGTTTTGGTGACCGAAGTTTGTTCGGAGTCCCGGATGAGATCACGGACATGACGAGGAGTCTCGAAATGGTCGATAGGTAAAGATTGATATATTTGACGAAGGTATTCAGACACTGGAAAGGTTTCCGGACGTTTCAGATATTTATTGGGGAACCGAGGGGTTACCGGAACCCCCGGGGGAAGTTATGGGCCCTAATGGGCCATAAGGGAGTAGGAGAGGGAAGGCCACAAGGTGGCGCGCCCCCCTCAAGGGCAGTCCGAATTGGACTAGGGGGAGGAGGCGCGGCCCCCTTCCTTTCCCTCTCCCTCTCCTTCCCTCCTTCCCCTTCTTGGAATAGAAAAAGGGGGGCCGAATCCTACTTGGACTAGACTCCCCCCATGAAGTGCCCCTCCTTGGCCAACCTCCTCCTCCCCCTCCTTTATATACGTGGGTAGGGGGAACCCCAAAGGACAACATACAATCTGTTAGCCGTGTGCGGTGCCCCCCCTCCACAGTTTAACACCTCGGTCATATCGTCATTGTGCTTAGGTGAAGCCCTGCGCTGGTATCTTCATCATCACCGTCGCCATGCCGCCGTGCTGACATAACTCTCCCTCGTCCTCAACTGGATCAAGAGATCGAGGGACGTCATCATGCTGAACACGGAGGTGTCATACGTTCGGTACTTGGATCAGTTGGATGGTCAAGACGTTCGACTACATCAACCGCGTTACTAAACGCTTCCGCTTTCGGTCTACGAGGATACGTGGACACACTCTCCCGTATCGTTGCTATGCATCTCCTAGTTAGATCTTGCGTATCGTAGGAATTTTTTTGAATTACTACGTTCCCCAACAGCTACTACCTAAGTCCGGAATGTTGTGCATGATCCGGTACCAAGAAGGCCCTCCCAACGATGCATGTGAAGATGGACAAGCACACAAGTTCAGGGATGAAGAGGAACGACAGAAGGAAGCAGAGAAGCCTCCAGGACCCAGACATCCAGCCCCAAGCCCCGGACATCCGACCCCTGGAGCATCTACCACAGCGGCCGCCCAGCAGAAGCTACAGGGCCCGAACATCCGGCCCAGGCCCTGGACATCCGGGACGACATCAGCCCGGACATCCGGCCCCCGCCCGAAAATCCGGCGCCCATCACAGAACACACCCTAAGCCGAACCCTGTCAGCCTGGACATCCGGCCAAAGGCCCGGACATCCGGCTCTTCCCGAGTCGCCGGACATCTGGTCTCCTCCCCGGAAATTCGGACACCGCCCATCCAGAGAGCTTCTAGACCGACCCCGCTAGCCCGGACATCTGGCTTCTCCTGAAGGCCCGGACATCCGGCCCCACCTGTCTGCGCACAGTAAAGGGCCGAGGCCCATGTACCCCTTCGCCCACTTAGACTATATATACTCCTCCGCCTCCCTCTATCTAGGGTTAGCAAAGGATTAGCTCATTTGAGAGATAGAGCTTTGCTCATCCACTTGGTTACTTCTCCATTGGAGTCCACGACCTCTTCAGAGAAGATTCCCCAATCGGATTCAAGACCCCTCACGGGAAGACCCCCTCAAGACGTCCTCACGGAGAAGAACTTTCTACTTATATCGTCCCTTGTTGATCGTGGATCGTGTATCTCTTTGTGTTTCGAGGATCTAGCACATGTGTAATCGAATCTTATTGGTTTGAGTGTTTACTCTCGTGTTTCCCCTCGTGTTCTTCATGTTCATCGCGTGATTCACTCCAATCGTGAAAGATCAGGCATCTAGGTTTCTACTCTACATCACAACATGACATACTTTATAGAACCTATAGCTGAGGCATAGGGAATGACTTTCATTCTCTCTCTATCTTCTGTCATGGTCGGGCTTTGAGTCTTACTCAACTTCACACCTTATAATACATGCTAGAACTCCTTCTGAACCATTTTGAACTCCTTCAAAATCTTGTCAAGGTATGTACTCATTGAAAATCTTATCAAGCATCTTGATCTATCTCTATAGATCTTGATGCCTAATTGTAAGAAGCTTCACCGAGGTCTTTCATTGAAATATTCTTATTCAAGTATCCTTTTATGCTATCCAGAAATTCTATATCATTTCTGTGGTGGATTTGTCACGACAGATGTCCTAGCAAAAGGACTTAGGTGGAGCCATCGGAATGTAGGTTAGCTTGAAGGGGTTGAATGGGATAGAGGACATAAGGAGTTTACCCAGGTTCGGCCCCTCCCAACGAGGTAAAAGCCTACGTCCTGCTTCTGGTTGTATTACTTGAGTTTTGATTACAAGGGAGCGAATATGCTTGACCTAGTTCTCGATCTATTGTTTCTTGAGTTAACCCGCTGTCGGGTCTCACCTTTATATACACAGGTCGAGACCCGGAGGCTTACAGAGTCCCAGCCAGCTCACACAAAGTGACCAACTCAGTTTCTAACTAGTCATGCCTTATAGGGCAAGTCTTCATACGGCGGTTCACAGGCCCAGGTCTTGGGCTTTCACCAGGCTTACCTCTATAAGCTGCCGTCTTCACACTTCTCCTTGGGCCTCCTTGGATCTTCTTCATATTAAACTGCCAACGGTGTAATCCGACCCCTCCTGGGCGGGTCACACCTTGGAGCTATATCCCCAACATTAGGCCCCAGGTTGATTTGAACTTGTTCATATCATTCTTCACTGTTTAACTTAACAAATTGTGCATCAGTGCCGAATTTTACACAGACCGCTATAACCCCCCATGACGCCATATAAACAGAATCATTGTAACCCGCCATGACCTCATGTGCATTAATTCCGCACTAGACCCAGGATATCTCAACGGATCTTTATTTTTAATGGGCTTCCCGAACAATTATATACTGGCACACAATGAACTCTTGTAGCTATCTCCAATGGGAAAGAGCCGCCGACCCTCCTCAGGGAAGTACAAGATAAGCTGTCTATGATGCCCAAAAAACTTGAAGAGATTAAACGATCAGCCGCCCGTGCTGGCGCCATTACATCTCTTACCCAAGCCAAGGCATGGCAAGCAGAACTTGACCCAGAGGAGATGGCTACCGATTGCCCAAGCCTTAAAGAAGATGGGTCTCCTTTCGATCAGGCAGACTTTGCTAAGTGTGTAACGGAGATGCGTCCCTTGGCATGTAAGCTGGCCGAGGAAACTGACTTATCGAGGTATTAGGCAGCTTACGCCATGGAATATGCCAAAGTGAAAACGCCGGCTTATGGCATCATGGATCTCACTCCTCCAACATGTAAGCATACCTTTGCTCCTGATGTTGATCCGTCCCCAATTATGAACGATGAAGCTGTATTCGAAGCCTTAACCGGCATCGACTGGACGTCTCCTGACCCCCAGATCGGTGAAGAGGGAGAGCCGGAGCAGGCTGACCTGGAAGCATCAACCCACCATGACGAAGGCCATTGATAACAGGTGGCTCTTAAATTAGAGCATAAGCACAATGTGTGCTGAAAAACACTTTAGTCCCATTTTGTAGGTCCACTGTGGTCGTGTAATAGCCTAGGTTTGCAAACCATGATCTGTTATGCCATCACGCATATGTAGCCATTTAAACCGCCGATATAACCGACTTATGAATTGCGTTGTATCTTTCTCGTAATATTATGATCCTTGCGGGTCAGATCAATATTTTCATATTTTCTGTAGATTGATTCCTTTGATAATGATAAGTTGTAGACATGCCATATCATGATATTGATTGCTCAAAGCAAATGTCCCGGCGACTTAAATTCTGCTATCAAGGTGGGTTACGGATCCAATATGCTCAACTAAGAGCCATACAATGAAGGCTACATGGCCTGAATCGTACACACTTGAGCATTAAAATTCTTTCATGAATTCAAATCCAAAATATCCAGAAGAAAATAAATTTAGAAAAATTCAAGTGCTTTCATAGGCCGCACAACCTTGAAATTCAAGTGCTTTCATGGGCCGCAAAGCCGCTAAGATTCAATCGCTTTCATAGGCTGCACAACCTTAGAGTCGTCCTCGCTTACTGTAAGCCGGCCCTCGCATGACAAACCACCATTTTAACCTTAACCAGTTCAGGGTCTATAAAAGATCTGTCCGGGGAGAAACCCTGGACTGCATCGCTATCGATGATAGTAGGAGCCATCAAGCCTAACGGCGACGACACAGAGGAACTCTCAATGAAAGCACCAATGTCGGTGTCAAAACCGGCGGATCTTGGGTAGGGGGTACCGAACTGTGCGTCTAGGCCGGATGGTAACAGGAGGCAGGGGACACAATGTTTTTCCCAGGTTCGGGCCCTCTTGATGGAGGTAAAACCCTACGTCCTGCTTGATTAATATTGATGATATGGGTAGTACAAGAGTAGATCTACCACGAGATCAGAGAGGCTAAACCCTAGAAGCTAGCCTATGGTATGATTGTCTGTTGTAGTTGTTGTGTCCTATGGACTAAAACCCTCCGGTTTATATAGATACCGGAGAGAGTTAGGGT
The DNA here is from genome assembly GCF_056163025.1 of Triticum urartu. NCBI lineage: Eukaryota > Viridiplantae > Streptophyta > Magnoliopsida > Poales > Poaceae > Triticum > Triticum urartu. Next base: position 255,771,531 of record NC_141877.1, read on the forward strand.
TACACAAGGTCGGTTACAAAGGAGGAGATTTCCATATCTGTACTGCCTAGCTTGCCTTCCACGCCAAGTAGAGTCCCATCCGGACACGAGACAAAGTCTTCAATCTTGTATCTTCATAGTCTAACAGTCCGGCCAAAGGATATAGTCCGGCTGTCGTCATTGAAAGTCCTAATCCAGGACTCCCACAGTAGCCCCTGAACCAGGCTTTCAATGACGATGAGTCCGGCGCGTAGTATTGTCTTCGGCATTGCAAGGCGGGTTCCTCCTCCGAATACACCATGGAAGAATTTTGAATATAAGGATAACGTCCGACCCTGCAAAACAAGTTCCACATACCACCGTAGAGAGAATAATATTTCCACAAATATTTAATCTGCTGACATGTTTTGGCAACATGACATCATGCCATGGCCCGGTGCTTATTCAAACCGTTTTTCCTCAAGCAGCTCCGCACAAAACGCGAGGCGGTTTCTTGACACGTCTTGTCAAAGCAGAGATCGTGTTCCCATAATTACGGGATTCTCATTAATACGGTCGTGGGTAACCCAACCGTGTCTAGGACTCCTAGATTATAGGCAAGTCCAAACGGCTACGGAGAGGACGCTTGATATTCACCTTCTTTATAAAGGGATAAGGTTTTCGCTTTTTCCCTCTCGTGCTCAGTCGAACCCTTCCCCCGCCTCGAGTTCTAACACCCAAAGCCCAGGTCAGGTGCTCCAAATCTTCAATCATGTTCGGATCCAGCCTTCAAGGCCGATGGATGCCCTCCTCCGTTACGGGTTTCGCATCAGCTGCCTGCTCTAGGGCAGGTTGTCCCTTCTCCCGAACCCAATGAGAACGTTGTGTTCGTCTCCCACTTCCTCCGAGGCCTAGGCCTTACTATGGATCCCTTCGTCAGAGGCTTGATGTTCTATTACGGGCTAGATTTCCACGATCTAGCCCCGAACTCCTTTCTCCACATCTCGACATTTATTGTCGTGTGTGAGGCCTTCCTCCGCATTACCCCTCACTTCGGCCTGTGGCTCAAGACCTTTGAAGTGAAGCCGAAGATGATCGAGGGGCAACATGCAGCGTGCGGAGGCGCGTCAATAAGCAAGATGGCCGGAGCCCCATGGCCGAAAGGTTCCTTTCTAGAGGTGTCCGGATTATGGCAACATGAGTGGTTTTACATCACGGCTCCCAGAAGTGCCAAGTGGGTGGCTGCCCCTTCTTTCCGCTCGGGCCCTCCACCACAACTGATGTCATGGATTAGCAGAGGGCTGAGCTGGGGTCCCGCCAAGGACGTGCCTGTACTGCAAAGCCGCATCCAAAATCTCTTCGAAGGAGATTTCAGTTTGATTATGGTAATGTAAGTCATGCTGGTTCGACGAATCCATCCATGCAAACACCGGCCCCTCCGCATGTGGGAGTTCAACCTAGAAGGGCCGCGTACAATTCAGAATTTCCTCGGCCTGACGCACGAGGAGATGTACAAATCATTCTTCGGACCCCAAATAGAGTGTCCGGATACTACCGAGGACGTGGGCCTGAGCAGCAACCGTACCACCGACCAAGTAAGTAATCCTTTGGCCGAACACACCATATTTTATTTACCATGACGTCATTCTGAGAAGTCACCCTTTGACCAGGACTGGCTAACAAAGGCAAAGATGATTCGGTGTTCGGCCCCCCTTCCTGATGGTTTGGAGAATCCGGTACTGGAAAAGATGCTCGAGCTAGCACCCTGCCCGGAGTCCTCAAAGGAAGATAAAGGGGGGAATGATGAGGTCGAGAGCGGGCCCCCATCGCTACCAATTCCAACCGAGGGAATGAGCACCTCCGTGAAGGAGGATAACCAAGGAGAAGAATCCGACCTTCTCTCACTTCGGGGAAGGAAGAGGACTGCCTCTGAAGATCCAGAAACCGAGGCTTCCAAACGGGAGAAGAAATCCCCACTAGAGGGTCCTGCCTTGGAGGGTGCTTTTGCCGCACAAAGTCCGCGCGAGGATCAGCCCTCCAACGAGCTGTATGTAATTAGAAAGTACTTCAATAGTGAAGATATATTACCTTACCTCTGAGGAAAATAATCGAAGTATTTATCTTGCAGTTTGGATCTTAGCCCTTCTCAGCAGAGCTCATCTTCGGGGGATCTTCTTCCGGAGATGATGGAGAGCGAAACGCCTCCCCCGGACTCCTCCGCTCAAGAAGCGGGCGACCTTGAAGTGTCGTCACGGAGGGCCTCTCTGGATCTGGTGAGGCCAGAAGATAATCCTGTAGTCACCCGAAGTCCTCAACGTCCGGCTCTTGAAGAGAGCAAACAGAAGAGTCCGACACCGTCTGGTATGCGGTCGGACATACTGAGGGAGCTGTTGGAGCGAGCAACCATCTCAGAGGAACACCGTACGTTAATGAGTACGGTGATGGAAAGAATTTTGTCCGCCGAAAGCGGATTGCATGAAGCTTTTATGAGTCTACTGACGGGCTTTGAGGTACGTGAAATGATATACTTTTTGATAGTACCGCTCATGTTAGGTGTGCCCTGTGTAGATAGTAGCCCCTGAGACTCTGGTTGTCATCGCGAATGGCGGCGAACAGAGGATCGTAGTCCCAGGCAATAACCATACTGCTTTAATGTGCAGGTAATGGGAGCTCCGGTGGCTAGCCGGACTCATGAGTTTGCCGAACTAAAGCGGCAACTAGATGCGGCAGACGCCGACATCGAGCTTGTTAACAGGCGGCTTGACGAGTCACAGGGTAAGTAATGTTTTCCTGGTGAGTGTTACATAATAAGAGCAGCATGATGCTAGTATCTTTAATATGTTGTGATTGCAGACGGAGCTGCCACTGTGGAGACCCTTCGGGCAGAACTTGCCCGAGCCAAGGAACAAGCAAGAGTTAGTAATGCGGCTGCTTTGAAGGCGGCCGAAGAGTTAAGAGCCGAGAAGGCCGCGCATTGCGAAAGCAAAGAGAAGATGGCCAAGATGGCCGTAAAATTAAAAGACACTGCCGACCGTTGCCAGTTCCTTGAAAAGGAGAACCGAGTGAAGGCAGCGGATGCTGAAAAGGCCACGATGGTGACCAAAGACACTCGCTCTGCTATGAGGGTGAAGAAGAAGGAGCTGCGCAAAGCCGGGGATATTGCGGCTGGGAAGCCCTTTCTGCTGCAGAGGAAGTTCAGAGATCCGCGGTATGCCCCTCTGGATCGGCTGTGGAGTTCGGCAGACGCATATATGGACTTGGCGGCAAGCGCTGTCGATGCGGTCGAGTACTTCCGAGATCAGACAGATCATGAAGTGGACCAGCTATTCTGGTCGCAATTTAACGTTCCAGAGCGTCCGCTTCCCTTGACTGATCGACTAGCCGAATGGGCCGAACTTAATAGGTTGCCCGGACTTGCCATGAGGTCCGTCGTAGATCATTTGTGGCCGGAGAAGCCGAAGCCGAACAGCTATTTCAGCTTAGTGCAGCAGTTCCTTGGTGCGGTGCCGCGCATCAACGCGATGAAGAGGTCGGCGTGCATAGAAGACTCGCGGATGGCCCTTGCCCGTGTTAAAGCATACTGGGCGGAGATGGATGCTACCACTGTTGCGGCGCAGGGTTCAGCCATAGGCCGAGTGGCTGCCGAGCACTATTTCGAAGAGGTTCTCGAGGGTGCTCGTTTGATAGAGTCCCAGTGCTCGAAGAATATTATGTTTGAGCGACATCTATTCCCATTGTAAACACAATGGGTTTATGAAATTTATTAAGGCTGTGTTTATACTTTTGCCTGAAAGTAATATGATGCCTCCTGTGCGGCCGTTTATGTATACATGTGTATAACCTGAAAAATTGCAGTCGTCGGCTTCAGCCCCCATGCATATAATGCGGAGGTGTTCACAGAAGACGCGTGTTCACACTTAACCCAACGTCTTGGTCCTATTAAGGAGGTGATAGCGCAGCGAACGAGGCAACCGGACTATAATGCTTTAACACTTTCACTTAGCCATAGGAGTTTGACGGTGGGGCTACTATATAGCCCCTGTTGGCTCCGCACTCTCCCAAATTCAGGGTGCGTACATGCCTGGTCGGGAAACGGCCCTTTGTTAAGGCGGAGGAATTCTAACATTCCGATAGGTCATCGAGTGGTTGACCAGTCTCACGCTATATCATGACAGTCAGTTTTTGGCTTTCTCTACTGAGGTGCTCGTCCGGATGACCCGGGGCACAATCGCAGTAGTTCTCCTAGTGCTACCTTAGCCGATAGAGCGGAATGTAAGGTACCAAAACATAGGAGCCGGGCAAACCCAACATTTGACCAAAGATATGATTCGGAGCTGATGCATATAAGGCCAAACTCGCGACGCCGAACACTCCCTAAGGTATTCGGTCTTTATGGTATAAACCGGGCCTAAGTAGTGCCCTTTGTAAGAAGCCCCTTGTGTCTAGGTACGTGCATTATTCTGACGTGGCCACATGCCAAGACGTCAACATCCTTCTCAATTGTACTGAGAATTCGAGGGATGTGTATCAACAAGAGACAGTAAAAAAGGTTTACGCAGGGTCTTAATCTAAAAAGAATCCTTGGAGCGGGTCCCTGCTGCACGTCTGCGCCTGTGTCTCTGTTGTGCCATATCCTGGACGGGTGTAGCACGATGATCATCTATAAAAGAGAGGAACGTAGGTGAAAAAGTTGTCGTGCAAAAAGGTAGTTTTTAAAGAAACCATGTATAATAAAAAATGAGTAGAAATTGCCACTTGTTTGCGCGCGTTGAGCCCCCTTGTGTTTATGAGAGGGGTGTGGCCATCAAACCTGTATGAATTACATATAGCAGCGCCGGACTCATCTAACCGTGTCCATGGTCTTGACGACCTATCAAATGCTTTAGTTGGTGAGGCCGTTTTTAGTGTGCGGCTGCCAAGGCAGTCGCATTCTCTTCGGCGCACAAAGATCGCTTAATATTTCCGTTCACTGTAATGATGTGTAACACCCTCGATGCGGCTATAGGTCCCACGTGTCGAGGCACGACTTAGAGACATAACCGCATTGAAAGCAATGTCGCAAGTCAGGCAATCATTACAACAACCCATGTAATATATAATAAAAGGGGACGAACATAGTTGGCTTACACTCGCCACGTCACATCAGAGTACATAAATAACATCCATCAAACAGACACTCATGGCCCGACTACGGCGCCAAAATAGAAAAGAACCAACATGCGACAAGGCCCTGAATCAAACCCCAACTAGGCACCACTACTGATCATCGGGAAAGGAAACATAATAACGCTGAGAGTCCTCGTCGAACTCCCACTTGAGCTCGTACTCGTCACCTGGAGCGGAATCACCTCGACCTGCATCTGGAATTATAGTATCTGTGAGCCACAGGGACTCAACAATCTCGCACCCTCGCGATCAAGACTATTTAAGCTTATAGGAATGGATAAGACAAATATATGTGGAGCTGCAGCAAGCGACTAGCATATATGGTGGCTATCTTATACGCAAAAGAGAGCGAGAAGAGGAGGCAAAGCGCGAGCGAGAATCTAGAAGAGCAACCTGCGCAAGCATTACTCCAACACCGTGTCCACTTCCCGGACTCCGCCGAGAAGAGGCCATCACGGCAACACACTTAGTTTGATTCATTTTAATTAATTAAGGTTCACGTTATCTACAACCGGACATTAACAAATTCCCATCTGCCCATAACCGCGGGCACGGCTTTCAACAGTTCAATCCCTGCAGGGGAGTCCCAACTTAGCCCATGACAAGCTCTCACGGTCAACGAAGGAATAGACCTCCTCCCAAGACGTTCCGATCAGACTCGATATCTCGGTATCTCAAGACACTTCGACAGGTTAAAACAAGACCAGCAACACGGCCCGAATGTGCCGACAAATCCCGATAGGAGCTGCACATATCTCTTTCTCAGGGCACACTCAGATGAGACTAGCTACGAGTAAAACCAACCCTCAAGTTTCCCCGAGGTGGCCCCGCAGGCAGCTCAGTTCGGACCAACACTCAGAGGGAGCACTGGCCCGTGGGGGGCTAAAATAAGATGACCCTTGAGTCTGCAGAACCCAAGGGAAAGAAAAGGGTAGGTGGAAAATGGTAAAACCAAGGTTGGGCATTGCTGGAAAAGCTTTAATCAAGGCGAAATATCAAGGGGTTCCCATTATAACCCAACCGTGTAAGGAACGCAAAATCGGGGAACATAACACCGATATGACGGAAACTAGGGCGGCAAGAGTGGAACAAAACACTAGGCGAGAGGCCGAGCCTTCCACCCTTTACCAAGTATATAGATGAATTAAGATAACATAGCAATATAGTGATATCCCAACAAGTAAATAAATGTTCCAACAAGGAACGGCCTCCAATCTTCACCTGCAACTAGCAACGCTATAAGAGGGGCTGAGCAAAGCGGTAACATAGCCAATCAACGGTTTGCTAGGACATGGTGGGTTAGAGGTTCAACATGGCAATTGGGAGGCTGACAAGCAAAAGGTAGGCATCGTAGCATTGGCATAGCAAGAGCGAGCAAACTAGCATAGCAAAGATAGTACTGATTTCGAGGGTATGATCATCTTGCCTGCACAGTTGTCAGAGTTGACTGGATCCTCACAAGCAAACTCAACGGGCTCCTCGGTAGCGAACTCGTCTCCCGGATCTACCCAACAAGACAAACAAGCAACAAGGATACAATCAACCACGTGCAAGACCAAGCAATATGATGAAATGATGATATGCTATGCGGGATGCGATGCGGGATGCAAAATGCAAGATATGACAGGAAATGCATGAACCTGGCCTCAACTTGGAATTCCAAGAGTGCCACTGGAAAGAGGGGATGAAAACGCTTGAAAACGATATAAAGATCATTGGAATCGGAGTTACGGTTTGGAAATGGCAAGCGTTTTAAGATATGACACCGGTCTGCGATTTACAGCAAGTAGGCATCTAAATGCAACGAAATGTACATGCTACAGCCACCAAACAAGACAACAAAATACATTGCAGGGATGCCCACAAGATGCTTAACAAAAGACTAGCACTGAGCCACGGCCAAATCATCCATTAAGAGGTTCAAACAAGCATGGAAAAAACGCACATGCAAAACAGATTCCAGACTTTGTGAAATTAACACTTGTCTGAAATTTCAGATCACGATGCTCTCTTCGGAGCAGCAAAACACCATGATACATGACCTGAACATTACAATTAAGAACATGGCATGGAGATACTCAACAAGCTTAACAAAATATCCAAAGTGACCTGGGGCCAAAAGGGATCACAAAATATATTAACGGGCACACGAACATAGCTAAAACACAATCAGTTTTCAGACTTAGTGAAAACTGAGACATGCTGAAATATAACTCACGAAGGCATGTAAACGAGCTCGATGCACTCACCATGGTGCAAGTCACAGCAAGGCAAGCATATATCCATTAATAAGGCACAAAATAAAAGCTAGACATGGTAAGAACAATGGCATATCATGCACGGATCAACTACAACAACGCCGGCAAAATCGCAAACGAGTTGACGATCTGCCCAGATTCACCACGAAGCAAAAGTAGAGCTCGATTGACTCAAGCTATGTTGCCCCAAAATAGCAAGTAAAGACATGGATGGATAGAGCATAACATTAATAACAAAAGTCCCTTACTGAATATCCTCAGAAGAGGCACGGACTATTAGGAAACAAGCTGAACATATGGCATCATGAACTAAAATACCCCAGACTTAGTGAAAACAACTAAGTCTCTGAAAACAGATTTACCGTTTGCCTCACTTTGCAAGCTTGCACAAGTCACCACACACATCCTAAAAATGCATGGGTTGCACCTCTGGAAAGAAGACAAAATGCTTAACAAAACATATGAAGGACTCACAGGCATAGCATGCACACATTAATCATGGCAAAAATGACAAAAGTCTAAGATGAACTAGCAGATCTGACAATTAACTCACGTAGCCTCCTTCTAACAGAATTTTGGGCATCAAGATGAACTCAAATGAAAATGATGCAATGGAATGAAATGATGTACTCGTCGAGGCGAACATTTTGATATATTATATGTCCAAATCGGAGCTACGGATGCAAAGTTACGGCAGGTCAAAGTAGGCATAGAAAATTAGGGTTAGGGACGAGAAGTCAACCGAGGTTCAAAATATCCCAGATCTGAGATCCGATCTGCACGCTTCCCGATGCACGCCGGAGAACACTGTAGCTGCCGGACTTGGAGCTCGCCGGAGATTGGAGAGGAGGGGGCCGGACGTGGGGAAGCTCGGGGCGGCGCCGTGGGGTGGCCGCGGCGAGGTGCGGCGACGCCGGCGGGGCGGATGGCGGCGGTGGCCCGCCGGAGCGGCTCGGGCGGTCGCCGTCGCCGGCGAGGGACGCGGCGGCCGGCGCGGCAGGCGCGGGCGAGCCGGGCGGCGCGCGGGCGGCAGGGAGGAGGCGCGGGGCGCGGGCTGGGGAGGGCCCCGCGTGGGCTTGCGGGCCGGCGGCCGCGGCGATGTGGTCCTGCCATGTGGCGGCTGGCGAGTGGGCAGGCTGCGGCGGCGGACGCTGTCCGGCCGGGGGCGGACACGTCCGTCGGCGGAGATATTTTTATTTTGAGTAGGGTTTGGACGGGGAAGACGAGATCCGAAAATGGAGGGGGTATTTATAGGCATAAGTGGAGCTAGGAGAGTCCAAATGAGGTGCGGTTTTCGGCCACGCGATCGTGATCGAACGCTCTAGGACATGGAGCAGAGTTTGGTGGGTTTTGGGCCAAATTGGAGGGGTGTTGGGCTGCAACACACACGAGGCCTTTTCGGTCCCTCGGTTAACCGTTGGAGTATCAAACGAAGTCCAAATGGTACGAAACTTGACAGGCGGTCTACCGGTAGTAAACCAAGGCCGCTTGGCAAGTCTCGGTCCAATCCGGAAATGTTTAATCCCCACACACGAAACAAAGCTAGAAATGACCACCGGAGGAGAACAAAGCGCCGGAATGCAAAACGGACAACGGGGAAAATGCTCGAATGCATGAGATGAACACGTATGCAAATGCAATGCACATGATGACATGATATGAGATGCATGACACGCAAGCAATGACAAGGAAACAACAACGAATAACTGAATGACACCTGGCACATCGGTCTCGGGGCGTTACAACACTCCACCACTACGAGAGGATCTCGTCCCGAGATCTAGAATGGCACCGGAGGGAAAACGGAGGAGAAAGAGAATAGGTAAAACTAAGTTGCTTCTTTGACAAACGAGTGAAACCACGAACCTTGAAAAGGTTAAGCCATTTCGAGAAAAGAATACAACTGAGATGAACGAAGTTGAAAACACTCCGTTAGAAGAGAGGAATAAAGAACATTGCAAAAAACCTTGAGGTTGAAGGGCAAGATATATATTGAAAAAAAAACGCTCCGGTTAAGGAAGGGGATCAAGGAAAACCAAAATTCGGGCAGCACTCCGGTTGAAAAGAAAATGAATTGAATAATAACTTGATAAGGTGATAGAACTTGAAAAAAAAGGGCACGACACTCGGGTTAAATGGGAAATCATGAAAAGAGCATGATCTTAGACAAACGAGATGATGGGTTGAGAGGAGCAACATCAATAGACCTCCAGGAGAAAGAATAGGATAAGGATAATTGAGACAAAAGAATGTAGAAGAAAAGCCAACTTCTGCTACAAAAGAGCTTGAAAAGGCATCTTAAGGAGAAGGGTCGAACAGAGTTATTGGAAAGCCAACAACGAAAGAATAAACTTGATATGGTCTTATGGAGTACATCTCAAATTATGAGGTGACAACCTGCCACTCGCGGGAAAAGAATTGTATTGATATGAACAAAGAGACGAGAAAGTATATCGCACCGGAAAGGATAAATGAAGAAATTGGATCATTGACAAACACCATGAGAGCGACAATCCTTAAAGGAAAGCTTTAGGTGAATATAACCCAAGATAACTCCAATGACGAGATTGATGGATTTAAACTACCTCATTCTTGATAACTTATGAATCATGAAACATGAACTCAAATTATCAAAATGACATAATACCACCTCCAATAATATGGAAGAAAGAATTGCACTCCGGATAGCAAGAAGAAGAAAACTAGAACTTCTTAGAAGAGAATCTCAATGAAAAATTTGGAGAAGGAATTAAATCCTTGATGAACCATCATGTAGAGCCTCCATGAAGAACTCCGTTAAACAAAAGGAATGAAAAGAAAGAGAAATTGAAAACACAAGGTGAATCCTTGCAATGCTTTAGATGGACCTCCTGGAGATGCAATTGCAAAAGCTTGGAACTCTTGGGAAGAAAAGATAAAGCATCTCGAACCAAGAATGTGATATGATGCACCTCCGGAATAAGGAATTAATCATTTGGATGAAACAAGAATAAGAATTATGTCATGCGTATGCTTCAACAATTTAAATTGATGACAATCAACGGATTTGGCATATCACTTATTCTCGTAAAAAGGATTAAGAGAGATATAGCGCAAGCTTGGGAAAGTCTTCAATGAACCACCGGTAGGATTGAAAAGAACGAAAGAATTGATATGATGAGAAAGAAGAAAAAACTTGAACAAACCATCGTAAGAAATGAAAATGAACGAAGAGAAGATAAAGAAACGCCAGGAAGAATTATAAAATGAACAAAGATGCTTGAGAGGATTTAGATACATGAGAACGAAGAGCTCACGAGCCGATTAAAGCTTACTTGAATGAAGCACCGGTAAAATTAGGAGAACGAGAGCTGAAGCTGAAATGGATAATCTTCGATGATGGGCTCCGGATAACAGACTGAGAAGACTCTTGAATTACTCCGGATAGGTGAAAAAGAATTCTCACGAACAAAACAATTACGAGAGGATGGCAACACGCTAGAATCACGAATCTTGAAGAGAATGGAGCGAGATTAAAGAGAAACTCTTCTTCGTTCTTCAAAAGATGCGAATGACACCGAGAAACACCACCAAGAATTATTGAGGCACACCGGAAGAATCAAAAGCGAAGAGGTTGAGCCAACTATGAAAAGAATTTGAAAGATCTTGGAGAAAAGTATTTGACTGATGATAACGCATCCTTACGTCAAACTTGGAGAAGAATTTAGGATAGCTCCGGGAAAATTAGAAGAGTCAGGTAAGATCTTGGGAAAAGACCTGTGGGTTAGGGCCCACTCAAAAGAACACCGTTGAAAAGATTTAAAAGAGATGAAGCACCGGTCGAATTAAATGGCTTGAAAGAGATAACAGCCTCGAGATATCTTCAGCACTCCGGGAACAATTGAACAGCGGGAGGTGAATGATTAAGGATTGCACCGGCATGAGAAGGCATTTGAAATGAGGAAAGGGTATGATCAACAAAGCTTGACTTGAAACCACCGGAGAAGATAAAAGAAAGAAGAATGATGAACTAGAAGCTCCGTTAGTATCTTCATGAGAATCACCGGATAAGAACATTGAAGGAAAGGAATGGAGAGACTTCACATCAATAATATGGATACTCGATTAAGAGATCTGAATCCTTGGAGGAAAAAAAAACAAAAGGGAGGGAGGGTGGGAAAAACAAAGACAATTTGGAATGGGTGAAACAAACACCGTAGAGAAGAACTGATCATTGATCTTACTGATGTTGAAATGATCGGATCCACTTGAAGAGAAAACACACCGGTGAGAAGAAATTAAAATGACAAACTCTATGATCGAGGAGGATTAGTATTCACATAGTAATATGAGAACACCACTTAGGGAAGGTATGGAATCAACATTTGACTTCGAAGCAACTCGAATACCACAACTGAAAACAAAACAAAGGATTGGCTTGCGGAATAAGCCAGAACAAACATATGATAGAAATTTCACCCGAAGTTTTCGTGGTGGGGCCTACACGGGCTCGATCGTACAGCACCATCATGTACAAGGCAGTGCACATGACATACGAAGCGTCCCCGAGTCGGCATAGCCAAGGACTCTTTAAGACACAACGAGACCACTGTAAAACCGACCGTGAATAGGCGGACCACTAGACGTCGAACCCCAATTTCATATCATACATCTGTCGGAAAGATATCCTAAGAGCTACTTGAATTCCCACCTATGAAACTCCCGAACCTTTCCGGTTATGCAATCAGGTGTTGGGGATACAGGGGAAGCATAATATCTCACCCAAATCTAGCAAATCCTACATCCAGCTGTATCCATCCTTCAACACATAACCAAGAAACCTTCGGAAATCATCTACCTCAACCTTCGAAAAGCATCCGTTATACAAGTTATGGCGATACTCCCGAACTCCCGCCCCAGTACTGGGTGGCGTCGAGGTTATCTCACCAACGAACTGCATAAAAGAGATTTTCGATGTCGGTGAACATATCTCAAGTATTCCAGAATTGCAACGATAAAATTATGATGACAACACCTCAGAGCTCAACTCCCCGGGACACTTCCACTAAACCCCTGACAGGAGGCACCAAGACAGTATTCTCATCATAAGCCATCGGAACAAATCCAAGATACTCGCGTGATCCTAAAATTTTTTTTAGTGAAATTTGAGAAGAGAAGAGTCAAAACTCTACGTCAGGATGCCTTACCAGAGCGATGAGGAGACTGGGAAGTAAAAATAATTCCTAAGCTCTCCGATATATAATTCCTAAATGACTCAAAACATTTTTCTAGACACAACTCGGCTGCTAAAAACAAACAAGCAATGGGGCTCCTAAGGTCGGGGAAGGCTCTGATTACCAACTTGTAACGCCCTCGATGCGGCTATAGCTCCCACGTGTCGAGGCACGACTTAGAGACATAACCGCATTGAAAGCAATGTCGCAAGTCAGGCAATCATTACAACAACCCATGTAATATATAATAAAAGGGGAAGAACATAGTTGGCTTACACTCGCCACGTCACATCAGAGTACATAAATAACATCCATCAAACAGACACTCATGGCCCGACTACAGCGCCAAAATAGAAAAGAACCCAACATGCGACAAGGCCCTGAATCAAACCCCAACTAGGCACCACTACTGATCATCGGGAAAGGAAACATAATAACGCTGAGAGTCCTCGTCGAACTCCCACTTGAGCTCGTACTCGTCACCTGGAGCGGAATCACCAGGACCTACATCTGGAATTATAGTATCTGTGAGCCACAGGGACTCAGCAATCTCGCACCCTCGCGATCAAGACTATTTAAGCTTATAGGAATGGATAAGACAAATATATGTGGAGCTGCAGCAAGCGACTATCATATATGGTGGCTATCTTATACGCAAAAGAGAGCGAGAAGAGGAGGCAAAGCGCGAGCGAGAATCTAGAAGAGCAACCTGCGCAAGCATTACTCCAACACCGTGTCCACTTCCCGGACTCCGCCGAGAAGAGGCCACCATGGCAACACACTCAGTTTGATTCATTTTAATTAATTAAGATTCAAGTTATCTACAACCGGACATTAACAAATTCCCATCTGCCCATAACCGCAGGCACGGCTTTCGTAAGTTCAATCCCTGCAGGGGAGTCCCAACTTAGCCCATGACAAGCTCTCACGGTCAACGAAGGAATAGACCTCCTCCCAAGACGTTCCGATCAGACTCGATATCTCGGTATCTCAAGACACTTCGACAGGTTAAAACAAGACTAGCAACACCGCCCGAATGTGCCGACAAATCCCGATAGGAGCTGCACATATCTCTTTCTCAGGGCACACTCAGATGAGACTAGCTACGAGTAAAACCAACCCTCAAGTTTCCCCGAGGTGGCCCCGCAGGCAGCTCAGTTCGGACCAACACTCAGAGGGAGCACTGGCCCATGGGGGGCTAAAATAAGATGACCCTTGAGTCTGCAGAACCCAAGGGAAAGAAAAGGGTAGGTGGAAAATGGTAAAACCAAGGTTGGGCATTGCTGGAAAAGCTTTAATCAAGGCAAAATATCAAGGGGTTCCCATTATAACCCAACCATGTAAGGAACGCAAAATCCGGGAACATAACACCGATATGACGGAAACTAGGGCGGCAAGAGTGGAACAAAACACTAGGCGAGAGGCCGAGCCTTCCACCCTTTACCAAGTATATAGATGAATTAAGATAACATAGCAATATAGTGATATCCCAACAAGTAAATAAATGTTCCAACAAGGAACGGCCTCCAATCTTCACCTGCAACTAGCAACGCTATAAGAGGGGCTGAGCAAAGCGGTAACATAGCCAATCAACGGTTTGCTAGGACATGGTGGGTTAGAGGTTCAACATGGCAATTGGGAGGCTGACAAGCAAAAGGTAGGCATCGTAGCATTGGCATAGCAAGAGCGAGCAAACTAGCATAGCAAAGATAGTAGTGATTTCGAGGGTATGATCATCTTGCCTGCACAGTTGTCAGAGTTGACTGGATCCTCACAAGCAAACTCAACGGGCTCCTCGGTAGCGAACTCGTCTCCCGGATCTACCCAACAAGACAAACAAGCAACAAGGATACAATCAACCACGTGCAAGACCAAGCAATATGATGAAATGATGATATGCTATGCGGGATGCGATGCGGGATGCAAAATGCAAGATATGACAGGAAATGCATGAACCTGGCCTCAACTTGGAATTCCAAGAGTGCCACTGGAAAGAGGGGATGAAAACGCTTGAAAACGATATAAAGATCATTGGAATCGGAGTTACGGTTTGGAAATGGCAAGCGTTTTAAGATATGACACCGGTCTGCGATTTACAGCAAGTAGGCATCTAAATGCAACGAAATGTACATGCTACAGCCACCAAACAAGACAACAAAATACATTGCAGGGATGCCCACAAGATGCTTAACAAAAGACTAGCACTGAGCCACGGCCAAATCATCCATTAAGAGGTTTAAACAAGCATGGAAAAAACGCAAATGCAAAACAGATTCCAGACTTTGTGAAATTAACACGTCTGAAATTTCAGATCACGATGCTCTCTTCGGAGCAGCAAAACACCATGATACATGATCTTAACATTACAAGTAAGAACATGGCATGGAGCTACTCAACAAGCTTAACAAAAGATCCAAAGTGACCTGGGGCCAAAAGGGATCACAAAATATATTAACGGGCACACGAACATAGCTAAAACACAATCTGTTTTCAGACAGTGAAAACTGAGACATGCTGAAATATAACTCACGAAGGCATGTAAACAAGCTCGATGCACTCACCATGGTGCAAGTCACAGCAAGGAAAGCACACATCCATTAAGAAGGCACAAAATACAAGCTAGACATGGCAATAACAATGGCATATCATGCACGGATCAACTACAACAACGCCGGCAAAATCGCAAACGAGTTGACAATCTGCCCAGATTCACCACGAAGCAAAAGTAGAGCTCGATTGACTCAAGCTATGGTGCTCCAAAATAGCAAGTAAAGACATGGATGGATAGAGCATAACATTAATAACAAAAGTCCCTTACTGAACATCCTCAGAAGAGGCACGGACTATTAGGAAACAAGCTGAACATATGGCATCATGAACTAAAATACCCCAGACTTAGTGAAAACAACTAAGTCTCTGAAAACAGATTTACCGGTTGCCTCACTTTGCAAGCTTGCACAAGTCACCACACACATCCTAAAAATGCACGGGTTGCACCTCTGGAAAGATAACAAAATTCTTAACAAAACATATGAAGGACTCACAGGCATAGCATGCACACATTAATCATGGCAAAAATGACAAAAGTCTAAGATGAACTAGCAGATCTGACAATTAACTCACGAAGCCTCCTTCTAACAGCATTTTGGGCATCAAGATGAACTCAAATGAAAATGATGCAATGGAATGAAATTATGTACTCATCGAGGCGAACATTTTGATATATTATATGTCCAAATCGGAGCTACGGA